>NC_065588.1:128859625-129601500 GCF_024542745.1 Macaca thibetana thibetana
AGATCAGGGCAAATGGGGCACTTGGTTCCACGTACCTGTAGAGGACGACAGGCGCCCTGAGGAGTGTGAGGGACAGAACAGCCACCGAGCCCCAACTCTCTTGGCGCAGCAGAGCTGTGCTGATCTGGTTTGTGTAGAAAGCTAGCCTGTGGGGTGGATGGGGTTCCCCAGAGCTGTGCTGATCTGGTTTGTGTAGAAAGCTGGCCTGTGGGGTGGATGGGGTTCCCCAGAGCTGTGCTGGCGTCAGAGAGCAGGCTGGGTGGGCTGCTGGTCCCTCTGCAGCCCAGACAGGCGTTGAAGTCTCCATGCCTGTCTTCTCAGCCCACGTGTGTACCGTGTGTGCACCCAGGACCCTCTGGCCAGAATCCGTGGTGTCTGGCTCAGGAGGCACAGGCACTGCCCTTTGGACTCTGCAGGAGCCATCAAGTGTCTGGGGCTGGGAGCCGCACGCTGTGACCCTGCCCCACTGAGGCCAGAGGGGTGCCTGCCCAGTCTGTGGCCACCACCTTCCCTCTGTTGAGAACTTGGTCCTGGCTGGGCGGCTGTAGATAGCAGAATAACTGAGTGTGTCCCAGGCTTACGCGCGGCCCCACCACCAAGCCTTGCTACTGAGCGGTGGTGACAGTGATGGAAAGGGCAGCAGTGCCCCGGCTCCAGGCTCAGGCACAGCTCCAGGACTTCGTGTGCGTCACGCCCACTCCCCTCGGCAGCCCCCATGGCGGGTGCTGTGCGGTCCCCATGCTACAGATGAGGAACCTGAGGCACAGCCATGCAGTCACTTCCTGCATCTACACTGCTGGCGAGTGGCTGAGCAGGATCAGAACTCAGGCATGGGCTGGAGGCTGGGGCTCCCCCTCTCTGGCCTGGGCCCATGGGGCTGGCCTCTCTGCTCCCTGTCCTCTGTCCCCCGTAGGGCCCTGGTCCTGCTGTGTGTCCAGACTGGCCTCCAGGGAGTCCTGGCCCTGTGGCTGTCCCCTGTCCTGGTCCCTCCACCCACCCAGTCTACAGTTTTCTTTTTTTTTTTTTTTTTTTTTTTTTTTTTTTTGAGACGGAGTCTCGCTCTGCCGCCCAGGCTGGAGTGCAGTGGCCGGATCTCAGCTCACTGCAAGCTCCGCCTCCCGGGTTCATGCCATTCTCCTGCCTCCACCTCCCGAGTAGCTGGGACTACAGGCGTCCGCCACCTCGGCCGGCTAGTTTTTTGTATTTTTTAGTAGAGACGGGGTTTCACCGTGTTAACCAGGATGGTCTCGATCTCCTGACCTCGTGATCCGCCCGTCTCGGCCTCCCAAAGTGCTGGGATTACAGGCTTGAGCCACCGCGCCCGGCCAACAGTCTACAGTTTTCTAAATCAGACGTCGTCTAACTGCTTCCCTGCCTGGGAGCCCAGAGCCCTGCAGACTCCGTCCAGCCCGGGACAGCCTGTTGACACTCTTACAGGGAGTCCAGGCCCTGCAGACTCTGTCCAGCCTGGAAGAGCCTGTTTGTGCCCTCACAGGGAGCCCAGGCCCTGCCACAACCCCACCCTCACTAACCTGTCCTGCTGTGGCATCCCCCACAGCCCTTGGCGCCTGCCCCAGTTGCTGCTGCTCGTACCACAGCAGGTCTCTGGCTGTCCTTGGCCAGACCCTAATCCCATGCCCCACTTACCTGCCTGCTACACCCTGTCCTATGGCCGGCATGGCTGCGTGCCTCTCCCCAGGGACCGTGTGGCTGGGAGCCGGTCGGGGAAAGAGCCCAAGGGGCCTGCAGCGACTGCCCAGGGAGGGGGACCGTGATGTGGACCAGGCCCCCGACGTGGACTGGACTGAGTGGGGGCTACATTGGTTCCCCTATGACTCTCTTCCCCGAGACCCTGAGGTCAGAAGTGGGTTGGCCTCTCAGTCCTGTTCATTCTTGGGGCTCAGCCCCTACCAGCCCCCAGCCCTGGGGGTCGTGAGTTCTGTGGGCGCAGCTGGACTGGAATCCCGGGATAAAGGTGGGGCCGAGCGGCGGCTGCCCCTGTGGTCCTCGTACCCCAGGCCTGTGGCTTTAGCGACACCTGGCTGGCGTGGGCCCGGGCCGCCCCCCCGTGGCTGAGGAAGAGGCTCTGTGTGTCCCAGGCTGCTGCGTGGGATCGCCTGTGGCAGCTGCCAGCAGGGGTGAGTGGCTGGGGGAGGGGCTCCCAGGGCCAGGAGCCTCAGAGACCAGTGTGGGCTGACAAAGCCCAGCCCCGGTGGTTGGTGCACTAGGTGCCCTTGCTGCTGTCGTGAGTTCACAGGGGCCAGAGTGAGCCACAGAAATGAAGCCTGAGCCTGCCTTCTGCTCGGGGCCAAGGCCTTGGACAGGAGTGAGAGAGGCTGCTGTGAGCAAATGCACGGCCCATTCCTGTGCAGGGGCCGGGACAGGGGTCTCTGGAGAGGTTGGGGCCCCAGCAGTGGACTCCTCGTCATCCCAGCAGTGGTGGCCACACAGCAGGGCCCAGCATGCAGGACGGCCCTGGAGCAGGACACCCAAGCTGGTGGCTCCTCCCCTTCCTTCGGCTGGCTGCCCACACGTCAGCTCACAGGGTCCTGCCCTGCATCCCCTCTTTGGGGACAGCCTCACCTGCCCGGTGTCTCCATCTCCTGGCTCCTTTCTGTTCTCTTCATCTAAATCTAAATCCAAAAGATCTCCCTTTCTTTTTATTCTTTTCGTTGTGAGGAAGTCCGTGTGTACAGAGAGTGCACGGACGGGATGTATGTTCGTTTTGAAGTGTTGACCTCCGAGGTCTGAGTGACGCGTCCCTCTCAGTGTGTTGACCACCATCCTGATGTGTCCTCATGCCCCAACCTGCGGCAGCCCCCCAGGTTCTTAGGGACAGAGGGGTCAGCTGCCTGCTTTCCCCCGCTGCCAGCATTGGTGTGGGCTGTCCCTCCAGGGGGCCTTTCTAGAATCCTTGGCAGACCCCACTGGTGGCCGGGACAGGCTCCAGCCCTTCGTCACCTCCCTCCTGGCAAACTGCCACCCTGGGCCATCTCCCTGGTGCTGCCTCAGCCCTCCATACCCGGCTCTCCATGCCTGGCCCTCATGGCCACCCAGAGGAATCCTGCAGAAGGCCTTTGGTTTGAAGGGCGAGGCTGCAGGCCACAGCCAGGTGTGATCCGTGGCCTTCCAGTAAATTGGAGCTGGAGGGAGGAATGCATCAGTGAGGCTCCGAGTTCACAGCGGGACTGACCTCCAGGCGTGGCACGTGACAGTGGCCTGCTGGTTGGGCTGGTCAGAGGGTAACTGGGCAACCTTGTTCACTCTCCAGGCTCAGCCCCTATCAGACGGTTCTCCAGGCGTGGCTGGACTGGAACCCTGGGATAAAACCAGGGCCAAACAGTGGCTCCACTGTGGTCCCCACACCAGCCTGCCCCTCACACCATCCCCCACTTCCCTGCTTCAGGCCTCACGTCCACTATCCCCATGCACGGAATGGGCTGTGCATTTGCTCATGGCAGCCCTTCTTACTCCTGTCCAAAGCCCTGGGCCCGGAGCGGAAGGCAGGCTCAGGCTTCATTTCCGTAGCCCACTCTGGCCCTGTGAACTCACAACAGCAGCGAGGGCACCTAGCGCACCAACAACCGGGGCTGGGCTTTGTCAGCCCACACTGGTCTCTGAGGCTTCTGGCCCTGGACCAGAGGACCCCTCCTATCCTCTCCCACTTCTGTCCCCACCCCCTCGTGTCTACTTGCCATGCACCCTGCATTCACACCTGTCCTGGCACCACTCCATCTCAGGCAGCACTGCTGTTCTCCCTGGCACCGTCACCAATGGCCTGGGTCTCCGACTTGTCTCCAGGTAGCTCTTCCCGGCCCACACAGGGCCAGGCCACAGCCTCCACAGCTCCCAAGGAGTGGGGTGCAGCAGTAACGGCCAAGCTGGGCCTCACAGCTCCCCACCTCCACCCCCCCCCCCCCCCGGGAGCCCTGACCCTGCCTCCCTGACCCTAGAGTGCAACCACGTGCCCTCACTGGGTGTTCGGGAATCTCAGCCGTCCCTGAGAGGCAGCAGCCACCATGCTTGTGGCGGTCCTGCAGGGGCAGCCCAGCTCCCAGCTGCTGGTCCCTTGCTAGGCGAGAGCCGCAAGCCCGCAGGACCACATCCTGGAGGCCATGGGAGCAGCTGGGCACAACCTGGAGGCCTCTGGAACAACTGAGGTGTCAGTGAGGCTTGCTGGGCAGTCCCCGTGGGTGCTCGATGTGGGGTCCCCATGAGAAAAAACCGGCCAAGGTGACATTGGGACACCCTGGGCAGGGGGGAGACGTGGGGGCTGTCGCCCACTGGGTGGGTGTGAGCCAAGGGAGAGAGAGGTCATGGTGGGAAAGGGTCCCATTCCCACCTTTGCAGCTGGAGGGGTGATAGACCCAGTCCCCACACGGGGCTGTGAGTGGGGCTCCCTGTAGGGTCTCCTGTGTCAGCTTCTGTTCAGCTTTTGACCCCAAGGCAGAGGGGATGGCGGGGCACAGGCCGCCACAGGACCTGGGTATGGGAGGCAGCCGTGCCAGCTGGGCGCTGAGCGGACGCTCACGTGCTCTGCAGAGAGAGCTGTGGGGTTTGCACCCAGACTGAACACAGTTGAGAGGCAGAGGCTCTGGGCTTTGGGCCTGAGCTCTTGGAATGACAGAGACAGACCTGACGAAGGTGTGAGCCAACAAGGTTCTGGGAGCCAAGCAGCTGCATCCTTCCTCAGCCTCCTGCCCCCAGTGGAGAGCAGCTTCCGACCCATCCGAGAAGATCCCTGGGGGCTCCCTCCCCATGGAGAGCAGCTTCCATCCCATCCGAGAAGATCCCTGGGGGTTCCAGGCCTGGCTTTACCTGGGGGAACGTGGTCATCACTCTGGGTGGGAAGCAGAGGGGCCTGCCAGGGAGGTGAGGTCTTGGGTAGGCGGTTCTCCAGAGCCTCCTGCCTGGTGACAAGGAGGGGAGAGGCCCCTGCTGTGGTTTCAGGAGCAGGGCGTGGCCACCTGGCTGCAGGGGGTAGGCCAAGCCTGGGCGGGAACAGGCAGCCCCGTCCCCAAGAGGGGGCAGCAGTGCTCTGTGTGTGCTGGGGTAGAATTATTTTATCTCTGTTTGCGTCATTGTAGTGTAGTTAGGAATGTTGATGGTGCTGTATAGTAATGACATTAAGAGAGCCAAAAGTAGTCACATAGAATTGCTACAGGAGAATCTGTCTAGCAGTGTCACATAAGCCTGCGCCCAGCCCTGGTGGTCCTCCCGGGAGGGGAGCAGGGAGGTCTGGGGCCCTAGCCACTACTGGGGGTACTGGAAGCCACTGCAGGGAGGGCCCCCACCGCGCTTTCCTGGAGGGCCCCTGTGTGGTGCCACGTGTGCTGACCCCGGTGTGCACTGCAGACCTATGGGGGGGTTCAGGGCCTCCACTGCCTCAGCCTAGCAGGGGTTCTTGCAGCTGGGACAGTGGCCTGAGGCGGCCGGCTGGCACCTCAGAGCTGGGCTGGGTGGTGGGTGGTGCTGGGGACACAGCTCCTGAAGCCTTTCCAGGCCTCTCGTCTGTGTCTTCATTCCACACTGGGGTGGTCACTGCGGCCAGCACGTGGGGTCCTGTGTGTGTGGATTAGATAATCAGGGCCCAGGCCTGGTGCGGTGGTGGCTCACACCTGTCATCCCAGCACTCTGGGAGGCTGAGGCGGGCAGATCACCTGAGGTCAGGAGATCGACACCAGCCTGGCCACGTGGTGAAATCCCATCTCTACTAAAAACACAAAAAAATTAGCTACACATGGTGACCTGTAATCCCAGCTACTCAGGAGGCTGAGGCAGGAGAATTGCTTGAACCTGGGAGGCAGAGGTTGCAGTGAGCCAAGATCGTGCCACTGCACTCCAGCCTAGGCAACACAATGAGTCTCCGTCTCAAAAACAAACAAACAAGAAGATAAGCAGGGCCTGACCCACCACTTAGCAGAGTGCCTGGCACAGCCTCACTGCGGAGAACACGACGAAGTGGGTGAGCGCGTGGCTGCTGCTGGTCTCCCTGGCTCCGTGCAGGGTCCCTACCCAGAGCTCATGTCACTTCCCGGTGCGAACCTTCTGGGCCTTTCTTCCGTGGAGCCCAGGCACCTTGGTGTGGTGGTTGGCGCCACCCATGGGGGTGGGGCCGTTGCCCAGTTTACAAATGAGGACCCTGGGGCTGCCCAGGGCACGCACTGTTCCTCAGTCCCTGGGGACTGCCCCCCATCTGGCCTGGACTCCTGTCCCAGCCCCACCCCCACCCGTGGTCTGCCCCAAGGGGGACTCCAGTCCTCACAGGAGCGGGGGTGGCCACGCTGCTGCCTGTCATGGTGGCCTTGGACGGGATGCTGTACGGTGTCTGAGCTGTACCACCAACCCCTCAGGTGTATGTGCAGTGACTGAGCCACTGGGCAGAGTGGGGTGTCAGGTGCAGTGGTGGGGCTGGCAAGGGTCCCTGCCTGGGCCTCCTTGGTCATGCCTCTCTCAGCAGCTGGGCAGGGCAGGGCAGTGCTGTGGCATTGCTGTGGGGCCTCTGAAACCTGCCAGGTGCAGCCCACAGGGCCGGCCTCACCCTGGAAAGCCCCGGAGTGGCCAGGAGAGGGGCCAGCCGCATGGCTATCCCAGGCCTGGGTACCTTTCCCACTGTCTCAGGGCAGCAGGCAGAGCGCTGGCTCACACCTCAGGAGTAGAGTCCTGGGACAGCCCTCCCAGAGCTTCCTGGGAATGGCCTCCGTTCTCTGCAGTGAGCGTGGCTGCAGCGCTGGCTGGGGGTTTGTGGGCACAGGGGCTGCGCCTGGAGCCGGAGACGTCGGAGGCCTCTCCTGCCCGGTGTGGGCACCCACTCCTGTGCTGTCTGTTCTCTAGAATGTTCACTCAGCAGCGCTTGTGAGCCCTGCCTGGGGCTAAGCAGGGGGCAGGACAGATGGACGTTCTGGTGCGCGTCAAACGGGACAGGAAACTCACTGCCTTGTGCTGGGTGTGGGGCCGGGGCCGGGAGGGAGCTGGAGGGTGGGTCTGTGGACGGGAGGAGGGGCAGGCAGGAATCTTTATATTTTTTTGAAAGCAAAGTAACACTAAAGCAGGTTTACAGAAAATGTGGTAAATGTAAACAATTTGCCCTTGACACATGCATCCTTCTGGGCAGCTGTGAACACTGGCGATGGAGAGAGGTGTGGAGCGGGCCTGGGGGAGCATCTGTGCCCTGAGGGCACCACTCGGTTGTGCCTTCTCATATCTGCCCTTTGCTTGTCTCCTCTGACTCTTTGCCCATTAGAAAGACAAATCCTAGCTCAGCGGTGCCCTGCATGGCAGGCTGCCCTTGCAGGTTTCATAGTTACTGTGAAAGGTAACACCTTGATTTGTTCCTACTTTTGATCCAGCGCTGTGACCAGCCGTTCTCTCGGCTGCAGCCTTTGATTTGTCCAGGCTTAGACCCTCAGAGCTCAGTGGGACTGGGATTGGATCCACAGCTGCCTGGGACGGGCAGCCCTGACGGATCCTGGGTGGATGAGCAGGAACTCTCGAGACCACGGGCTCTCGGGCTTGAACAGGCCGCTCACAGCAGGGCTGTGGGCCTTGAGTGGTGGCTCTGCAGAGAGCACATGGCAGGAGCTGGGTCTTGGGGAGACAAGGAGGCTTCCTGGAGCCGGAAACAGCGGAGTTGGAGTGACAGGATCAGCCCTCATGGGCAGGGGGCCTGGAAACGCTGCTGGGCCTCTCAGGGCCTCCAGCTCAGACTGGTGGGGGTGGTGCTTGTGTCATGGGGAGGGCTCCCAGCCGGGGAGGGCGTGGCCGGCAACGCCATGGCTGTGTCCCTGTCATCTGTCCTTACTGGAGGGACAGCCAAGGTCCTTCTCCCCAGGGACGCCGTGGCCCTCTGTGGGGGTGGGTCCTCCCCGGGGACACTGTGGCCCTCCTTGGGGGCGGGTCCTCCCCAGTGACTTCCCAGGGTCCTTGGCAGCAGCTCTGACGTGGGTCCTGTCCTGGGCTTCACTGCTGCTGTTTTTCTCACAGCCGTGCTCTCCCCGAGAGGATTCTATCCTTTCGTGGATGCTTGTCGCTGGCCAGCTGGCTCCTCTGTATCCTAGACTTGATGCACCGTGTATGTCTGCACCAGCCCTAGTGCTAGGAGCTGAGCCAGCATACAGAAGATGCTTACTAGTGGTTTACTAGTAAGTGTAAACCACTAGTAAGAGTGTGGGGGTGGGGACCCCAGAACCTGGGGCTGCCCGATGTCCACCGGCAGGGCGGGAGCTGGAGTGTCCTGGGGCTGTCCACAGGCTAGTTGGTGCTCTGAAGGGGTTGACATGGGACGAGAGGGACCAGGGGAGGCCAGCAGGTTTACAGGGGACCTGGGGGTGTCCCCAGGGTCTGATAGCCCAACGGTGAGCCCTGGGAAGCATCTCTGTCCCAAATCCACAGACCCATCTGGGAGCACTGGCCAGACCCCCTCAGGCCCTCTGGAATACAGTGTCACCTGGGGAAGCACTTCCCGTGGGCTGTCGCCTGGAGGAGCACTTCTTGTGGGGCCTGGGTGTCCCCTGGAGAGGCTCCTGTGGTCCCTGGCCCCCACTGCAGGGCACTCGCTCAGTGTTGAAAGACAGCCCTGGTCTCAGCAGGGCTCAGAGGGGGCAGTCCTGGGCCGCCCTGGGCTGGCCTCCTGTGAAACTTACTGGAGATTCCCTGCTGGGCTAAGCTTTGTCGGGCCCCTTTGCTGGCTGAGCCCTGGGAAACTCCCACCCCGGTCCCACTTCGGCATCTCACCTGCCGTCTTCCTTCCCCTCAGAGATGCCCTTCCCAAGTCTGGAGGCTCCTTCCCCTGAGAGCTGCTGAGGTGGGTGCTGTCCCAGGTGCTGTCCTGGGCCCAAGGCCCTGGGGTCCCGCCAATTAACTGGCGTTTCCCTGTCTCCCTGCAGAAGGATATGGCCCTGAAGCCACATGAGCGGAAGGAGAAGTGGGAGCGTCGCCTCATCAAGAAGCCCCGGGAGTCGGAAACCTGCCCCCCTGCGGAGCCGAGTGAGAACAGGCGGCCCCTGGAGGCAGGCAGCCCCGGGCAGGACCTCGAGCCCGCCTGCGATGGGGCGAGGAAGGTCCCACTGCAACCCTCCAAGCAGGTGAGCAGGTCCCTCCCCGACCGGGAGCTCTGCGTCGGGTCAGTGCTCACCGCCCCGGGGCCACGCCAGCACCTGGACACCACCCCATGTGGCCCCCGGGCCTGCCTGGCAGCGCGTCCATCGTTGTCAGGCTTGGGGTGCAGGACACGTGGACAGGGCTGGGCTGAGCAGAGGCAGGAGCCCGCTGGGTCACAGAGGGGTCGTGACGTGCCTAGGGTCACAGCAGGAGAGGTGCCTATCTGGGGCAGCAAGGCGTGCGTGCCGGGCTGGGGCGCCAAACTGATAGGCCGGCCCCGTTTCCCTGCCGTGTCCATCAGGCTCCGCCGACTACAGGTGTCCAGCGTGTCTATAAGGAGGGTCCAGGCGCATTGCCGAGGGCTGTCCTGTCCACACGCAGCGCCATCTGCTCACGTGTGCGGCGTGGGGAGGGGAAGCTTGGTCCCGGCGGTGGCTGCAGGCACGTGACTGTGGTCAGTGGTCAGGTGCGTGGCCCAGCTGGGAACAGGGCTCTGCCTGCCCTGCCCAGGGGCCTCCTGCCCAGGAGGGGCTGTCAGAGCAGGTGGGGGCTTCCCTGGCGCGTGGGGCTCTGTCCTGGGTGCGGCTCAGCCTGCAGCTGCTTCCTCTGCAGGGGGTCCACTGGTGTGCGCCTTCCTTCCTTCCAGGGTGGGGCTCTGCGCGGTGTCCTCGGCTCCCCTCGGCCCCCTTGGGAATTGGGCTGCTGGAGAAGGACAGCATGCCTCCTGGGCCCGGGCTGGACGGGGGTTCCGCGGGCGGTGACACCTGCCCAGGTGGACACGTGCTCTTTCTTCCATGCAGGTGTGCTCCCCAGAAGGGGGGCCGCTCCCAGCCAGCCACTGGGACCAGAACGGCCCGGCCCAGCGCCAGCAACAGCTCCAGCCCAGCCAGCCCAGCCAGCCCCAGGGGTCCCTCCCAGCCCCGTCGGCACTCCCGGACCCCGGGCAGCCCTGCCAGCCCTCCCAGCGGCCACTCCTGGGTCAGCGCAGCTGGCCCCAGCGGTCACTTCTGGGCCTGAAACAGCCCTGCCAGCCCCGGCGGTCACTTCTGGGCCCCGGTCAGCCCTGCCGGCCCCAGCGGCTCCTTCCAGCCCCAGATCAGCTCTGCCAGCCCCAGCGGTCACGCCTGGCCCAGCCCTGCCGGCCGCATTGGGCACTCCCAGGCCCCAGGCAGTGCTGCCGGCGCCTGCGGTCACTGCTGACCCCGTGTCACCACTGCCGGCGCCTGCGGTCCCTCCTGGCCCCACGGTCCCTTCTGGTCCCCTGCCTGTACTGCCGGCGCCTGCGGTCCCTCCTGGCCCCAAGGCACCGCTGCAGGCGCCTGCGGTCCCTGCTGACCCTGTGGCACCGCTGCCGGCCCCTGCGGCCGTGGGCCAACCCGTGTCACTGTGGCCAGCCCGGCAGGGCATCCTCAGGACAGCGCAGCCGGCCCCTGTGGTCGCTGCTAGCCCAATGCCAGCGATACCAGCCCCCACGGCCACTCCTCACCCTCCGACCACGCCGACGGCCCGCCAGCTTCCTCCCAGGACAGTGCTGCTGCCCCCGGCGGGCCTTCCTAGCCCCGTGTCAGTACGGCCAGCCCCGAAGGTCCCTGCTGGGCCAGCCCAGCCGTCCCCGGCGGTCACTGCTGCGCCCCAGGCAGCCCCAGCGGTTAGTGGAAGCCCCAGAGCAGCCTGGCCCACTCACGCCTTCACTCTTGGGCCCGGGACGGCCAAGGCAGCAGAAGCAGCCGCTCATGGGCCCGGAGCAGCCCTGCCCACCCAAGCGGCCGCTCATGGGCCCGGAGCAGCCCTGCCAGCCCCTGCGGCCGCTCATGGGCCCCAACAAGCCCTGCAAACCCCAGCCGTTGCTCCCCATTCCCGATCGCCCTTCACTCCTGGGGCAGCCAGGCCCACCCTGCCGGCCTCTCCTGGGGCTTCTCTGCCAGCCGCGGCGGTCCCTGTTGGATCTGGTGCCAGCCCGTCAGCCGCGGCTCTCGCTTCTGGCCCTGGGCCATCCCTGCCGGCCCCTGAGGTCACGGTGGACCCGATCCTGTGCCCCCGGGGTGGCCCGTCAGGCCCCATCTGTGAGCCCTGGAGCCTGATGCCTGCAGGCACCTCTCCATATGGGTTTTCCAGCCCACTCCAGTGTGAGCTGCACCCTGGCAGGGCCCTGAGGGCCAAGGCTGCCTTGCCCTTCGGGCCGGAGATGCTTTGCTGGACTAGCCTGAGGCCTTCTCTAGATAGGGCTGGGCTGTTTGTCATTGGAAATTGAGGCTCGGCTGGAGGCGGGAGCCCCTGCAGGGCCGTGATCAGGCTGAGGCCCACCACACCAGGAGGAAAGATGAACCGGCATCTGCGTGCTGCCCCGCCATGCTCCCTCTCCCCCCACTGGTGTCACAGTGCCCCCACCCGCGTTGCTGCCTGTGGTGTGCGTGCCCTGGGAGGGGAACACAGCCCCCGAGGGCGGGGAGCTTGCAGGGGGCCCCTCAGCGTCTTTCTGTGCCTCTGAATTGACAATACTGTCCTTGCATCTCTGAGTCTGCGTGCACGCTTGCCCCAGGCGTGCCACCTGTGCAGAGCGCGTGAGCCTGGTGTGTGCGTGCTGTGTGCGCATGCGCGCTGTGTGCACGTGCGTGCGAGAGAGGGCGTGAGTGAGTGGTGTGCTGGGCAGGAAGGATCTGTGGGGTGCTGCAGTTCCTGCAGAATAGCCCAGTGGTGAATGGTGAAGGTGTGGGTTTCAGTTCAGGCCCTCCCCCTGGTAGGAGGTGCTGGTGTCCACCTCCAGGGCCCCCAAGCTGCAGGGGGCACATGGGCCTATCTGGTGGGTCAGGAGCTGCAGGGGACCCGGAGGCTCCCACCCCCACCTCTCAGGACTCTGCCTCTACCACCCCCGTGGGCATGTACCGATGGGTTGCCCGCAGGGTCTGCAGGTGAGGGGGAGCCCATAGGGTGGGCAGCGCCTTCTCCTGGCTTCCCCACAGTCCCCCGCAGTGTCCCGTCTGACTGTTGACCTGCATGCAGTCGGGCACACTTCACACTACAAGGCTACCCCTGGGCCCATCCCTGCCCCTTCCACGGCCCCCACCTGTGGTCAGGGGTTTCCACCCCCTCAGGACTTGGTCTCGAGGCAGCCCCACTCGAGTCTTCTGGAATCTGAGGCACGCCACTGGCCCAAAAGGGAGGGGGTGTTTGAGGGGGCTCTGACTGTCTCCAGACCTTAGGGGAGCTGGGCAGGCTGTAGCCAGTGGCCCTCCAGAGAGCAGCGTTGACCACCTGGACGCCTGCGCCAAGTGACAGGAGACCCTGGTCCCGCAGGCCTGGTCTCGCCCAGCTGGGCGGCCTCGGGTGTCAGAAAGGGGGGTGGGTGTCCCTGGCTCCCAGGCCAGGCAGCTGCTGACCCCCAGTTCCCTGCACTTGCTCATGAGGACTCCACACCCGCAGGCCCTCCCGGGTCCTGACCAGCCTCTGGTGCAGCATCTGCTTTGGCCTGTGGGCCCCCTCGCTCCCCACCCACGCAGGCCCCTTCCTCCGGTGCTCACTTGGGGCCTCCATCCCAGAAGCGCAGGGCTTATTTTTCTGATTAAAGAAAATAAAAAGTGCCGTGCCACTATTTTTTATAACAGCATCAGCGTTTGTAATTTAAACAGACGAGCTTGTGTCTTACGTGATTTATTCCCACAAACGGCTTTTGTGCTGGGCTTGGCTCGGGGTTCATTGCACTCTGACCAAACAGGGGAGACCTGGAGCATCTGTTCTGGCCTTCCTGCCCACCCATCTGAGGCCTGGAGTGGGGGTCTGTACTGTGCTCGGCATGCAGGGTGCTGGCCTCCAGATCCCCCCACCGCAAGGCTACTGTGTGGGCCAGTGTGGCAGGGGTCGAGATCCCCCTCTCAGCTCGTGCCTGGGGGACACCCATCCCCGGGGTAGGTGCCCTGGGCACTGGTGAGGGAGGGTGGTTCAGCCCAGCGTCCTCTGCGCGGCCTGTCAGATGCTTGTGTTCTCACAGAAGGCCGGGTCATGGAGGGGCCGAGTCCTGGCTGCGGCACCCTGGCTGAGCTCCGGGCTAGACCTGGCACACTTGGGGTGCGGGCTTGGAGGGCGGTGCCATCTCAGTCACCCACACAAGCCATTGTCTCGCAAAGGGGCTGGAGTTGCCTTCAGACGTCTCTGTTGTTATGCATGGGGGACAGTGGTGATTTAAACAGCCTCCTGCCCTCCTTCCACGCTCGGGCCCCCGCCCCCACTGCCAGGCTCCTGAGAGTACAGAGGGGGCCGAGTGAGTAGAGTCATGTCTGGGGCAGGCCCCAACGGCTTGAGGGAGTGGGGAGGGGCCATTCGTGCTGGAGCTGAGCAGTGGCACTTGGCTGCCCCTTAATGGGGAAGGCCAGGCTGCCAGGGAGGGCTGAGGAGGGCTGGAAACTGCAGCCTGGCTCCCCGTGACCAGCAGCTGGGGGTGCAGAGGACACCTGTGGAGGAAACATTCAGGACCCAGAGGGGCTCCCAAGGCCTGGCCATGATTCTGCAGCCTCCAGCTTGAACCCATTGTCTGCACTGGCCTGGGGTCAGGGTGCCACCATGGGGAGGGCAGAGACACCAGAGCCCTACGGGGCTGGACATCTGTGTTGTGTCCTGAGGCCTGCACCCTGGTGGGGACACTGCTGCCAGGTGTTGCCCTGGGAAATGCAGATTCTGTGTGGCCAGATCTTTGATGTTTCTGAAGAGCTGGAAATCCAGGTTTCTCTGGATTTGGCAATGTTGAAATGTTGGTGGTCAGTTCTAATTTTTATGATTGACTTTGCTGACCAGAAGACACAGCTGCGGGCCTGCCAGGCCTCCAGCAAGTGGGATTTGGCTCCCATCGCAGGCAGCAGATCGGAGCCTGAGGCCTGGGTGGGACGTGGCTTGTTCTCTTGTTTCTGGAAGGGGTCAGTACTCAGTGGGAAGGTGGGCTTGGGTCCTGGCTGCTGTGGAGAGGGTGGGGGCAGCGCAGCCTGAAGGTTGAGGATGGAGGTGTCTTCCGGGGGGTGACTGGGGATATGGGGGAGGCTGTCCGCTGCCTGACTACAGAGACCCTGTTGCTGCCTCAGGAACCCCTCTGGAGACTGGGGCCTGGGTGCAGTGCTTTAGTGACCGTCAGCCTTCTGGTCACCTCTGCGGGGGCCTCTGCCCACCTTGCTGTTGTTGGCACAGGCAGGCTGGTCCCCTCCCATCTGCAGAAGGGGTGTGGGGAGGGCGTGAGCCTTCTGGGAGAGGCCGAGGCATGTTCCTGCAGAGCCCGTGGCAGGTGAGGGCAGTGGTGGTTTTGTTGGGGGCGGAGAAGGGGAGATCGGGGTGGATTCCTGGAAGGTGGGTGACACTGAGGCTGTGGCAGTGGGGCCAACCCCACGAGGGGCCTGGAGCTCTAAGGCCCTCAGGTCCTCCCCAGGTCAGGCCAAGTCCATGAGCCATCGCTGAGCAGCCCCCAGGGAGGGCGGGGTTGAGCGTGGGTGACCTCCCGGCAGCTGGCCCAGCATTCGCGCCTGGTGTGTGGGCCTCTGCCTGCCAGCCCTCTTCTGAGGGCCCTGTCTCTCTGACTGAACCCCTCACTGCAGGTGAACAGCCGCAGTCCCACCCCCAGGCCCCGCCCTGCGTGTTAGAAACGCCACCTGCTGGGCCTTCCCCATTTGCTCATTCAGGACCCTTATCTAGGCACCTAGGACGATGAGCTCCGCCTCTTCTAGCGTCATGGCTCGGCTCCTCCGTGTGTGGGGAGACAGGCTGGGATAGCGTGCTGGGCGACTGTGGTGAGGGCAGAGACGCAGAGGGGATGGTGGGGTGGGGGGGTACCTGGATGTGCAGAGGCCGGAAGGCAGGACCACCCACAGGTGCCCAAGGGAGACCCAGGGCCACCCAGAAGTCCAGGGGGAGTCCTGGGGCCTCGGAGGGATCTGAACAGGGCCGCGACCTGACCCGGGATCTCCCTGGCTGCCCTGGCGTCCTCCCAGGTGGCCCGTACCAGACTGAACTGGACTGGCATTGACCGGGCCGAGGCCACCAGCCATCCTCCTCTAGCCAGAAGCTGCAGTGATAGGGGACATCCCTAGCAGTTCACAAAGCTGTGGGAAGACTCTGAGGGAGAAGGGTTTCCATGCGGAGCCATAGGCCCGGCCACGGTGCAGGGATTTGGTAAGAAGCCTCTCTGAGGGCTGGTACACGCCCTGCAGGGCTCCCTCGGGGTACCCTGGGACCTGGCAGAGGGCAGCTTCTCATCCAGCAGGGGTGGGCAGGGCCCTGGACTCTCCTAGGGCAGCACTGTTTAATAGGAGTATTGTGTGAGCCACATACAGAATTAAAAAATAAAGTAAAATTCATTTTAATAGAATACTGCGTTTCACTCCATGTACTTTAAAAGTAGTAGTTCAACAACGTGATCCATATAAAAATTATCAGATCTTTGTTACTCTTTTTTTTTTTTTTATACTGAGTCTAGGAAAGCCAGTAGGTGTCTTACATTTACAACACTTTTGAGTTTAGACTGGTGGCTTCTGTGCGCAGTGACCACAGGGCTGACAGCAGGGAGGTGTGGGGGGCCCAGAACGATGTGCCCTCTGTGAGTGCTTATCTCATGCCCGTGCTGTTCCCAGGCGCCTGCTGTCATCTCCTCATCCTCTACCTCATCGGCTGTATGGTTTGAGTGTCCTCATGCATTAGCCCAGAGTGTCCCGCCGGGACCCAGGATGCCCCCCTCACTTGGCACGGACAAACCAGACGCACCAGCTTCTGTCTTTCCCCATTTCAGTGGGTGAACCTGGAACCGCCCAGATGACGGGCTAGAAGTTGACAGGCATTCTCCTCTCCTCACTCCCCTGTCCTCCCACCCAGCACACCCAGCCAGGCAGGTTCTTAGCTTCCACCTCCTGAATCTCCCTCTGAGCTGAATTTCACTGGAAAATAAGGAATACTACGTCAAAATGTATGGGATGCAGCTAAAGCAATGCTTAAAGGAAAACTAGCTTGTGCTTATAATAGAAAAGAAGAGCTCAAGCCTGTAATCCCAGCACTTTGGGAGGCCGAGACGGATGGATCACGAGGTCAGGAGATCGAGACCATCCTGGCTAACACGGTGAAACCCCGTCTTTACTAAAAAATACAAAAACTAGCCAGGCGAGGTGGTGGCCGCCTGTAGTCCCAGCTACTCGGGAGGCTGAGGCAGGAGAATGGCGTGAACCCGGGAGGCGGAGCTTGCAGTGAGCTGAGATCCGGCCACTGCACTCCAGCCTGGGCGACAGAGCGAGACTCCGTCTCAAAACAAAAAACAAAAAAAAGAAAAGAAAGATCTAGAGTCTTAAGATTTTGCCTTAAGAAACAAAACAAAAACAAAAAAAAGGAAGTAAACCTATAAAGGAAAGCTGTAGTATAGACAAGAACGGAAATGCAGAAATTAATGAGGCAGGCCGGGCGTGGTGGCTCACGCCTGTCATCCCAGCACTTTGGGACCCCAAGGAGGGTGGATCACCTGAGGTCAGGAGTTCAAGACCAGCCTGGCCAACATGGTGAAACCCGTCTCTACTAAAAATACAAAAAATTAGCCGGGTGAGGTGGCGGGCATCTATAGTCCCAGCTGCTTGGGATGCTGAGGCAGGAGAATGGCGTGAACCCAGGAGGCGGAGCTTGCAGTGAGCTGAGATGGCGCCACTGCACTCCAGCCCAGGCAACGGAGTGATAATCCATCTCAAAAAAAAAAGAAAAAGAAAAATTAATAAGGTGGGAAACACGATAGAGGAAATAAAGCCAAAAGTTGTTCTCTGAAAACATTAACAAAGTTGAGAAGTCCCTAGCTAGATGAACCAGAAAAAGAAAACACAAATTACGAATATTAGGAACAAAAGAGGAAATACCATTATAGGCACTGTAGACACGAAAAAGGTGACATGGGGACAGTTTTATTCCAACAAATTAGGTGAAATGGGAAAATTACTTGGAAAACAAAACTGATGCAAGATGAAATAGATGATCCGAATAGTTTTTTTTTTTTTTTTTTTTTTTTTTTTTTGGAGACGGAGTCTCACTCTATCACCCAGGTTGGAGTGCAGTGGCATGATGTTGTACAAGCTCCGCCTCCCGGGTTCAAGCAGTTCTGCTTCAGCCTCCTGAGTAGCTGTGATCACAGGCATGCGCCACCACACCCAGCTAGTTTTTATATTTTTAGTAGAGATGGGATTTCACCATGTTGGCCAGGCTGGTCTTGAACTCCTGACCTCAGGTGATCCACTCGCCTCAGCCTCCCAAAGTGCTGGGAACAGGTGTGAACTACCATGCCCGGCGTAGGTAATCTGAAGAGTCTTACATCTGTTCGATGGAGTTTCTGGATGTCCACATTTACTGTCTTCAGTGCCACCTCCCCCAGCCCGCTCAGCATCCTATCACCAGCCTAACACATGAAGTCTTTTCTGATTGTCCCAGGCACGTTTCCACCGGTTAACACGCGTCAGCTTGTTTAACTGCAGCCCCGTAACTATTCCCATTTGCCGGATGAGGATGCCGAAGGAAAAAAGCCGCCTCTAAATAACTTGCCCAAGGTCCACGCGGTGAGCAGCTGGACTGGGATTCAACCCCAGCGGCTTGGCTTTGTTGTGGAATCTGCACCCGTGGCCATTCCCTGGAGGGCAGCTTTCTGGGCCTCAGTTTTCTTCTCTGTAAAGTGGGGATGTTACTAAATAGTCCATTTGTTTTCGGGTGGTTGAGATGATAAAATGAGCTAACATGCAAGGTGTGTGCTGTCTGCATAGCTGCGATTATGATACCGGTTCTTGCTTTTATTACTATGAATTCTCAGAGTAATTTCTCCCGCCTCCTGGGCCCGGCCTGGCTGGTTTGAGGCCCAGACGCCAGAGGCTCGTCTTTGTCCTGGTTGCCGGGCGGGCGAGGGTCTTCCCGTGCGGGGCCTGTGGAGAGAGGCCCTCGGTTAATCAGTGCCTTAGACTCTGGGCCTGGACCTGCCACCTGCAGGGAGCAGCAGGCTGGGTCACAGGGTCCTAGAGCCTCCTCCCACCCGACAGGGCCCTCCTGCAGACCAAGAGTCGGCCCAGGGGAAGGGGCCGCCCGGGAGGCTGGGGGCCTTGCCAGCCAGGGTGCTGTCAGGTGGGAGTGGAAGAGGAAGGCTGAGCACCTGGGCCTGGCAGGCACTGCTCCCCACAGCCTGGGGAGAGCCAGTCCGGGGTGGGTGTGGCCACCTCTGCTTTCCCAGCCTCACTCTGTTCGGGAAGGCGCTTCCGTTCCGCATCCACTTTGTACTTTTGGTTATTCAGCCCCTGTTCTGGGCCCGGGGCTGCAGCGACAGACAAGACAAGTAACCGTGCGGCCCTCGGGAAGTTGAATGATAACTGGGACGATGGCAGAGCAAGTGGAGACTGTTCTGAGTGTGAGCACAGCCGTGCCTGGGAAGGAGAGCAGGACCGTTCGACCAGGCGGTCAGGGAAGAGCGCTCTGGGTCTGAGTGTGAGCACAGCCGTGCCTGGGAAGGAGAGCAGGACCATTAGACCAGGCAGTCAGGGAAGAGCGCTCTGGGTCTGAGTGAGAGCACAGCCGTGCCTGGGAAGGAGAGAAGGCACTGTTCAACCAGGTGGTCAGGGAAGAGCGCTCTGGGTAGATAGCACAGCCGCCCAGGCCTCTGGTGGCGTGTGCCTGAGGAGCCGAGCGGGCATGGGGTGGGCAGATAGGGCTAAGGAGGGACCTGGTCTCATGCAGAGGGAAACCACTGAGGGTTTTAAGCCAGGGAACAACGTGAGCTTGTGTGTTGCTAGAAACTCATGGTGGAGGCAGCACGGTTGTGGAGGCGTCGGCGCCAGTGGGCGGGCTGCTGCAGCTGTTCAGGAGAGTGGCAGTGGCTCGAATTAGGTCATTCATCTGTCGGACAGATGGGGCGTAGTTGAGCAAGACCAGGTGATGCAGCCCAGGTGGCCCTGGCAGAAGCGGTGCAGCCCGGGAGTCCAGAGGGGCCAACTCCAGACCTGGCGACACACACCTGCTGGAGTCCACTCTGACACGGAGCATAGCTGCTGCTCCCACCCCTCCTCCAGCACACAGGACTGCACGGGCAGGGCCTTGCAGACACTCACATGCACTCACCCAGACACACTAGTGTCCCCAAGAGCCTGCTGGCAATGTGTCTCCTAGGCCTTAACTCGCCAGCATCCCTCATATCATCTGTAGTGTATCTCATCCATTCATCTACCTGTCTCTCCATCCATCCACCCATACGTCCATCATCCATCCATCTGTCCATCCATCCACCATGCATGCATGCATCCATCCATCCATCCACCCATGTATGCATGCATGCAGCCATCCATCCATCCACTCGTGCATCCATCCATCTACCCATCTGTCCATCCATCCACCCATCTACCCATCTGTCCATGCATCCACCCATGCATCCATCCATCCATCCACCCATCTGTCCATCCACCCATGCATCCATCCATCCACCCATTTGTCCATCCACCCACCCGTCTGTCCATCCATCCACCTGTCTGTCCATCCATCCACCCATGTGTCCACCCATCTACCTGTCCATCCAACCACCCATGCATCCATCCACCCACCCGTCTCTCCATCCATCCACCTGTCTATCTGTCCACCCATGCACCCATTCATCTACCCGTCTGTCCATCCGTCCACCCATACGTCCATCATCCATCCATCCACCAGTCCATCCATCCACCCATGTATGCATGCATGCAGCCATCCATCCGTCCACTTGTGCATCCATCCATCTACCCATCTGTCCATCCATCCACCCGTCTGTCCATGCATCCACCCATGCATCCATCCATCCATCTACCCATCTGTCCATCCATCTACCCATCTCTCCATCCATCTACCCATCTGTCCATCCACCTGTGCATCCATCTATCCACCCATCTGTCCATCCATTGACCCGTCTGTCCATCCATCCACCCATGCATCCATCATTCATCTGTGCATCCATCCACCCATGCATCCACCCATGCATCTATCCATCTACCCATGCATCCATCCGTCTACCTATCCACCCGTCTGTCCATGCATCCACCCATGCATCCATCCATCCATCTACCCATCTCTCCATCCATCTACCCATCTGTCCATCCACCTGTGCATCCATCTATCCACCCATCTGTCCATCCATCGACCCGTCTGTCCATCCATCCACCCATGCATCCATCATTCATCTGTGCATCCATCCACCCATGCATCCACCCATGCATCTATCCATCTACCCATGCATCCATCCGTCTACCTATCCACCTGTCTATCCATCCATCCACCCATGCATCCACCCATCTACCTGTCCATCCAACCACCCATGCATCCATCCATCCACCCATGCATCCATCCACCCACCCACCTGTCCATCCATCCACCTGTCTGTCCATCTGTCCACCCATGCACCCATTCATCTACCCATTTGTCCATCCATCCACCCATGCATCCATCCATCCATCCACCCATCTGAATCACAACAGAAGAAGGTGGAGCAGCATACTGGAGTGTCCCATACTTTGGGGGCAGTACCTTGCTCCCCTGACACTGTGCTGACTCAGGGAACGCTTGGTCTCTCCTAAACATTGCCTGAGTCCCTCTTTACTGTACCTGCCTGTGCTAGGTAGGCAAGGATAAAAGACAGCCCCTGCCCACTGGGTGCTCATAGTCTACTGAAGAGAGACACAGAAACAAATACTTAGGGGACTGTGGGAGCGTGGAGGAGCTCTTTACCCAGCCTGGTTGGCATGTGGAGTGAACAGAGTGTCAGGAACAGTTTCTGGAAGCAGCAGGGCCACAACAACACTGTGTGGTGTTAGCCTGGAGGAGGGGAAGGCATGCTTTGCTAATACCAGGGTCCTGGAGACAGACAACAGAGTTTCCCTCATTCTGGAGCTTCTGACTCCCCACTCCCAACTCTGAGAGTCGTTCTTCCCATAGGCTATGCAGTCTCATACAGCTGGGCTGCAGTGCCAGATCTCACCAGTAGGTGCTGCCCTCAGCTCAGTGTGACTCCAGCCTGAGCTTCGAGCTGTGGGTGCTAAGAAGTGGCTACCCCTGGCCGGGCACGGTGGCTTATACCTGTAATCCCAGCACTTTGGGAGGTTGAGGCAAGTGGATCACGAAGTCAGGAGTTCAAGACCAGTCTGGCCAAGATGGTGAAACCCCGTCTCTACTAAAAGTATAAAACTTAGCTGGATGTGGTGGCAAGTGCCTGTAATCCCAGCTACTAGAGAGGCTGAGGCAGAGAATCGCTTGAACCCGGGAGGCAGAGGTTGCAGTGAGCCGAGATCTCACCACTGCACTCCAGCCTGGTGATAGAGCAAGACTCTGTCTCAAAAAAACAAAAAACAAACAAACAAACAAAAAAAAGTGGCTACTCCTCCAGTCCGAGGGTTGTAGGTTGAGTATGTGTGGAAGAGAGCCCAGAGGCTGTGCAGGTAGCATGGATGAGTGGTGAGGAAGTTGGGCCCCCCTTTCCAGTGCCCCCACCAGCAGGTACACAGCCCTCCTTATACCTCTTCAGCACACCCTCCCAGCAGCTGTGGGAAAGCTCCCTTTCCCTGGCTGCTTGTGCTGTCTGGGATGCTCCCCAGGGCTCTCCCATCTCTTTCTTTGCAGATGGCGATTTTCCTGAGGCAGCCCCTGCTTAGGTTGACCCTGGAACTGGGTCACTTCCTTTCCCCATCAGGCTCACCTTGGGAGTACAAGTTCCGGAGCAGCACCAGTGACCGCCACAAAGCCCCTGCCCTCCGAGCTCCCGAGGGTGGGGACAACAGTCCACAAAACAGAGCAGGATGCAGTCGCTGGTGTCACGTGCTGTGGGTGTGGCATCAGCTCCTCCCGACCAGGGACGTGAGCCCAGCCCCCAGGAGGCAGCGGCAGGGGCCTGTGGTAGGGCCGAGGGCAGGACAGGACGTAGCGTCTGCCTGCACGTCACCTGTGGCCCGGGCAGATTCGGGACGGAGGGGCCCCAGAGTCGGGCTCTTCCCTTGCTAAATATGAGGGGCCCATAGTCGTCATTCATAGCTCAACAAGGCGTAGAGACAC
This sequence comes from Macaca thibetana thibetana, assembly GCF_024542745.1. Taxonomy (NCBI): domain Eukaryota; kingdom Metazoa; phylum Chordata; class Mammalia; order Primates; family Cercopithecidae; genus Macaca; species Macaca thibetana. The sequence goes on from NC_065588.1 coordinate 128,881,757, forward strand.
TGTGAGGGATCCGGGGCTGTCCCGTTGGGAGCGAAGGCAGCGGAGAGAGGTACCACCCACCCACAGTGGTGCCAGGCACCTGCTCTCAGGATTCAGGGACGGCTTTGGGGGCTCATAAAACACAGAAAACCTGGACCAGCTGGGAGCTGGTAGGGACTGTGGGAGGTGGGGAAATGGAGCGTTATGGACGATAGCAGCCACACCCTCTTAGCTCTGCCCTGCCCTGAGCCAGGGAGCGGGACACCCGCTGTAGTCCCCTGAGGCTTCTCAACCTTGGCGGGTGGGGAGCTTGGAAAGTCTGAAGTCCAGGCCCATGACGTCCAGTCCCTGGGGGAGGCCCAGGGGTCCTGAAAGCTCCCTGAGGGAGCACTGTTTGCACCAGGCCAGGAGCCTTGTTCTGAGGGGCTCAGCTCCTTAGGAGGAAGCAGGGACTGCGAGGAGGAGGGAGCACAGGCTGCGGGGCTGGGGCAGGGGTGTGCTGGGTCCACACACATTTCCACTAGGACACGGGATGGTGGCAGTTCCGCCTCTGCGTATCTGTGCTCCGTTTCTTCAGGGGCGTCACGTTCCCGTCTTCTGCTGGAACTGTGGCCCAGCCCAGCTAGCGGGTGTGGGGGCCTGACCTCTGCCCCATCTCCCAGGAGGCCTGCCCTTGGCCTGGCAGGTCTGAGGAGGCCACAGGACCCTTCTCAGGGTTCTCCAGGGTCCACATTAGAACAGCAGCCCAGGCGGCCCCTGACTCCTACCCTCCCTCCCAGGCCTGCGGGTGCAGAGGCTGGAGCCATTGTCGCCGGCCAGTCTGAGATCATGCACCTGTAGGATAGCCCTTGTCTGAATGTGACACCGTGGGATGGGGTGTGAGAGTCCCCCGGGTGTGATCCGATTGGTGTGAGGCTCACCAGGGCTGCAGAGTGTAGCTGTCGGAGTTGTGCACTGCACCGCTCCAAGGCTGCCATTCCCGCCGTGCCGTATGTGGTGCGCGCATTTGCCCTGACCATTGCACGTTCCCAGGGAGGGCACCTTCTGCTCAGTATGTACACAGGGATACGGGGGCTGGTGTGGGGCCTCTTGGGTGCTCCACTTTGGGCAGGGCCTGTGCAGGACAGTGTGTGCTTAGAGCCTTGGGGCGGGTCTGGGGAGTAGGTGGGACGATGAATCAGTGAGCCATGTGCATGGGACACGGTGTGTACAGGGCCAGTGTGACTGCCGTGGTGGAGAGGGGCGTGGGTGCGTGTATGCGGCCGGTGCATCCCCTCAGCCTGGGGCGGTGTGTGTGCCTGCCAGTACCTGTGGGTCTGTGTGGGTCTCTGTGCGCCCCAGAGGGTTTCCTGGCTGCTTCATGATGGGACCTCTGCTGGCTCCTGTCTCTCTGGCCCCTTCCCAGCAACAGGACAGCTCAAGGGCACTAGTCCTGGACAGGCCAGGCTGCACCTGAGCCCCTGACTGAGCCTGAGCCTCCCAGTGGAACCACGTTTCTGTGGCCAACCCAGAGGCAGTGATTTTTGGACGTGCAGCCTAGAGCTGGGGGACGGTGTGGAGGGAGGGGGTTGGTGAGGGGAGGGGACCCTGGGGGAGGAGCTCTCTATGCCTGGAGCCACCATGTTCCTGCGGTTACTGCCAGAACCCTCAGGGCCCCAGTGCTCTTGGGACACGGTCCTGGCCCCACCAGCAGCTGGTCTGTGGCTGCCCAGTGGAGTGCAGCTTGCAGGAGCAGGTTACTGAGGGTTCAGGAAATTTGAAGCCGGCTGTTAAACTGTTAGTGGCTTCCATCAACTGTGGTTTGGGTACTAAAGTTGCAGAAACTGACAGGCGCTCCACGCTGGCCCGCTAGGAGCTGTTCCTCACACTCTGCTCCTGCCACACACCCCACCTGCTGACACAACTGGACAGACTCAGCCTTCCTCCCCCTACCCTAGGAAGCACAGGCTCAGTGGGGCAGCAGGGCGCACTGTGAGGAGGGCAACTTGGGGCTGCAGTGTGTGTGCCGGGCCTGCTGGGCTGTTGGCTGTTGGCGCCATCAGTGAACTGCGTCCGGGGCCCTACCCGGCCTGCGCTGCCTGTCCCCGAGCACCTGCCACCTGGCAGATGGAGCCACCTTCTGTGTGCACCAGGAACGGTTGCTCCTTTGTCACTCTGGGAGGGCAGGGGCTTGGGTCTGCTCTGCTAACTGCCCAGAGTAGTACCTGACTCGTCGGGGCTCCACGGGCGTTGGTTGGATGAGTGGACAGATAGGTGGGCACACTTCAAGGCTGGGGTGGGCACAGGTGCAGTAGCTCCTGCCCACCCTCCACGGCAAAGGGGGCACCCTCTGGCCCCAGACATGGACGTGTCTCCAGGGACTGTGATCTTGTCTCTCCAGCTCCTCGAGGAATGGACGTGTGGCCTCCCTGGCCCCTGGCGTGGCTGGTGGGCAGCACTGAGAAGCGGCTGGACTGAGGGCAGCCCCCTTGGCTGTTTGGGGTCCTGCCTGGGGACAGAGTGGGGTGACCAGCCGTGCCCTATGTCCAGGACACAGGTTCCCAGTTCTACAGGGTTTTTCGAGACTTGGGACTTTCAGAGCTAAAACGGGCCACCCGAGGAAGGGGAAGAGACCCCACCCCACGACCTGCCTGGCCACCTCTCAGGGCCTCCAGCTGTGGGAGGAGCACACGCAGGGCAGCCCGCTGAGCCCCTCTGCGGGCGTGGGGGTGAAGCATTCCGTCTGTGCCCAGCCCTGACCGGAGATGGCTTTTGTGTTGGTGTGAAGTGTGGAGAGGTGCCCTACTCCTCACGGCTCCGCTGTGTGGGTGTATCTTAGCCCCGCCTCCCCTCCCACCGGCTGGGTGTCCTTGGGCAGTGAGCAGCCTGCACCACTGTACTCAGCAGCCCTGTGGCAGCCTTTCCTGTCGCCGCCAGGTCCTGCCCTGAATCGCTCTCCCTAGCAGTGAGTGCAGGGCTCATGGGGCCGTTGCCAATGGCCAGACCCCCAGCGGGCCGGTGACACACGGTTCCTGGAGCGGGCCTGGAGACTCCTTCCTGACAGGCTCTGGGGACGGTGATGCTGCATTTCCAGGACCCCACTTTGAGAACCACTAGGAGTGGGACCCTTGGCTCCCTGTGGAGGTGAACGGAACTCTTGACGGCCCCAGCAGGGCAGCACGTGTGGGACGCGGCGGGCAGGGCTGCCCGACTGAGACCGTGATGCCAGCTCCAGGGGTGAGAAAGGAGGGGTCGTGAGAGTCCAGCTGGTGACAACAGTGACACCTGGTGGCCTGGAAGGTGCCGGCCCCAGGATCCGCTGCACTGGCCATGCCACCACCTAAACCTCATTGCACCGAGGGGCCCTGCCAGGATTCCGGAATGTTACAGTTACAGACGCTGAAACTGAGGCTGGGGGAGGCCAGTCCCTTGCCCAAGGCCACAGTGCCGGGAAGAGCCGGGCAGCCTGGACAGGGTCTGTGAGGGCTACTGCGCAGCCAAGCAGGTCACTAGCCCGCCACCCTGCCCCCAGCGCCTGCCCAGTAGGCTCAGACTGCTCGGGGGCTGCGTCCCCACCCAGCCGGGGCCTCCTCCAGTGCGGGCTCCTGCTACTGTGCGGCCTGATGGACCTCATGGGCCCGGGGCATTGGACCTCAGGGCCCTGGGTGACATCCCTTAATTGGTACTGGCACTGTCTGCCTTGTGTGCACCGTCAGCCACACAGGGAAGGGGTGCGGGACCCCGGAGGCCTGTTGCTGCAGGAGGTGCACGGAGCGGGCTCTGGCTGCGCCCGAGGTCGGCGGGGAGCCAGGCTCATGGCTGTAGCGAGCCACACCAGCCGGTCCTGGGACAGGTTTCCCCAGGCTGGGGTGCGCTTCTGCCCAGGATGACTCAATGTAAAGGGCCTCACTGGGGCCCTGGGATGCGAGGCCTGGGGGCCCAGACGTGCTGGGGCATGTCGCCACAAGGTGCAGAATTGTTCTAGATCCAAGGTGGCCAGAGAGAGAGACTGCTGGGCCTCCACGGGAGGCTGGGAGCTGGCTGTGCGGGGCGTCCCTGCTGGGTGCTGGCCAGCAGGAGCTCTGGCCTCTCACTTCCCTCAGCGTTGTACAGATTTGAAATTATTTCCAAGTAGGAAAATTAAATACATGCAGGGCTCTGGGTTTGGTCCCTGTGTGGCCACTTAACCTGTCTGCACGTCTGTTTGCTCATCCGCGAAACGTAAAGGAAAATAGTTTCTACTCGGGGCCACTGTGTGAGCAAACGTGTGAGTGCGTGCAAAGCGCCTGGGCCAGGCCCTGGCATGCAGCGGTGCCCATGCTGGATGGTGTCAGAGGTGGTGGCAGTGGGCAGTGAGTGTGGCCGCTCCCTTCTGCAGGTGATGAAACCGAGGCATGGGGAGGCTGAGCAGTGGCCCAAGGGCACATGGCCAGAGACAGGCAGGTCCCACCACCACCTTGCTGCTTACCCCGGGATGGTGCCGACCGAAGGGAGTGGAGTGGGCACAGCCAAGGGACAGTGGGTGGTACTGAGGCTTGGCCTGGAGGTCGTAGCCCTGTACAGCCAGATGGGGTGGTGCTAACCAGCCGGCGGGCGGCTTGGCTGTTGAGGCCGAGAAGAGCCCAGGGTGTGGGAGAAGGCCCCACCCGTGGTCCCCAGCACCCCCAGGATGTCTTCAAAGTCAGTGGCTTGTGGAAGGGGCGGCTCCGAGCACATGGCGGTTCTCATGTCACTGAGCCGGCGGGTCCTGGGTGGGTCCTCCCCATCCTGGTAGAGTGTGTTGTCAGTGTGTGAGCCGTCAGCCGGGATGGCATTCCTGGCTCTGCAGAGCTCTGTCCTGCTGCTGCTCCCGTCCCCAGACCAGGACCCGGCCCACCACAGCACGTCACATCCCAGAGCGCCCAGTGGCTGTTGGGGCCCCCGGGGCCAGGGTGCCGGGAGCAGGCACGTAGCCCTAGCTAGCGGGCCCCGATGCGGACATGGTGAGGTGGAGTTTTGCCTGAGACAGTGTCTCTCTCTGTCCCAGATGAAGGTCACCGTGTCCAAAGGGGGCGACCGGGACAGTGACGACGACAGCGTCCTCGAAGCCACCAGCTCCCGGGACCCGCTCAGCGATGTGAGTACCCACAGCTGCCTGCGCCTGGAGGCTCCCTGAGTCTGGGCCGCCTGCCCGCTGCGTCCTGCACAAGGGCATCCAGGAAGCCGCTGGTTAGGGCCCGGTTTCCCATGAAGGCGTTGTCTTAGCAATTAGCATTTTGCTTTCATTAAAGCATGATTTTTTACTCATTAGGACTTTCCCCATTAGGAGAGATTTAAATGAAGAAACGGTGAGCGAGCTAGCAGGAGCCCAGAGCCCAAAACGTTCAGCATGCCTTGGACGCTGCGCCTGCACTGCTGGCCCTGGGGGTAGAGGGCAGGCGGATGGCGGCCGAGCCTCGAGATGGGCACCCCTGGGCCACCGCTGGGGACGCCTGGGCTGCCGTGGGTCCTGCCCCGCTGCTGGGGACACCCACCTGCCTCGTGGGCTGGGGCAGGAGACAGGTGGAGTGTGGAGGCAGCAGGGGCCGGGGTTTGTTAAACGTCAGCGGAAGGTGCTTCTTTCACCCTGATCAGGTCTGGGCCGAGCGTCCCAGGCTCCCGACGTGCCCGTGCCAGGCAGAGGCACACACTGACCTGGGTCAGGACACGCCTTTGGTGTCCCTGAGAGAGGCCCCTAGGCCCCAGGTCCCCGGGGGGCCGGGACCCCCCACACTTAGGCTCTCATGCTGGATTTGGCCAGTGACAGGGCTGGACCCTGAGAGCGCGGCTGTGGGAGCACCGGGCTGGGGCCTGGAAGAGGCCGGAGGCGTTGACACCTTTTCCCCAGCTCCTGCAGGTGTGGGGGTGGGCGGTGGGAGGAGTTCCGATGAATGGAACCTGAGGCATCTCATTATCACTTAAATGAAGGCCTCATTGCCCGTCTCCCCATCTTGTTGCCACAAGTTAGGAAAATAGACTGGGAATTACCTGGGGTCGCCGCTGCCCTGGTTCTTCCTCTGATTGCCAGCCCATGGTGAATGAAGTCACATTCTGGGCACAACACAGCAGCTGGGACTGAGGCTCAAACCCGGGGCGACAAAGGCCCCTCACCCCTCTGACAGCCGGGAGCTGGCGGGTGGGCCCATCGGGACCCAGGGCCTTGGGCTCTGTCCCCTGACACCCTGGGGCCCTTCAGGAGCTGACCTGGCCCTGGCAAGGGTCTGTCTGGGGAAGGGGAGGGGGTTTCCTCCCCAACTTTGTAGTGGGGGTCTTGGATTGGTTTGGGAGAGTGGGGGGCTGCTCTCAGCTGGCCCCATAGCCCCCCTTTTCCTCCTCTGCCCTGCCCCTCGGGGTGTTGGATCTTTGCATCTGCCCCCTGCTCCCCAGGCTGCTCTGGACCCTCTCCGTGAGCCCCACCCTGCCTGGCTCAGTGACCCACCCCATCCACTACAGCAACCCTGAGCCTGCTTCCCCTCTACTCCGGCTGGGGGAGGCCCTGGTGGTCCGAGTGTGTAGCTGGTGTGATCCACACCTCTGTCCTGAAGACCTCACAACACCCACTCAAGCCAGAGGGATCCAAGGGTATGGGGGCCCCCAGCAGCCCCTGCAGACCAGAGGGATCCCCATGAAGGGTGTGGGGGGCCCCCAGCAGCCCCTGCAGACCAGAGGGATCCCCACCAAGAGTATGGGGGACCCCAGCAGCCCCTGCAGACCAGAGGGATCCCCACCAAGAGTATGGGGGACCCCAGCAGCCCCTGCATACCAGAGTGTGCCCTGATGTCTGAGGGGCTCCCAGCTGCCATCCCCCAGCCCCGACCCCTTCACCTGTCAGGCCCCTGTGGTAAACCCTCCTTTGAGGGCTCCATCTGGCACCTTCTCCAGGAAGCCTTCCATGACTAGCCAGGGCACCCTCCCCGAAGTCCTGCAACTGTGGACCCCTCTGGTGGGTGGGCACGGAGGGAGGTCAGCAGAAGCTGGGGCCCTGGGCCGGCCTCCCCTAGGTCTTCCTGCCTCCTCTGAGGAGCGTTTCTGGTGGGGCCTTCCCTCTTGGGGACAGGGAGCTAGCCAAGGGTGTCTCTGTGGGAGCCTCCTCGGGTTTGGATCCCAGAGCTGCTGCAGGGGAGCCTCAGACTGGCTGGGCCAGGAGGACACAGCCCCGGGGAGGACCCCACCACGGCACCCCCATGACGCTGAACTCTGTCCTCCTCCCCGTGGCCTCAGCCCTCGTGCCCCCTGCCTGTGAGGACGTCTCGCTGGCGGTCTTGGGCCTGGGCATCTGGACCTGTCCCCACCCGGGAGAGGTGCTCAGCCGGGTTATGGGCTGTGGGGCTGCGGGGCTGCGGGGCTGCGGGGCAGGTGGCCGGGTGCGTCCCTAGGAGTTTGGGTCAGAGCCGCAGCCTCACTGACTGTCCCCTCTTCCTTCCTGCAGAGCTCTGCGCAGGCGGTCTCAGGGAGAGGCTACTCTGTAAGTCCCCCAGCACCCCCCCAACCATCTTTGTCCCCTTGGGGCCTTAGGACCGGGCCCCCACCTCACCTGTCCGAGGCCCCACAACCTAGCTCACCCGTCTTGTGCCCGCTTTCCCTCTGAAGCCCCAGACTGGTTCTGGCCTCAAGCACCATGGGGCTGGCGGGGAGCGGGCAAGCTCCGGAGTGAAGATTCGGGGGAGTCCTGCTCGCGGTTTGCCAGAGGCCCCCAGGCTGACGTGCTGCCCCAGGGGGATGGGCTGGCCCTGTGGCTGTGGCCCTGCCAGGAGCCTCGGAGTGGTCAGCCTGCACAGACCCCAGCTGCGGCTAAGGCTGCCGGGATCCGCGGGACCATGGCCGGGCTGCTTCCTGGGGTCCTACTGGGGGCCTGGGACATTTGGTGTGGAGGTGTCCGTGGTGTCAGCAGCCGCCTCCAATGCCCCAACCGGTACCTGCTTCAGCCCGGACAGAGAGGACTGGGCCCAGGTTGGGCACTGCAGAGCAGCACCCAGGGAGCCAGCACCCCGTGGCGGGCAGGGGGAAGGAGACCCGTGTGCAGCCTTCATGATGGGTGTGTGTCCGGGGGGGAGCGGGTGTATGCCCAGGGGGAGCGGGTGTATGCCCGGGGGGGAGCGGGTGTATGCCCAGGGGGAGCGGGTGTGTTTCGGTGTGCCGTGCCTCCCTATGGGTGCACATGGCACGGCGAAGGTCTCCTTGCACACGTGCCTGGACTTACTGTGGGAATGGCCTGGGAGGCCAGGCGCCGACCCTTGTCCCCCAGACCTGGAGGCCCAGCCCCATCTCCCCGACCCCCATCACCGCTGTCCCCTGCTCTCCTCATGACTGTGTTTCATTTTCCCGTAAGTATCAGGAGGAACATTAATGACATCATAAAACCCAGAGCTCCATAAAAGCCATTTCTACAGATTGACGGCCTGCTCGGCTCGTGGGAGGGTGGGGGCCTGGACTCCGCCCGCCCCGTCCCTGCAGCCCCCGCAATTTCCAGGCCGGAGAGGCTCCCTCACTAAACCACAGCAGCTTTTTATAGGGTGTGTAATTAACCATCAGTGACCCAGTGTGGCCAGGCCAGAGGGGATGCGGACTGGTGGGGACACGCCCCACTGTGTCTGTCCCACAGCTTCTGCTGGTGGCAGAGCAGGAGGCGGTGAGGGGGCGGCATGGGCGGCGCAGCCACAGGCCTGGAGTGGACACCATGCTCCCTGGACCCAGGATCATGGGCAGGAATTGGCCACTTGACTGGGTCACGGCAGGGGCTCAGCTGGGCCCTTCGCACCCCCACCCCAGCTCCCCTGAGGCTGCCCTTTCACCTGAGGGTCTGTGTAAAGCCCTGGGCTCGGCTCTGCCACCCCGGGCTCGGCTCTGCCACCCCGGGCTCGGCTCTGCCACCCCGGGCTCGGCTCTGCCACCCCGGGCTCGGCTCTGCCACCCCGGGTTCTGCCTTTGGCCTCTCACCTGGTTTGGCCCAGAGTCCATGAGCCGTTGACCTGGGGTGGCCGGAGCTCACTTCTGGGCAATGGTTCCTGGAGCGTCCACCCGCCCAAGGGACCTCTTCCTGGGGCTTTCCTTCCTCCTGTGCTGCGTGGGGCCTCGGCGAGCTTTGGGCACTCTTGCTGTTGTCGTCTGTGCGCGGGGGGCAGCCCCTCAGAGGTGGCTGTGGTTGTCCTGACAGCCATCGTCATGAGTGTGACGACGCTCCCCCACCCTTCTCTGGGCGGTGTACTGGGCAGGCCCTCAGCCATATCCCGACAGGCCGGCTCCTGGTGTGCATGTTCGGGGTCAGCGTGTGGAAATAGGCTAAAGCCACCTGGCCCTGGCTGCTGGGAGGCACCTGGGCCAAGGGGGGTGCCCTGATGCCGACTCCATGGGCAGGAGGAGGGCTGCGGCCCCTGCGTAGGTGCTAGACTGTGAGTGTCGGTGACATCGAGTGCCGGGCAGGGCTCCTGCCGGCTTACTGTGGGTCAGGGGGAGGGCCAGGTCTTAAGCTCCGGAAGGTGGGCTCTGCCCCCTGTTACTGGTGAGGTGTGCACATGGTCACCTCCTGTGGCCACCCCAGCTGGTCTGAGGCCCCCAGGGCACCTGGGCCTCTCTGCCCTGAGCCACTGGGTGCCCTTCTGCTTCTTAGTCTCCATTCGTTATTCAGGTCTTCTCTCCAGAGCACTCTCTGTGTTTCCTGAGAAAGCCCGTCATTAACTTGCCAGCTGCTTGCAGCTTAACCCCCACAGCCGAGGCACAGAAGTGACAGATGGTGGGGTGGGGGGAGGGGGAAGGCAGGGGAGGAGCCGGCCTGCTGCCCAGGGGATGGGGTTCCCCTCCAAGCCGCAGGAGCCCGGGAGGACCCTGAGGGCTGCAGACGGTCCTGTGTGTGTGCCCTGGGCCCCGGCGCACACAGACCTGTGTTTCAGACCCTGGTGCGTACAGATGGGCCCTGCCATGTGCAGGTGTGCACCCGGGGCCCTGGTCCGGTGTAGCCCTCAGTTGCCCACGCTGTCAGCCCTGGGGGCCCCTTGTGTCCAGTGTGTGGGGGGGTACAGGTGAGAGCCCAGGCTCCAGGCAGACAGCAGGGAGGTGCCCGGCCTCCTTGAAAGTGCTCCTCCCCGGCACCGAGGACTGGAGGCAGGTGGAGGCCAGACCACCTCAGGGGCAGAGGACCCAGAAACAGCCCCACAGTCCCCGGGGCAGAGGACCCAGAACCGGCCCCATGGGACACGTGCCCAGGAACAGGACAGGCAGGACCCAGGAGCAGGCAGGGGGCCTGGGTGAGGGTCTGGATTGTGCTGGAGCCTGGGACCCACTAGTGGGGGTTCGGTACTTCCCTGAGGCCCTCAGACTCCTGGGGTGCTCCCTAGGCTGGGGCTGCCGTATGTGTGTGGGCGTGTGTGCATGTGCATGTGTGTGTGTGTATGTGCACTTGTGCCCGTGTGCACCTCGTGTCCGCGGCACCCCCGTGTGGTGGGCTGTGTGGGGCTGTGTGTTGCCTTGTCGAGCAGTGTCACGGGTTCCTCGCTGGGCCTCTGCGTGTGTGTGCGCGCCGCGCGTGCACCCGCGCGTGTGACTGTGTGTGTGTTGTGCACGTGGTGTTGCGTGTTGCGAACTTGGCATTGTGTGTTGTGAACTTGGCGTGTGTTGCGCATGTGGCATTGTGTATTGTGAATTTGGCGTTGCGTGTTGTGCACGTGGTGTGTGTTGTGAACTACTTGGCGTTGTGTTGCTCACGTGGCACGGTGTGTTGTGCATGTGGCGTTGCGTGTTGTGCATGTGGTGTTGCGTGTTGCTCACGTGTGCACCCCTTGCTGCCTGCCTCTCTGTGACTGGCTGCCTATCTGTGACTGAGGAGCCACAGCCAGGCCGGCAGCCTCCCGTGTTGCTGAGCGGCACGGGCATTCTTCACCTGGTCTGGTGTTATGAACCGTCCTGAAAGTGGTGTAATTTTGTCCACATCGGTGGCCAGCAAAGCCCCAGCTATTGCTCATCCACAGCAGCTGCTGCCCCGAGTGTGTGGTTTGGCCTCCTTGGCCACCGTCAGCACTGTAAGGTCGAGCTGCTTCCACCTGAGGATGTGGTGACTGACGGCAGCGTGGCAGGGGCAGCGTGGCAGGGGCAGTGTGGCAGGGGCAGTGTGGCAGGGGCTGGCGGATTCGTTAGACAGAATGAGGATCCACAAGAGCCTGCTGGGGTTGGAGCCATTCCTGCCGGCACAGGAGCCTGGCTTGCCCTCCCACACCCGTGCACAGAATGTTCTGGAAGGGCCCGTGGCCAGCAGGGGGCGTGCAGGGGCCAGGGTGAGGGGCCGGATGAGCTGCAGGGTATCAGTGGCAGCCCATGGTGAGGCCCAGGCCTCAGGGACCCATCTCACCCTGCACGCGGCATTTAGTTACCAGATCATCGTGTTCTCCAGACAGGGTGGCAGGCCCAGAGAGGCCAATGGGGCCACCCATGGGCACCCACCTCAGTGACTGGGAACTGAGACCCTCAGACCTCCCTCACCACTCAGCTCCGCCCGTCCAGGATTGTCCTCCATGCGGCTGCCCGGCCCCTTGTGCCCGCCAAGAAGGGCCACCTGCGTGGCTATGCCCACACGTCCTCCTCTGCCCCCAGTAGCGCCCTCTTGGCCGCAGCCCCACAGACCCTTCCTGTCCCCACTGGCGAGGCCGTCCATCAGGGTCACAGACACCTGCCCTGCACAAACTGAGGTGTGGAGAAATCGGTCCCCTTGCCTCCCCTCTAGCCCGTGTGTGCGGAGCGTGGCCGTGGCCAGGGCATGCCTGTGGGGAGACAGACGGGAAAGGCCCTGGTAAGGGAAGCCAGGGAGCTGCCGCCCCAGTTGGGATGTTAAGCACAGCGCAGACGGGTGGGAAGGGGAGCCAGGTCGGCGGGGACAGGGACAGGGAGGTCTGGAAGTGGGCGGGAGGAGGGGCCAGGCCGACTGAAGCAGGCGCAGGTTTGAACAGCGGGGCCGGTGGGAGGCTCTGAGGCCCCCGAGGAGGGAGCCCACCGCGTGCTTGGGGGCAGGCCTGGGACAGGGAGGCTGGAGGTGGGCGGGAGGGGCAGAGACCCTGGTGGGACTCTGTGCCCAGGTGGGACACTGCAGATGCCACCAGCCGCCTAGGCCCTGCCGCCCTCGCTCTGCACCAGGCCCGATACAGGCGCTGTCTTCACTAGGCAGGTTTATGACACTCATTACGTGGCTCCTTGGGCCTCTTCTGAGCAGCCACAATTTGTACAAAAGCAATAAAACCCATCAGCCTCCGCCTGGAGTCAGAGAGCCTCAGTCTCCTCCCAACCTCTGAGCACAGGAGGGTCTTTCAGGCTGGCTGCTGTGTGGGGACTGCAGAGGTGGGGGCTGAGCCATGTCCTCACCCGTGGTGGCCACAGCCCGTGCCCATCTGCCCACCCATTTGTTCATCTTCACGCACCCACATCCATGCATTTACCCACCACCTATCCCTATCGGCCACCCATCTGTCCGTCCATGCCACGGTGATCGTGTGCCCGAGGGCAGTGGCCTCAGCACAGCCTGACTCTGGGCTGGTCTCCGTGCTGGGCATGTCACACAGGGTCCCTGCCCTCAGGCAGCTGCTGTTCCAGTGGGGAGAGGAGCCAGTCGGTACAGAGAGCAGCAGCTGCCAGCTGGGAGGGAAGGTGGGCCGGGGTCAGGGCAGCATCTCAGAAGGGGCAGGCCTGTGTGTGCAGGACCTGAGACGGGCGGGCGCCGCTGCGGGAGGAAACAGGGAGGGGTGCGGGGGAGCTGGGTCGTGGAGGATGGGAGGCTGTGCAGATAGTGCCACCGTCCCCCACCACCCCAGGCTAAATGACGGAGGGGCTGACCCACCCAGTACTGAGAGGGGCAGGGTCCAGGCCGGGCTTGTTCCAGCAGCCCAGGCACCACCACTCAGCCCTGGGAGGTCGGCACGGGGGCAGCAGGGACTTGGGGTCCTGGGAGGTGGCCGTTCTGCCGTCCACCCCCACTCGGGGCCTGGCCTCTGTGGGCTGTGGGAGGGCGTGCGTTGTCGGGCCCCAGGTGAAGAGAGTGTCTGCGTGTGAGAACACCTTCATCTCCATGGCATATAGATCATCTGACTTCTCCACCTGTGGTATTTGATTGCAAACGGGTGATGTCCATGAAGAGGCCTCACCTCCGTCTGCAGATGCAGAAGCCGAGGCCCAGGCGTCAGCTGCACCTGTCGCACCCTCTACCAGGACAGCGTCCAGATGGGGCCAATGGATTTGGTCCCCTCCCTGTCCACCCTTTTCACCTCGCCGCCTCCCTGCCCACTTGTGCCCATGCAGGACTCACTCCCCGCGGCTGGCATGTGCTCTTTTATCTTCCGTTTCATGGGTGAGAATTGAGCAAGGCTCAGCCTGGCTGGCTCCTCTGTGCTACACTGTGCTCACTGGGGTCTCCTGGGGACGGTGGCTGGTGGCTGGGCTGGGTGGAGGGTTCAGGGTGGCTTTGCTTACGTGCCTGGCTTCTGGGCCTCAGTGGCTCAAGGCCCAGGCAGCTGTGGCCAGCCCTCCCAGAGCCTCAGCCAGGCTGGCGGCACCATTCCAGCACATTCTGCAGGTCAGAGCCCCCCAGCCCAGCCCAGGTTCCAGGGGAGGGGTTGGACCCTGGCCTGGGGGGGCCTCGTAAGTGCCGCCCTTCACCCCGCCCACAGCTCCTTGCAGCACTCCCAGGAACGGGGACCACAGCCGTCCACCAGGCAGGGCAGCCCCACAGGGCAGGGAGGTGCCCGACCAAGGAGGGCGGCACAGACAGTGAAGGTGGCGGTGCACAGCCCTGCTGGAGAGGGCCAGGCTGGAGTCCAGGGTGTCCGTCAAGCTGAAATCCAATTATGGGAACAGGCTGGGCTGCTGTGACACGGGGGTTAGGAATTAATGTTAACACTGTTTCTGGTTAAGACTTTTTGTGTTGATAAATAATTCATGAGGCAGTTAGCACTTTGAGCCTGACAACACGAGAATATATTAATACGATCGGCTCCAAGAAAGGTCAGCCACGTGCTCGGGGCCGGGGGGCCATCTTTTATTCATTCCCTGACACAGGCTTATTAATTATTCTGGTCCAGCCAGGGCTGTGCTGGGAGGGACGCGAATGAGAAAAAGGAGAGTGAATTTGAGATCCACACTCCATCCACTGTGGGGACGCAGAGAGATGGAAGGAAACCCCATTGAGGCCTTTGAGGCAGGATGGGAGCTGCAGCCTGGCCCCCTGACAGTGCTGGTTGGGTGTGAAGAGGTGAGCAGAGCTGATCTGCAGGTATGTGGGTCAGTGGCTGCCAGATCCCAGCTCTCCCAGCCAGATGAGGAACAGGAGCAAATGCAGCCAGTATCAGAGAGCGGGAGGTGCATGGGGAAGTGAGGCTGAGGCTGAGGCTGTGGGTGCCCCAAGCACACTAGGCCCAGGGGGTGCAGGAACCCCCCGAGAAGCAGCTGGGCAGAGACCCAGAGGGGAGGTTTGTGGGGCCAGGGGTTAGGAGTCCTGTGTGTGTGCATGTGTGTACATGACAGTGTGAGTGCACATGTCCATGATGGTGTGAGTGCACGTGTGTCCATGACAGTGTGAGTGAACGTGTGTACATGATGGTGTGAGTGCACATGTGTACGTGACAGTGTAAGTGCACTGTGTACATGATGGTGTGTGTGAGTGCACGTGTGTACGTGACAGTGTGAGTACACATGTCCATGATGGTGTGAGTGCATGTGTGTACATGATGGTGTGAGTGCACATGTGTACGTGACAGTGTGAGTGCTCGTGTCCATGACAGTGTGAGTGCACGTGCATCCATGATGATGTGAGTGCACGTGTGTCCATGATAGTGCATGTGAGTGCACATGTGTCCATGACGGTGTGTGTGAGTGCACGTGTCCATGACGGTGTGTGAGAGTGCACGTGTGTCCATGATGGTGTGTGTGAGGGCACTGTGTACATGATGGTGTGAGTGCACGTGAGTCCATGATGGTGTGAGTGCATGTGTGTCCATGATGGCATGAGTGCACGTGTGTCCATGATGGTATGAGTGCACATGTGTACATGATGGTGTGTGTGAGTGCATGTGTACATGATGTGAGTGCACATGCGTACGTGACAGTGTGAGTGCACGTGCGTACATGACGGTGTGAGTGCACATGCATACGTGACGGTGTGAGTGCACGTGCATCCATGATGGTGTGAGTGCACGTGTGTACATGATGGTGTGTGTGAGTGCACGTGTGTACATGGTGTCAGTGCACATGTGTACATGACAGTGTGAGTGCACGTGTGTACATGACAGTGTGAGTGCATGTGTGTACATGGTGTGTGTGAGTGCATGTGTGTCCATGATGGTGTGAGTGCACGTGTATATGATTGCACGTGTGTCCATGATAGTGTGAGCGCACATGTGTACATGATTGCACGTGTGTCCATGACAGTGTGAGTGCATGTGTGTCCATGATGGTGTGAGTGCATGTTACATGATAGTGTGCGTGAGTGCACGTGTGTACATGGTGTGAGTGCACGTTACATGATGGTGTGTGTGTGCACATGTGTACATGACAGTTTGAGGGCACATGTGTACATGATGGTGTGAGTGCATGTGTGTCCATGACACTGTGAGTGCAGATGTGTCCATGATGGTGTGAGTGCATGTGTGTACATGACTGTGGGTGAGTGCATGTGTACATGACAGTGCACATATGTGTACATGTGTGTGGATGTGTGTACATGATGTGTGTACATGTACTTGACTGTGTATGTGCCATGTGTACATGACAGTGTTCTACGTGTACATGGTGTGTGAGTGCACATGTACATGATGGTGTGTGTGCCATGTGTACATGATGGTGTGAGTGCACGTGTGCATGGTGTATGTGTGAGTGGATGTGTACATGAAAGTGTGTGCCATGTGTACATGACGGTGTTTGTGAGTGCCCATGTACATGATGGTGTGTGAGTGCAGGTGTACATGACTGTGTGCCATGTGTACATGATGGTGTGAGTGCACATGTACATGACGGTGTGAGTGCATGTGTACATGACCTTGTGCCATGTGTACATGATGGTGTGTGCATGAGTCCACATGTACATGACGGTGTGTGTGCCATGTGTACGTGATAGTGAGTGCATGTGTACATGACAGCATGTGTGAATGCACATGTACATGACGTGTGCCATGTGTGCATGATGGTGTGAGTGCACGTGTACATGAAGGTGTGTGTGCCATGTGTACATGACAGTGTGTGTGAGTGCATGTGTACATGATTGTGTGAGTGCACATGTACATGAAGGTATGTGTGCCATGTGTATGTGATGGTGTGAGTGCCATGTGTATGTGATGGTGTGAGTGCCATGTGTATGTGACGATGTGTGTGAGTGCATGTGTACATGACGGTGTGAATGCTATGTGTACATGACGGTGTGAGTGCACATGTGTATGTGAAAGTGTATTATGTGCATATGTGTACATATAACTGCACATGCATGCATAACTGTGTGTGCATGTGTGTACATAAAAATGTATGTGGCTGTGCACATGTGTGTATGTAACGGTGTCTTTGCACATGTGTATATATGATCGTGTTGTGCACGTGCCTGTGTGGTAATGACCATGGTGAGGCCAGGGGCTCTGGTGGCATGCCGGGGTCTTCAGGCTGGCGTGGGGTGGGGTGGAGTGGAAGCGGCTGGTGTCCAGCTCTTGTCGCCAGGAACCCCCTTGCTGTGTGGAGACAGCTGGAAGGCTAGAGCACAGGGGCTCCAGGTGGCCATGCTCAGCAGGACATGAGGGCTGAGGGTTAGGGATGTGCTGCATGGCCACCCTGTCGTGTGATGGGTGCCCTCTGCTGTGGGTGTGAAGCCCACAGAGCGTGTGGCCAGGGACACGTACTTAATGGGAAGAGGTGCACTTGGGTGGAGAATGGAAAGCTGTTCTGAGTGAGACGGTTCCTGTCCGGTGTGTGAGTCGGGCCGAGCCCGGAGGTGGCTGAGGTGGGCCCTCCCCGGCCCGTATCCCAGGACGTCACAGCGCGAATGCCGGTGTGTGAGTCGGGCTGAGCCTGCAGGTGGCTGAGGTGGGCCCTCCCCATCCGCGTCCCAGGGTGTCACAGAGCAAATGCTGGTCCAGATTTTCCGTTTGTGGCAGTCGCGACTTGAGAAAATTAAAGGTGATTTTGTGCATTTTAGAGCATTTAGGTCCAAGGCTCAGGCGGTGCTAAGCAGGTTTCTAGTACTGCAGATGTCTGGTGGAATGTTCTGGAATTGCACTGGGGCTGGGCAGTGCTCCCTCGGGGACTGGCCCCAGCACCTAGTGCCCCAATCTTTGTGACAGTTGGGAGCCCCCAGGAGGACAGTTTTGTCCTCTCCAAGTGCAGCGTGGGGCTGCAGGTAGTGCAGACTTTGGAGCCCAGGCCGCTCACGTGTGTGCCTGCCATGTCTCCAGCTGAGCGGACCCTGTCGACCCTCGGGAACAGGATCCGTGTTCTCAACAGACAAGACCATGGATCAGCAAGCAGCTGGTCGGAGATCCTCGCTGGGTGGGATCAGGGCCCTGAGCAGAGGGGCTGGCCGCACTCGTGTGGAGGGGCAGGGTTGCCACTGCATGGAGAACTCGGAGGGGGGCCACAGAGCCCTGAGTGCCAGGAGGAGCCTAACCCTAACCCAGACCCCTGGTCAGAGTGAGCTTGGCTGTGGCTGGGCTGAGTCCCTCGGGGCAGGGAAGAGCGTTGGGGGAACGGCTCACCCAGATCCCTGGTCAGAGCGAGCTTGGCTGTGGCTGGGCTGAGTCCCTCGGGGCAGGCCTGGGAGGGAGTTAGTTCGATTCATAGGAGGTCCTGAGAATAGGAGGTCCTGAGATGGAAGGGGCCTGGGAGGGTGCGTTCTCCAGCTGTCTCTCCTCCTAACCAGGGCTCCAGCCCCACATTCTTGCTGACGCGTGGCTCGCCAGGCCCCTCAAGTGGTCTCCCTTGGCAGCTCTCAGGGAGAGTTCAGAAATGCCTCCAGAGATCCTGGGGCCAGAGGCAGGGGTGCCAGCCCCACAGCCCCACCTCTCCCCTTTCCTATCCCCAGCTGTCTCTTCACGGGCCTAGA
This sequence comes from Macaca thibetana thibetana, assembly GCF_024542745.1. Classification (NCBI taxonomy): domain Eukaryota; kingdom Metazoa; phylum Chordata; class Mammalia; order Primates; family Cercopithecidae; genus Macaca; species Macaca thibetana. Next base: position 128,899,779 of record NC_065588.1, read on the forward strand.
CTGGAGGTCAAGGGCTGCCCGAGTCCTGCAGGGCCTGAGGCAAGCGTGGGCTGTGCTGGGTGCACTAAGTGGGGGCCTCCAGTGGGCGCTGCAGAGCCCAGAGCTTTCCCTGGTAGTGATGGCCACGGGGCCGCCGCGTGGCACAGCCTTTCCTGGGGGCTTGAGCCCCAACCGGAAGGCAGCCTCGCAGGCGGGCGCACAGCCCATGGGGCCTCGGCGCTGTGGGGAGGGTGCACAGGCAAGCCCAGCTCTGGCGTGTGTGCTCCAGGGCCTCACCTGCAGCTCCCGGTGGCTGTGGCTGTTGGCTGCAGTGACTTGATTGCTTGTTAATTGCTCATTAATTGGGTAATTGGTGTTTGAAGCCTAAACACTCATAAAAGCTGAATTTGCTGAGTAAGCAAGCATGGCATTTTTCAGGACCCGCCGCCCGATTATTTTGTGTAACCAGGTGCAAGGGTACCTCCACCTCCCAGGACAGCGAGAGGAACTCTGGTGGGCCTCAGTGCGGCGGGGCCCTGAGCAGAGGGTGAGCGTGGCCTCCGCGGCTTCTGCCACAGATTCAGAGCCTGGATTCAGGACTCAGAATCCACCCAGCCCCACCGCCAGGCTGCACCCTGGTGGCTCCCATGCACTCGGTCCTCAGTGTCCCCACCGGGCAGCAGGTGGGTCTGTGGCAACTTGCGAGTGAGCCCAGTATGAGCCACATCCCCACACATTGCCCAGCCCCCACCCCTTGGACCCCACAGCAGCTCCTTCCAGGCACCCGCTCTTCCAGTCTCCAGAGAAGAAAGGCCCGGGGAACGGGCGGGAGGCGTCAATGCCAGGATCAAGGTCAGGGAGGGAGGAGCTGGCTGTCAGGTGGGCCAGGAAGCCCCAGCCCCGTGCTCCGGCCCACCCAGTCCTGCCCTCCAGCCTCATGCCCACCCAGTCCAGTCTCCCAGCTCCGTTCCCCCACCCACCCAGTCCTGCCCCCCAGCCCTCTCTCAGTTGACCCCAGGTCCCTCCCGCCAGGTGCCGCCTTCCCTTAGCCTTGGGCCCCATTCCCTGTGGGTCACCCTGAGAGTGTGCTCAGCTGGTCCTGGCCACCTACCCACTCTGGTCCCTGGCACACCTCCGTCTGGCCTGGTGCAGCAGCAGAGCCCAGCCCCACACTGTCTCCTGCACCCAACCCTGCCAGAATGGAGGCCAGACATCCCCTCTCAGTGGGCTCCACACGCCCCCTGACCCGCGTACCACGCACTGTCCCTGCCGGCCATCCTGTGGGCTTCCGAGCCACCTGCAGTGTATATGGTGCCTGCTCTGGGCTCACCACATCAGCACTTGGAAAAAGGCTCCAGGGCAAGCCCACTGTTCGCTGTACCTGCCTCACCCAGCGGGGGATGCTCCCCGATGTCAGGAGAGCTCCTGGCCTCACACCTATGGCCCCACAAGCCCAGATCCCCAGCTCTGAGTCCTGGGCTCAGCTCCAGGCCCTTGCTGAGTGACCATGCAGCTGAAGAAAGTGCTTTTCCTCTGAACCTCTACTTCCTCACCTATGAAATGGGCTGATACTGCTGTGACCCTGGGGGCACAGCCCCACACCACACCCCTACCCCGAGGCACATCAGGAGCAAATCCACTCAATGGGCCCCACCCATCCCATTCCATGCCAGTACTGTGGGAGGCCAAAGGCACCTCACCCTCAAGTGCCAGAGTTGGGCCCTGCGGCTCCAGGCTCCAGTACCCACACCCGTAACCCCCTGCCTATGAGGAGCCAGCAGCCCCCCAGTGGTCATGCACCCCCCACCCCGGAGGTAGCTGCCTGGCTGCGTGGGGTGAGTGCACATGTGCCCCCCACCTGGCCGCGCCCTGCCCCCCCCCAGGCAGCCCAGTTCTGCCCATGGAGGGGAAGGGAAGTGGAGCCCGCGCTGAGCCCGCATGGTGCAGGAGTACGGATTCACAGGACTGAGGCAGCCGAAAGGGGCTTTCCAATGATGAGACGTTTCACACAGTGTGAAGCTCAACTCGAAACCTTCCCAGCTGCTCCTAGCCCTGGGGGCCACCGGCACCACGCCAACCCCTGCCCCTTATTTCAGCCAAATCACTTGATTGGAATACATTCTGTATCCCGCCCGAGTGTGCAGCCCAAATGAAGGCGGGCCCCTTGGCACTGCCATCTGGGAAGATGGGGTCCCACAGGGCAGGGCACGGGGCCCACAGCCACTCATGCTCCTGCCCCATCCCTTCCAGAGCTGCTCCCCAGACCGCCCCGAGCCATCCAGGGAACTGGAGTTTCCAGGCTGCAGGTTCAGACAGAATAGATCAAGCAAGCGAGCCGCCGTCTGCCCCACAAGGGCCCAGCACAGGCGGCACAGGTGGCCCTTTTCCCCACTCAGTGGCATGCGGCTCTGTGGCAGGTCCTGAGGTGCCCACATGCCACATACAGACATTGGGACACGTGGCAGGACACTGAGGGCAGAAGCCACCAAGGGCAGGATGACCAGATGGTACAGGGAGGGGTCGGGAACTGGCACACGCAGGATGCACCATGGCACACGTGCACACGGCAGATGCTCCTCGTGTCCCCGGGTACCTGGGTGTGCACACACGGCTTACCAGGCCCCATGGAGGACACGTGTGCACACTCAGGCCGCACACACTCAGCCAGGTGGGGCTTCTGCACCGGCATTCCCAGCAGCTTGGCCTCTCACTGACGCTCAGGCCAGGCCTTTCCACTCCGTCCCGCCCACGCCTTGCTACTGTTCGAGGCACCTCGGGTCGGTGCAGGCGCCCATGTTGTGGGGGCATTTTTTCTGCCGGTGAGGAGGGGTCAGGGCCCCCTGCCCCAGGTAGTTGTGTTCAGGAACCTTCATGCAGTGCCTCGGGGCAGAAACCCGGCCCTCACTGGCCCTGCCGGAGCAGCCTTGGCCCTGCCTCAGCCTCTCTCCCACCCACTGGGCCCAGGCAGCTCGCCTGGATGAGAAGCCGAGGAGGTGGAAGCAGAGGCTGGCAGTGTTTCCAGCACCTTCGTCCAGTGCAGGGCCCAGACCCTCCCCAGGACAGCCCCTTGGCCCCTCTGTCTCCTGTCTCCTCCCCATCCTGCCTGGTCGGGGCCCAGACACCGAGGGACCCCTGGGAGCGGCGACCTCAATGCTGGGTCCCTGCTCATGAATTTTTCATGCCTTTGTTTGAGCAGTGGGATCAGACGGCCCCTGAGCGCAGCGAAGCCGTAATTAACGCTCGCGCTGAGAAGGGAAGGCGTCCTTTGCTGCTTAATAGCCGTGCTGATTGGTGTCTCCCCGTGTGCGGGGCTGACAGGCAGCCCCGACCCCAGCCCGTAGCCGCCCAGGGTCTGGAAGGGGTGCAGGGAGGCCTGGGTGATGGGGGCCAAGCTCGCTCCAGGCTCTTCGGGTAGCAGCGGTGCACTGCCAACTGGCAGGGCCCATGCCTGGCTGTGGGGTGGGCTCAGATGCCTCTGAGGGATGGGGGAAGGGGGAGAGGTTGGTGGCAGTGGTGGTGACAGTGACAGTGAAGGTGACACTGATGGCAGCTCCCATTTATGAAGCCTGGATGCCAGCAGCTGCTGTCCCGAGCCTGCCACGCATGTTGCCGCCTCCAACTCAGAAGCCCCATGAAGGTGCCGCTGTCTCTGCAGATGAGGAAACCGAGGCTTGGAGAAGTGAAGAGACCTCTGCCACGGTGTCCAGTGTCCATGAAGCAGTGGGGCCAGGACCTGCCCAGACCGGGTTCTGCGAGGCAGTGGGGCCAGGACCGGCCCCCAGCCCAGGTTCCACGAAGCAGTGGGGCCAGGACCCGCCCAGACCGGGTTCCGCGAAGCAGTGGGGCCAGGACCGGCGCCCAGACCAGGTTCCGCGAAGCAGTGGGGCCAGGACCGGCCCAGACCAGGTTCTGTGAAGCAGTGGGGCCAGGACCGGCCCAGACCGGGCTCCAGGGTACACGTTAACTCTGGGCTGTGCCCAGCATTCGACACCCCAGGGCCGGGGCCCAGAAGCTGGGGGAGGTGTCAGGAGCCCACAGGGAGCTGGCAGGCGGGGATGCAGTTTCCTGTTTTCAGCAGGAAGCAGCTGTTGGTGCTCATGAGAAGTCTCCAGGTGTTCAAATGTTGGCAGCCAATTTTTAAAAAATAAATCAGGCCAAACCAAACCAGTTTGTGGCTTTAAAAGCCACGTCTCAAGGCCATTGTCCACCCACGGGTGAGGGTCTGGGAAGGCCGCTAATTAAAAGCCATGTCTCGAGGCCGTTGTCCACCCACATGTGAGGGTCTGGGAAGGCCGTTAATGGAGCCTGGAGGTGCTAGGCATCCCCACCTCACAGCCACATCTGTGAATATGGTGATACGCAGTGGTCCCTGGGGTGGTCGAGGAACCCACTGTCATGGAGGAAGAAACAGGTGCCTGAGCTTCTCAGTCCCACCGCAGCTCTCACACCCAGCTTGGGATAGAGGTGGGGCAGATAGAGCTGCCCAGGCAGGGCCTGGGGGAGCTGAGCTGTGGGCTTAGGGTGGGGAGCCCTGGCTCACACCTGGCCTCCGACCCTCGCTGCTGAGTGGTCTGGAACCCCTGGCAGGTGCCTCCCTCTGGCTGCCCCACACCTTAGGCGTGAGGGCCAGAGCCCTGGGCAGGAGGAAGGAAGGGAGTCCAGTGTTTCGGGGGCAGAGGCTGTCCCCATGGCCACTCACCAGAATCACCCGACTGCTACTTCCCATCCCAGGCACCCGGGTTTAAGTGGTCTAGGGGCCCCGAGCCTTGGCACAGTTTAAAACCGGACTGACTGAGGGCATGGGTGGAGAGAACAAGCACTGACAAGTGGTCTCGAGGGCCATTATTGGATGGTGAGGCCAGACAGACTCAGAGGGGCCTTGTAGGCTGGCAGACCATGGTACAGGGAGCTGCTGCCTGCTGGCTGCCGTTGGAGCTCAGGACGAGTAGAGAAGGAAAGACTTGATGTCAGGGTCTCCTTGTGGCTGCAGGAGGGCTCACCTTTCCAGCCTTGGCCGTCAGGATCATAGACAAGCATGAGCACTGCCAGGGCTGAGAGACTCTAAAACTCCCAGACTAAGACTTCATCTACTCCAGGGTAGAGGGCATCTTCTCGGTCTTGGCTTTGTGGGCAGACGATGATGGTGACGATGATGGTGATGGTGACGATGGTGATGGTGACGGTGGTGAGGATGGTGATGATGATGATAGGATGGTGACAATGGTGATGGTGGTGAGGATGGTGACGAATGTGAGGATAGTGACGGTGATGGTGAGGATGGTGACAATGATGGTTGACAATGGTGAGGATGGTGACGGTGACAATGATGGTAATGAGGATGAGGGTGATGTGATGGTGACTGGTGAAGATGGTGGTGAGGATGATGTGATGGTAATGATGGTGATCATGGTGATGGTGGTGAAGATAATTGTGATGGTAGTGCTGTTGAGGATGGTGACACGATGACGATCGTGATGATAATGGTGGTGGTAATGAGGATGGTGATGGTGGTGGTGTGAAGATGGTGATGACAGTGGTGATGGTGATAGTTGTGACAATGGTGATAGTGATTATGGTGATGGTGATGGTGAGGATGGTGGTGATGGTGATGGTGAGGATGGTGGTGATGGTGGTGATGAGAGTAATGGTGATGGCAACGAGGATGATGATGGTGGTGATGATACCGTCGTATGTGTGTAATGTACTATATATTAAGCACTGCCTTAGTGCTTTGCACATATTCACTTATTTAAGTCACACAATAACCCGATGAGCTGTAAGGGAGAACCCTGTAAGTTGTTCCTATTTACAGAAGCATAAACTGAGACACAGAGAGCTCAAGGCCTTGCCCAGTGTGGGGCAGTGAAGCATGGAGCCAGCGTCTTCTTTGGAGCCTGAGTCTTGGCCTCCTGACCATGCCCAGCATGTCCCTTCGGGGCCTGGGGTCTGTCCTCTGCCCCCAGGCATTCCTGCCTATCCCAAACCCACACAGGGTGATGTTCCCTGGGCCACTGAGCCCAGCCCCAGCCCCGTGAAAGGTCGCCTCACTCAGGCAGCTCCCAAGAGACAGATGTGTCTCTCCTTTTCCTCCTTGCCCTGATTAATTGCCTCATTCCATGCCGACTCCACTGCAGTTAAACATTAATTCAGTAGGACTTAATAACATGAATTAATTCACGCCCCGCCTGCGCCTGTCTGACAATGCCGTGCTGTTTGGTTAATTAGAGGATTCATGCACTTGCTGGAAAGCTTGTTGGAAAGCACCCCTCACTGCCTCCTTGCTGTTGGATACATTAAACCCTCGCCTGTGCGGTCAGCCTGGCTGGGTCCAGTCACAGACCTGAAACCCATGGGGAGATCTGTAACTAGGTGTGGGCTTGTGGGAGCTGCTGGCTCCAGCCCATGGGTCTCAGGGCCAACCCAGGCTTAAGCAGGGATCTGGGTGCAGGGACAAGAGCAGAGGCCAGACTGGGCAGGTGGCCCCTAGGCCACGGGTGCACCCGTGTGGCCCCAAGTGTCAAGCTGCTCTCAAGTCCTGATTGGCCGAAACCCGACAGTCTGGTGGGATTGCCGTTTCCAAGTTGAAGGCTCTGCAGCGCAAATTAAACAGGGAGAGGCCTTCCTGGGGTCCCCAGAAGTCCCATTGTGAGGTCAGAGGGCACCTGACGCCCCCATAGGCCTCCGAATGCTGGAGGGGCTGCCTCCTGTCCCGCCTCCAGGACCCACTCCCTCTCTGCCCTCCCCAGGCTCCCCGTGTGCAGAGGGCACCCTCGGCACAGTCTTGGCTCCTGCTTTGCCCTCTTCTGGCCCTCTCAGCCCTGGCGTGTTCTGGCATGTTCTGGCATGTTCCGGCATGTTCCTCCCCTCCCCTGCGCTCCCTGCAGGAGCTTGTGTGCCTGGTCTGGGCCTTCCCCTGCCCCACCTCCTGGTCTTTGCTTGCTTTGCTCCTGGCTGAGCCTGGGCAGTTCCATTTCATACTTTCCTCAGCAGACACCAAGGCCCGCCCATATCACAGCAGGGGAGATGGAGGCCTCCAGGGGCCCAGGGCCACCAGCAAAGCTGGTCCACATGTCGGGGTCCTGTGCCCAGCCCTTGGCAAGCTCCGCACCTGCAGCCTCCGGGGCGGGACGGGCCTGGTTCTGACTTGGAGCCCTCAGTACTTGTGTGGTGGGCCGGGCTGGACGGGTGCGGGTGGGACTGAGGCCCTTCTCCTCTGCCTCTCATCCTAAAGGCCAGACCAAGGGAGACCCTAGGAGAGGGCTTGGCCATGGCGGAAAGGCCACACCAAGAGGGACCCTAGGAGAGGGCTTGGCCACGGCTGTGTAGCCAGAAGAGGCTCCCACCTTCCTCTCTGTGTGGGAAAGAACACGCGCCGTGGGGGTCCTGGCCCAGCCCACCAGGGCAGCGCACAGCCGGGACAGACAGCCTGGGGGAGCCTGTCAGCCTCAGGAGACCCCCCCACAGGCCCACCCCAGCTGCTCGGGGTCCCACCAGTAGGAGTCACCTGGAGTGTGACTTGTCACGCGCTGGGAGCGGCCCTTTCTGGCTGCAGAGTGTCTGCTAAAGCGCGTTTCACACCATGCCGTGAACTCCGTCACCAAAAACTCTGCAGCTGCAGCTGGACATGGAGGGCGGCCACGCGTTCGATGACCTGCATTAATCCAGGGGGCTCCACACAGGGGGGTGCCGCCCACACGTCAGGCTGGCACTCGCCACCCTCCATGCACTGGGGGGTTTATCTTCCACCATGTCATTCGTTCGACGTGAATACCTCGTAATTGCAGTTGTCAGGAAGGGATTTTTCCTCTTTCGATTCTTTTAGGGGACGCTGCAGTCAGTGTGTGCTTGGTAAAGCTCTGCTCACTGAAAATGGAAAGCGGATTTTTTTTCGGGATTATCACACCCCCACCCTAACCAGCCAAACTGACAGACGGTGCTGGCATCCAGTGTCTAACCCTGAGCGGCCGTGACCCTCTGTGCGCTGCCAGCCCCTCCCCAGCCCCCGGCTGTCCTGACCCCAAAGGCTCCCAGGCTCTGCCCACCATGAGGAGCTGGGGTGCCTGGATCTCCCAGCCCATGTGGTGCCATCGATCCCCTCGGGGGTCACTGGGGACAGTAGGGCTGTCCTGGGCCAGAGGCTGCCCTCCTTCCTGGCTGTGCGGAAGGCTCTGGCTGGCCTGGGATGGGGGTCTTCATGGCCGCCCTGCTTTGAGGGTCTGACCAGTGAGGGCTCCTCTCAGGCTGCAGGGGCGGTCTTGTCCCCGCCGCTGGTGAGTTGGCCTGGCTGTGCCCCGTTGTCCATCGCACCCAAGGGGGCTGTGATCCAGGTCTGTCTGGTGCAGCGCCGGGCCCTGGCCCACGTTCCTCCTAACCGCCCCGACCACCGGGGCCTGCTGGCACCTCCCTCTCCTGGCAGCAGCCAGGGCGGCCCCCCCCCCCCCCCCGTGCCCCTGCAGCCTGGCTGCTACCATGCCCCGAGCGGGTGACACCAGTTGGTGCGGCTCTGACTCACTTCTGTCTCTCTGTTCCTGCAGTGCGACAGCGAGAGCGGCCCGGACGACAAGGTAAGCCCAGCGTCTTCCTCCTGGGCTCGGCTGACGGCCCTGCCCTCCCCTGCTGACTCTGGCCCTGCGAGGTGGGCCCTGGAGACCAGGCAGAAGGTCGGGCACTGGGGGGATCCCCCTGCCCGGTGGGTGCAGGGAGCTTGTGGCCTCCCAGTTGTGGTGGTGTTGGGGGGTGCTGGCCTCTCCTGGCTGTGGAAGAGCCTGTCCAGGGCTGGGGCCAGTACCATAGCTGGTGGGACACAGGCCCAGGTGGGCATCCGTGCTGCCCCAGCCAGGAGGGTGCCCTGGGCAGGGCTGCCATGGGGTCGGGCACACCAGCGCCAGCTCCTGGGCAGCAGAGGGCAGCTGGGCCCGTGCCCCGGGACTGGCCCCGTCAGTCCTGAGGGAGCAGGGGCAGAGCCCAGCCCCCACCTTAAACCCAGTAGCCCCCAGAACCAGGCGGTAGGTGCCCAGCCTGTGACCACATCACAGTCCCCTCAGTGTGCAGGAGCAACACGGTCCCCACTAGTGCAGGATTCCTGCAGCCTGAGCCAGGAATGAAGTCCCTGGAGCAGCCCCTGAGCCGTGTCCCCTCAGAGCCTTGAAGCAGCCTCCATGGGGCTCTCCTTCTGCCCCAGGGCAGCTCCCAGGCCCGGGCCTGCCCCACTTATCCCAAAGCCTCTCAGGGAGGAACCGTCACCTCCTGTGGCCGAGGAGCATCAGGCCCAGGAGGGTGAGGAGGCCGGGCACGCGGCGTGAGGCCCTGGCCCGTCACCACTGCGCCTCACTGTCCCCCTGTGACTGCCAAGGGCCACTCAGGGACACCTGGATAGGGGTGAGGGCCCTGCCAGGTGTGCCAGGGAAGTGGACACCCCGGCCTCAGAGACGGCCCTGCAGAGGCCCAAGGCGGACTGCATGTGTGCGACGATTCTCACTTGGGCCAGGGAGACACTGCCCTGGGTTTCCAGGCAGGCTTTTATGAATGGAACAGTTCCACGAGGGGTCTGCACGGGGGTTAGGGGACGCCCACAGTGGCCTGTGTCCCGGCAGGAGCTGTCTGGGCTGTGGGGTCTCACAGTTGAGGGCCTGGTGGGGGTCCAGATATTGGAGCCAGAGCGGTGGTGGCTGGGAGAGGAAAGCTGGGTGGTTCAGTTGGTGATGCCCCAAGAAGTCAAGGTAAGTCGCCACGGAAGCCAGAGGCTGGGCTGTGCTGGCTCCTTCGGTGGCTGCGGCCTGGGCTCTGGGGCAGGCGCCACGTGGGCCGCGGTGTCGGGCTCAGCCACGTCTGGGGCTCCAGCTTCCTGGGCTGCTTCCAGCCACAGTGTTCCTGCGCCACGCACCTCTCCTCGCCCGTCCATGGATGGACAGTGTTGGGGACGTGTCCTGGTGGTCACAAAGCCCACACGAGTGGCCTCACCCGGGACCCTGCGTGGCTCCGCGTGGCCCTCAGCCCCTGCCCACAGCGCCTGCGCTCAAACCCAGACAGGCCTAACATTTCACCGGAGTGACGTTCGTCCTGATCTCAGGAATGAAATGAGGTCACGGGCACCTGGGAAAGAGCCGCTCACCCCCTCCCCACCTCCTTTCATTTAAAAGCAGTTTTGGGGAAGACACTCCACAGCCAAGGGCTGCTCTGAGGAAGGCAGGAAGGAGAGGATTTCTGGAGCCTGGGGCCTGCTGGGGGCTCCCTCTCCCCTCCTCGCCTGCCTTACAGAGGTGAGGCAAAGCCACCTGCGGCCCAGAGGCCAGGTCCACGTGGAGTAGGTGATGCTGGCGGGGAAGGCTGATGGCCACCCCTATAACCGCACACCCTCAGTGTCCAGCAACCAAGGGTAACGCCAGCCTCTGGGACCTGACCGGTGTCTGTGCAGGCTGTGCCTGCAGTGATGCGGCCCCTGCCCGGGCCTGGGCTGGAGGCTGAGGGGTCCATGGGAGAGCACGGGCTGAAAGAGGGTTCTAGAATGGGGTCAGGTAGAGTCCGCGTTTGTCTCTGAGACGCCTGAGCAGCCCCAGGGGAGATGACCAGCTCTGGGCGGTGTCCGGGAGGGAGTCCAGGCCAGGGCTCCACACACAGAGGGTCCTGGCAGTCAGGTGAGGCCGGCGTTCCTGCACACAGGATTCTGGCAGGCAAGGTTGGCATTCCGTGCTGTTGGGGCCGTGTTGGGTCTTCCTGAGGCTGTGGTGGCCACGGGTCCTGAGGAGGACGGCAGGGGAGGGAGGCCACGGGTCCTGAGGAGGATGGCAGGGGAGGGAGGCCACGGGTCCTGAGGAGGATGGCAGGAGAGGGAGGCCACGGGTCCTGAGGAGGACGGCAGGGGAGGGGGAGGGGCTGCCAACCTTTCTCCAGGGCAGTGCTTCAGGTCACACCCACTCTGGGGAGAGCAGCGAGGCCTGGCGGGGCGGGAGCGGAGAAGGCAGCTCCACCAAACACTGAGTCCCGGCGATGGTGGCTCCTTCTGGCTGCTGCAAGGTCTGAGCGCCAGCGGACGTGGGGCAGGGTGCTGGCAGAGTGGGTGGGACCCGCCTGCGGCCCTGTTTGCTTCTGTTGGGGGGCAGCTCCCGGAGGCCGGGCAGAGCAGCAGAGTGGGCCAGGAAAACCTCAGGGGCCTCTTCTATTGACCCGTCAGCCTGTCCATCTCTTGTGACCTTGGGGCGTGCTCTGAGGGGGGTCCCAGGCTGACTTGACAGAAGCCGAGGTGGGGACAACCCTCGTGCGTTCTGGGAGCCGGCAGCGCGTCTCCTGCAGCAGAGCGAGAGGGAGGAGCCCAGAGCATGCAGCAGGAGTCTCTGTTTCCTTCCGAGTGCGTGGGATGCTGCACCATAGGACCCCCCGTCCAGACGTCTCCACGTCTCTGTGGCATCCAGCCTGAGGCTCGGAAGTCAGCTCTCTGAGTTGGGGAGAGTTGGGAGGGTAGGAGGCCTCAGTCCCTCCTGGTCTTCTCTGCCCGGTGCTGGGTTCAGGTGGTCAGGAACTTTCTCTGGGCGGAGGGTGTGTGTGGAGCCCATCCAGACGCACACAGAGGCATAAGCAGGTGTAAGAAGTCAGCCAGCGCCCCACTGGCCGTGACCAGCCCTCCTCGCTACCCACTGGGAGCAGAGTCATCCAGATCTCTGTCTCTGGGCACTGCTGTGCAAGGCCGGCACCCCTGCCAGGGAGCAGGAGGCAGAGGCAGGAGGGACAGAGCCCTGCAGGCTCCAGATGGCAGAATTCCTGGCTCTGAGACGGGAACATGGGGGTGCATCAGCAGTGCCCAGAGCCCCCTCCGCAGCCCCGGGCCTGTGTGGAACCCATCTGTGAACTGGCTGTGGAAGGAAGGTCCCCGAGTGCCCACGTTTACAGGGACCCTCGGAGACCCTCACTCAGACCTGGGAAGCCCATTGCTCACGTGGCCTGGCCGCTTCCAGTGGGCAGGAGATGGAGAAGCCACAGACAGCATCCTGGGTGGGGTCTGTGGTGGTGACCCAGCAGACATGCAGGGAACAGCCCTGCCCGCAAAGGCAGATGCCGGGGCAGGTGGCAGTGCACCTCGAGGAGCCTCCTGGACGCGGTGGTGGGGAGGGCGAGGGTGCACGTCTCAGGCCAGTGTGCTTCCATGTCTTATCCCACATCTGTGGGCTTGAGCTCAGTCTGGGGTGCCAGCTCCCACCAGGCCAGCCACCCCTTGGGGACTCACCCTGGGCTCTCCTGCCACTCAAGGTGGAGACTCTGGGACAGCCCTCCTCCATGTGAACAGACTGACGGAGACACCTCTCCACCACCTCCCTCACGCTGTGCCCGCTCAGCCCCCCCTCCCCAGAGGCCACCCGCCCTGCGAAGCCCCTCCTGGCCCTTGGCAGCTGATGGGAGACTCCGGTGCTGCCAGAAGGCCCCTTCGCAAGTCTGTGGTTTGTGTCTAACCGCATTTTCCTTGGAAAAGTGTGGGGTGAAGAGCGATATGGGGCTCCATAGGCAGCTGCCAGGTGGTGGTGGCCTCGCTCCTCCTGCTGCTGGTGGCCGCCACGGCCGCCTCAAGGGACAGCTGTCGGGCCTGTCCGCAGAAGCCCACCAGGAAACACCCCCAGTGCTGGGCCTCGGCCAAGAGCACCGGCCTGGAAGGGGCAGGGCTGGGGGACAGCGGCATGAGGTCAGACATAGCGTGGGGTAGACCCACCATCCACAGCCTCCATGTTCTGTCTGCAAAATGGGGCCACAGTGGAGCCTGGGCAGAGGGGAAAGCTGCCCACCACCCCGAGGCCAGACCCCAGAGGGCAGGAGGCCAGCCAGTCCCCCATACCCAGCCCCTCCCCAGCAGACCCTTCTTCCGGTGGGGCGCTGGGCCTGACTGGGTCCCCGCTGAACCTCTGCCGTCTCGTCGCTGAAGTTCGTAGGTTCTTGTTCTTGGGAACTGCGAGTTCAGGCACTACCAGCGGGACAGACAGAGGGACGGCTGGACGGCTGGACAGGCTGGAGGCCCCTGCCATGGGCACTCACCCCACAGGACGGAGGGACGGATGGACGGCTGGACAGGCTGGAGGTCCTCTGCCATGGGCACTCACCCTGCAGGACGGACAGAGGGATGGATGGATGGCTGGACAGGCTGGAGGCCCCTGCCATGGGGCACTCACCCCGCGGGACAGACAGAAGGGCGGATGGACGGCTGTGCAGGCTGGAGGCCCCTGCCATGGGGCACTCACCCCGCGGGATGGACAGAAGGGCGGATGGCTGGCTGGACAGGCTGGAGGCCCCTGCCATGGGGCACTCACCCTGCAGGACGGACAGAAGGGCAGTGGATGGCTGGACAGGCTGGAGGCCCCTGCCATGGGGCACTCACCCTGCAGGACGGACAGAAGGGCAGTGGATGGATGGACAGGCTGGAGGCCCCTGCCATGGGGCACTCACCCTGCGGGACGGACAGAAGGGCGGATGGACGGTTGCACAGACTGGAGGCCCCTGCCATGGGGCACTCACCCCGTGGGACGGACCGAAGGGCGGATGGACGGCTGGACAGACTGGAGGCCCCTGCCGTGGACACTCACCCCACAGGACAGACAGAGGATGGATGGACGGCTGGACAGGCTGGAGGCCCCTGCCATGGGGCACTCACCCCGTGGGACGGACAGAAGAATGGATGGATGGCTGGACAGGCTGGAGGCCCCTGCCATGGGGCACTCACCCCACGGGATGGACAGAAGGACGGATGGGTGGCTGGACAGACTGGAGACCCCTGCCATGGGGCACTCACCCCACAGGACAGACAGAGGATGGATGGACGGCTGGACAGACTGGAGGCCCCTGCCGTAGACACTCACCCCACAGGACAGACAGAGGATGGATGGATGGCTGGACAGGCTGGAGGCCCCTGCCATGGGTACTCATCCTGCAGGATGGACAGAAGGGTGGTGGACATCTGGACAGGCCAGAGGCCCCTGCCATGGGTACTCACCCCACTGGACAGACAGAGGATAGATGGACGGCTGGTCAGGATGGACAGAAGGGCAGTGGATGGCTGGACAGGCTGGAGGCCCCTGCCGTGGGCACCCCGCAGTTGCTCGGCTTCCACAGGGTCCTGGGAAATTTCCAGTGTGTGGGTTACGCCTTTGTTATATCCAGCCGCTGGCAGGCCGGGCAGGCACCTTCTGAGGAAGGGTTGCTGCATGTATCTGCGGCTCACGGAGGCCTTCCTCTGTGTGTGACTCACACCCACCCACCCCAGCCCACTCCTGGGAGCTCCGTTCTGGGGGCTTTGGAGGCCCATCCATCCTTCCCTAGGGACAGAAGTGCAGGGAGCGGCGTCCCTGGCACTGCTGTCTCTGGTGAACTTGGGCCAGGATTCCCTTTGCTGGACATAGATCCTACCCACACCAGGTGACCATGGGGTGACCTCACAGGGTGTGCGGGGTTCTGAAGCCGCCACCCTCCTGCCTGAGTCCTGCACTTTGACTTGGGGCTGCTGAGCCCAGAAGGGCCTTGAGAGGGTTGGCTCAGTGGGGCGTGGGGGCCTTGGGTGGTTGGGTCCCCAAGACAGGCCATCTGTGCTCTCTGTATAGCAGGCTGCGGGGCCCTGCTTGCCTGGGTCCCACGTGGTAGAACTCGGCGTTTGGTGGGGGCCTGCTGGGGGCAGGAAGGGGTGGCGCCCCACCCTGAGCTGGTATCCGTGCTTCGCTGGAGCCAGGCTGAGGGCATGGGCAGAAGGTGCGGACCTGTCCGTCCCTTTGAGGACCAAGATCATGACCACCGCAGAGCGAGCACCCGGGTCCTCAGATCAAAGGCCCAACAGCCAGCGAGGCTTCCGCACCGGTCCCAGCAGAAGCGGGGCCTGGCTGAGGCAGTGACATCACAGACTGGGGGCAACACGGGCGGAAGGGGGTCTCAGCGTCCCACAGCTGCTGTAACAAGTCCCCGTAAACACAGTCACTCAGAATGGCACAAGCTGGTGGCAGCGGTGGAGCTGGAGGTCCAGGGCGGGTCTCACCAGACTGAAGTCAAGGTACCGACCTCAGGGGAATTGGTTTCCTGCTTTTCCCAGCCTCAGAGGCCCCACTTGGCTGTACCTGGGCAGCTGCTCCGCCCCACAGGCCTGGCCTCGCTCACGGGGCTCCAAGAACAGAGCCTGGATTGTCCTGAGGGTCCCGTGGTGTCCCCGTCGGGGCAAAGGAAGATTTAGGATGCACTGGAAGCCCAGAAGTCCAGAGAAGGGGCTCAGAGCCATCAGTCACCACGGGGCACCTCGGGGGTCCCACGAACACCACAGCGGGCATCAGACCCTGAAGCGTCGGGAAGGGCCTCGCCGCCTTGGGAGGGGTCAGCAATTAGTGGAGGACCCTGGGCAGCGGCAGGGAGCAGTGACAAGGGCCCCCATTCAGGCCTTCACCCCTGGCACGTGGAGGAGGTGCTGCCCTGCCCCAGAAGCCTCGAGGGCAACCCACACCCTCAGGAGGCCCAGCTGGGGGTGTCATTGCAGGGCACCAGCAGAAACGGGGGTCCGAAAACAGCGGCCCAGAGTGGATTTGGAACAGACCAGGGTGTCTCAGAAAGGATGTTTCATAAGGTGGGTTTTGATTAGTATGTTTAAATAAATGTAACTCAATTGATGTTAAACATGCATCTTAATGCTTTTCTAAAATGTGCAATTGGGCCAGTTGCGGTGGCTCACGCCTGTAATCCCAGCACTTCGGGAGGCTGAGGCGGGCAGATCACTTGAAGTCAGGAATTCGAGACCAGCCTGGCCACATGGCAAAACCCCGTCTCTACTGAAAATACAAAAATTAGCCGGGTGTGGTGGCGGGTGCCTGTACTCCCAGCATTTTGGGAGGCCGAGGCGGGTGGATCACCTGAGGTCAGGAGTTTAAGACCAGCCTGGCCAAAAAGGTGAAACCCTGTCTCTACAAAAAATACAAAATTAGCTGGGTGTGGTGGTGCGTGCCTGTAGTCTCAGCTACTCGGGAGGCTGAGGAGGGAGGGTCACCTAACCCGGGAGGTCAAGGCTGCAGTGAGCTGAGATCGTGCCATTGCACTTCAGCCTGGGTGACAAAGTGAGACTCTGTCTCCAAAAAATTGAAAAATAAAATGTGCAGTTGGAACTATATCTCGAAACCGGAAACCAAACATTCTGAAGACAAGCTTGTGTGGCCTTTGGCCCCATCCTGCCCCCTGCTGGGGGCGACCTCCACCGCAGACCTTCTGAGCCCTGGTTTCCTTGCCTGTAAAATGGAGTCGCGCCGGCCCGGGCGGCTGTGGGGATGGCTGAATTCGATGCGTTTGGGGGAGGTACGCGTTTCTTGTGATTTAATATTTAACAAATGTTAAACCTGCGCTGTGCACAGCTCTGCTCGGTTGGGAATGCAGCCGTAGTGTATCTCCGGAGGGGGTCACGGCTTTCCCCGGCAGGCAGCCCCGGGCCATGGTGTCCCGTGGCCTTCACAGTAGCCGCCCCACCCGAGCGTGAGCATGGGGGCCACGGTAGCCGCCCCACCCCATCGTGAGCATGGGGGCCACGGTAGCCGCCCCACCAGACCGTGAGCGTGGGGGCCACACCCACAAGTCCAGCATCATGGTGTCAGTTTCACGCTTCCTCCAGAGGCCCCAGAGGAGGATCCTTCCTGCCTCTTCCCACTCCTGGTGACCCCGGCATCCCTGGCTGGTGGCCGCATTGCTCCTGTCTCTGCCGCTGTCCGTCCTCACGTGGCCCCTCCTCTGTGTGTGTTTTTGTGTCTCCTCTCCTCAAAATGATGGCAGTCCTCGGATTTAGGTTCACCTGGATAACCTGGGACAGCCCCATCTGAGGATCAGGATGGGTGGGGGCTTGGGGCCTGCAGGTGGCCCCACCTTTCTCCCGGAGGGCACTCCTGCCTGCGTACCAGCCTGCAGGGCCGGTTGTGGCCTTAGGGTTCGGGAAGGCGCTGCCATCCCTGGCTCAGCACAGCATCCCTGGGCTCTTCCCCCAGCCCCTGGGATCCTCTCTGCTCAGAGGCTTTTCCTGGTTCTGCGTTTCCGCGAAGTTCCGGCGCCTTCTGCCCTTTCCCCAGGAGCTGAAATTCGCCAGGATTTGCATTTCCAGGCCGGCAGCCTCTGAGCATCTCTATAGGTGGTTCTGGCTTTTGCTTTTCTCCTGACATTCTGGATGGAGATGGTGAACGCAGGGTTCTCCGGGCTCCCCATGAAACCGCCCTCGGGCCTGGGGAGCCTGGCCTACCCCTCACCTATGCACCACAGCCCTGCTCAGAGAGCGCACACCTCTGTGGCAGGCAGAACCAAAGAGTCATTCCATGGCAAAGCCACACTGCTAGCATGGCCGTGGCCTGCAATAGCAGGCGCAGGCCTAGGCCCAACCCCCCAGGCCAGAGCCTGCTAGGCGTGTCTGAGTGTTCATCCTGTGGGATGCTCCTCTCCAGGCCTTTCTGCTGCCCCCACCACCCACCCCTGTCCTGTGGGACGCCCCTCGCCAGGCCTTCCTGCTGCCCCCACCACCCACCCCTGTCCTGTGGGATGCCCCTCTCCAGGCCTTCCTGCTGCCCCCACCACCCACCCCTGTCCTGTGGGACGCCCCTCTCCAGGCCTTCCTGCTGCCCCCACCACCCACCCCTGTCCTGTGGGATGCCCCTCTCCAGGCCTTGCCTGCCGCCCCCCACCCCTGTCGGACCTGCTGGCATCATGGTCACTGGGCCACACGGCCCAATTCAAGGATATGTGCCCCACAGAGTGGCAGCCTTGAGGAAGCAGTCTTGTGGTCTCCCGGCCCCAGCACTCAGCTAACCATGGCCAATTGGAGGCTGGGTGCACCCCAGGGCGGTTCCCAGGGTGATCTGGTGTCCCGGGGTGGCTGGGGCAGCATGGCTGAGAGGACCCTATGTGCCCTGCACTCCTGGCAACGGTTGGGGTCTCCAGCACCTTCCCATGATGATGACCCCCCCCGCCCCTCCCTGCTGCATAACGATGACAGACAGTTACAGTGTTGGTTGCTGAGCCATAAACTCTGGATAAATGTGCCTCTGAACACCACCCTCAAGTCCCTAAGTGGATTATGTATATTTGGCCTGGAAGCCTGATATTTAATATCAGCGTGCTCTCCCGTGAATGCCTTTCTTTCTCCAGATAATCTATTCCCACTCTGCTTCCTTCTAGACTTCTAACCTCGTTACATCTTTCATATCAGAGCTACTCTCCTTTCTAAACAAAACACAGACCTGCCCCGGGTTCTCAGGGTCTAGTTTCACTCCCAAACTGGGGCGCAGGGCTGTGGGGCAGGGCTCGAGGCTGGGTTTTCGACCCCATTGACCCAGGCCAGGATCTCTACCTGTTCCAGGACAGTCAGTGCTGAAGGCAGCCTCGGGACTGAGGTTGGAAAGTGGGGTTGGAAGCCTCGTAGGAGGGAGGAAGATGGCTTCTCCTGTGATTGGAGTGGTGAGGTCCCAAGAGAGAAGCTGGCCACATTGAGACTGTGGCTGTAGCCCAATTGGAGCTGGCTAGTTGCTGCCCCTCAATTCCTTATTTCTGATCCCCCAACTCCCCGGACCCCAGGCCCCCGTGCTCTATACTCGGAGAAGGAGCCGATGGCAGCACAGCTTCTCGGGGCTGAGGATACACTGGCCCCATCTATGCAGGGACCCCAGAGCAGGGCCCGGGGATGGCATCCCTCCCAGGGCCAGGCATGCAGGAAGGGGCTGAGCTAGGGTTGTGCCTGAGTCTGTCTTCTCTCCTGCCCTCCCGCTGCCCGTTCCCTCTCTGTGGGCCTCGCCATCCAGACTCCTGATAGACAGAAATGACCTCGGCACAGGGCCCCTTCATGGCCTGTCCTCACGGCCCCTCTTGGCTGGCTTTGCCCAGGCCAGCACCCTGGGCCTGACTCTAACTCTGGCATCTCCCTGAGGGCTCCACGCATCTCAAATGGAACAGCCGCATCCCCATCTCAGGAGTGGCCCGCCACCTTCCTGGAGGAGTGTCCCTGCTGAGCCATGAGCCCTGCAGCCAGCCTGCCGGTTCAGCCCAGCTCTGCCCCAGACCAGCCACGCCAGCAGCACGTCTGTTTGCTGGTCAGTGAGACGAGTGGTGACCTGTCCAAGTCCTGAGAGTACAGGCTTCAGGGCCCTATGGCTTGCGGCACGCGGTACATCTGGAAGTGCACAAGTGCATGCTGTTTTCATGGCAGGAAACAGCAGGACTTTGGGGGCCACTTGTTGCTAAAGGGAATACGTATATTTGGTTAAACAGTTCAAATAGAACCTGAGGGCTGGAACTCCCTGGCTGAGGCCGACCTTGGCGATTCCTTCTATACCATTGGAGGTGTCCTGCGCATGTTGGCGCCTTTGGGAGCAGAAAGTGCTGGTCCAGCTTGCAGAGGGCTCCATCGAACCCGTGTGGGAGCCGCTCCTGCGGTTTGAATGGCTGCAGCTTCCCCCATGGATGGGCCCTGCCTGGGCCAGGCCTTCCAAGCCCAGAAGTAGAAACGTGGCCCCAGCTCCCACCTCAGTCCCCAAACCTGTGCCCAAGTCGTCTGTCCCTGGCCCGACCAGAGCTGGCCTCCCTGTGTGCGCCCAGCCAGCAGCAGCTTGGAGGGACCCGACCTTAAACACTTCCCGACTGCCCGGTCCGGAGTTAGGCCCACCCTCACTTACTCGCAGTTGGTGTCCTGGTTTTCTGCCTGAGTGGGCGCTGGGATGGAAGGTCCCGCCCCGGTGTCTGGGTCGGCCAGGCGCACATAAGCGGCCTTTGCAGGAAGGCCTTCCTGGGTCTGGATCCGAATTCAAGCGCCCCACCCTAAGGGAGAGCCGGGTGCTTCCTGTCCCTCCCGGGGGGTTCAGGGCGGTGGTCTTGGGGGGTGCGCTGTGCAGCCGTTTGCAGCTACAGCAGCTGCTTGGAGCCGTCTCCGACTTTGCACCCGGGTTTCACAGAGGGAGAAACCGAGGCCCAGGGAGGGCGGGACTTGGCAGCGGGTGGTTGGGGGGAGGGCTTCTCTCTTAAGGTCCCAGCTCTCCACAGTGGCAATGAGGTCGCTCTTTTTTCCTTTTATTGAGACTGGGTCTTGCTCTGTCACCCAGGCTGGAGTGCAATGGTGAAATCTCGGCTCACTGCAGCCTCCACCTCCCGGGCTCAATTGATCCTCCCACCTCAGCCTCCCGAGTAGCGGGGGCCACAGTCTTGCGCCGCCAACTCCGGCTAATTTTTTATTTTGTAGAGACGGGGGTCTCCCTATGTTGGTCAGGCTGGTCTCGAACTCCTGGGCGCAAGTGATCCGCCCACGTCGGCCGCCCAAAGTGCTGGGGTTACAGGCGCCCGCCACCGCGCCTGGCTGTCGCCCCTTCAGACTCAGTTTCCCCTTCTGGGAGCGGAGTGGCAGCTGTCCACAACTTTTTGTTGTGAGGACCGGAGGAGCGGCGCCCACACAGCGCTTAGTGCGGCCGGCGCTGCGCGCGCTTCCCCGGGTGGCCGCGATCGGAGGCAGCGCGTTCGGACCCCGGGCCGGCGGCGGGCGCGGGTAGATCGGCGCCTCGGGGCTGGATTAGTCGGGTCTGCCCGCGCCCCGCCCCCGCCCCGCCCGCGCTCCCGCCTCCCGCGCGCCCAGCTCCGCGCCCGCCGCCTCGGGTCCCGCGCCGCGCCCAACGTCCGCCCGGGGGCCGAGAGCGCACCGAGTGCCGCCCAGAGCGCGCAGAGCTGGCGCGGCGGACATGCGCGTCCCCGGCCCGAGCTCCGGCTGAGCAGGGCACGCGGGGAGAGGGGTCGCCTGGACGGGCCGGGGCCACCCGGGGCCCGCGCTCCACGCCCGCTTCCATGCACCCCGGTTCCGGCCCCGGGACTAGTGGCGATCGCCTGGGGCGCCGGCGAGGTGAGTGCGCGCTGCGGACTCCGGAGAGGGATCGGGACTTTGGGGGACAGGGGAGAGGGAGAGACCGCCCCCAGAAGAGCGGGACGCCCGAGATCCCCGGGCCTTCTGCCCATCCCGCCTCTCCCGGAGCCGAGCGCGGAGACCGCGTCCTCCCGGGGGCGCACGTGGCGGCCGGCGGACAGGGGTGCGGCGCGGCCGAGGGTCCCAGGCCCGGGTCGGGCACCTGGGATCCGGCGGTGTAGGCGGGGCCGAGCGTTGTGGGGGGCGCGCGCCTTTGTCTGCGCCCCGGTGCGGAATCGGCCACCCGGGTTCCCGGTGCCGCGCTCACCTGCCCCGAGTTGGAGTTCTTTGTCTGGGGCGGGGCGCGGCTAGCCCAGGCTGCGCCGCGTGTCTGGCCGAGGCTGCTCCGCGGGTCGGGTCCTAGCAGACAAAGCGCGTCCTGACCTCCGCCCGCCACCGGGATTGTGCACCTCGCGGGGGCTGAGGCTCGCCCGGGCGTCCCCTCTGCCTCTCCGCAGGGACCCTGAGCCTGCGGGCCCGGAGTCCTCCCACCTGTATCCCGGGCTGGAGTGACCCCCTTCCCTCCACCCCACGCGGGCTCAGCGCCGGGATAGGAGGCGAAGGCGGCTGCTCGCGCCTGGGTCACGTTCCTGGAGATCATGGCTGGGAAGTTAACGCGGGTCTGGTGGCCCCTGGGGCTGCCCCCCCCCCCGTTAGGTCAGCTGGCCAGCGCCAGAAGCCCTGTCCTAGAAGGGAAAGAGCTGAGGGACCGCGTGGGAGAACGAGCCCCACAAGGTGCAGCTCCTGTGTGGTCTAGGAAGGGGCTGGAGCCTGGGCCAGGCCCCCAGAGGGCCGGCCCCGGGTCTGCTCTCAGCCCTCCAGAATGGGCGTGGCTGCACCTGGCCAGGTGTCCAGGTTCTCACTGTGAGGTGGAGGCCAGCTGCGTTCCGGGGCCTCTCCTAGGGCCGAGGACCCCTGGAGCACCCATTCTCAACTTCCCCGAGCAAACTTGTCTGCTAAGTGTAGGGCCCACTGTGGTGTGACCAGAGTGGGTGCTGGATGGCCCCAGTCGCGCGGCCGGTGCGGAGGACCCTCCCCTCCCCTGCAGCCCTCTTGGCTTTGCTGGTGTCTGGGGCGCCCCCTTGTGGCCTTGGGGAGCTTGTGCTCGAGCCTGGGACGTGGAGCGGAACCCACTAGAGTGTTTGAGTCCCAGTGAGGGAGGACAGCAGCAGAGCCCCAGCCAGGGCTCCAACCTGTGGTTACCCTAGAGACGAGGGCCAGCTTTGGGGGCTGTGCTTTGGTGTCTCCCTTTTGGGTTGGCCGTCAAACTGTAGGCTGAGCTGGCTTTTCCTCCCTCTGCCCACTTGGGAGGCCTCAGCACCCACCTTTCTGGCCCCTGGAGAGTCCTGGCAGCGTGGTGGGGCCTGCTGCCCCACCCGCAGAGGAGGCAGTTAACAGGTGGGCCACCTGGTGAAGAGGCCGCTCAAACCCGGACGCCAGCCAAGAAGAGGGCCCGTGTGGGTGCCAGAGACGGGGCAGCCCCTCAGATGAGGGTCCGGAAGGCCTCCCAGGAGGATGGTGCAGGCCCAGGCGAGACCCCAGGGGGCTGTGGCAGGCCTGGGCGTTCAGTGCCTGGTTTCTGGCTGGCGTGGAGCAGCACTGGGGTGCATCATCCCCATCCTTGCTGTGTGAGGGGCCCAGATTTGGGGGCCTGGCCCAAGGGAGCGCTTGGTGCTGTCACTGCTGGGGGATGGGCACGGCCAAGGAAGTGACAAGCTCTTTCTGGGGAGCCCCGAGCCCCCTGGAGGCCCAAAAGCTGGTCTGGACTCCTCCCTGCCCACCTGCGCAGACCCCTTCACTGTTCCTCCTCTTTCTCTCGGAGTCCTTCCCGTTTCTGATGCTGGATGGTCACTGCGCAGCCTGGGTCACCAGCAGTGGCTGGATGGGGCAGGGAGGTGGAGGCAGACCCCATGGGAGCCACACTTCTGGGGGATGGTGTTGAGGTGAGCAGAGGGGAGAAAGGCACACGCCCCAACCTCCGGGCCCCCAACTTCCCAGGGGTGAGAGGTTCCTGTCCTTCTTTCTTTATAATAAGCCAGGATTCGAGGGGTGGTGGCTGCAAGGCTGGGGAAGGGAGAGGGTCATCGGGGCCCTGGGCCGGGGCTGGGAGGGTCCCTGCATGGGGTGCCAGGATCTCCTAGCTTCCATCTGACCCAGCCGCTGCATGGTTGAGCTGGGTCTGAGCAGCGGCCCCCTCGTCTCAGAAGCACATTCTACATCACTGCCTGGGGGTTGGTGGCTGGGGACATTGGACACAGAGTTGGTGTTTCACCCAGCGGGAGGCTGGGCTGCAGGACCCCCGCCACTGCCGGCCCTCAGCAGGTGGATGAACCCCTCAGCCCCGCCAGGAACTGCACAGGGCGAGTAGACCATGTAGCGTCAGTGCCAGGAGCTCCGCGTCCCCTCACACCAGCTGTACCGCAGCCCTTTAACACGTGCACGTGCGGGGCCCAACCACTGCCCCCTTCCAAGGGGCCCACCTTCCTCCTGTGCAAGGGCCTTTTGGGCGCGTGTGGGTGTGGCAGGCCCTGTTCGGCTCTTGCCATCTCACAGGCATGGACCCACTGGTCTTCTCTGTGGTTTGGGCTCTTGCAATATGACTAGGAAGGGCTTCCCATTCCAGCAAGAAGGTGGAATCCACACCTGGTTTTCTCTGATACATTTGATGGTTTTTCACTTTTATGTCTGTGATCTGTCTGGAATTATTTCGAGAAGGGGGTGAAACAGGAGCTTGCTCTGAAGGACCTACGCCACGCCTGGCCCCCACAGCCTGCACCCCACGCCTGGCCCCCACAGCCTGTACCCCACGCCTGGCCCCCACAGCCTGCAGCGTGCACCCCACGCCTGGCCCCCACAGCCTGCACCCCACGCCTGGTCCCCACAGCCTGCACCCCACGCCTGGTCCCCACAGCCTGCACCCCACGCCTGGTCCCCACAGCCTGCAGCCCACGCCTGGTCCCCACAGCCTGCAGCCCACGCCTGGCCCCCACAGCCTGCACCACATCTGGGGCTCCTCATTCTGCTCTGTGGTTCTCCGTCCGTCCCGGCATCCGTGGGAACTTTGGGGGTTCTCATCCCACTCTTGGATCTCCGTCCGTCTGTCCGTCCATCCCAGCATCGTGTTGCGTCGTTTCGTTGGTTTCCAGTGCCGTCATTTACTGATGGTAAAATGCACCTATTTATTTCTGCGGTAAATGAAGCTATTTTCAGTGTGCAGTTTTCTTTTTGACATATACCTACAACTTTACACCCACCACGGTCTCCCCTGAACCCCCGAGCTCCTGTCCACCCCCAGCACCCCTCCGGCTGCTGTGGCTGGGGCTGCACTCACGGTCACACGGCTGTGTACTCTTTGTGGTCTGGCTTTAGCTCCTGTGATGTTTCTGAGGCTCACGGAGCGTGTGTCAACAGCTCCTCCATGTGCATGTGTGGCTGAGGCAGGCACTGTCTCGCCACACGCTCACCATTGACCCGTCTGCTAGTTGCTGGACACGGGTGTCCCTGCCCTCTGGGCAGCTGGGCCTGGCTTCACCCAAGCCCCACGTCAGGCCCCAGTGGACCCTGAGCCACCTCCTCTCCTCCCTGGACAGCAGCGCAGCTCCCTTGGCTGGGTCGTGCGGGATTCAGGGGAAGCAGCTCCCGTAGTAAGGACCTAGTAATGCATGTGTTCCAGATCCCTGCTTGGGATTTTGATGGGGGTGATGGGAAACGTGCACTGTGGCACGGGGACAGCAGGCCTCTTCCCAACACCCAGTGCCCCTCTGGGCTGGCTCACGCCCTGGCGAGCTTCCTGGCTCTGGGAGGGCCCCTGCCCTCGCCCTCCAAGGTTTTTTTTTTTTCTTTTGAGATGGAGTTTCGCTCTGTCACCTAGGCTGGAGTGCAGTGGCGCGATCTCGGCTCACTGCAAGCTCCGCCTCCTGGGTTCACGCCATTCTCCTGCCTCAGCCTCCCAAGTAGCTGGGACCCAGCTAGTTTTTTGTATTTTTAGTAGAGATGGGGTTTCACCATGTTAACCGGGATGGTCTCGATCTCCTGACCTCGTGAACTGCCCGCCTCGGCCTTCCAAAGTGCTGGGATTACAGGTGTGAGCCACCGCGTCTGGCTGCCCTCCCAGATTTTAGCAAGTTAGAGAGCTGTGGGTCTTGTGCACTTTTCACCAGCCGGCTTCCTAAATCCCTTTTTATTGTTTTAGCCCTAAGAGTCACAGATCATGTTACAGATTGGGGGACAGACAAGCATGGAGCCCCTGTCTCCCAGCACCCAGCCTCCGAGTCAGATGCTCCCCACGCCCTGGTCTCTCACAGCCGTGCTTGCTCGGCAAGCCTGGCTGGCCCCTCCCTGGTAGCGAAGCCGTTTATTTTGTTACCTTTGTCACTATTACGTTTCAGCTACACAAGTATTACCAGAAAGCAGTCTCCTTCCTAAAAACTTAAAATACAAGAGTTTAAGCCGAGTCTCTTGTGCCCCCCACCCCAACCATCCCAAGAGGGGACTGCTCTCTCCTGGTGGACACGAGCTCGAAACCTGTTCTACAGTTTCACCAAGATGGACGTCGACACTCGCGCACCTGTGTACACACGTGATGCTCATGGACACAAACATCTATGCACACACTGCCACCCAGCTACACACGTACCCGAGTGCGCCCACGTACACGTACCTGAGAGTGCCCACGTACACATACCCGAGAGCGCCCACATACACATACCCGAGAGTGTGTGCCCACGTACACGTACCTGAGAGTGCTCATGTACACGTACCCGAGAGTGTGCCCACGTACACGTACCCGAGAGCGCCCATGTACATGTACCCGAGAGTGAGTGTGCCCACGTACACGTACCCAAGAGCGCCCACGTACATGTACCCGAGAGCACCCACGTACACGTACCCGAGAGTGAGTGTGCCCCCGTACATGTACCCGAGAGCACCCACGTACACGTACCCGTGTGCCCATGTACATGTACCCGAGTGTGCCCACGTACACGTACCCGAGTGTGCCCATGTACACGTACCCGAGAGCGCCCACGTACACATACGCGAGAGCACCCATGTACACGTACCCGAGAGCGCCCACGTACACGTACCCGAGAGTGCTCACATACGCGTACCCGAGAGTGCCCACGTACACATACCCGAGAGAGTGCTCACATACGCGTACCCGAGAGCGCCCATGTACACGTACCCGAGAGTGTGCCCATGTACACGTACCCAAGAGCACCCACGTACGCGTACCCGAGAGCACCCACGTACACGTACCCAAGAGAGCGCCCACGTACACGTACCCGAGAGTGCCCACGTACACGTACCTGAGAGTGCCCACGTACATGTATCCGAGAGTCCAAGAGTGAGTGTGCCCACGTACACATACCCGAGAGTGCTCACGTTCACGTACCTGAGAGTGCCCACATACACGTACCCAAGAGCACCCACCTACATGTACCCGAGAGCGCCCACCTACACGTACCCGAGTGTGCTCATGTACACGTACTCGAGAGTGCCCACATACACGTACCCAAGTGCCCACCTACATGTACCTGAGAGCGCCCACCTACATGTACCCGAGTGTGCTCACGTACACGTACCTGAGTGCCCATGTACATGTACCTGAGAATGTGCCCACATACACATACCCGTGTGCCCACGTACACGTACCCGAGAGTGTGCCCACGTACACGTACCCGAGAGTACCCACGTACACGTACCCGAGAGCGCCCACGTACACGTACCCGAGATCGCCCACGTACATGTACCCGAGAGCGCCCACGTACACGTACCCGAGTGCCCACGTACATGTACCCGAGAGTGAGTGTGCCCACGTACATGTACCCGAGAATGTGCCCACATACACGTACCCGAGTGTGCCCACGTACACGTACCTGAGTGCCCACGTACACATACCCGAGAGTGCCCATGTACACATACCTGAGAATGTGCCCATGTACCCGTACCCGAGTGTGCCCATGTACATGTACCTGAGTGTGTGTATATGCCCGAGTGTGTGTACGTGCCCAAGCACAGGCACATTGTCCGGATGCCACATAACACTTCTTTGCAGTTGCTTCCCCCACACACACAGTGTCCCCGATCTCTCCAGGGTACACACTGCAGTGTGTGTGAACATCAAAAGCCATGCAGTGAGAGAAGCCAATCACAGCAGGTCCGTGTCGCCTGACGGCGTTCACATGGAAGTTCAGAAAGAACAGCTCTGCAGGGACAGAAAGATTTGTGGTTTCCCAGGGTTGGGGTGACAGTTATGGGTCAGGGTTTCTTTTTGGGGTGATGACGATGTTCTGTAATTGATCGTGGTGACAGGTGCATCACCGTGAACATACTAAACGCCAGTGAATTGTAAGCGTTAGACGGTGAGTTGGATGGTATGTGAATTACATCTCAAGTCTTTAGTCCATGCGGGCTGCTCTGGCCCAGTACCCCAGCAGGTGCCTTGTCCACAGCAGACATGCACAGCTCACAGTGCTGGAGGCCACAAGTAGGTCAAGGCATGGTAGAGTCCCTGTGAGGGTTTCCTGGTTCACAGAGGGTGCCTTCTCGCTGCGTCCTGGCGTGGTGGAAGGGGCTAGGTTGCTCTCTGGGGCCCTTTATAAGGCACTGATCCCGTTCGTGAGGCTCCATCCACACTCAATACCTCATGACCTCATCACCCTCCACCTCCTGATCCCATCACCTGGGGGGTGAATTCAACGTGTGAATTCCAGGTGTACAGAAATGTTCAGTCCACAACTCAATGAAGCTGTCTAATCAAAACAAAAACAAAAAAGAAGAAACTAGGGGGGAAATATCTATTTAAGGTCATTCTTAACCAAGCTCATTCCTGAAAACTGCTGTGAAGTCCCCCAGAGCGTGGGACCCTCCATCCACCCCTCCCTATCAGTGGCTACAGGCTCATGCTCTCGCCCTGACAGGCCCACGCTCTTGCCACCCGCTTGTGGCGGGTGGTTGGGTGAGTTTCTCTGGAAGAGATGGAGGAGTGGGGCTGCGCAATTTCTGCGATTGACCCTCTGAGAGGCTCCCCCACATGGCCCAGGACACTCAGCTGCCTCTCAGCAACACTGGGCACCAGGCCTGGAGCTCGGCCAGCCTGGGAGCATAGTGTGGTGTCCACGGGTGCTGGGAGCTCGGCCGGCCCCCAGCATGTAGTGCGGTGTTCTGTGGGTGCTGGGAGCTCGGCCGGCCCCAGGCACAGAGCACAGTGTCCTGTGGGTGCTGGGAGCTCAAATGGCCCCAGGCACATAGCGCAGTGTCCTGTGGGCGCTGGGCACCAGGCCTGGAGCTCAGCCAGCTCGGGAGCATAGCGAGGTGTCCTATGGCCTTGTGGACCCAGATGTCCAGCCTGGTCGGTATCCTGGTTCTCTCACTTTTGCCAAGGCGCCTGTGCTGGGCCGTGGTTGGGAACAGGACGTGTGTCCTGGGGTTCTCCATCATCCACCTCTGGCCTGACAGGTGGGGGTCCACACAGCTCCTGGTGCTGGTTCTCCTGGGAGGGATGCAGATTTGCCAAATGCCAGTGCTCCCCCAGGGCACGCCAGCAGCAGCCTTGGTTCCCGATCCCCCCTCAAACCCCGTCTTCACTCAGACCCCCTCTAGGAAGCCTGCTGCTCTGAGCAGAGAGGGGCCCGTGTGCCGCCGGTGTGAGCACATGTGCACACGTGTGGAGCTCAGGACTAAGCATGTTCACCTCATACATGGGGCATCCACAAGGGCACATCCTGCCTGGCTCTGCTGGAAACCCACCCAGACTTGTGTGTGGGCATCGGGCGCAGGGTCCACGAGGATGAGAACCACCTGACTGCCCCTGACCCCCTTCTCTCTCTCCAGGCATCCGTGGGCTCCGAGAAGCTCTTTGCCCCAGGAACCGATAAAGGTAAGTGGGTCCCCCTCAGCTCAGCTCCTGGGCCTCTGAAGGCACATGGTGCGCCCTGCGTCTTGGTGGCAGGACATCCCCCTGAAGTCTGGGGAGAGATGGCCTAGGGGCCTGGGGTGCAGAACTGGGTCGAACTAGGGTGCTGGGATTGCTGGGAAGCCCCCAGGAGCAGGGGAGAGTAGAGGAAGCCACTGAGCCGTAGGCAGGGCCTGGGCTCCGCTCTCAGCAGCAGCTCCCAAGGTGGAACCGTTAGGAACGCCTGCTCTCAGGCCCTCCCCAGGCTCGTGGGGTCAGACACTTGGGACCAGCTGGCACTGGAGGCCCCCCCACCACAGGCATCACAAGCACCTGTGGCTGCCGAGTGAAAGAGAAACAGGACTCAGACTCACGTCCCTGGCTTTGCAGCCTGCGAGGCCCTGTGGTGCAGTAGAGGGGCCTGGATAGCGTTTCCAGGCCAGGCCGTCGTACCCTGTGGCCGTGAGCTGTGGGGTGGGGTGTCTACGGTCCAGCAACCCTCTCCAGAGGGGGTAGCCCCAGCGTCTTCTTAAGGCCTCCTTGGTGCTGGGATCCTGGGATTCCCACGCCAGGGCCTAGGCGGGCAGCATCTCTGGCAGGACCATGGGGTCTCGGCTCCCGCCTCTCTGGGTTTCCAGCTGGAACTGCCCTTTTGCTGGGACAGCTTCACCTGGATGTGATTAGACAGGACAGGCCCTGCCAACACCGGCAGGGATGGGCCCTACTGCCCTGTAGCAGTCATGGCCTTCACCTGCCTTCAAGTTGGAAGCCTGTTCACATCAGAGCATCTCAGCAAAGCAGGTGCAGATGGAGTGGTGTCGGAAGGGGTGTGCATGGGACGGGCCCCAACAGGAGAGGCAGGTGGCTTCGCAGACAGAGTGTCACGCAGGGCTGCTGAATGCTCAGCTCGCTGCCGCTGCCGCTGCTGCATCTGGACGGACAATGTGCCAGTGAGGGCTGGAGGCGCTAGAAGGGCACAGGAGGCCCGCAGCCTAAGCCTCTTTCCATCCTGAGCACGGCTCTTACTGTGCGCGGGGCTGGCTTGGAGCTGGGGAGAGGAGGAGAGGCCCGGTGGGGCTGACCCAGGGGGCTGGGAAAACTGGTGGGGACAGTGCCGTGGGCTCCCTCTCTCCTGGCCTCTCTGCGGCCACTGGGTGGTGGCTGCTGTGGAAGGCCTGACCCCAGGTGAAGAGTGAAGATGGGGCTGCTTCCTGCTGCCTGTTTTTGCCTGGGAGGAGCTCCCTGAGGCCCCAACAGACCAGGCTCCATGGTCACATGGGCAGGGGGGGCTGCAGCTGTCCCCATGGGCCATGGCTCCACCATCCCAAGGCCTCGGGAAGGAAGCAGGGTCTGCCAGGGACGCGAACAGGAGGCATGTCGCATTTGGAACCTGGTTTTGCTTCTGCAAAACTGGCCCCCTGACTGTGACAGCTCCTGAGCCCCCTGACTGTGACAGCTCCTGGCCCCCTGACTGTGACAGCTCCTGGCCCCCTGACTGTGACAGCTCCTGAGCCCCCTGACTGTGACAGCTCCTGAGCCCCCTGACTGTGACAGCTCCTGGCCCCCTGACTGTGACAGCTCCTGAGCCCAGGCAACAGGAGCTCCGCTGCATGGACACTGCCCTCTCCTGGCTCCTGGGGACTTGATCTGAGACCTGCCTGAAGGGGCCTCAAAAGGAGGGTTTGGGGTATGCAGGGGTGGGGGGGCAGGCCCCAGAGGCTCAAATGGGCCCACAGGACCTGCGGGGGACATGCCTAGGTGGGCAGAAGGGTGGCGGGTGACGGGCAGTCACGGGGGGGGCAGCCTCCCACCCAGTCCCTGCCCAAGTTTCCGGGAAGTGGTCAAGCCTTCCACGAGGGGGTTCCAGAAAGAAAAGGTGGGCACCAGCCGTGGGCGCTGCTGCTGGGGTGGGATGGACCCATGCCCTGGGCTGGGGGCACATCCAGGGGCGGTGAACATGAGGCATAGGCACACAGGTCCTAGCTCCTGCATTCAAATCCAGCTCCCCTCTTGGGCCAAGTCCTTGATGTATCTTGGTTTTGTCTGTTAAATGAGGTCATAGCAGCCCCTGCCCAGGGACTGACTCCTGCAGGTCCTGTCCTGTCCCTGCATGCACCTTCAGGCAGGTGGGCTACCCACCCCGACCCCCAACCCAGGCCCAGGCTCCCAAGCCAGCTCCCTCCGCTGGGCAGGGCCTGGAGCCTCGGTGAGATCCAGCTGGCTGCGTGGCCTCCGTGACTGCCTCATCTGAAATGGGGGCACAGCAGGAGACCAGACGTGGCCTGGGCACCGGGCATCTTCCAGGGCTCTCTGGGCCACCGGAGGGGCAGGGACGAGGCCCTGCTGGTCTGAACGCAGCCACCCTCTCTCTGCAGGCCCAGCGCTTGAGAAGTCGGAGGCCAAGGCCGGGGCGGTGCCCAAGGTGTCAGGCCTGGAGCGCAGCCGTGAGCTCAGCGCCGAGAGCTTCCTGCCCGCGGCCAGCCCCGCGCCCCACGCCGCGCCCTGCCCGGGGCCCCCGCCCGGCTCCCGCGCCAGCCCCCTGGTGAAGAAGGAGCCCCCTGCCCCGCCCCGCCACACCCCGCAGCCGCCACCCCCGCAGCCGCCACCCCCGCAGCCCCGCGGCCTGCTCCCGACACACGTGCCTGCATCCCTGGGCGCCTTCGCGGGCCACGGCCAGGCGGCAGCCAACGGCCTGCACGGCCTCAGGTGGGGTCCCCGCGGGGGCGGGGCCTGGGGGGCTCTGCAGGGGCCGGGCTGGCAGGCACTGAGCCCCGTGTCCCGCAGCAGGAGCAGCAGCGCCCCCCTGGGCCTGGGGAAGCACGTGTCGCTGTCGCCTCACGGGCCGGGCCCCCACCTGTCTACCTCACACCTGGCGCTCCGGTCCCAGGCGCAGCACCAGCTCCACGCGGCCATGTTTGCCGCGCCCCCAACACTGCCCCCGCCCCCGGCGCTGCCGGCCAGCAGCCTGGTCCTCCCAGGACACCCGGCCGGTAGGTGTCTCGGCCGCGATCTCACCCAGGGCAGGGGTAGGGGGTGTGGGGACACAGCCACCGGGGAGGGGCGCACAGCCGGGCCCCCCACCTGCTGCGGGCTCCGCGGATCCTGGGCACCTCTGAATGGTCCCTCCAGGTGTGCCTTTCCCCAGGGGTCCCTGCTGGGCCACGGGCCGTGTCTGCGTGCGGGGACAGGCAGGACACATGTGCGCACACGTACAGACGTGTTCACGTTGAGACAGGCCCACGGGCCTCCCCTGCTGGGGCCAGGCCTCCCCCGCAGCCTGCTGGGTCCTGAGCCCTGGGAGGAGGGGACCGCACATCAAGCAGGCGCCATCCCAATGGAACCCCAACCGCGAAGGCTTCCTCCCTCGGCCCCCAGGCGCTTCCTCAGGCTCCGAGTCAGCCTGGCCCAGGCTGGGGATGACCGTGTGTCCCGGGATGGGACCAGGACGCTGGCCTGGGGGTGGCTGGACCCTGGCTCCTGGGGAGGGGCTCACCGTGTTCTCTCTTGCCTCTAGATGCCAGCCTGTCGGTCTCATTCAGCCAGCCAATCATGTATTGCCAGCCTCATTCGGGGATTCTGATTGGTACTTGGTCACAGGCTCCTCTCTTACCTGCACCCCTGGGCCCGCACGTGGCGAGCGGCCACCCCGGCTTGGCCTGCCGACCCCGGGAGTGCCAGGTGACTATCTGCCTCGCCCCACCGGGAGCCCGCGGCCAACGTGCCTCTCTGTCTCTCTCTCTTTTTCTCTTGTAGATCACGAGCTGCTCAGGCAAGAGCTGAACACGCGGTTTCTGGTGCAGAGCGCCGAGCGGCCTGGCGCCTCCCTGGGCCCGGGGGCTCTGCTGCGGGCGGAGTTCCATCAGCACCAGCACACACACCAGCACACGCACCAACACACACACCAGCACCAACACACATTCGCCCCCTTCCCCGCAGGGCTGCCCCCGACGCCGCCCGCCGCACCCCCGCCGGTGCGTAGGCCCGCGTGCTGGCAGGGGGCGGGGGCGGGGGCGGGTGTGGGGCAGGGACACGCAGCAGGCACACGCAGACACACGCTCGCACGCACACCAGCCCAGGAGGAGGTGGGGGGCCGGCGGCACCTCTCTGTCATCCGTCCGTCTGTCCGGTCCCCAGCGTGCCCTCTGGTGTCCCCACCCCAAGCTGTGCCATGAGGTCCCCACCCTGGGCCGTGTTCCTGGACTTAGGCAGGCATCCCGTGCCCACGTGCATGGGACACCCTCACACCCGCACTAGATCCCAGTGCCAGGGCTGGAGGCCCAGACAGGCCTGAGGGACACAGGGACCAGGACTCAGGGTGCCTCCCATGTGCCCCGACCCGGAGGCCTAGTCTCAGCAGGGAGCTGCTGGGGGCTCGAGTTTCATCCACTCTCGAGTTTTTTTTGGAAACTGGCCAGTTTGTCAGTTACCGGGTGTGTCCCCAGCGCGGCCCAGCAGCCAGGGCTTCATGCCCTAGGCCTCAGCCAGGCACACAGACTGCCTGAGTGACCCAAGTTCCCACCCCATGCAAGGGGAGCCTTAGAATGGAGGGGCCACCCTGGCCTGAGACTGAGTTCAGAGCCGTGGGGCTGGCGCTCTAGAGAAACCTGGGACGGCTGGCCGCAGCCACCAGCCTGGGGAAGCACAGCGCCGTCCTGTCACTGCCCAGCCCGGCCAGGTGGGCGGGGGCCGGGGCCCAGCGAGGGTGTTGTGTGTGCGGGGCCTCACCTTCCCCTCCTTCCCTTCCAGTTTGACAAGT
The DNA here is from genome assembly GCF_024542745.1 of Macaca thibetana thibetana. NCBI lineage: Eukaryota > Metazoa > Chordata > Mammalia > Primates > Cercopithecidae > Macaca > Macaca thibetana. The sequence continues at coordinate 128,933,310 of NC_065588.1, forward strand.
ACGCGCCCAAGCTGGACAGCCCCTACTTCCGACATTCCAGCGTGAGTGTGAGTGTCCCCAAGGGGCCCGGTGCGTGTCGCTGTGCACGCAGGCCCTGGCTGCGGGCGGGCAGGTGGGGCTGTGGGTGGATGGGGCCGTACCTCGCCTGGCCTTGCCCCTGCTGCGTTGGTCCCACCTCCTGGTTACAGGCAGAGGGTGAGGTGGGGACTTGGGCCTCCCACTCCATCCGCTCTCCTTCTCTTACAGTTCTTCCCGTCCTTCCCTTCTGCCATCCCGGGACTGCCCAGCCTGCTCCCACACCCCGGCCCCTTCGGGTCCCTGCAGGGTGCTTTTCAGCCCAAGGTACCGCTGCCCCAGCAGGTGGGGCAGACACAGTGGGTGGGGGGATTTTGGAGGGAGTGCATGACAACCTCGCCAAACTCTGTGCCCACAACCACGACCACTTCCCTCCCTTGTACCTGTCGTCATCTGGGTGCTGGCATGAGCAGCCCTGGCTAGGGTGGGTGGCCCTGTGGTCTGTGTGTGGCCACCGTGGGAGGAGCAGGGGGTCTGACCTGGGGGCAGCCCTGGGAGGTGGTGGGACCGTGCAGAGGGCACACTGTGGAAGCCTCGATGGAGAACGTTCCAGTCCTTGGCAGGAGGCCCCAGTGTGGACGGCAGCCTCACCGGCTGTCCACACCACAAGGAACTTGGTTCTCACAGGGCCGTCCACACTGCAGGGAACCCAGGCCTTACGGGGCCGCCCACACCACAGGGGACCCAGGCCTTATGGGACCATCCACACCGCAGGGGACCTGGGCCTTATGGGACCGTCCGCACCTCGGGGGACCTGGGCAGCAGGAGGTTGTGTGCCACCTCAGCCAGGGGAGAGGGAACCCTCCTCACTGTCCCCGGCCTTGTGCTGTAACCCCACCCTCCACGGAGTGGCACACACCTCAGTCCTGAAGCCTCCTCACCTGTGGGCCTTGGGTTCTGAAGACGGGGCCTGGGCCATCCCCAGTAGCTGCCAAGCCCTTGACCTCATAGGACCCTGCAGCCCCCAACTCATTGCCCACAGCTGCCCTGAAGGCCCCAGCGTGCACACCTGGGCTCACCTGGGGCACCACCCTCCCGTGGATAGGCAGATAGTGTTTCCGAGGACCAGGCACCCCCAGGCACCAGAGGGTCTTGGGCCCCCAGACCCCGTGGTTGAGGAATTCGGAGGAATGGAGAAGAGGGGATGCATGTGGTTCACCCGCAGATGTCGAGCAGGGACCCCCAGACTGGGACTCTTGGGGGCACTGCCCTGAGCCCAGACAGCCAGGACACTGAGGCCCTGAGTCTGGGAGGGAAGGAATCTGTCCCGGCGTCACCCTGAGCACAGCTGCTCCTGGGCAGGGCGGGAGCCCAGAGGGAAGGGGTAGTCGAGCCAGTCTGGGCAGGAAAGGAGTGTGGTGTGACGGCCAGTCTTTGCTTTGGGACCTCTCTTTCCCTGGCATCCCTAGTGGGAAACGACCATCTTCCCTTGGCCCATCCAGGCTCACAGCAGCTCCTCCTGGGCTGGAGACTAGGTTGGCACCACTCCCGTCCAGGTGGGGCTGACTCGGCCCTGGAAGCAGGTGGCTCCCCGGGGAGGGTCACCCACCTTCTCTGGCAAGAGCACCTTCTTCCCACCTTTGCAGAAACTGGCAGGCTAAAGGTGTGGTGGTCCTGCGAGGGAGGCCAGGCTGCCCCTGGGTGACAGCGTGTGGGGCCCCACAGCAAGGCAAAGCAGGGCACAGGCCCATGCCAGACCCAGGAAGCCCTGAGGTGTCCTCCTGCCTGGGCTGCCCCACGCACACACAAGTTCTCTCTCTCTTTCTCCCCTCAGACTTCAAACCCCATTGAGGTGGCCCGCCGGGCTGGTGCGGTTCACACACTCCTGCAGAAAGCGCCTGGGGTAGGTGTCAGTGGGCACCCGTCCCCACCCCGGTGATGGCCTGCCCCGGCCCGGCCCTGGGTGGGCTGGTGGCCACAGCAAAGGGGCCGTGTCCCCTGCACCCCCAGGACTCGGCCTCCTGAGGGGCCTGGACCTAACACTCCTTTCCTGTCTCCACAGGTGTCTGACCCGTACCGGGCGGTGGTCAAGGTGAGTGTGCGTTGGGAAGGCCTGTGGCAGGGGAAGACTCTGGTGCCTCCGGGGTGGCCTCGGGGGGCCCGTGACAGGAGGAGTCTGCGGAAGACATGGGTGGGGGTGATGCCAGCCCCGCTGAGTGCTTCCGTCCTGTCTCAGAAGCCGGGAAGGTGGTGTGCCGTGCACGTGCAGATCGCCTGGCAGATCTATCGCCACCAGCAGAAGATGAAGGTGAGACCACTTGGGCTGGTGTGGGGTGCTGCCCTGTCTCCAGCCTGGTTGGGCCCTGGAAGGCCAGGCGTGAGGCGGGTATGTTCACACGCATGTGCACGAGTGTGATCCTCACGCATGAGCCACCTCCCCCTTCGTCTGGGCACTGGGCTCTTACTCTAAGCAGGTCAGCGAGGCCACAAGGCAGTGCTGGGTGCCCGGGTGCTGCAAGGCCCTCCCCTTGGCGTGGTGTGCCGGCTGGGTCATGGGGAGCAGACCAGGGGCACGGGGTGCCGCACCAGTTCCCCACGTCACTGGGGTGCCTCTAGGGTCCTCTGCCCTGCCCCCACTCCCTGCAGCGATGGAGTGCCTGCTGTATTCCTCGGTCTTCAGCAGTGACCTAGGTGGACCCTGGGCGCTCACAACTGATGTGCACCTGGGAAGGCTGAGGAAGGAGGGCCCTGTGGGCAGCTTGGTGCTGGACCCATCAGGCTAGGAGCCGTGGGGGCAGCATAGAGTCCTGGGAGGCCAGGACAGCGGGACTGTGGCCTCAACCCCGTGGGACCCTGTGCCTCTGCTGTGCCTGTGCTGTTCTCGATGACACACATGACCTGCGCACACAGCTCTTAAAAATCGTTGTGTCCTAAATGCCCTTTGGGAGAGGTATCAGCAGGACGGGACTCAGAGGAGAATGCTGTGTTTTGTTTTTTTTTCTTTGGCCTTGCTCTGTCGCCCAGGCTGGAGTGCAGTGGTGCAATCTCGGCTCACTGCAAGCTCCGCCTCCCGGGTTCACGCCATTCTCCTGCCTCAGCCTTCTGGTAGCTGGGACTACAGGTGCCTGCCACCGCGCCCGGCTAATTTTTTGTATTTTTAGTAGAGATGGAGTTTCACTGTGTTGGCCAGGATGGTCTCGATCTCCTGACCTCGTGATCCGCCCGCCTCAGCCTCCCAAAGTGCTGGGATTATAGGCGTGAGCCACCGCACCTGGCCTTAACTTTTAAAAGAATCTAAATACAGAAAAAGTAAGTTGTTTTCCATGACCACATAGCATACCAGCTGAGATGTGCTAAGTACATACCACAGTTCAGAGTATGTGAGCTCTCCCGTTCACCTTTTTTGCTGATCACGGTAACATTTCTGTCATTCTGAGTTGGAGAATACATCCTTGAAATTCATCCCACCTGCTCTCCTTTCTGGACTGACTCACACCCAGTCCCTGCGACCCCCCAGGCCTGGGCTTCCTGTGGTCGGGGCTGGTCGCCGGGCAGGCAGCCCTCACACGCTCTGTCCTCCCAGGAGATGCAGCTGGACCCCCACAAGCTGGAGGTGGGTGCCAAGCTGGACCTGTTCGGCAGACCCCCCGCCCCGGGCGTGTTTGCTGGCTTCCACTACCCACAGGACCTGGCCCGGCCCCTCTTCCCCAGCACAGGTGAGAGATGGAATCGGGGGCCGGGTGGGGGACACGGAAACCTCCTGCTCCTGCCCGGCCGAGCCTGCCTTCCTGTGCCAGGAGTGAGAACGTTCTCTGGACCTCAGTACCAGTTTTTGCTTTTTGATGCTCACCACTTACTCAGGTCAAAGCCTGGCAACTCCCTCACCTCACCTTTCCTCCCGACCAAGTCCTGCCCAGTGTGTCCTGGGGGGCCTTCAGCCCACACACGCAGCTCTGAGGCAGCTGGTCCTGGCCACTCCTCCTCTCTGGGGCTCCCTGTTCTGGCCCCACCAGAGGCAAAGGAGTGGCAGGGACCCAGGCCCCCGCCAGGCTACCCCCTTCTGTCTCCCAGCGCCCGCTGTCCCAGGAGGAGTTTGGCCTCTCACTGAACAGCAGGAAGCTGCTCCTGAGGCCGGGCTGGGCCCACACCCCAGTGCCCCTTCCTGATGTGCACGGCTGCTCCGGGGGTCCCAGGACTGGCCCAGCTGTGGTGGTTTCCTAGGGAGGGTCCCAGGACTTGGCCTGTATTGTTCTCAGTGGCACAGCCCAGGTTGGGGTCTGCCGGGAGCAGCGAGGACCTCCCTGCCCTTCGCAGTCACCCGCTCCCCCAAGTCACCCCCTCCCCCAAGTCACCCCCTCCCCCAAGTCACCCCCTCCCCCAAGTCACCCCCTCCCCCAAGTCACCCCCTCCCCCGAGTCACCCGCTCTCCTGGGTCACCCCCTCCCCTGGGTCACGCCCTCCTCCAAGTCACCCGCTCCCCAGGGTCACGCCCTCCCCCGAGTCACCCGCTCCCCCAAGTCACCCCCTCCCCCGAGTCACCCCCTCCCCCGAGTCACCCGCTCCCCCAAGTCACCCCCTCCCCCGAGTCACCCCCTCCCCCAAGTCACCCGCTCTCCTGGGTCACCCCCTCCCCTGGGTCATGCCCTCCCCCGAGTCACCCGCTCCCCAGGGTCACGCCCTCCCCCGAGTCACCCGCTCCCCCAGGCCATGCCCTTCCCCAAGTCACCCCCTCCCCCGGCAATGCAACGTGACCACATGCAAGTGTCCTCCAGGCACACAGAGGCACCCAGGCTCTGGGGTGCTGGTCCGTGGGCACCACTGCCTGGCACAAGTCCACATTCCAGGCCCCCGGGAGGAAAGTGGGCTTGAAGCTCAACCATAGTGTGGGATAGACACAGTCTGGGCGCCCAGAGGCCGGCTGAGGCCTTTCCAAAGATGGTGTCTCAGCCTGTGCAGTACACGCCTTTCTACACATACACAGTTCCACACAGTTCCACACACACATCCATGCATGTGCACACACGTGAAGCATGCACATCCACATACAGCTGAGCCTTGAACCACAGAGAGGCTGGGTCACTCCCCGCCACACAGTTGAAAATCCAGGTATAACTTTTGACTCCCCCAAAACTTAACTCAGCCTACGGTTGACAGGAATCCTTACGATGGCATGAACACTTGCTGAACGCCTGTTTTGTGTGTTACATGTATGATGGACTGTATTCTTACAGTAACATCCACTAGAGAAAAGAAAACCTTATGAGACAGATCATGGCCAGGCGTGGTGGGCGCCTGTGGTCCCAGCTACTCAGGAGGCTGAGGCAGGAGGGTTACTTGAGCCCAGGAGGTCAAGGTTGCAGTGAGCCATGATTGCGCCACTGCTCACCAGCCTGGGCAACAGAGCAAGACCCTGTCACCAAAAAAAAAAAAAAAAAAATCATAGGGAAGAGTAAAGATATTTGCTATTCACTGCGTGGAAGTGGATCATCCTAAAGGTCTTCGTCCTTGTCCTCACGCTAAGTGGGGCTGAGGAGGAGGAGGGACTGGTCTTGCTGTCTCAGGTGGCAGGGGTGAAAGAAAATCTGTGTCCAAGTCCACCCGCACACTTCAAACCCGTATTGTTCAAGGGTCAGCTACATGCACACGCACAGGCACACGTATACACACATGCACAGGCACATGTACACGCACAGGCACACACATACGTGCATATGCACAGGCACACACGTACACGCACAGGCACATACGTACATGCTCACGTACACGCACAGGCACATGTACACGCACAGGCACACACATACGTGCACAGGCACGTGTACATGCACAGGCACACACGTACATACACAGGCGCAGGCACAGGCACACACGTACACGTACACACATACATGCAGAGGCAGACACAGGCACACACGTATGCACACAGGCACATGTACATGCACAGGCACACATACGTGCACAGGCACATGCACAGGCACACACATACACGTACACGCACAGGCACACGTACGTGCACAGGCACACGCACACAGGCACATGCACAGGCACACACGTACACGCACAGGCACATGTACGTGCACAGGCACACACGCACACAGGCACATGCACAGGCACACACGTACACATACACGCACAGGCACATGTACGTGCACAGGCACACGCACACAGGCACATGCACAGGCACACACGTACGTGCACAGGCACACACGCACACAGGCACATGCACAGGCACACACGTACACATACACGCACAGGCACACACATGGGCTCTGCGTTGCCCACTTGTCCTCCTGTTGGAACCTTCCCCAGCCACCAGGTCCTTGAGGCCTGTCCCTTCCTCAGAGCTCCCAACCCCCGCTGCAGCCCCCCTCACTCTCTCCTCACCGTGCTCAGTCTCTTCCGCGTTCGTGACCATTTGATGCCACATTGCACGTGGACATGCGAGGGCAGAGCCCTGTCCACACAAGGGTGATGAGTGTGCCCAGCGGCCACCTGAGGCTGGCTTCACAAGCATGGTGGCCTCTGGGCCATGGAGCTTCCCGGTAGTCTGGGTTTCTCAGAAAGCAAAAGTCCAGGCTGCAGTTTCTGGCTGTCCGCAGTCTGGCTCAAGCCCCCAGGACACCTGCTCAGTGTGGAGCCCAGTTCTGGGCCCTCCACACTGCCCACCCCACCGACCCTGCTCCTTCCCTGCCTCCCTTTCCCTCCTCTGGACACCCGGTGGCTGTCCCTCAATGCTCTGCCATTTGTCCTGCAAGACTGGGCCCCCTCCGTCCTTGGGGCCAGTGCTGCCTCCTCCTCCATCTCCTTGGCAGGTCTTGATATCTGGCTGGCAGGGGCAGGATGATTCCTTGTTGCTCTTTTTTCTCTTCCATATAAACTTTCCATCTGCCTGTTAGGTTCTGGTTTTCACTGGAATTGGGTTAAAGGTGTACATCAACCTAAGAGGAATTCATACGTCGTCTCTGGTATCATTTTCCTATCCCTGATCATGGAGTATCTCATTCATTTAGGTCTTAGTAGAATTATTCATAGATGCTTTATATTTTACTAATATTACGATTGGAATTTGTAAGTTACATTTCTTTAGCTGTTGCTAGAAAACAAGTGCATATTTGGCCGGGCGCGGTGGCTCAAGCCTGTAATCCCAGCACTTTGGGAGGCCGAGACGGGCGGATCACGAGGTCAGGAGATCGAGACCGTCCTGGCTAACACGGTGAAACCCCGTCTCTACTAAAAAATACAAAAAAAACTAGCCGGGTGAGGTGGTGGGCGCCTGTAGTCCCAGCTACTTGGGAGGCTGAGGCAGGAGAATGGCGTGAACCCGGGAGGCGGAGCTTGCAGTGAGCTGAGATCCGGCCACTGCACTCCAGCCTGGGTGACAGAGCAAGACTCCGTCTCAAAAAAAAAAAAAAAAGGAAAACAAGTGCATATCTGTTTTGAAGATTCGTGTGCCATCTCTTGATTTTGTAACTAGCAATCTTGCTAAATTTTTACAAATGCAAAGACATTTGCCTGTCAATTCCTTTACCTTTTCTGTGTAGAAAGTCGTATCTACGAGTGGATGGTTTTACATTTACAGAAATGTGGTTGATACATTTCTGCAGCCACTTTTCCAGTGCTTTGTTTCAGATGAGTTTCCCTGAGTAAGCCTGGCCTGTAGTTTCCCTTCCTGTACTGCATCTGTCAGGTTTTGTCATGAGGGCTGTTTGCCTTCTTCAGCGAGTTAAGGAGCTTTCCTTTTTTCTGTTGTCTGGAAGAGCTCTTGTGAGGTCCAGCCATCACTTCCTTCAAGGCTTGGCAGGCTCACACTCAGGTTCCAGGTACTGATTGTTTTTCCCCGTTGGGTGTGGTATTCCTCAAGCTGTTTCTTCTTGAATTGGTTTCAGTAACTCGAGTGTTTCTAGTAAGTTGATTTGGGGCAGGCTCCATAGCTGTCCATCTGTCACGCCTGAACTCCGCAGGCCCTGGTAATTCTTCATATTGCTTGGCTGTGCCATCTTCTCTTTTTTTCTTCATTAATCTCACCAGAAGTTCGTCCATTTCACCGGTATTTTATTTTATTTTTATTTATTTGTTTATTTATTTTGAGACGAAGTCTTGCTGTGTCGCCAGGCTGGAGTGCAGTGGTGTGATCTTGGCTCACTGCAACCTCTACCTCCCGGGTTCAAGTGATTCTCCTGCCTCAGCCTCCCAAGTAGCTGGGATTACAGGCAAGCGACGCTACACCTGGCTCATTTTTGTATTTTTAGTAGAGACGGGGTTTCACCATGTTGGCCAAGCTAGTCTCAAACTCCTGACTTCAAGTGATCCTCCTGTCTCGGCCTCCCAAAGTGCTGGGATTACAGGCGTGAGCCCCTGCGCCTGACCAATTTCACCCGTATTTTTAAAGGAGCAGCTTTGACCTTGTTGCCTTCTCTGTGTTTTCTTGTGTGTTGCTCACTTTTCTGGCCTCTTCTTGCTTGATCTGGAGGTTGAGAATATTAATTCCTCAGCGTCTCACAGTGCAGGCATTTGAGGCAGTGTGCTTCCTTCCACCTCTTGCTGCACACACTTTGACAAGCTGTGTTTTCATGGCGTGGGGCAGGCTGTCTTCCTCTCTAGTTTAGAGGAGTGGCATTAGCTTTCATGCCAGAGCTCAGTGGAGATCAGAAGCTCTGAACACAACCCACTGCGTCCTACATGGGAGGTGTGAGCACCCCGTCTTTGGGGTCCCCAGGATTAGGGCTGGGAGGGAGCTGGAGTAACCTAAAGATGTCGCCCTGCTGGTCTTTACTAGAAACCTGCCCCCTGGACCCATGTGCAGGATGGCCCCTGGCCCAACAGCACTGAGTCCCCTGCAGCAGCCGCTTACCGGGCCAGGGCCTCACATGGTTGCTCTCCCAGGTTGTTGGGGGGCCAGGGCTGATGTTGACATGGTGCTGTGGGCTGGGCCTGTGCCCAGGAATGCCACGAGGGGCTGCGACGTGCAGCCTCCAAGACAGCACCATGTCCATCCGGGCCTGAGGCCCAGCACCACATTAAGAAGTGAGGACCATTTATCAGCTCCCAGGTGAAAGCTCTGGGATAAGGGCTTCAGGAGTGGAGTGGTCCAATCAAGGCACATGTTACTTGGACTTTGTCTCTGCCCAAGTTGCGGCCCCTTTGCTCTGAGGGCTGTACTGCACTCAGCACCTCCCTCGCTGCCCCGCTTGGGTTTCCAGGATGGCTGCCACTGCAGCCCCAAGTCAAACCTCCTCCGAATTGTGGGGTAAATTCCACCTCTTACTCTGACTGGACACACTTCACCCCTCAGGGCATGCGAGAGAATGGGAGGTGAAGGTTCACAGAGGAAACTGGGGTGCCCCCTGTGAACAGAGCTGCAGATGGGAGGCCCTGGTGCTCTCTCCTGGCCTCTGTCAAACCTGGCTGCCCCCCCCAGGTGCCGCCCATCCTGCCTCCAACCCATTTGGAGCCTCAGCCCATCCCAGCAGCTTCCTGCCCGCTGGCTCCCTGACAGGTGGGTGCTTCTGAATTTAGCCCACACAGCCTGGCTGGTTCCTCAGCAGCCTTGGGGTGGGGGAAGTAGGTGGGCAAGAAGGTGGCCCCAAGCCCCAGGGAGCCCCTTGGGTCATGCAGGCAGCACCCACCAGGCTGGAAGCCTCTGCAGCAGCCCCACTGGGCCAGGTGGGAGCCGTAGCCCACACCTCACAGACGTCTGGGGCTTGCGGTTGCCCCCACAGACCCTTTCAGCAGACCGAGCACCTTTGGGGGCCTGGGGAGCCTGAGCAGCCACGCCTTTGGGGGCCTGGGCAGCCACGCACTGGGTGAGTGACCCAGCCTGTGCCCCCTCCCCTGATGCCCGCGTCCCTCCCCCATGCCTGTGTCCTCTGCAGGAACCCTGATGCCTGGCTGACCTCCCTCCTCTGTGGGCTGAGCCCCCTGGGGACACCCCCTTTTCAGTGTCAGCCTGGGACCCTCCTAAAGCCCCTCCCGGGTTCTCCTGGGGTGTGGCTGGGGAGGGACAGACCCAACCTCACGCTCCGTGGCCTCTGCCCCCAGCTCCTGGCGGCAGCATCTTTGCCCCGAAGGAGGGCTCCTCTGTGCACGGCCTGCCCAGCCCCCACGAGGCCTGGAACCGACTGCACCGGGCACCGCCCTCCTTCCCCGCTCCACCCCCGTGGCCCAAGTCCGTGGAGGTGGAGCGGGTGTCAGCCCTGACCAACCATGACCGAGAGCCGGACAATGGCAAGGAGGAGCAGGAACGGTGAGTGGCCCTCTTGTTCCCTATCCCCACACCGTGCCCCCCCAGTCCCCATTCTCTCTCCCCCTCCCCCTCTCTCCCTCCTCACCGCACTGCTGCCCACTCATGCTCTGTCCAGCTCTGTGCTGAGCCCCGGGGTATGGGGACCAAAGTTCTGCTCCCTGGCGACTCCTCTCTGCAATGGGGAGTGAAGGCCGTGCCCTGGGGCGGGGAAGGGTGAGGAGGGTGAAGACCCATCCCCACCACAGGCACCCACACCTGCCATCAGGGAGACCTCCAGGTCGGCCTGACTCGCAGAGTTTGAGGGAGGATTTCGGGGGTGCGGCTGCCGGCAGGCCCCCCGTCCTAACAGGGAGGGGCCTGTGGGGAGCTGAAGTCGCTGCTGGCGGCTCATCTGCTTCGTCTCTCGGCCGAGGTTTCCAGGCCGCCCAGCGCAGAGAGGACGCGTAGGTTTTGGGAGCCTGTGGGGGTGCGGGAGCCGTGGGTGCTGAGGGGTCACCGGTCACCCAGGAGCTGGAGGCCCCGCCAGGCAATGGGAGCAGCCTGGGCTGTGCCGCTCGGCGGGACGGAGGTCTCGGGAGTGACGGGTCCGCCCTGCCGCCTCCAGGGATCTCCTGGAGAAGACGCGCCTGCTGAGCCGGGCCTCGCCCGCCACCCCCGCCGGCCACCCCGTCAGCGGACTCCTGCTCCGGGGCCAGAGCGAGCTGGGCCGGCCCGGGGCCTCTGCGGAGCGCGAGTCCGAACCTCGGGTCAAGGAGAGCCGCTCCCCAGCCAAGGAGGAGGCCACCAAGATGTCCGCGCGCGCGTCCCCGCCCCACAGCAAGGCGGCTCCGGGAAACGTGAAGGTCAAGGAGGAGCGCGGGGAGGACGAGGCTTCCGAACCCCCGGGGGGCGCCCTGCACCCCGTGCCCCTGCAGCTGGGCCTGGGCCGCGAGCGCCTGGGCGCGCCGGGCTTCGCGTGGGAGCCTTTCCGCGGCCTGGAGCTGCCCCGCCGCGCCTTCCCCGGTGCCGCCGCCGCCCCGGGCCCCGCTGCCCTCCTGGAGCCTCCGGAGCGCCCCTACCGCGACCGTGAGCCCCACGGCTACAGCCCCGAGCGCCTGCAGGGGGAGCTGGAGCGCGCGCGGGCCCCGCACCTGCCGCCCGCCGCCCCCCGCCCTGGACGGCGCGCTGCTGCCCTCGCTGGGCGCCCTGCACTTCCCTCGCCTCGCGCCCGGCTCGCTGCACAACGGGCTCCTGGCGCGGACCCCGCCGGCCGCCGCCGCCGCCCTCGGCGCACCGCCCCCACTGGTGACCGCGGCCGGGCCTCCCACGCCCCCCGGGCCGCCGCGGAGCCGGACTACGCCGCTGGGGGGCCTCGGGCCGGGCGAGGCGCGCGACTACTCCCCGTCCCGAAACCCCCCGGAGGTGGAGGCGCGGTAGCCCCGGGGCCGCAGACGCCTCTCCGAGCGCACCGCTGTCCGATTCTCCATCAGTTCCTAGAACTCAAGCACAGCTCCCGCCGATCCTGGGGCGGCGCCGCCTCTCCACCCGCAGCCTGTGGAGGCGGGGACTTGGGTGTCGGCTTTTCTGAGGGTGATCTTTTGTTTTCCGAGTTTGGGATTCGGCTGTTGGGAAAAAAAAATCGCGTTTGTACTTTTTCCCCCCACAAATGAGAAGTGTTTGTAATGGATTTGTATTTTTCTTAATTTTATGCTATTTAGACGTTTAAAAGAACCAAAAAAGAAACTTTTGCTTCTTCGTTTTCGGTTGGGATTTGCAGTTTAATGGCCTCAGATCCTTCTCCAGATCCCCAGGGTTTCTTTGTCTTATTTATGGAGAAAAACCGGTCACTTTGTCCAGCGCACTGTGAGGCCCCCACTCAGGCCAGCCCTGGCCCCCCCTTGGTACTTGGAACCGAAGTTACAGATCTATATTAAAATAATAATAATGTACAAAACTTTGTTTTTTGCCTTATTATGCAGAAGTGTAAGAGAATTTCTTTTTTGGTTTGTTTTTTAAAAAGCAAACGAAACGTGTAAATAGTCTGTTGATATAAATATATGACGTTATTAAATTCTTAATCTAGATAGACTTTATAAATCGGTTTCCAGAAAGCCCTCTAGTGGTTTGTCTAACACGGTCACAAAAACCCAGGCGCTGCCGGTTGTAAACATTCTCAGAAGTTTAATGGCAGCAACTTTCCTTCAACTATGCAAGCGCTCCCGCCGCTGGTGGGGGGAGGAAGGTTCCGCCAGCGACGTCCCAGCCCCTGGGTCCGTGGAGAGGTTGGGTACCCCCATCAGGGCCCCTGGGCCAGCAGAACAGCACTCCTGGGCGGCTCCTGTGGGCTTCAGGACTGGCCAGCTCCAGCCGCAAGGGCGATTCTGTGGACGTTTGTGTGGATGGTGCAGGGTTCTTGGAATCTGTAGACCAGATCGGTGGAGGTTTAGAAGTGCAAGAGTCTAAAGGCTGAGTACAAAAAAAAAAAAAAATCACTGTTGTGTGTTTTCTTTCGCGTGAGGCATCAGCGTCACCTTGGTGTGGTCGTTGCCTCCCGGGCCCTTGGTCTGGCCTCCTCTCGGTTTGGGTTTTGCTCTCACCCACATGAGCCCCCCATGCCCTGCCCTTCTTGAGGCCTTTTGTGTTCCCCTACGTCTGGGCTGTGTCCCTACCAGGCTTCCCAGCCTTCAGGGTCAGCCATTGAGCCACATGCTTTGCTCAGTTCTGTGTTTCAGCCACGTTTCCACGGTGGACCCCGTTTGTTTGGAATATTCTGTTCCCATATCAATCAGTGATGATAAATACAGCCTTGATTTGGATGAAACTGTGGTCGTGTGTTCTGTGTGGCGTTGGGGGGCCGGGCTCACCCAGGCTGACCCCCTACAGGCGTGCGTCCCTCCTGCAGGAGCCTTGGGATGCTGGGTACCTCGGTGGCCCCACGCTGTCGGGTGCCATCACCCAGGAAGTGAAGCACAGCAGGTCCTAGCTTCCCAGCCCTGCTGCCACCCCAGCTCTGCCCAGCCCCCCATGGAAACCCCAGCCCCCGGCTCTGCCCAGCCCCCTCCCCCAGCGCCACCTCTCCCCATGGAAACCCCAGTTCTTGGCTCTGCCAGATGCCCCATTGTGTCGCTTCGTTCTTGGGAATGTCACATGGCCCCCTGTCGTCCCACCCCCAGTGACCCCATGGCCACCTTCCCTCACATCCACAGGGTTTTGTGCATAGAAGATGCTCTTAGTTCCGCCTTCATGCCAGAGAGTTCTGGCCCTGCAGGGACTTGTGGGATTGACCTTGCCTTGGCTGTGCCCAAATGAACAGGAGCTCAGAGGGCAGGAGCCAGGTGCAGAGGTGGCAGCCCCCACCCTCCTGTGCAGTGAGCACCAGGCCCACCTGCCTTGAGTGATGTTCAGGAAAGCTCCAGGTGCACACCTGGCCTTGACCTGAGCATCACCTCCACACCGGCCCTGCCAATTAACTCCTCACTGAGGGGCCCCAGGGCTGCAACCTAAGAAGGAGGCCTCGTGGGCCCACTGTGCACCCAGTAAGGAGTGCCCTGTGTCCCATAAGACCCTTCCAGGGTGGCAGGAGGGGCAGCTCCCACTCCACACCCCACCGGGTTATTGTCTGGGGCCTGGACCATCTGCCATGTGGGGCTTCTATGAAATGTGTTGCGCAATTTTGCCACTGTGTGAATATCAGCATGTGGCACATGCCTGGACGGGCCGGCCTGTTGCTTCTGGACTGCACACCTGCACCCCATGTGACTCCTGAATCCTGTCGGCAGCTGTAACATGGTGGTAGGTGTTTGTGCATGAAAAGGTACAGTAAGAATGCAGCATTCTGGCCAGACGTGATGGCTCACACCTGGAATCCCAGCACTTCGGGAGGCTGAGGTGGGCAGATCACCTGAGGTCAGGAGTTTGAGACTAGCCTGACCAACATGGTGAAACCCCATCTCTACTAAAAATAAAAAAAATTAGCCAGGCGTGGTGGCATTCGCCTGTAATCCCAGCTACTCTGGAGGCTGAGGCAAGAGAATCACTTTAACCCAGGAGGCAGAGGTTGCAGTGAGCTGTGATCACGCCACTGTACTTCCAGCCTGGGAGACAGAGCAAGACTCCATCTCAAAAAAAAAAAAAAAAGAATCCCGCATTCTAATCTTCTAGGGTTGCCCCTGCCTATGCAGCCTGCCCTTTCCCACAGCGAGGCTGGATGGCACGTGACTGTGCTTCACATCCCCTTGTCTTGGTTATTCCAACCTGTGCAGCACATCTTCAGGAAGACTCCAGCGCTGCATATTCTGCCCTGAGTGAGCTGATTGTGTTAGTCATCCACACAGGCCTGCTCTGCCCCAAGTCCCCTGCAGGGCAGCCCAGCAGTGAGGAGGAGGCAAGGCCAAGGCCCAGTCCTGTGGCTCCAGGGATCTGGGAACGCACCTGTAAGGCAGAGCTGGAGGGAGGGAGGCAGCTGGAGGGTGGACAGCAGTAGAGCTGGAGGGAGGACAGCAGTGCGGCTGCAGGGTGGACAGCAGTGCAGCTGGAGGGAGGACGACAGTGCACCTGGAGGGAGAGCAACAATGTGGCTGGAGGGAGGGTGGCAGTGAGGCTGGAGGGTGGACGGCAGTGTGGCTGGAGGGCGGATGGCAGTGCGGCTGGAGGGAGGACGGCAGTGTGGGTGGAGGTAGGGCGACAGTGGGACTGGAGGGAGGATGGCAGCTGGCGGGTGGGCGGCACTCCAGGGCCATCCCCTGGCCAGAACTACCTGCGAGCCTAGGGATGCCATGTGAAGGAGTGAAATGGTGAAATGTCTGCCTATAAGTCAAAGCACAGAGCCTGCTTTGAAATGCAGAGAAAGGGGGAGGGGACCCCATCCAGGCAGGGTCCCTCTGGGACTGCCTTCCACTGTAGGGCCAGCCCTGGCACTGAGGCAGCCATCCCTCCCCACGCATCATCTTTAAGGGGAGTGATCTCTGATGGTGCAGAATCCAGGGTGGACTTCTTCCCAGGAGCACTCTGTGAGGGGGCACGTTCCTGAGAGCACTCTGTGACTAGAGCACCCTCCCGGGAGCACTCTGATGGAGCAGCCTCCTGCGAGCACTCAGTGAAATGGGAGCACCTTCCTGGGAATACTCTGTGAGGGAGCACGCTCCTGGGAGCACTCTTTTAGAGGGAGCACACTCCTGAGAGCACTCTGATGAAAGCACTCTCCTGGGAGCACTCTGTGAGGTAGCAGCCTCCTGGGAGCATTCTGTGGGGGAGCACCCTCCTGGGAGCACTTGGTGAGGGAGCACCCTCCTGGGAGCACTCTGTGAGGAGGGACACCTTCTTGGGAGCACCCTATGAGGGTACACGCTCCTGGAAACACTCTCTGTGAGGGGGCACATCGCTCAGGTCAGCAGTCCAAGTGACCCTCCCCTGTCCCCGGAGGATTTTGGTGAGGCTATTTCCATCTCACCTGGTAACTTAGAACTTGGGCTAAATTACCTTGATATAAAACTTGGAACCTGGGTAAATTAGAACCTGGGTAAGATAGACCCTGCTATACAAATCAGGAGTTGAAATTCTATTTTATTTCAGCAAGACCTGAAAGATGCAGTCAGGCAAATGGAAGCACATCTGATGCTAACAGAAAAATAAAGGTTTTGATATATGTTTTAATATTCTATCCTTCATAGAATAGATACAGGGTTTTAAAAACACTCAACCTGGGTGACATTTGTCAAGCAGCTACAGTGACTCCTGGCCATCCCAGGAGGGAGAGGAACAGCATCAAAGTCCGTCCTGTTACTACCAGACTCAGGGCCTGGCACGCAGCAGGGGCCAGGTGTGTCTTGGACGGGCGAAGGCATCGAAGAAGGGGGAAGCCTCCCAGATGCCCTGCTGGGCTCCTCCTGGCAATGCCTGGACCCCTCACCAGCAAGGGAGTGGAGTCCCAGGACAGGCATGAACACTGGAATGCCCTGGGTGCCCAAACGAGCCCGTTCTCCATGTCTCGCCCTCACGTGGCCACCTCTATGTTGAGGCTTCCCCAGCTCTCTCGTGAGGACTAGTCTGCGTTTACACTCTACCTGGGTAATCCAGGAAAGCCGCAACACCTCCACATCCTGACTCTAATCACATTTGCTCAGACATGGCCTTCTAGGTGACGTACTCGCAGATTCCAGAGATTGTGCCATGGAGATCTTCCCACCGCTGATGGGAACCTGGAATCCAAGGATCTTGACGCAGACTGTAAGTATTCATGACTGACAACACTGAACTCTCTGCAGTGTCAGCTGGGGTCCTATCCACAGCCTGAGGGCATGTGGTGCTGCTGGGAGAGGCCAGGGGCCAGTGCTCCTGTGTCCAACAGGCTCTACCCGCTGGGGAAGGCTCAGAGAGAAAGGAGTGTGCCTGCAAGTACAGGATCCGTGACCGTGACGCCATCAACGGAGTTTTCCATATGACATGTGCTCTGGAGGCAGAGGTTCGGGAGGTGCTGCAGGAGCTTGAGTCAGGCCTGGCATTTTTGTGATTCTCTTGGCCTTTCCATGTTCATTGCCTCATAGTAATGAAATAGCTGCTGTAGCTCCAGGCATTACATCCACCTGCCAGGGAGAGAGATCAGCGAAGGGGAGACAGTGAGTGTCAACCTTATCTGGAAAGACAGGGCCTCCCCAGGGTTCCCCCTCACCACCAGAGGGTCTCTGCCGAGGTGTCATCAGCTGACACTGGGGGGCCTGCACCCTTGTCAACAGGGCAGGGGACGTGGACCATGCCCGGCCTGCTGGCTGAGGGTCCAGGTTCTCAGTGGGAGCCAGACTAACCCAGGGGCCTTTGGGAAACCTGAAGGTCGTTTTGCATCTGGCATCCGCACACCTGAGCCTTCACGGACTTGAAATCCACAACATTTTGCTATAAATTATTTTTATTTTTCTGTTATACCACAGTTTGGGGCTTATATATTTTGGGGCCTTAGATATTTTTTCCCTAAAATTATATGTGAAGCTTATAAGAACTGAATTTCATTTCTAGATAGAAAAGGAAGCATCATAAAATATTTACCATGAAGGCTTCAGACCCACTGGCTCACACCGACCCTGATTCCTTCCTTCCTGCGTGGGCCTGGGGCTACTCGGAGCTGAACTGGGTCCTCTTCGACAGGATGTCGGGGGATGGACGTGGCCTTGCTGAACATGGCAGCAAACAGGAAAAGAGGCCTTGCGGAGACAGCTGAGCCCGTGTGGCCTCCAGGAAACCTCACCCCAGCCCCACGCCCCACAAGAGGCTCAGCATCCAGCCGCCAGGCCGGGGGCGGGGGTTCTGGGGGCAGGGAGGGTCAGAACCACATCTAGTAATCCTGCAATGGCTTGCGGCTGAGGATTGTGACCGCCTGTCCTCACCCACTAGAGAGACCACCAGGACACGGCTGCCTCCTAGTCAGGAAGAGGCCCGAGGGCTGAGTTGACCAAGCAGGGGCCAGGTGCGTGCACCTGGGTGGCCGAGAGGCTGCATGGTCCCCGGGCCTGCCACGCACGGCTCCTGTTCTGCCCCAGAGAAGCAGATCTGACACCCCTGCTCATCAAGTTCAACGTGTAAACGGAAACAGCAACTCGACTATTGGAATTTCCCTCCTTTACATTTTTGTTCTAAAATTTTTTTTTTTTTTGGAGACAGAATCTCGCTCTGTCACCCAGGCTGGAGTGCAGGGGCACGATCTCAGCTCACTGCAACCTCCGCCTCCCACATTCAAGCAATTCTCCTGCCTCAGGCTCCTAAGTAGCTGAGATTACAGGCTTCTGCCACCACACCCGGCTACTTTTTTGTATTTTATTAAAGACGGGGTTTTGCCATGTTGGCCAGGCTGGTCTCGATCTCCTGACCTCGTGATCTGCCCACCTGGACCTCCCTAAGTGCTGGGATTACAGGCATGAGCCACCGCACCCGGCCTAATTTTGTATTTTTTTAATAGAGACAGGGTTTTGCCATGTTGCCCAGGCTGGTCTCAAACTTCTGACCTCAGGTGATCCACCCACCCTGGCCTCCCAAAGTCCTGGGATTACAGGTGTGAGCCACCACGCCAGCCTAGATTTTAGAAAAAGAAATTACAGGATTGACTCATGCTCCTTGTTACAAGCAAAAGAATACACGGGTGATCAGGAAAGGCAGCTGCTCCCTCTGGGGATGCCACCTGTGCTCTCGAACCGTCCTGGGGAGCTGGACTCCTCATGCTCCAGGAAGAACCACGGGTGCTCCGTGATGCCAGCTCCTGGCACTGTGTCTGGTTTGTGGATTAAGTCTTGTCTATCAAACTGCACTTTCTGGGACAAACATTTTTGTGGGATTTGATTCTCCAATGTGGAACTGTGGGTTCAGAAACGGTGCTTATCTGTAACTGGTATTTGTTATTTTAAACATTTCCAGCTTGAAAAGTTGCAAGTGCCATTCAAATAACTCTTTCCTGACCTCAGAGTGAGCTGGCAACCCTCTGCCTTCCCTCTCGGCACCCTCCGTCTGTTCCGGCAGGCGGGCTGTCTGTTCCAGTCCACACCGCAGCCCCCAGGATCAGCGAGCAGCACGGCTCCCTGCCTGGTGCAGGGCCTCAGCGTTCATGCTCCTTCCTCCTAGGAGAGCCCCCTGCCTCTCAGAGACTTTCACAACCTTGGTGTGCAGAAGGTTCTGGACAGCGATTGGGGGACGCCCTCACTGGGCTTCTCCGGAGCGTGGGCATTGGACTGGAAAACACACAGAACTGCTGGGGATCCTTGAAGCCGCCGGCAGCACCCAATGCCAGTTTGTCCCATCAGGCGTTGGTCCTGACCTGCACTTGGCCACCTGCCCCCCACTTTGTAATTGAGCGTTGAGGGGAAGACGCTTGAACCCATGTGAAACCTCTTTCTCCTGAAACTTTCCCTGCATGCATCAATTACATCATTGCAGCTGGGCCTTCCCCTGAGCGTGACGCCCTGGGGCGAGGCCGGTGGCTTCCCACGTGTGACTGTCCCCACCCGCAGCCCCTGCCCTCCGGGGCCCCCATGCACCAGGCGCTCTCTGCCCGGCCCCATCTCCCAGAGCCCTGGAGGCTCAGCCTGGGTGTCGTGTGTGCCTTGTGCTCTTAGGAATGTTACCTGTGTTTCTTCACATCTGTATTAGTTTTTTTGTTTTTTTTGTTTTTGTTTTTGTTTTTCTTTGAGACGGAGTCTGGCACTGCCGCCCAGGCTGGAGTGCAGTGGCACGATCTCGGCTCACTGCAAGTTCCGCCTCCCGGGTTCACGCCACTCTCCTGCCTCAACCTCCCGAGTAGCTGGGACTACAGGCGCCCGCCACCACACCCAGCTAATTTTGTTTTTGTATTTTTAGTAGAGACGAAGTTTCACCTTGTTGGCCAGGATGGTCTCAATCTCCTGACCTCATGATCCATCCACCTTGGCCTCCCAAAGTGTTGGGATTACAGGTGTGAGCCACTGTGCCTGGCCCTTTCTTTTCTTTCCTTTCTTTCTTTTTTTTTTTTCTTCTCGAAGGGCCTTGCTCTGTTGCCAGGCTGGCTGGAGGGCAGTGGTACAATCATAGCTCACTGCAGCCTCGACCTCCTGGGCTCAAGTGATCCTCCTGCCTCAGCCTCCCTAGTAGCTGGGACCACAGGTGCGCACCACCACACCCAGCTAAGTTTGGTATTTTTGGTAGAGATGGAATCTCGGTATGTTGCCAAGGCTGGTCTCAAACCCCTGGGCTCAAGCAGTCCTCCCACCTCAGCCTCCTGAAGTGCTGGGACCTACACTTCTTCCAGATGCTTTCAAGTTTGATGTGTTACATTTACCTATTCTGTTCTTTTAAAAATTATCATTTTGTTAGAACTTGAGGATGAGTGGTCAAAATAACAACGATCATTTTGCAGCGTATCTGGTTTGTTCTACTAGGGTGGAAAGCAAGGGTTTCTCAGGATTTCACTATAAGCATTGTCTCAGCCTTCTTGGACTGCCCTGCGGAACCCCAGAGACCCAGCAGCTAAAACAATGACATTGAGGCCGGGCGCGGTGGCTCAAGCCTGTAATCCCAGCACTTTGGGAGGCCGAGATGGGCGGATCACAAGGTCAGGAGATCGAGACCATCCTGGCTAACATGGTGAAACCCCGTCTCTACTAAAAATACAAAAAACTAGCCGGGCGAGGTGGCGGGCGCCTGTAGTCCCAGCTACTCGGGAGGCTGAGGCAGGAGAATGGCGTAAACCCGGGAGGCGGAGCTTGCAGTGAGCTGAGATCCAGCCACTGCACTCCAGCCTGGGCGACAGAGCGAGACTCCGTCTCAAAAAAAAAAAAAAAAAAAAAAAAAACAATGACATTGAGATCTGAGTGCCAGCAGGACGAGCTCCACGAGGGCCCCCTCTGGGTTGCAGGCAGCTGCCTTCCCAGGGCGTCCTGCCCCGGCGGGTGGGCAGGGCAGGGGGAGCTGGCACGCTCGCTCTGTGGTCTCTTTTTTCTCACAGTGTGTGACTGTTTACCACCGTGGTCACCTGGAGCCTCTTATTACAAGGGCGTGAATTCCCTTCTCACAAGGCCCTTCACGGCCTCATCAAAACCTCAGTCACCTCCCAGAACCCCACTCCAGTCCCGTCACACTGGGGCTCTGGGCTTGAACCCGTGAATGTGAGGACACACTCAGTCCACAGCAAGGCCATGTCCCCAAGGAGCAGAGGTGGACTCCAGCCACACATTGGCCAGGCAGCAGCTGGGAGAGGGTGCCCGTGCGGAAGGAACGGACAGGCGGACTCAGGCACGGTGGCATCTGACGCTCACTTTCACGATGTTGTTTCGTTTTGTAATTTTCTTAGACTTCCAAATTCATAGTGAAGTTGACCCAACATGACAGGAAACAGGATTCGAGGGGTTTGAACAGAGTGGGGGGATCGTCCGTATCCTGGGGCCAACAGCCTCACACTGATGGATGGTTCTGGAACTGCTCACAGGCAGCCCCTCTGCCATGGTGGACGAAGCTGGGGCTTCCTGGTCCATTCACTCCCCTGGCTGGGAGGACCCAGAGGTGCCTCCCTCTAGCGTACAGTGCCGCTGGCCCCGCCATGGGCCCCTGGCCTCAACCCAGAGAGCTTCTCCAAACCAGTGGCTGTGGCCCCACCATCTCCCGAGCGCCAGGCAGGGAACCCCTTCTGCATCCACCCTGGGCTCACTTTGCTCCTCCTGGAACCAGCGCGCAACCCCTCACCTTAGACACCCCCGTCCCCATGTTGGTGTGGCGTCTGCCCTCAGCTGACTCTGACAAACACACGGTCAATGTTTCTGTGAAGTTTGGGAAAATAAGATCTTTTCACTGTACTGGGTCAAGACCTGTCTCCACTCGGCACGGCCCCCGTGCACTTCTGGTATCTCTGCGGGAGGAGGGGCGCCAAGCAGCCAGGAGCTACCTGTGGGGAAGGCGAGTTGAGGAAGCTTTTCCCTAGTGTTGCTGGGCTCACCCCCGTGGGAATGGCCCCCGCGCCCTGGCTCACCTCCGTGGGGACGGCCCCCACTCCCTGGCTCACCTCCGTGGGGACGGCCCCCATGCCCTGGGGCTTACCTCTGTGGGGACGGCCCACAAACCCCAGCTCACCCGCATAGGGACGGCCCCCATGCTGGGCTCACCCACCTGACATCAACAAGAAGGCGGGGGCCTGATGGTGTCTCCAATATGTCCTGTTTGAAGATTCCGGATCTAGACGCTGGGGTGTGGGGACAGTGTCAGACAGGTAGAGGTGTGTGTGTGGAAAATTCAGTTCTCAGAAGCTTCTAATCAGGATAGAGGTTTGCTTTGACTTCTTATGGGAATCGCTTGACGGCGGCTGTGTCTGTCGCCCACACGCGCCCCAGGAGGTTCATACCTGAGCAACTCTTATCCACAGAAAACGTGGCTCAGCCCCCTCAGTGGGAAGATTAAGCTGATTTTCCATTCTCCCATAGAAAACGTTACCAAATTGTCATTTTGTAAAAGTAATCCGAGGCTGTGAGGTCAGGAACTTTAGGGTAAAAAACGTGCCGTGTGATTCTGTCTGTGATGCTTCCTGTGTGGGCCTCCGATTGTGTGTGTGATGCTTTCTGTGTGAGCTTCCAATTCTGTCTGTGATGCTGCCTGTGTGAGCTTCCTACACTCATGGTGTGCTGGGTCTTTCACTGTAAGTATGTTCAGTTTTAGGCCTAACAGTGTGTTCATAATGTCATATGCCTTTTCTTAAGGAAGTTGCCAAAACGATGTAACTTCAGGGTGTGCAGAGTCGACCGCGGCCAGGTGCTCCTGCCCCACAAGTCTCTCCAGGGGGAGCCTCAGATAGTCCTGCAGTTGCAGAGATGGAGATTGTTTATAATTACTTAGGAAAGGAAGACCCACGTGCTGGGGAAGGACTGGGAACAAGACAAAAACAAATACACTACAGCCCAGGCTGAAAATGGCAGGGACAGGGTGGGCTGGGGATGGAGGCATTTCGGGGAACGTCAAGCAGATGGAATCAGAAATCAAACGAAGCAGAGGGACCCACTCCCCCAACACCCCCCAGCCTCCCCCACCACCACACAGAGCCCAGGGCTGCCCTCGGGAGTCAGCAGCCAGAAGAGTTCTTGGCCTGAACCAGGGATCCCCCGAGGGGAAGGCAAGTGACCACAGAAGCTCAGCTGGGGCCAGGGGAAGGAGAAAGGGACTGGGCTTGCATCCCGGACGTGGGTGCCTATGTGCTGAGCACTGACCGTGCCAGGGACAGGGAGGGAGCGATTTTCACCTGCAGTGTCCACACGGGCTTGCACCTGTTTATTCGACACCCCTGTGGTGGTGGGAGGTGACAGCAAACCCGAGGCTCTGGCCCTGGCCTTGCCTCCCACAGCACGGCCTGTGCCTCCCCAGGCTTCCCAGGAGGCCGCTCTGGCACTGACCCAGCAGACACCACCTCTCTGTGACCTCCAGGTTTCCTCCAGATTTTACGCTTTTATTATTCAAAACACAGAAGGGGTGAGACACGGCTACTCGGTCCTCCAGGAGCCTTTATTGATGTTTAACAATCAGGTTACATGTCCCAGTGCCTGGGATTTGTTCTCAGACACTTCGTGCCACCAGGCTGGTCATTGCCTTTCAGTTCCCACAGATTTTCAGAGCTCCAGAAACAGCAGCAGGAACAGTGAGCGAAGCTTCCACTGGAGCCAGCCCCAGAGCAACGGGGTCCGGTGTGAACATCCCAGGGCCCAGGTCGGTCCCTCACACCCAGGTTGGAGCTCACGTCACTGAAGGAGAAGGCAAAGCTGGGGCAACGTGCAGGGGACAGGCCAAAGCTGAGGAAACCTGCGGGTGACGGGCCCCGAAGCTGAGGAAACGCACGGCGGAAGGGCCGGAAGCTGAGGAAACGCGCGGGGGCCGGGGCCCGAGGCTGAGGAAACGCGCGGGGGCCGGGGCCCGAGGCTGAGGAAACGCGCGGGGGCCGGGCCCCGAGGCTGAGGAGACGCGCGGGGGCCGGGCCGGAAGCTGAGGAGACGCGCGGGGGCCGGGGCCCGAAGCTGAGGAGACGCGCGGGGGACGGGCCCCGAGGCTGAGGAGACGCGCGGGGGACGGGCCCCGAGGCTGAGGAGACGCCCGGGGGACGGGCCGGAAGCTGAGGAGACGCGCGGGGCACTGGCCGGAAGCTGAGGAGACGCGCGGGGGACGGGCCCCGAAGCTGACGAGACGCGCGGGGGACCGGCCCGAAGCTGAGGAGACGCGCGGGGGACGGGGCCCGAAGCTGAGGAGACGCGCGGGGGACGGGGCCCGAAGCTGAGGAGACGCGCGGGGGACGGGGCCCGAAGCTGAGGAGACGCGCGGGGGACGGGGCCCGAAGCTGACGAGACGCGCGGGGGACCGGCCGGAAGCTGACGAGACGCGCGGGGGACGGGCCCCGAAGCTGACGAGACGCGCGGGGGACCGGCCGGAAGCTGACGAGACGCGTGGGGGACGGGGCCCGAAGCTGAGGAGACGCGCGGGGGACGGGCCCCGAAGCTGAGGAGACGCGCGGGGGACGCGCCGTGAAGCCGCTGCGGAAGGAGGACGTGAACGCCTGTGGCTGGGACACAGCATCTCCCGACGCCAGCCTCGTGGGGGCCGGGACAGCACCCGGAGGCCGACGCCCACGCTCAGCGCCCGAGAGGGACGCCCACGAGCAGCGCCACACGCCCGGAGCTGCTCCCAGCGCCCACGACGGGGCCCGGTGGTACCGAGGGCTGTGAACAAGCTTCACCTGTGGGGACCGGGACCCTTTCACCCCACATGGGGGCTTTGGGCTCCAGCAAACACACTTGCGCCCCACAGCGTTTGCGCCGCTGGCAGCCTGGCCCTTCCCCTGACCCCAGGGCTCAGCAGAGTCGGAGCCTGCACCGCAAGGCTTATCCCATGGATTTCTCGTCAGGGAAAACCACAGCAGCGGTCAGGGGGAGGGAGGGGAGAAGCGAGGACCCTCTTCCTCCAGGGCTCGTTCCCTCTCTGGCCTGAAGACGTTCAACCTCGGCTCCTACGGGGGGCTGGTCCTGGGTCCCCCTCCCCGCAGCCCCGCAGGCTCTGACAGTCTCTGACTGGGCACCCGTGCCCTGCGGGGCCTGGTGGGCTCAGTGCCAGCCCAGGAGCCTTCTCTGTGGCCCCCACTTTATGAGATGGGTGGTGAAGCGCCAGCCTTTCCGAGCTGGGGTGCCTGAGTGCTCTGCCCGCCCCATGAGTTCAGAGCCCACCTCTCACGGCCCCGGACCTGGCCCAGTTGCTGGGTTTCTGTGTGACTTCCCTGTTACGGCCAGGGGAGGGCCTGGAGGCTGAGCCCCCACCCGGGACTCACCAGGGGCAGGCACTGGGCCAGGATCCCGGTGCGGGGCACGCAGCGGAAGGGGCTGTCCTCCCTCAGCTGGATGCAGCACTGGCTGCTACACTCCTGGTGGCTGCTGCAGAAGTTGCCGTTGGGCTGGGGAGGCACCCAGGCAGTGGTCGTGGAGAGGGGTCATCTCCTGCTACCCCTGCTCCATCCGCCCCAGGTGCCCGCAGCTCACCTTGCGCCAGGGCACACACTGCAGGAAGATGGTTTGGGATGTGCAGAACTCCTGCGGGCTCTTGTTGTTGCGGACGCAGCAGCTGCTCTGGCACTCTGAGTTGTCTGAGCATCTGTACCCGTTGGGCTATGGGACAGGAGACGCCTCATCCCTGCACCCACCATCCACTCCCTGGCTCTTCCGGGGCAGGTGGGAGGGGGCCACAAGCAGTTTCGCTCCTCTGCCCCCCACCCCCCGCATGCACCTCACCTTCTTCCAGGGCAGGCACTGCAGGAGGATGGTCTTAGGGGTGCAGAGCGTGTGTGGGTCCAGGCTGTTGGTGGTACAGCAGTTGCTCTGGCACTCGTCATGGCTCCTGCATGGCTCCCCGATGACCTGAAATGCCACTCACCAGCTCGCTCACCTGTTCCTGGGCAGGGCCTGCAGACCCAGTACTCAGGAAGGGCCTCCCGTCTCTCTGGCTCCTCTGTGTCATCATCCTTCAAACTTGGGTTCCCTGAGAAGTTTCTGGAACAAACCCAGACTGCCGTGGCTCTGGCAGGTCAGTGCTGGGGGCCCAGGGCTGAGAAAGGGAATGTCTACCGTGAGCCATGCGGAAGAGGGTAAACCAAGGCACTGAGGGCAAGGATGCAGCAGCAGAGCATGGGCGAAGCTCTCGGGCCGGCCCAGTGCCTGGCATTTTACAGGAGAAGAAACAAGCTCAGGAAGGGCGAGCACGGCGCCCGGGATCACACAGCCAGCAGAGGCGAGCTGACAGCCAGGCCCGCCCCCCGTGCCAAGGCTTGTAGCCACCCCCCACCCACACACACAGAAGGCACCACCGTGTGTGCGACCTCTGGTCTTGCTTGCTCAAGAGTGTTGTGGATGAGGCTATGTCTACTGACGTTACTGCATTCGACCCTAAAACTGAGATAATTTTAAGATAACAATAGGAATCCCATTGCCTGTTAACATAAATAACAACCTTATTAAAAGTGGGTATATTTTCTGGCCAGGCGCAATGGCTCATGCCTGTAATCTCAGTACTTTGGGAGGCCGAGGCCAGTGGATCACCTGAGGTCAGGAGTTCAAGAACAGCCTGATCAACATGGTGAAACCCCATCTCTACTAAAAATACAAAATTTAGCCAAGCGTGGTGGCGGGAGCCTGTAAGCCGAGCTACTCAGGAGGCGGACGCAGGAGAATCGCCTGAACTGAGAAGGTGGAGGTTTCAGTGAGCTGAGATCGCACCACTGCACTCCAGCCTGGGCAATGGGGCGAGGCTTCATCACACACACACACAAATTTAAAAAGTAATAAAATAAAAAAGAAAAATGGGTATAGTTCAAAAAACAGAAGTGTGCACCAGTGCAGCTCCCACGCGGCTCTGCTCCTTCCTGCCTGGTTGACCGTGGCCATAGTGGCCCCAGTGCTGCTCCTGGTGCTGGGGTCACCATCCCATAGCCTCAAATGTGCTTAGGCAGCACAGCTGGGGGTGTGGCCAGGAGAGCGAGTGTGGCCTCCGGGAGGGTTTCATCCAGGAAGACGCTTTGTGTCGCTTTGAGAGCCTCTTTTTTTTTTTTTCGAGACAGAGTCTTGCTCTGTTGCCCAGGCTGGAGTGCTGTGGCCGGATCTCAGCTCACTGCAAGCTCCGCCTCCTGGGTTCACGCCATTCTCTCGCCTCAGCCTCCCGAGCAGCTGGGATTACAGGCGCCCACCACACGGCTGGCTAGTTTTTGTATTTTTAGTGGAGACGGGGTTTCACCATGTTAGCTAGGATGGTCTCGATCTCCTGACCTCATGATCCGCCCATCTCAGCCTCCCAAAGTGCTGGGATTACAGGCGTGAGCCACTGCGCCCGGCCTTGAGAGCCTCTTGACGGAAGGTGGCAGCCCCTGCGGGCAGGTGGCAGCCCCTGCAGGGGCATCAGGGGCCGCTGGCACCCACCTTATGGGACAGGTTCATCTGCTGCTTCTGCAGCCCATACCCCACCAAGGACCCCAGCGGCAGCAGCAGCAGCAGTAGCAGCATCGTCCACCCTGGGCCAGCCATTGGGCACGTGGACCTGCGGAGACCCAGGATTGTGCTGCTTGGCGCCTAGCACTGGCATCCCTACTCCCTTCCCGCTCATTTCTCTTGCAAGACAGACTTTAAAAAACATAATGGACTTTATTTTCTTTTTTTTTCGGGTTTTTTTTTTTTTTTTTTTTTTTTTTGAGACGGAGTCTCACTCTGCCGCCCAGGCTGGAGTGCAGTGGCCAGATCTCGGCTCACTGCAAGCTCCGCCTCCCGGGTTCACGCCATTCTCCTGCCTCAGCCTCCTGAGTAGCTGGGACTACAGGCGCCCGCCACCTCGCCCGGCTAGTTTTTTGTATTTTTTAGTAGAGACGGGGTTTCACCGTGTTAGCCAGGACGGTCTCAATCTCCTGACCTCGTGATCCGCCCGTCTCGGCCTCCCAAAGTGCTGGGATTACAGGCTTGAGCCACCGCGCCCGGCGGACTTTATTTTCTACAGCAGTTTTAGGTTTACAGAAAAAGTGCAGACAATATAATTCTCATATGTCACCCTCTTTCCCCTGCCTCAGTTTCCCCTGTTATAATGCTGCACTCGTGTGACACATCTGTCACCATTGATAGACCCACAGGGACGCGCCGTCATCACCTGACATCCACAGCTCACACAAGGTCGCTCGGTGTGTGCCTGCTGCGGGTTTGGGTGAGTGCGTTCTCACGGAATCACCATTTCAGTATCCTGCAGAGGGGACACTGAATGCCCTAAAAACCCACTGTACCCTCCCCAGCTGCTGGCAGCCACTGAGCTTTTCACTGTTTCCTTGGTTTTGCCTTTTCCGGAATCCTGTTTGGATGGAATCGGTCTTAGCCTTCTCGGGTCGGCTTATTTCACTGAGTAAAGTGCAATTTAAGGTTCCTCTGTGGCTTTTCGTGGCATAAAGACCCATTTCTTTTTAGCACTGCATGGAAAATGGATTTAACACATCAAGGCAAAACGTGAAAAATGGATTTTGAAGAACCCTTTTCCCAGCGGATGATGGTGCCCCTGATGAATTTGAACGTGAGCACCTGCTGTGAGCGTGAGCAGGAGCCTCAGCCTGGGGTCCCTCCTGGAGGGGCCCTTGCTGCCCAGTCGCGCAGCAGTGCGGGCATCAGATGAGGCAGTGGCATCGCCCTGCGTGTGTTTGGTGGCCCAGCCATGCTCACTGTGAGCCCCACGCCCGGACAGCGCCGCCCCCGCCACAGTGACCGGCCCAGGACAGGGTGGACAGCAGGAACCCTTCCTTGGGACTTTTCCAGCAGGGCCCAGACCGGAGACATCATTAGGAGAGTCTCTCTTTTCCTCCCAGGTTCCAAAGCCATACGGGAAAACCCAGTAGGCTCCACAAATCGTGAGAAGTGACTGGAGAGTCCAGACCAAGATCAACATAAAATTCAAAACGATTTCTCCATGATGGCCATAAATAACCAGAAAATAGAAAACGAACACCACTCACGCTAACAAGATAAACCATTCGTTATGTAAGATGAAGGGCAAATATGAAGTCCACACAAAGAAAGTCCACCCTCGGCCTCCCCCTCGGCTCCCTCACCCCATGCTGTGAGATCACTGATCACTCACGGCTGCGCTGGGGCTGGGCAGGGTCTCTCTGTCTCTGTCTCTCCCTGTCTCTCTATCTCTGTCTCTTTCCTTCTCTGTCTCTGTCTGCCTCTGTCTCTCTGTCTCTGTCTCTCTCTGTCTCTCCCTCTCTCTCTTTTTGTCTCTCTGTCTCTCTGTCTCTCCCTCTCTCTGTCTCTTTCTGTCTCTGTCTCTCTTTGTTTCTGTCTCTCTGTCTCTCCCTCTCTCTGTCTCTCTGTCTCTCCCTCTCTCTGTCTCTCTCTGTCTCTCCCTCTCTCTCCCTCTGTCTCTCTGTGTCTGTCTCTATCTCTCCCTCTCTCTGTCTCTCCCTCTCTCTCCCTCTCTCTGTCTCTTTATGTCTCTCCCTCTCTGTCTCTCCCTCTCTCTGTCTCTGTCTCCCTCTCTCTGTCTCTCCCTCTCTCTGTCTCTCTCTCTCTCCCTCTCTCTGTCTCTCTCTGTCTTTCCCTCTCTCTGTTTCTGTCCTTCTCATTTCTCTCTCTCCCTCTCTCTGTCTCTGTCTCTTGAATCCCCTTGATTATTATTTTTCTTAAATTCCTCATATCTCACGTGCATTCAGGGGAAAGGTGGAGCTCTGGCCACAGCCTATAGCCGCCTGCTGGGGAAACCACAGCAGGTCAGGGCTCGGTCAGTGACCCCACTTCCAACTCAAGACCAGTCAGAGGAACCCAAATATGGATGCCCACCTCCCCCATCCCCATCGCAGGGGCAGCCCAGCCCCAGCAGTGTCCTCCGCACATGAGCAGTCCCTGCACCCACACCTCTACCTGCAGCTGGGCAGCCTCCCCGCTCCCAGCACTCCCTCCTGTCTTCCCTGCCACTATGTCAGCATCACAAAGTGAGGAACTGATTTTGCCTCCCTCACAGGAAGTAAAACGTCAAAGGTCTCAGATGCCCCTCTCACCTGATCCTGGAGCCCCGATCCCAGACAAATGAGTCATGTCAACACTTTCCAAGATGAATGACCACATCCCCAGCCATCGGGCAAGCTTAGTAAGCCGTGTTTCCGGTCATATCCAGCCTATTCAATATAACTTTGTTTAGAGACAGGGCCTTGCTCTGTTGCCCAGGCTGGAGTGCAGTGGAACAATCGCAGCTTGCTGCAGCCTCAACCTCCTGGGCTCGAGTGATCCTCCCAACTCAGCCTCTGAGTAGCTGGAATGACAGGTGTGAGCCACTGTGCCCGTTCTAAATATAATTTTTAATGTAACTACATAAAAGCTAAATTGAATCACAACTATAACTTTTTTTTTTTTTTTTTTTTTTTTGAGATGGAGTCTCGCTCTGTCACCCAGGCTGGAGTGCAGTGGCGCGATTTCAGCTTACTGCAAACTCCGCCTCCTGGGTTCACGTCATTCTCCTGCCTCAGCCTCCCGAGTAGCTGGGACCACAGGCACTCGCCACCATGCCCGGCTAATTTTTTTTTGTTTTTAGTAGAGACGGGGTTTCACTGTGTTAGCCAGGTTGGTCTTGATCTCCTGACCTCGTGATTCACCTGTCTCAGCCTCCCAAAGTGTTGGGATTACAGGTGTGAGCCACTGCGCCCGGCCTATAACTTTTTTAAATTTGAAGTTTACAGTATCTTTCCTGTACTTGGAACCAGGAAAAACATTTTTCTGGTCTCAAACCTTTTCACAGGCCCTTGCAAAGTTCACAGCCCTCGTTTCCAAATGGAGCACGATGTGCCCGACAGATCAAAGGGCCCTGCTCAGCCCAGGAACAGGCAGCTGCCTGTGCTGGGAAAGTCCAGTGTCTAAAAGGTCACAGGTCACACCGTTTGCAGCAGCGTTTTTCATGACGGCCAGAGGGTGGACGAATGTGTTGCGTAACCCCTGCCCCGAATGTGGTATGTATGTGCAATGGGACGTCAGTGGCCCTGGAAATGGAAGGCAGCTCGGACCCGGAGGCCACACAGTCACCCTGAGGACCTGATGCTGAGGGAATGAGCCCCTCACAGAAGTTCAGATACCGTTTGAGCCCATGTGTGAGGTCCCCAGGGTCGTCAAACCCACAGAGACAGGCAGTGCAATGGTGGTGCCCGGGGCGGGTGGGGTGGATGTTGGTGTTTAACGGGGTCGGTTGACATTTGGGAAGATATAAAGCTCTGCAGATGGATGGCAGTGGCAGCTACACAGCAACGTCAACCTGCTTCATGCCACTGAACTGTGCACTTAAAAATCATTAACATGGCCTGGGTGCGGTGGCTCATGCCTCTAATCCCAGCACTTCGGGAGGCCAAGGCTGGCGATCACCTGAGGTTGGGAGTTCAAAACCAGCCTGACCAACATGGTGAAACCCGTCTCTACTAAAAACACAAAATTAGCCGGGTATGGTGGCTCATCCCTGTAGTCCCAGCTACTTAGGAGGCCAAGGCAGGAGAATTGCTTGAACACTGGAGGCAGAGGTTGCAGTGAGCTGAGATCGTGCCACTGCACTCCAGCCTGGGCAACAGAGTGAGACTCCATCTCAAAAAAAAAAAATTGTTAAAATGATCAACTTTATGTTAAATGCATTTTACCACAATAAAAGCAAAGGTCACAGGCCGACCTCATGAGTGCCCTGGAGGTGCTGTTACCCCTGGGATGGAAGCTCATTCTTTTCTTTTCTTTTTTTTGAGACAGAGTCTGGCGCTGTCGCCCAGGCTGGAGTGCAGTGGCACGATCTCAGCTCACTCCTAGCTCCACCTCCCGGGTTCACCCCATTCTCCTGCCTCAGCCTCCTGAGTAGCTGGGACTACAGGCGCCCGCCACAGTGCTCAGCTAATTTTTTGTGTTTTTAGTAGAAATGGGATTTCACCGTGTTAGCCAGGATGGTCTCCATCTCCTCACCTTGTAATCCGCCCGCCTCAGCCTCCCAAAGTGCTGGGATTACAGGAGTGAGCCACCGTGCCCGGCCGGAAGCTCATGATTTTCAAATGTTCTCTATACATGGGGGTCTCTATTCCCGGATATTTGCTTAAAAATCTCTTGGGGCTGGGCGCGGTGGCTCAAGCCTGTAATCCCAGCACTTTGGGAGGCCGAGACGGGCGGATCACGAGGTCAGGAGATCGAGACCATCCTGGCTAACACGGTGAAACCCCACCTCTACTAAAAATACAAGAAAATTAGCCGGGCGAGGTGGCGGGCGCCTGTAGTCCCAGCTACTCGGGAGGCTGAGGCAGGAGAATGGCGTGAACCCAGGGGGGCGGAGCTTGCAGTGAGCCGAGATCGCGCCACTGCACTCCAGCCTGGGGCACAGAGCAAGACTACGTCTCAAAAAAAAAAAAAAAAAAAAAATATCTTGGATCAGACACTTCTTCAGTTTTTCTTATAGTTATCAATATCTAGTTTGTTTCCATAGTAGTTCAATCTGCTAAGTAAAAAGCTTGATGCTAAATCTTGTCAAAGACATTACAGATCTCCATAAATCATCTGTGAAACCACAGCTTTCATGTTTTGAGCATAAGCTCCTGGGGCTGGTGCTATAACCCCTGTCCCGACTCTTCTGAGTTTCAAGGGCCCAGGAGGGCCGGGCTGGGCACCCGGCAGGTGGAGTCATCCCCACAGGGCACCCCGACCAAGGGCAGAGCTGGCTTCGCTGCAGGGTCGATCCTGGGCTCTGGGTCGTGCACGTGTCCTGTTGACACCCAGAGGACAGGACGTGTGAGTGACTCGTGAGATTGGGCCTCCCTTGCTGAAAACTTCCCTGGTGGCTGACAGCTGCTTGGACATGCAGCGGCCCTACCTTTTTCCGTCAGGCCCCAGCGGCCCCTCTGTGTAGAGGTGAGACAGGCCAGGCTGCAGCTTCTCGATGAGACGCCCCAAAGCAGAGAAGTACCCAGAGCAGGGACCTGGCAGCCCAGCAGCACCCTGGGCACAATCGCAGCCCTGCCTCTTCCTTCTCCTTCTTGTTCCCTCCTTTGGTCCCAGGAGGAAGACGCTCATCTCCCCGCATGAGAGGCTGAGTGTAGGCGTCTGGACAGGGGCCAGTCCTAGGCGGCTACTGACTCCGGACCACAAAGAAGCTGGAAGCCGCAGCTCTACCTCTGCAGCCGGTTGCTGGGACAGTCAGGGCTTGATTTCTCTGTGTTCTGCCCCCACTTCCAACTCAGGACCAACCAGAGGACGCCAAACATGTCCTCTCACCAACCACCGGACACCTCACTCTCCATCAGCTGCCCCTGCCTTCCCCACAACACCACCACCACCACCCTAATCGGCGGACCTGTGCCCCGCCCCCTGCCTGCCGATCTCAGAGTGGGGCGCTCCCAAGCTCTGAACTCAGAGCCTGGCCTTGCTCTCGTCTGGGTGGTCTTTATTTATCTCTACATTCATCTGCTTATGCAGTAACATGTAATGGGCTGTTTACTCGTTATTTATTTGTGATCAACCATGTGCCAGGCACCGTGGCAGGCTCGGCAGGGGAGGAGGCTGTGCCCTGGTGTCAACTTGGCACTCTCTGTCCAGTGTGAGAGCTGGGCCTGGCAACAAACACACTGTGCAGAGTGTGGTGGGTGTCGTTAGGGGCACAGCGGAGGTGCCAGGGGGACAATGCGCAGCAGGGATGTCACAGAGACACCAGCACGACACCTGCTGCCAGGAGCCTGGTCCAGTGGGGATGGGAAAGCAGGAGAGCATCAAGCACGGGGAGCACAGCCCAGTGTCTGGGGAGCGGAGGCAGGGAAAGTGGAGAGGGCAGGGACAGCCCAGGGGGACACTAGAGAGGGCGGGGAGGTGCCAGCCCTGGAGCTCCAGTGCCAGTCATGCTGCCCTTTTGAATGCTGAGGCCATTAAAGGGGTCTCGGGTGAGAACCACAGGTAGGATTTGGAAGCTCCTGGGTGCATGGTGGCGTCTGTAATGGGCAGGGAGAGGCTGGAAGTGAGAGGACCCACGCCATAGTGTGCATGCCCAGCCAGAAGGGAAGGGAGGCTGAGGCAGGGCTGGGGGGACGAGGAGCAGAGAGAGAGGCAGGAAAGAGCAGTGAGGATGCTGAGGGGTATGAATATGGGGAGTCAGGGTAGGGATTCAGAGTGAGCCCTGGCCTCTGGCAACAGGAACGAGGGGTACATGTACCCAGTCTAATGCAGCACCTCCACTGTTGACCACCAGAAAACAAAGCACTCAAAACTCAGTAGCCCAAAAACATGACTTGTGATGGTTGCTCTGTCTGTGGGTTGACTGTGCTCAGCTGGGCGGTTCTCACACGTGTTGCTCAGGCATCAGCTTTCAGGTAGCAGCTAGGCTGCCGAAAATTATCTGAAGACTCAACAGGGCTGTGTCCAAGATGGCTCCTTCACTCCTGCATCTGGCACCTGGAGGGACTGATGGGCTGGGAGCCCATCAACTCTTGTCCTCTTCACATGGCCCCCATGTGGGTTACAGAGGCTTCCTTACAACACAATGGCCCCAGGGTAGCTAGTGCCTTCCCCAGAGCAAGAGTCCCCGGAGGATCTGCAAGGCTTCTTCTGACCTACCCAGAGGTCACACAGCATCACTTCTACTGCATTCTATTGGCCAAAAGTGAGACCCAGAGATAGCTCAGGATCCATGTGGGAGGAAATAAATGGAGAACTACCTAAGCCAGGGCTGTGTGCCTGAGTTGTCAGTGGAAGCCAAAGAGTCAGCAAACATCCTCACCCAGGGGAAGCATGTAGGGTGGGAAGCAAAGTGAGGCAGGGAAGGATGGGGAGGGGAGGGCAGGGGAGCAAGTTTTTTGGAGTGATGAAAATATCCTAAATTTACATCATGGTGGAGTTTGCACAATCCTGCAATTATACTAATAACAATGAAGATACACTTTAAATGGGTGAATTGTATATGTGAATTATATCTCAGATATGCTATAAAATTTTTTAGAGAGAAAGGCTTTAAATAAATGAAAATAAATCTGTTAGTGTATAGAATGTCCAGAACAGGCAAATCCATAGAAACAGAAAGTAGATTAGTGGGAAACAACCTAAATGTCCGTTGATGGATGAATGATGGATAAAGCATGGTGTGTCCAGGCAACATAATACTGTTCAGCCTTAAAAAAGAAGAGACTGCTGCCATATGCAACAACATGGGTGCCCCTTGAGGGCAGTATGCTGTGAAACAGGCCGGGCACAGAAACACAAATGCTGCATGATTCCACTTGCATGAAGAATCTAAAATAATTAAACGTGGCCAGGCGTGGTGGCTCACACCTGTCATTCCAACACTTTGGGAGGCCAGAGAGGGTGGGTCATTTGAGTCCAGGAGTTCAAGACATGGAAACCCTGTCTCTACAAAACATACAAAAATAAGAAATTAGCTGGGTGTGGTGGTGCATGCCTATAGTCCCAGCCACTCGGGAGACTGAGGTGGGAGGATTGCCTGAATCCAGGAAGCGGAGGTTGCAGTGAGCCAAGATGGTACCATTGCTCTCTAGTCTGGGTGACAGAGTGAGACTCTGTCTCAAAAAAGAACGAAAGAAAGAAAGAAAACATAACTGATTTTTATGTATTTATATTGTATCCTGAAACCTCTCTGAACTTAATAGTTCTAACAGTTTCCAGTGGATTCCTTAGGGTTTTCCTTATACAATATCATCTCATCTGCATATAGAGATGATCTTCTTTTGCAGGTTTTCTCAATTTGTCACCTACTTGTTATAACTAGAATTTCAAAAATATTGAATAGAAGTGGCAAGAGAGGACACTTTTGTCTTACTCCTGAGTGCAGGGAAAAAGCATTTATTCTCTTCACCATTCCAAATTATGTCAATCAGACCAGGCAGAGTGGCTCACACCTGTAATCCCAGCAGCGGCCAAGAGCCCTCTTTTAAGAGCCTTTAAGAAAGGCCATGCTGGCCGGGCGCGGTGGCTCAGGCCTGTAATCCCAGCACTTTGGGAAGCCGAAGTGGGTGGATCACCTGAGGTCTGGAGTTCGAGACCAGCTTGACCAACATGGAGAAACCCTGTCTCTACTGAAAATACAAGATTATCCGGGCATAGTGGTGCATACCTGTAATCCCAGCTACTTGGTTGGCTGAGGCAGGAGAATAGCTTGAACCTGGGAGGTGGAGGTTGCGGTGAGCCGAGATTACACCATTTTACTCTACCCTGGGCAACAAGAGCGAAACTCTGCCTAAAAAAAAAAAAAAAAAAAAAAAAAAAAAAAAAAAAAAAAAAAATTATGTCAACTGGGCACAGTGGCTCACACCTATAATCCCAGCACTTTGGGAAAGCAAGGTGGGAGGATCGCTTGAGCCCAGGAGTTCAAGACCAGCGTAGGTAACATAGGGAGATAAATAAATAATTAGCCAGACACGGTGTCTGATGCCTGTAGTCTCAGCTACTCAGGAGACTGAGGCAAGAGTATCGCTTGAGCCCAGAAGGTGGAAGTGGCAGTGAGCCAAGATCGCACCACCACACTCCAGCCTGGGTGACAGAGTCAAATACTATCTCAAAAAAAAAGAATTATGTTGTCACTTGAGCACAGAGGCTCATGCCTGTAATCCCAGAACTTTTGGAGGCCAAGGTGAGATCACTTGAGCCCAGGAGTTCGAGACCAGGCTGATGGACAACACAATGAGACCCATCTCCACGAAACATTTAAAAAGTAGCCTAGCATGGTGGCTTGTGCCTGTGGTCCCAACTACTCAGGAGGATGAGGTGGGAGGATCACTGGAGCCCTGGAGGTCAAGGCTGCAGTGAGCTAGGATTGCACCACTGCAGCCTGGGCAACAGAGAGAGATCCTATCTCAAAAATTATGAAAAAAAAAAAGATGTTGTCAAACTCATAGAAGTGGAGGGTAGAATGGGGGTTGCCAGAGGCTGCAGAGAGGGTGAAAGAGAGTTGCTCCTGAACAGGTATAAAGTTTCAGTTTCCGTTATGCAAAATGAGTATGTTCTAGGTCTGCTATACAACATCACACTTGTAGTTAACAATACTGTATTGTTCAATTAAAATTTTGTTAAAAGGGTGGATCTCATGTTAAATGTTTTATTACAATAAAAAATAAATTTTAGGAAGAAAGTTGTTAACTGAGATTTTTTTGCAGATATCCTTTAACAGGTTGAGGAAGTTCCTTTCTGTTCCTAATTTGCTAAGTGTTTTTGAAGGGGTGTTGGGTTTTGTCAAATGCTTTTCCTGCATCTATTGAGATGATCATGTGGGTTTTGCCTTTTATTTTATTCCTATGGTGTATGATGTGATTAATTGGGGATATTAAACCAACCTTCATTCTTGGGATAAATCCTACTTGGATATGGTGTGTAATCCTTCTTATGTTGCTGAATTTGGTTTGCAAATATTGCGTTGAGAATTTGTGCATCTGTAAGTGATATTGGTCTATATTTTTCTTATTTTTCTTTTTCTTTTTCTTTTTTTTTTTTTTTTTTTTGAGGCAGAGTCTTCACTCTGTCGCCCAGGCTGGAATGCAGTGGCGCTATCTCGGCTCACTGCAAGCTCCGCCTCCCGGGTTCCCACCATTCTCCTGCCTCAGCCTCCCGAGTAGCTGGGACTACAGGTGCCTGCCACCGCGCCCGGCTAATTTTTTGTATTTTAGTAGAGACAGGGTTTCACCATGTTAGCCGGGATGGTCTTGATCCTGACCTTGTGATCCGCCCGCCTCGGCCTCCCAAAGTGCAGGGATTACAGGTGTGAGCCACCGTGCCCGGCCATTTTTCTTTCCTTGTGATGTCTTGTCTTTTTTTTCTTCAGGGTCATACTGACCTCACACAATGAGTTAAGAAGTATTCTTTCCTCTTCCAACTCTTCTAACTTTAAAAGTTAGAACTTTTAAAAGTTAACATTTAAAGAAAAATTAACACTAACTATTTTTAAACTCTTCCAAAGAAATTCACAAGGGAACATTTCCTAACTCATTTTTTTTTTTTTTTGAGACAGAGTCTCGCTCTGTCGCCCGGGCTGGAGTGCAGTGGCCGGATCTCAGCTCACTGCAAGCTCCGCCTCCCGGGTTCACGCCATTCTCCTGCCTCAGCCTCCCGAGTAGCTGGGACTACAGGCGCCCACCACTGCGCCCGGCTAATTTTTTGTATTTTTTAGTAGAGACGGGGTTTCACCGTGTTAACCAGGATGGTCTCGATCTCCTGACCTCGTGATCCGCCCGTCTCGGCCTCCCAAAGTGCTGGGATTACAGGCTTGAGCCACCGCGCCCGGCCTCCTAACTCATTTTATGAGGCCAATATCAGTATACCCTGATAGCAAAGCCAGACACAGGTATTACAAGAAAAGAAAACTATATGTTATGTATAAAAATCTTCAACAAAATAATAGCAAACTGGGCCGGGCACAGTGGCGCATGTCTGTAATCCCAGCACTTTGGGAGGCTGAGGTGGGTGGATCACAATGTCAGGAGTTGGAGATCAGCCTGGCCAATGTGGTGAAACCCTGTCTCTACTAAAAATACAAAAATTAGCCGGGCGTGGTGGCACACACCTGTAATCCCAGCTACTTGGGAGGCTGAGGCAGGAAAATTGCTTGAACCCAGCAGGAGGAGGCTGCAGTGAGCCGAGATCGCGCCACTGCACTCCAGCCTGGTCGACAGAGCAAGACCTTGCCTCAAGGAAAAAAAATTCCACACCTAACATCATACGTGATAGTATGATGCTTAAAGCTTTCCCCCTAATGCCAGGAACAAGACAAGGATGTCCACTTTCACCACTGCTAGCCAATAATGTACTGGAACTCTAGACAGAGTAATCAGACAAGACAAAGAAATAAAGGAACTCAAATTGGAAAGAAATAAGTTAAACTATTTTTATTCACAAATGACATAATCCCACATCTAGAAAATTCCAAAGAATCTATAAAACAAGAAACGTACCAGAAGTAAAAAACAAATTCAGCAAAGTTGCAGCATAAAGATTCAATACACAAAAGTCAGCTGTATTCCTAAACACCAGCAATGAATAATCTTAAAATAAAATTAACAAAATAATTCTTTTTTTTTTTTTTTTTTTTTTTGAGACGGAGTCTCGCTTTGTCACCCAGGCTAGAGTGCAGTGGCCGGATCTCAGCTCACTGCAAGCTCCGCCTCCCAGGTTCACGCCATTCTCCTGCCTCAGCCTCCCACGTAGCTGGGACTACAGGCGCCTGCCACCTCGCCCGGCTAGTTTTTTGTATTTTTAGTAGAGACGGCATTTCACCATGTTAGCCAGGATGAAGAAAATAATTCTAAAGTGTCCAAAAAAATAAAGCATCTAGTATTTAACAAGAAATTTAACCAGAGATAAGAGAGTTGTACACTGAAAACTACAAAACATCGCTGAGAGAAATTAAAGACTTGAATAAATGAAATGCCATCCCATGCTTATGGATTGAAAGACTTAAATATTGTTAAGATGGCAATATTACCCAAAACATATTACAGATTCAAGGCAATCCCTACGAAAATTCCAATGGCCTTTTCTGCAGAAATGGTAAGACTAATCTTAAAATTCATATAGAATGGAAAGGGGCAATGAATAGCCAAAGCAAGCTTGAAAAAGAACAGGTCAGGCACATGATTGTTATCCCAGAGCTTTGGGAGGCTGAGGCAAAGAGGATCACCAGAGCCCAGGAATTCAAGACCAGCCAGGGTAACATGGCAAAACCCCATCTCCACAAAAAATACTGAAATCAGCCGGCCGTGGTAGCATGCACCTGTAGTCCCAGCTACTTGGGAGGCTGAGGTGGGAGGATCACTGGAGCCTGGGAAGTTGAGGCTGCAGTGAGCTGAGATCGTGCCACTGCGCTCCAG
Organism: Macaca thibetana thibetana; assembly: GCF_024542745.1. NCBI lineage: Eukaryota > Metazoa > Chordata > Mammalia > Primates > Cercopithecidae > Macaca > Macaca thibetana. The sequence continues at coordinate 128,972,879 of NC_065588.1, forward strand.
CCTGGGTGACAGAATGAGACACTGACTAAAAAAAATAAAAAAGAAAAAGAAGAACAAAGGTGGAGAACTCACACCTTGCAGCCTTAAAACTTACTGTAGCACTACAGTCATCAAGACCGTGTGTTACTGGTATAAGGACATCTACATCAGCAGAACTGAATGTCCAGAAATAAACTCTACATCAGTTTTAGTTCTATAACAGACACCTGAGACTGGGTAGTTTATAAAGAAGTGAATTTTATTTGGCTTACGAATCTGGTGACTGGAAAAGTTAAGACTGGGCATCTGCATCTGATGAGGTCTGCAAGCTGCAGACAACAAGGTTGGGTTGGCCACAAAGCCCAAGATGTTCCCCAATTTATGAATTAGTTTAGAATTCCACACAACCAGCACCTCACTACCACCAAGAGTGAGGCCCCAAGAATTCCAGTGGAAACTTTCTTCAGTGAAAACTAACTTATCTTCATTGATTTCAAGGCTGGTGCTAATTTCGGTTGTTGACTGCTTTGGCCTCTGTTTATGGGAGGTATCCTGGGTGGGAACTGTCAGGGGAAGCTACTTGGAAGGCAGGAGTGAGCGAGACCAAATTGCAAGATTCAAACCAGTGAGGAGGCTCAACACGGGAAGCAAAGTCTCCAGACCCAGCAGAGGCTTTCAAGGGCTGGAAAAGGGCGCCACCTGGTGGCATCTGAGCAGAAGTCAGTGACACGTTTTCACCCGTATGTCCATCCTGCTCCCAGCAGGTGCAGTGGGAAAGCTACGTAGGAAGTCCCTTTACAGTGTGCTGTGAGGATGTGTAACCACATTTAATGGAAAGGGACCTCACTGGACTCAATCCAGTGACATCACACACGCCATGTCTCACACCCACAGAGAGAACCTCCAGGTCTTGAGTATGGGATGCCGGGCCTCATCTACCTTCTGAAGGCGTCGCTCAGGCACACTTTTATATGAGTAGTGTTTGGGTTAATTGGAAAGGTCAGGACACTGTTTCAGCGGGTATAGGAAAGTGACAGCAGTGGTGTCTGGAACACAAAGGAGAGTGCATGTGTCCACTCTCCCCTGGGACACGCAGGGACGCTCTCCACTCTTTCCTGGGAGTTCCTGGGTGACTGTCATCGTGAAGAATGACAGGGATTGACATAGTTTCCTGGTTTTTGGCATTAACCCACAAACCCAACAAGCACTCTGGGTTTTTCCTAGAGCATAAGCCTTAGCTAAAGTCATCCACATATTACGGTCCTGTGGATTTTCCTGTAACGAAAAGGAAAAGATTCAAACAGCAGGAAATAAGGGGCTGGGGGGAGGCTACGGCTTTCATGATGGTGGAGAAGTGTCGGCTCATGATCTTGGAAAAGCTGTCCACACTTAGGATGCCGTCTGCTTCTGGGGAAAACTTCCCTGGTTAGCTTTACCTTAAGGTCTCCAAAAGGTGTACGGTTCCAAGAATCTGGAGGGGTCTTTTTGAGTTTGGGGTTAACCTATTTTTCTAAAAAATGCACAAGTTCTGGGTCCATAGTTCTTACACACAAAATTCGCAAGAGTCCCAGAAGGTGGCACGCAGACTCCTTGGACTCAGACAAACCCGAACCAAAAGGGACCTACTTGAGGCCTCTAACAATGGAGTTAAGTTTTGGATCCAATTCAATCCTGGACCCATTCCAGTCTAAGAATTGCTCAAGGCTGGGCACGGTGGCTCATGCCTGTAATCCCAGCACTTTGGGAGGCCGAGGTGGGCGGATTGCCTGAGCTCAGGAGTTTGAGACCAGCCTGGGCAACACAGTGAAACCCTGTCTCTACTAAAACACACAAAAAATTAGCTGGGCACAGTGGTATGTGCCTGTAATCCCAGCTACTTGGGAGGCTGAGACAGGAGAATTGCTTGAACCTGGGAGGCAGAGGTTGCAGTGAGCTGACATCTCGCCACTGTACTCCAGCCTGGGCAACAGAGCAAGACTCCATCTCAAAAAAAAAAAAAAAGAAAAGAAAAGAAAAGAAAGAATTGCTCAAAGCAGAGGGCTTAAAACACATGTTCATAGAGCACAAATCCAGCAGAGAGAACTCACCTGATTCTAGATGCTTTGAGAGATCAGCAGGCACACAGGCCCTTCAGTGCTCCTAGCGGGTGGCTGGAGGTCTACTTCAGATCCCACTTCTGACACCAAACTGTTAAAAACTTTGGACAAATTAAATTTAAGAGTTTGTGTGTGTGTGTGTGTGTGTGTGACAGAGTCTCGCTCTGTTGTGCAGGCTGGAGTGCAGTGGCACAATCTTGGTTCACTACAACCTCCACCACCCAGATTCCAGTGATTCTCCTGCCTCAGCCTCCCGAGTAGCTGGGATTACAGGTGCCACGACACCAGGCTAACTTTTGTGTTTTTAATGGAGACGAGGTTTTGCCATGTTGGCCAGGCTGGTCTTGAACTCCTGATCACAAGTGATCCACCCACCTTGGCCTCCCAAAGTGCTGGGATTACAGGCACGAGCCACTGCATCCAGCCAACAGAGTTTAACTGAGCAAAACACAACTCCACAACTCATGAGTTGGGCAGCACTCAGAACCAGTGAGGGAGGTTTGAGAGCTCCACTCTGTAATGTGGACAGGGAGTTTTTATAGACAGAACACAGAAGTGAGATACAAAAAAAAAAAAAATCACAATTAGTTTGATTTTGTTACAGCTTGAGGTGCTTGCCTTATATGGACATGAGCAGATCAGTTGGCAGCCTGTGATTGGCTGAGACCTAGCTATTTGTTCCAAAATATACTCCTAAGTTAGGCTTTCAGTTTGTTTCTGTGGTACATTAGGTTGCAGTTTGTTGTTACCTAGAAACTCAAGGCGCAGAGGCAGCCTGTTAATTGAGTTAATTTAACAGTTCAAATAAATACTTACACACCAGTGTTTATAACAGCGCTATTCACAGGGTTAGTTTGAAAGCAATCTAAATGCCTTCTTTGTACAGCCTAGACGTTTCTCTTGGCCGCAAGGAAGAGTGAGGCCCTCACACATGCTGCAATGTGGATGAACCTTGAAAACATGCTCAGTGAATGAAGCCAGACAGAAAAGGCATTAACCCAGAAACAAATATTGCATTTCCTTGATACGGAATATCCAGAACAGGCAAATCCATTCATTGAGGCAGAGAAGAGACTGGTGGTTGCCAGGGCATGGGAGGAGTGTGGAACGGGTCGTGACTGCTTAATGGATGGGAGTTTTATTTTGGGGTGGGGAAAGTGTTTGGGGATGAAATAGAGGTGGTGGTGGTTGCACAATATTGTGAATGTCACTGAATTGTTTACTTTAAAATAGTTAAGGCCGGGCGCGGTGGCTCAAGCCTGTAATCCCAGCACTTTGGGAGGCCGAGACGGGCGGATCACGAGGTCAGGAGATCGAGACCATCCTGGCTAACACAGTGAAACCCCGTCTCTACTAAAAAATACAAAAAACTAGCCGGGCGAGGTGGCGGGCGCCTGTAGTCCCAGCTACTCTGGAGGCTGAGACAGGAGAATGGCGTAAACCCGGGAGGCGGAGCTTGCAGTGAGCCGAGATCGCGCCACTGCACTCCAGCCTGGGTGACAGAGCCAGACTCCGTCTCAAAAAAAAAAAAAAAAATAAAATAAAATAAAATAAAATAAAATAGTTAATCACATGCTATGCTGATTTTATCACAATAAACCATTTTAAAGTTATTTTGTGAAAAACTGTGATGCTTGGGATTTGCTTCAAAATAATGTGGGTGGGGTAGAGGTTCGAAAAGTAAAAAAAAAAAAAAAAAAAAAAAGTAAGAAAGAAAGAAAATTCTGGCTTGCAAAGACAGCGGATCGGCCGTGATCCCTCTCCAGCTCCAGGGCTGGAAGCGAGGGGTCTGCGGGCAAAGGCGGGAGTGCAGGTTCCGCTCCAGGCCCCGGCAGCCGCGGCAGGAACCGGCCGGGACGGGGTCGGGGGCGCGGCGGAGGCCGGCGGAACTTCCCTCGTCCTTCTCCTGGAGCTCGAAGAAGTTCCCACCCGGGGAATCCCGACCCTCCAGCTTCGAGACCGCCGGGTCCCCGCTCGGCCCCCACCTGCGCCGGGAGCTGGGGCTGGGCTGCCGCGCCCCCGGCTCTGCCCCCACGAGGCCCCGCTCCGAGCCCCACCTGGGACACCCGGGACACCTGCGGGGCGGGGCGGGGCCGGGGCGGGGCGGGCTCGAGGCCACACCCCGGAGGCGGAGCCGCGAGCTCCCCGCCCACCCCGCGCCCCCCGCCCTGGGTGCGCAGCGGGGCCGACCCTCAGCCCGGCAGCGGCTTCCCGGAGGTGGGGGCCGCCCGCGCCATGGCCGCCGCCCAGCCCAAGCCCCCGCGGGGGCGACCGCCCGGCGCCTGGCCCGGGGCTGCTGGTCCGCCCTCTGGGACTACGAGACGCCCAAGGTGATCGTGGTGAGGAACCGGCGCCTGGGCGTCCTGTACCGCGCCGTGCAGCTGCTCATCCTGCTCTACTTCGTGTGGTGCGCGGGGCGCGGGGCAGGGGCTGGGACTGGGGGCGCTGGGCTGGAGGCGCAGGGCAGGGGTAGGGGCAGGGGCTGGAATTGGGGTCGCGGGGCAGGGGCTGGGGCTGGGACTGGGGGCGTGGGGCTGGGGCTGGGATTGGGGGCGTGGGGCTGGGGCAGGGGCTGGGACCGGGGACGTGGGGCTGGGGCTGGGGCTGGGACCGGGGACGTGGGGCTGGGGCAGGGGCTGGGATTGAGGGCGTGGGGCTGGGGCTGGGGCTGGGACCGGGGCGTGGGGCAGGGGCTGGGATTGAGGGCGTGGGGCAGGCCCCAACAGCCCCGCAGAGCGGACTTGGGTCGCGGGAAGGCCCGTGCCTGCGGGCGAACTCAGCCTTCCCGGGGTCGCCTCCGGAGCCGGTGCCGCCCCTGCCCGCAGGTACGTATTCATCGTGCAGAAAAGCTACCAGGAGAGCGAGACGGGCCCGGAGAGCTCCATCATCACCAAGGTCAAGGGGATCACCACGTCCGAGCACAAAGTGTGGGACGTGGAGGAGTATGTGAAGCCCCCGGAGGTGCGGGCCGCCCCCTGCCCCCCGCCTCGCCGTGCACCCCACCCTAGTGGGCCGAGGGGGCAGCAGCTGCCGCCTGGCCGACCTCCCCCTCTTTCTGAGCCCAGGGGGGCAGCGTGTTCAGCATCATCACCAGGGTCGAGGCCACCCACTCCCAGACCCAGGGAACCTGCCCCGAGGTGAGGGGATCCCGCGGCGCTGGGGGACCCTGCCTCAGCTAGGCGGGCCAGCTGTCCCTTGCGGGGTCCCTGACTGGGCCGCCTCCACCCTAGAGCATAAAGGTCCACAATGCCACCTGCCTCTCTGACGCCGACTGTGTGACTGGGGAGCTGGACATGCTGGGAAACGGTCAGTGTGCACCAGCTGGGGCTGGGCGGGTGGGGCAGGGCTGCGTCCTCACTACTGCCTCAGTGACCTCTGCCCCACAGGCCTGCGGACCGGGCGCTGTGTGCCCTATTACCAGGGGCCCTCCAAGACCTGCGAGGTGTTCGGCTGGTGCCCGGTGGAAGATGGGGCCTCCGTCAGGTGCACCCGCGCCCTGGCCTGGGGCCCTGAGCCTCCACTCTGATCCTTTTTCTCTGACCAGAGGCCAAACGGGCGGGGCAGGAGTGACAGGAGCTGGGGAGGGGTGGGGGCCTATGCCAGGAGGGGGCTTTGCGGGAGGAGGGACTAACAACCCGTCTGTGCCTCCTCAGCCAATTTCTGGGTACCATGGCCCCAAATTTCACCATCCTCATCAAGAACAGCATCCACTACCCCAAATTCCACTTCTCCAAGTAAGAGCGGGGTGTGGCGACGGCCCAGCATGGGGGCTACCTCCTGGGAATGGCGTATTTGGGGTGCAGGCCTTGCCTCCTCCCTCCTCCTCAGGGGCAACATTGCGGACCGCACAGACGGGTACCTGAAGCGCTGCACGTTCCACGAGGCCTCCGACCTCTACTGCCCCATCTTCAAGCTGGGCTTTATTGTGGAAAAGGCTGGGGAGAGCTTCGCGGAGCTCGCATACAAGGCAGGGCAAGCGCAGGCGGGTGGGGCCAGGGTGGGCTCCCACCTGCACAGGGAGGGCCTGGGGCACAGGGGACCAGTCCCTCCTCCCTCCTGACCAGCTGGCCCAGCTCAGGCAGAGGAAAGAAATGTGATCAGCACAACCTGTCCTGTGTGGCGCTTGCTGAATTATTGACACTGGCCACAGGGCTGGCTGCTGGCACCCCTTGTGCCTCAGACACTGGACACCCACCGGTACCCCTGAGCCACCCCTGGGCCCCTCAGTGCACACCTCACACGCAGCCTGGGACTGACCCCGGCTCTTGAGGGGCCTCTTGTGTGCCCTCCTGACCCCCTTCCCTGGCTCCTTCTTGGCAGGGTGGTGTCATCGGGGTCATTATCAACTGGGACTGTGACCTGGACCTGCCCGCGTCGGAGTGTAACCCCAAGTACTCCTTCCGGAGGCTTGACCCCAAGCATGTGCCTGCCTCGTCAGGCTACAACTTCAGGTACTGTACTTGGGACACTGCTGTCCACCCTGGCATAGCCACAGTGGGGTCCCAAGAGGCCCAGTGCCCATGGGGCAGCTCTGGAGCACAGAGGACAAGTGGGCACTGGCTTCCAGGCCTTCCCATTCCAGGTTTGCCAAGTACTACAAGATCAATGGTACCACCACCCGCACGCTCATCAAGGCCTACGGGATCCGCATTGACGTCATCGTGCATGGACAGGTGACTGCACCTGCTGGGGCCGTGGCCAGCCCTGCTAGCCTGTGTCATCTCAGCTCCTCAGGCCCCACCCCTCCCTCCAGCTCCATCAGGCATCAGACATCTGACCACAACCCTCGTTCTCCCCAGGCCGGGAAATTCAGCCTGATTCCCACCATTATTAATCTGGCCACAGCTCTAACTTCCGTCGGGGTGGTAAGAAACTCTCTCTGGGGTCTCAGCGGGTACGGGGTGTCCACCGGGCCCTCACACACCGGTCTCTGCTGGCCCCAGGGCTCCTTCCTGTGCGACTGGATCTTGCTAACATTCATGAACAAAAACAAGGTCTACAGCCATAAGAAATTTGACAAGGTGTGTACGCCGAGCCGCCCCTCAGGTAGCTGGCCTGTGACCCTTGCCCATGTTTTGGGCCAGGCCCCACCCCAACCCAGCCACTGCTCCGAGGACCAGCACCCCAGCCCTCCATCAGGCCAGGAGGGCCAACAAGGGGCAGAGTGTGGCCCAGCCTTCCCACCCCTGCGGCCTTGCCCCATCTCTGCCCCATCTGAGCAGATCACTCCTGCCTCCGAGCCTGCCCCACAAGCCTCCATACCCACAGACCCCAAAGGTTTGGCCCAACTCTGAGCTCCTTCCCGTCACACTGGACTGCAGACCCGGCCTGGTGGGGCCAGAGACAGTCCCTGGCTAGGGACCCTGCACAGCAGACATGGGCACCTCAGTAGCAGGGCATCTCCACGAAAACTGGGCACTGTAGGGTCCCTGTGCAAGGGCTGGGGGCACGCTCTGGCCCCAGGCTTGTGCCCCACCCTGGCATACCAGCCCGACACCTCCTCCCCAGCTGGCCCCTACAGGGCTGCTCACTTCCCATCACCTCACAGCCACCTGGAACCCAAGCCAGCTAAGCTCTGAGGGGCTCTGCTCCTGGTCTTGGGCCCTGGGAACCCTCACCCCACCCCACCCCACCGGTGTAACCTCGAATCTGCCCAGACTCTTCCAAGTCACAACATACTCAGTCCAATAAACCTGTGAGCACAACCTTCTGGCCTCATTCCTTGCGGAGAAGCATCGCGAGCCTATGAATATGGGAGGCCAGGCCCTGCTGGCCTGGAGCTGGGCTGCAGTGACCTTTATATGAGTCATCTCCCCTCTAAGCAGCCTGGGAGTGTGCAGAGCACGTCTGCCCGCCCCATGACCCTCGGTCCCCACAGCCAGCCGGGCCACGGTCAGGTCTGCCCAGGCTGGGAGCGCACTGGGACCCAGGCCACTTCCTCAGTGCACTTACTTCTGACAGGGCCACCCCAGACTCCAAACCAAAGCTGGCTCATCTCAAAATGTGGGAGGACAGCATGACTCAGGAAGAGAGAAATGGGAGGGAGGCAGGGACAGCTGCACACAAGGAAAACGAAAGCTCAGACTACAGCAGCGCTCAGGCCAGTGTTCATTCCTACTCCATGGGTGGGGGCAGGAATGCCAATGGGAAGTCAGGCCAGGCCGGGGTGGACGGACACCAGCCTGGGAGCAGCACTAACTGGATCAGGGCTTGTGGGTAATCTGGTTACTGCATCCTTAGATGCTGCAGTGGCTAGACTGGTGCCCACCAGGTGGGGGGAGGAGCCCAGAACTGAGCATCATGAAGTCGCCTGTGCCAGTGGCGGATGGCATCCTGACTCTGAAGGGAAATCCAGTCTCAGGAGAGCAACACTACTCCCAAAGGTCAAAGGGCAGAGAAGGGCGGGGAAGACGGCCCTGGTCGGACCTCAAAGCCTGAGTTTGGAGTCCTCACCCCAGCGCTGTGTTCAGGTGGTGAGAATACATCTTCTCATGGGCCCCATTTCCCTTGACTGTGGCCTCCCGGCCTGGGGCACCGGCCTCAGGTCACCCCACAGCCTGCACATGCTGTGTGGCTCACAAATATCCAGCTCATTTTTGGAGAAACTGGCTCTTCTGGTTGAGCCGCTGCTTGGGAACCAGGGCCAGAGCTTCCCATTTCTGACCCCTCCACCACTGCTCAAATGCCGCCAGCCCCAGCTGCCTCAGAGTAAACCCAGGCTGGCCGGCACCCGTGGCTGCACCGGGCGACCCCTGGTCTTGCTAGGTGGTCTTCCTGAGGGATGGCTGGCTGTCCCGGTCCCCCTCACTCCCCTGAGGGTTCTCCAGATTTGCTTCCAGGAATGAAGCCCAGTCAGCCAGCCTCCCTCCTCCCCTGCTTGCCCTAATTTGATTTGATCTCCACTCTGGAGGCCTCAGCACTCCTCCATCTGAGCAGGCATCAGGTTTCTCCAGGCAGGCGGCCCGAGCAGCATCCAAGGGCCAAACACATACCCAGTGGTACCCAGTCCCCTCATCTGAGGCGCCCTGCACAAACACACAGTGACAACCTAGAGAAATTTCAGTATGAAATGCAAATAAAAACAAAGTGTAGCAGCGATGGCCTCGGACAGTAGATGACAGGGACAAACTAAGGCTGGCTCTGGGCCAAAGATGTGAGCCTCCTGAGGAGCCCGTGGGGCCCCTCCCTCCTGTGAGGCTCTCGCCTGGGGTGTCTGAATTCCTATTTACATTTCATACTTGTTTGGTGCCCTGTGAATTGGCCTTTCTTCTTTCTGCTTCCAGCCGGTCCTGTGTGGAGGTGAAGGACAAGGGCTGTGGTGAGCCGGAAGCGAGGTGCACAGAAGTCTTGTTTTCCTGAGGCTGATGGGGGGTTCCCTCTAGACCTGGCTCCAAATGAGCAGGGCTCAACAAGTCAAAATCCAGATTCCCACAGGTTAGGGTCCGGATTCCGGGGAAACCAGCCCACAAACTGCTCCTGTGAGGCTGTGGGGCCAGCCCATTTCTCCATGCAAACAGGTGAGACTCCAGCCCCACCAAGGCCTTGGGAACCCATCTCGTCTCAGAGCCCAATCTCAGGGAGCCAGAAGCCCCCAGGGGCTTTTCCTCCCTCTGGGAGGCAGGACAAAGAACTGGGGGCACCTACAGGACTCTCCCACCCCACCAGGTGTGGTGCAGGAAGCAACAGAGGCCTGGAAAAGCATTCACTGCATAAGAAACAGTGGCCAGGGCACCCGCCCTGCTCCCACTCCCTCCTGTGATGTCTGAGCTCCCTGAAAATGGTTTTCTTTGGTTTCCTCCCCGTTCCCTGGCGTGGGGTCACAAGTTTGGACAGTCAGGGTGGTCAGTGGTCTGGTCACTGAAAGCACGGGGATGTGGCCTTGGCATCAGGAGGCCTGGCACGGACGCAGAGGCGCCCAGGGCCCGGGGCTGGCTAACGGCCCCGCTGTGGGTTCTTCTGCAGCAGCCACTCCAGGGTTTCCAGGAGGTACGACATGCCGTAGTGCTGGGCAATGTTCCGGAAGATTCCGATCTGTTCCATGAAGACCTGCAGGAATAAACAGGCACAGTGAGACCCCAGTCCACTCAGAGAGGAGGCCAAGGAGGCCAGGCTGAACCGAGGCAGATGAAGGAAAGCCCACCTGGGTGTGGATGGTGAGGGCGAAGTCCCCTGCGCAGCTGCAATACACAGGCATGCTGGTCTCCTTCACCCCTCGGCACTTCAGGCAGATCTGAAAGGGAGCAACCCCGATGGGCGCTGGCCCTCCCGCCCCGGCCAGACCTGCCTGCTGCTTCTTCACAGGCTCGCAAGACACATTCGTGGGCCCATCAGTAAGCCTTGAGCCCGTGCTGTGCACAGCCAGCCCCTCAGTTATGAGTAAAATGCACGACCTCATCCCACCCTGCCAGCGCCTTCCCTATGCCCACCCTCACTGTGGGTGTCCCATCCCAGATGCCCAGTCCTGAGGCCCCCTCCAGGCCCTGCTCACTCCATCCTGCAGGCCTGGACGCCGTGTGCCACCACACGGCAGCTTGGTGCGTCCCCCAGCCTCTGCTCAGATGCCCCTCAGCAAGGCCCTCCTGTGGCCGAGCTGCGCAACTCCCTCTTCCTCCTTTCCTTCTCTTCACACTTGGGAACGTCTGCCTCCTTCCGCTAGAACAAAGCACCCACAAGGCCAGCTCTTGACCCAAGGCAGGTGCTCAACCAGTGTAGACAGAATAGTCCATTGGGCTCAGGAATGGACTGGTCTGCAGGGCAGGCCCTTTGGAGGACACCAGGGCGTGCCTCAGGACCTGCACACACCCCGGCTCCCAGGAGTGCACAGAAACCCCTCTGCGGACTCCAGGGCACACGGGTGGGCGGCAGGCACCGCTCACCAGGTCCTGCAGAGTGAAGGCCATCAGCTTCTTCTGCAGCACTTCCACCAGAGTCATCTCGATGACAGAGGAGTCGTAGGGCGCCTGACAATTGGAGCAGAGCCACTGAGGCAGGACCGCCCCATCCTAGGCAAAGCAAGAGTGCAAGAGGTCACCGGCCCAGCCTCCAGACCACAGTGCCCTGCGCAGGATCTCAGGAGAGGAAGGGGCTGTAAGAAGCGCCTGCTGAGGGGCGAGTCTCCTGAGTGCAGCTGCGCGCGCTCCGGCCTCCCACCTACGCTTGAGCCCTTCCTAGGACAACATTCCGAACGTGGTATGGGGAGGCCTGGGAAGGGGCCTGTTGCCAATCCGTGTGAGTCAGAGCGGCAGCAGGTGTGACCTACAGAGCTGGGGCTGCAGAAGCCCCAAGACACTGCAGTGCCCTCAGATGTGAAAGCCCCTCAGATGTGAAAGCCCCTCAGATGTGAAAGCCCCACTGGGGCTCAGCCGCACCTCTGAGAAGGAAGAGTCTTTACACAGGTCCAGGTCGCGGCAGAAGTTACAGCTGCGGCAGATGACCTCAGGAAGCACGTAGGACCGGCAGGGGTCTCGGAACTGGGCCTCCTCGGAGAACTCGCCGACATCCACCAGGCGAAGCAGGTCTCGGTTCAGCTTATTCACCTGGTTTGTGATGTTGGTGTCCAGGGACAGCACCTGCAGAGACCACAGCCCACATCGGGAAGGAGCTCCCGGGGCCTCCCTGCTGCTCTGTCTGGGCCAGAACCCTCTGGACCTTAGGCTACAGTTTCCTGGTGTCCTTTCCTCCCTGCCTTAGTCCCTGTAGAAGCCTCAGAGAGCCGACTTCTCTACACTGGCAGTTTTCCATCAGTGAGGACAGGCTTCCCCGGGGAATTTACTAAACATTTAAGGAAGAAATGCTGCTGATTCTACACGATATCTTTCAAAACACTGAAGAGGGAGAGCACCCAACCTACTCTATGAGGCCAGCATCACCCTGATACTATAACCAAAGACCATACAAAGGAACTACAGACCAATAACTGAGCATAGACACAAAAATGCTCAACAAAATATTAGCAAATTGAACCCGAGATAGAAAAAAAGAATACATAATCCAGAAATAGACCCACACAGATAAGTTCATTAAGTTATGGAAAAAGGTACAAAGATGATTCAATAGAAAAAGAATAGTCTTTTCAACAAATGGTTCTGGAATACAAGCATATCTTGGAGATACTGCAAGTTTGGTTTCGTACCACCTCAACAGACAAATATCACAATAAAGCAAATCACACAAATATTTTGGTTTTTTAGTGCATATAAAAGTTACGTGATTTTTGACTCACGCTTGTTTTCTCAGTACATATAAAAGTTATGTGATTTGTGGTGGCTCACGCCTGTAATCCCAGCACTTTGGGAGGCCAAGGCAGGTGGATGACCTGAGGGCAGGAGTTCAAGACCATCCTGGCCAACACAGTGAAACCCCACTTCTACTAAAAGTACAAAAATTAGCTGGGCGTGGTGGCGGGCGCACCTGTAATCCCAGCTACCTGGGAGGCTGAGGCAGGGATTCGCTTGAACCCAGGAGGTGGAGGTTGCAGTGAGCTGAGATCGCACCACTGCACTCTAGTCTGAGTGACAGAGTGAGACTCCATCTCAAAAAAAAAAAAAACCTAGGTGGGGCCGGGCGTGGTGGCTCAAGCCTGTAATCCCAGCACTTTGGGAGGCCGAGACGGGCGGATCACGAGGTCAGGAGATCGAGACCATCCTGGCTAACACGGTGAAACCCCGTCTCTACTAAAAAATACAAAAAACTAGCCGGACGAGGCGGCGAGCGCCTGTAGTCCCAGCTACTCGGGAGGCTGAGGCAGGAGAATGGCGTGAACCCGGGGGGCGGAGCTTGCAGTGAGCTGAGATCCGGCCACTGCACTCCAGCCCGGGCGACAGAGCCAGACTCCGTCTCAAAAAAAAAAAAAAAAAAAAGAAGCATCAAAGGCTATCATGGCTGATATAATAATAGTGGAAAAGTCTGACACAGACACAGTGGGCACATGCTGTTGGAAAGATGAGACTTGCTCAACACGATTCCCACAAACCTTCCATTTGTAAAATACACATAACTGCTTTGAAGCACAAGAAGACAGGATACGCCTGCAATCAGATATCCTATGCAGAAAGATGGACTTGGGTCTACCTCATGCACACTGCATAAAAATTAACTCAAATGGATCAGACAAATGTAAAACCTTGAACTTCACCAAAGAGGACAGACACGGGGACAGCAAGGAGGCCCATTAAAAAATGCCCCACAGCCGGGCGCGGTGGCTCACGCCTGTAATCCCAGCACTTTGGGAGGCCGAAGCAGGTGGATCACTTGAGGTCAGGAGTTCGAGACCAGCTTGGCCAACGTGGTGAAACCCCATCTCTACTAAAAATACAAAAAATTGGTGGGCTGTAGTGGCAGGCGCCTGTAGTCCCAGCTAACCTGGAGGCGGAGGCTGCAGTGAGCTGAGATCGTGCCATTGCACCCCAGCCTGGGCAATGAGAGTGAATCTGCATCTAAAAAAAAAAGCCCCACATTATTAGATGCCAGGGAAATGCAAATCAGAAACACAATGTGATACCACTACACACCTACTGGAATCACTGCAATTCAAAAATGCAATAATACCAAGTCCTGGTGAGGATGTGGACTGCAACTCTTGCCACACACTGCTGATGAGACCCTGAGACGGTCAGAAAAGAGTTTGGCAGTTTCTTATCAAGTTAAACAAACACTTAAAAAATGACCCAGCAATGCCCCTCCTGGGTTTTTAACCTCAGAGAACTGAAATTTACGTTCACACAAAAACCTCCACCTACAGAATGTTTACAGCAGCTTTGTTATTCATCACCCCAAAGTGGAAGCAACGCAAATGTCCTTCCACCAGTGAATGAAAAGCAAGCTGTGGTTCCCCACACAACGGACACGACTCGCAACAGAAAGGAAGGGGTTCTGATACACACGAGAGCGTGGATGAACCAACTGCAAGTGTGCTTTGCTAAGAAGCCAGATCCAAAATGCTGCACAGTATGTCTCTACTTATGGGACGCTCTGGAAGAGAAAACAAACATAGGGATGGAGGACACACTAGTGGCTAAAGGGGTGTCAGGTGAGGAGGGCAGCGTGGGAAATGTCGGGTGGTGACTATCCTGTATCCTGCTGATGGTGGCGCAATTCCATTCACCTAGGAAAAATCACACAACTGCACGCCACAGAGTACATTTTACCGTATGTAAATTACACCTCAATAAAAATGAATTTAAAGCATGTAAAAGTCAACAAAGGAATTAAAATGGTGAGCTAAAAACACTTCTTCACCACAACTAGACCTTGAGGCCATCACGTGATCTCCAGCGTAACCTTAGCCGTGTGTGAGATGCAGTTTGCTGGGAAGGCTAAGTGAGAAAATGGGCAGTGAAGCGCTCTGCTCTTTAAGGGCTGACACCCGTGGTCGTTATCTGGTAATATTATCCCTCTTGGACTCAGCCTGCCTTTCCCAGAAAGGCCTCAGCATCCGAGCAAGCTCTCATCTCATCAGCTCTGGGTCCTGATCCAGCCTACTGGTCTCCGGTGACCCATCCTCCCAGCCGGTGGTACTGGGTGCTCGGCTGTGCCTTCACCAACACACCAAGCTCATCCCCCAGGGCCTCTGCATCCTCCCTCTTCCTGCACCTGGTCCCAGCGTCCCTTACAGGCTCTGTCCCCACAGCACCTGCGCCTCTGAATGGCCCTCTCCCTTCTCGGGTCAGCTGGCAGCAGGCAGGCCCCATGAGGCAGGGCCTTTCCTGTCTTGCTCACACCTGAGCACAGAAGCCTCAACTGTGGCTGCATGTGACAGGGACATGATAAATGTTGGTGGAATGAACAAGTAACTTACACCTGCTCCTCACCTTGCACACACTGGCACCCTGACCCTACCCGGGTAGGTACCTCCCCCTTGCACACGTGGAAGCCTCATCCTGCATTCATTAACATCCTTCCCATGCACAGGTATGTCGGTGTCCTTATCTTGCACACATACTCTAGCACGTTCATGGTGCACGTTACAGCCTCACCTTGCACACATTAACATTCTTGCCTTACGCATGTATGTTGGTGTCCTCTCCTCACAAGCACACTGGCACCCTCACCTTGCACACGTATTTGATGAACTCCAGAGCAGGGTTATTGAGCAGCAAGTGGGAACCAGGGAGGACAGGAAACATCTCTGAGAGCTCAGTGGAGTTCCGAGAGCCTGTGACTTTCTTCTGAATCTTCTGAGTGATGGTGAAGAAGCTCTGAGTGAGTTCATTTGCGACATAATCCTGAGAGAAGGTGATCATTCCTGGAAGTATGACGATGCTGAGGGAGGGATCTGGGACCCGTCTGGCACCGGGGACCTCCCACCTGGGGGACTGGCACCGGGGACCACCCAAGGCACACAGAGGGGTTAGGTAACTGGCACAAGGCAGTGGCCTCGAGAGACAAAAGACTGCTCACCGGGAAGGGCTCCAGCCGCCCCCTCGGCCTCCTGGGAGAGCTGGCTGGCCCCCCTCCTCCTCACGGGGGTACTCCCTGGAGCACTGCGCCTCAGCCCGTCCTTCATGCAGTGGTACACGGCCACAATGTACGCTGTGGAGAGGCACATACACCACCGGCCCTGAGTCGGGCTGTTGCGAACACCCTAGAATCTGAGGGGACCCATGACTGGTCAGATTGCCTCACAGATAAGGCTAAAATGTCATTGTTAATAATTTTATTTGCGGCCTTTAGATGAGCTAAAAGTCAATTAGATGAGAAGTGGAAATGAGAAGGAACACTAGCTGACACTCGAGTTCATTATCAGCAGAAAACTGTATAAATGAGGCCATGCACACGAACCCTCCCACTGGGTAGCATGTGAAAAACAGGGCCTCTGGCGTCAGCAGGCTTCTCCAAAAACTCCTCCGGGCCTGGCACCGGCACTTACCTTTTTTTTTTTTTTTTTTTGAGACAGAGTTTCACTCTTGTTGCCCAGACTGGAGTGCGATGGCACAATCTCAGCTCACCGCAACCTTCGCCTCCTGGGTTCAAGCGATTCTACTGCCTCAGCTTCCTAAATAGCTGGGATTACAGGTGTGCGCCACCACACCCGGGTACTTTTTGTATTTTTAGTAGAGATGGGGTTTCACCATGTTAGCCAGGCTGGTCTCAAACTCTTGACCTCACGTGATCCACCCGCCTCAGCCTCTCAGTGTTGGGATTACAGGCGTGAGCCACTGCGAGCGGCCGACCCAGAACTTTTCAAGAGACTTAGAAAGTTGCAAGAGAGAACTGAGAAAGTTAAAGACTCAAGGACAAGTAGACAAAAATATAAAATATAAAATGATCATCAATGAAGGCCTCTGTGACTGCATCCGCCTGTGTGTGCACAGCACAACTTGCTGTTGTAACTGAGAGGGTTCTTTAACTTCGGGCTCTGAACTACAAACAGTGCTTCCTCGATAAGCTTCGTCTGCACACTAACCTGCACAGCTTGATTTGCAAACTCTAAGCCTACAGACCCAAACCAAGGCACAAGAACTTCCCCACCAGAAAGTTAGGCCTCACAGACCAGCCAGGGGGCAGCTGACCTGACCCAGGGGTTTATCTTCAGCTACTGCACATGCACCCACACCAGTGTTCCCTGGGAATGTATATGACTGAGTTACTGAATCAGACGGCAGGAGCAGAGCTACAAACCCCTCAATGACACGGCCAGGGGCAGCCGCTCCCCATGGAGTTTCCTGAGAGAGCGAGGGCTGGAGGGAAGACAGCCACCCCTCTCTGGGTCCTCCAGTGGAACATGCCGGGAGCCGGGAGAGGAGGCTCCTTGGCTCACAAAGTCCCAACTGCTGGGCACGCTCCGCCCGATCCAATTTTTCCACTGTCTCCCTTCTTGCGATACCATGGCACAGGAGCCACATCTACTAACCCTGAGTCCCTCTGGTGGAGGCTGCGCAGTCCTGGGCTCTGGGCTCACCTGAAACAATCATGAGGAAGTAGCTCTGGCAGGAGGCTGCCTGTGGCAAAAACTGCAAAATGTTCCAGTTGTTTTCCAGTGAATCTTCCACGCTGGATTCCTCCGCATCTTCCTCCTCCTCCCCATTTCTTTCCTCCTCATTGTCCTCATTTTCCTGCTCATCCTCTGCTCCCTGCACTTTCTGTGAGTCTTGCTGTAACAGAGGCAAGGCGGCTGTGTTTGTACCATCGCGGCCGCGTAGAGGGGTAGGATGCCACAGAGAAGGCTCCTCCAACCTGTGTCCATCTGCCCCATTTGACTAGAGGCCTTCCCCATAGTCACTGTCTCCGGGAGCCTGTGTGAATCCCGCAGGGTGGCTCCCAGTACAGAGCGCTTTGTGGGAAGTGCCTGGCGCACAGAAGTGCTCGTGACCTGGGACTGCGAGCTTCACTCTGCACTTTCAGGGTTCACTTTAATTATTGAACTTTCACCCCTCAAGGACGAAAGAACCAGTCAGAGATTCCCAGTGACTGTTCATTCCTCTGAGTCCATGAATCTCCTGGGATGGCACGACCCCATCACAGACCAGCCTCCTGCGCAGCCTGCGTTCATGCCACGGCACTGTCCCGGCCACGTCTGTGTAGACACTGACACCCACTGCCACCTGCCCTGACCATACGCTGATCCCCTCCTGAGAGCTGTCTATACCACCTGCGTTTCTACCCTCCCATTTTCTTCTGAATCCCTTTAATCAGGGTTTGTCCCCCAACTCCAACCGGAATTGCTCCCATCCAGGTATCCTGGGCAGCCTTGGCTTCATCCTGCCAGCTCTCAGAAGTGTCTGCCTCCTTAGAGAAGGGCTTTCCCTGTGACATCTGAGCCCCTGGCCCCTATACCCACAGCTTCCTCTCAGTCCTCTGTAAGGATCCCCGTGGAGGACACAGGCCTCCTCTCAACACACCCAGCCACTCTCTGGCCACTCCTGCACCAGCTAACCACCCACGTCTCAACCTTGCAAACGCCATGAGTCCCAACCAGACATGACCCCTTCCCCACACTGCTCCTGACAGCCACCTCCACTCACCCACAG
This sequence comes from Macaca thibetana thibetana, assembly GCF_024542745.1. Lineage (NCBI taxonomy): Eukaryota > Metazoa > Chordata > Mammalia > Primates > Cercopithecidae > Macaca > Macaca thibetana. Next base: position 128,990,922 of record NC_065588.1, read on the forward strand.
CCTGGCCCACACCTGGGCATTTGCCCACATCCGATCCACTGGTCCCTTGGCTCCACTTCAAAGCCCACCCAGGCCATTCTCACCAACCTCGCTGCCCAGCATCTCCCTGGCATGGGCACTAACTGGCTTTACCTGCCTGTGCCCTCCGATGGTGGGTTATCCGCATGGGGCCAAGAAAGCTCCAACATCGCCCACACAGAACCTCCCATCCCCACGAAAGCTGAGGCCCTGCCCTGCCATGCCCAAGTTGCCTGGCCCTGCCAGCTCTCTGCCTGCATCTGCAATCACTGCTCCAGTGACCTGTGCTTTGCCTCCCTGGTGTCCACACACTGGAGGCGCCTTATGCACGCACGACTCCAGCGCGCTTCATCAGCTCTGGGATTCCTTGTCACCACCTCACAGGCCTCCACCTCCCTGTGGCCCATGGCAAGCCCTGCCCTCACCAGGGCCGACGCCACACTCCACAATGATGTGCTTGTCTGCACATGGTCCCTCCCCATGTTCATGAGGGCAGGATGCGGTTGCAGTGTCTGCTGCCACACAGCCAGGCCTGCCGGGGCCCTGAGCACTCAGCACTTGCTGCAGGAAGGAACGCGGCCCCTAAAGCTGGCTCGTGCCACACTGCAGCTCTCTTACCAGTCCATGGTGAACACGAGATGAAACTTTTCCTTTGATTCCGCCATAATTAGATGGATCCATCCACAGAAGAAATTCCCAGCATCGAGAAAAAGAAATTGTCAAAGAATGGAAGATCTCCTTAGCATGGATGCTGTAGAGGAAGCATTGAAGACACTGTTTAAATGAAATCGACCTTGTTCTCAACTTTCCTTTTTTTCCTCTTGTATCTATCTGTACCTTCCACTTACTTAACATTGAATCTGAAAGTTCATTCAGATCACATCGTTCCTCAGGCTTCCTAGGGAAACGCGGTAAATGTAAAACTAAGGAGGTCCACCAGGCCCCTGGGAGCTGGCACCACAGAGAGCTGGGTGCCTCCTTGTGCTGGGGACAGCCCATAAGGCGTTCTGCCTCTGCTCCCGGCCTCAGGTGACCTGCAGCTTCAGGTAACCAACCACAGTGCTTCCCACTGCCAAGCTCTTCTAAGCTATCGTCATCCTTGTCACTCCTCAGTTAAGCCTCACTAGGGCTGACCCACTCCTCTGCAAGTTAGATCCATTTAAGAAAAAAAAAAAAGAACCGGCCAGGCACAGTGGCTCATGCCTGTAATTCTAGCACTTTGAGAGGCTGAGGCAGGAGGATCGCCTGAGCTCAGGCGTTCAAGACCATCCAGGCAACGTGGCAAAACCCTGTCTCTATAAAAAAATGCAAAAATTGGCTGGGCATGCTGGCATGCACCTCTAGTCCCATCTACTCAGTGGGCTGAGGTGGGCAGATAGCTTGAGGCCAGAGGCTGAGGCTGCAGTGAGCCACTATTGCACCACTGCACTCTAGCCTGGGTGACAGAGCAAGACCCCATCTCTTAAAAAAAACAAAACAAAAACCAAAAAAAAGGGAAGAATAAACAAAGAAAGAGAGGAAGGAAGGAGGAACATCCTAAATCACAGTTTTAAAACGCAGCTGAGTAGCCCACACTGCACCTCCTGCAGGAGAATTTTATGTTCTCCCTAACTCTGCTCTCTGCGCTAAGGGAGAATGGCAGCCTGTTTCCTGACATGAGCAACCCCGGCCTCCTCAGGTACAGGGCACCCCTGGAGCTGCCCATGGCCAGTGTGGGGAGAGGCACATCCTTCCCATCATCTCAGCCATGCTCTGAAATACAATTCTAGCCCAAGCCAGCTCTCCCAGGCACACAGCGTGACCACTGACCATCAAGGCTCATCTTGGATAGACATAAGGGGCCACAGTGGGTCAGCAGGAGGACAACGGTAGTTTTGGGTTTGAGATTAATCCATTGCATATGGTTTGATTAGGAATGAAAGTCTTATAAGCTCTACCTTCCTACTTCTCAGTGACCTATTCTCAATTCAGTGTCAGTCTTTTCTGCAGCACCCCCAGATGCTGCCCCTGTGACCATGCAAAGACCAGACCCATGCAGACACTCTGTGCCTCCACGAGCAAGTCCTCTCTGCACTCAGAAATGGCTGCATTCATCCCCGGGGTGAGTGCACCTGGGAGGGAGCTTCCTACTATCAATTGAACAAAAAGAGCTGGTGGAGATTTTCTGTTGCTTTGTCTTCTATTTAGATTTAAATAGTGCTGAGTGTTTCAGAAGCACAGCAAGGCCCACGAGGGAACCTCAGGAACATGGCCTGGAAGGCAGGAAGTCAAAAGCACAACACCAGGCTCTGACAGCTGCAGTGCACACCTGAGCACCTGGGAACCACACCACTCCCACTCGCCAACACGGACGTCTATGAAAGGTTGCCCGTCAACACTTATGGGGTGCACATATTCAGGGCACCTTGAATCTGTGTCTCCCATGGGGAAAAAAACAAACAAAAAACACTCAAGCTGCACACCTGCGTGGCCTCTGATCTGCTACAGCACGCGGGTGGCAGTAACCCCCTTTTCATGCTGCTCTGGGTTTACCATGTTGAGTCCTGTGCTTCTAAGGACCTCCCAGTCCACCCAGGAGGACAGCTGGCACCTCAGGGGGTCATTTTAGCACCCCTCTCAAAGCCACAGTGCTGCGTCACCAGGACCAGCCAGCCGCACCTGCTGGTGATGTACTCCACATAAGCGATGGCATCTTCCACACGGCGCTTCTTTGTACAGAGGATGATGCGGTTGAAGTTGGCGTAGATGACTGACGACCCCAGGCGCTTGAACTCAGTGATGAGCCTGTGGAGCAAGTTTAGAGTCCGTGGTGGAGACGTCACAGCCGTGGAGAGCCAGAGGGCACCCGGAAAATCCATAAGGGAAAAGAGCTGAGGGTCCTGAAGCAGAAAAGCCTCCGATACACTAGAACCCAGAAGCCAATGAAGAACAAAGATTTCTGCATGGCAAAATCCACCACAAACAAAGGCAAAAGATAAGCAAAAACAGGAAAAACCTAGCAAGTTCTTATCACAGAAAAATGGCAACTTTTTGTATGGAGACAACTCATTCAATGTTCAATAAGAGAAAAACCAACAAAGCTACAGAAAACTAGATAAAGGACTAGAAGAGAAAATTCAACTTAATTCATTATAAAAATCCTAAGTTAAGATTGCACCGAGAAGCACTTTTATCCTAGCAGCTGGGTAATAATCCCTGGCCACATTGGTGAGGCACGGCCAGGGAAGAAGTGTCCACAAGGGGCCTCTGTGGGGCCGCTCTCGTGAAGTCCATCAAATCAGCATTCATCCCCTGAGTCATAACACCTGTGAGGCCTGCAACAGGGCTACGCCCCAGAAGTTACCCCAGGATCTATCTGCGTGAGCTCATGCATGAAGCCTCTCACTGATTTGCTATTTGTAATGATGGCACAAGGCTGGAAAGAGGCTAAATGTTCTTTCATATGGCATGTCCTCACACAGATCTCCAAGGCATATTTTCACTAAAACGAGCAAGGCATACAGCAATACACTGTGCAGCAGGACTTGTGCAGGAAAGGGGCAGGTGTGGGGGTGCCACCTAGCGTTCTCTGCAGGATGTGCAGGTGATGCTGCAGCAGCAATTGCGTGTTTCTCTGGGATCCTTTGAAGATCGTTATGCTCCACAAACCCAGAAATAGACTACTTATCCCAGCGGCACTGGCTGGCCACGTCTCTGATTCTGGAGAGTAAGAGAGCAGCCCAGCTGAGGACGCGGAGGATGGCCCAGGGAGGAGGAGCACTCACTGCAGGAAGAGCTTCTTCATCATGTTGTGGAGCGTGCGGTGCAGGGCGGGGTCATGAAGCAGAGAGGACGGTGACCGAAGCCAGCGGTAGAAGTGCATCACCTGGTTGTCCGCATAGATGTTGTGGTACTGGGTGATCTCCTTCACCCAGCCCACGACCATGCTCTTCAGGATCCTGAAAGAGAAGTGCAGGACACCCTTGTACCCTCAGCCTCCCATGCTGCCACCACGCAGGACGCTCCAGCTGAAACGGGCACAGGTTTTCCCTACATGGCTGGGTCCAAATCCGTCACTGTCACCTCCCCTTCTCACTGTCCCCACCTTAAGTCACTGTCCAAATTTCATCCCTTTACCTTCATGCCTCATCTGTTTCTTTCCAGTTCATTCCTGAAACTAGCTCAGGCTTTGCCACATCCCTCAACACAACCCAAACTCTGTGTGTTCTGAAGCAGGATGGGAGGGCAGTACAGTACGGGGCAGCAAGTGTGCGACGGGCTGGGGCCCCTGACAGGAAGGACACAGCAAAGCCACTGCCTACACATCAGAACACACTAGGCCAGATGCAGTGGCTCACGCCTGTAATCCCAGCACTTTGCGAGGTCGAGGTGGGTGGATCATCTGAGGTCAAGAGCTAGAGACCAGCTTGGCCAACATGGTGAAACCCCGTCTCTATTAAAAATACAAAAATTAGCTGGGCTGGTGCATGCCTGTAATCCCAGCTACTTAGGAGGCTGAGGCAGGAGAATCGCTTGAACCCAGGAGGTGGAGGTTGCAGTGACCCAAGATGGCGCCACTGCACTCCAGCCTGGGTGACGGAGCAAGACTCTGACTCAAAAAACAAGAACAAAACAGAACAAAACACCACCACACCCACATGGCCCCGGTCAGTCAGAGATAAGAACTTAGAGGACTCTTTCCCGCCTAGCAGGCTGGGCCCTGCCTTCCTGCCACTTCCTTTAAATGGACCATTCAGGCACTTGCCCGTGAACTAACGCATGCCTACACCCCATTTTCTCACACAGCCAGCTGCCCTGGGCACTCTCCCTGTGCCTGCCTTGCATGGCCCTGGGAGGGAGGATGGCTTCCCTACTCACGGCACCCTCCCTGCCCAGGAGATGTAAGGAACACATCTTTGCACTTATTCCCTATTGCGGTGGTGACTGATTTTGTGCCTTCCCTCTGAAGAGGCAGGGGCTACCCTGGGCTGGGTCTTCCCTACCACGCTAGGGGGAACACAAGGCTGGGCCCCTACACCGAAGCAATGGTCAGGCAGGTGGGACCTAGACACAGGCCACACAAAAGCCACAAGGGCGTGTGCCAGTGTAAACAAGTTTCCTGTGGTGGGGGGCCCTGGTCACAGGCCAGACAGCTAGGCATTGGGCAGTGTACTGTACACGCCCCGTTTGGCCCCCTTCACTTCCCGTAGGGCAGAGATGCCAGCTGCTCTGGTACTGGAACCCCAATTCAGCTAAAGGTTCCAAAACTGCATGTCACCCTACTGAAGAAGTGGGAACTTCAATGGGGTCAAGAACAGAATGTTACAGGAGAACCTACAGAGGTCCAAGTCCCATTCCTAAAACTCCTTTTCATCACCAACTCTTCAACAATTCAGCAAACCCCACGTTCCCCAGAGCGGCAGTTTGGGGATCTGCTGTTGGACTCCATCTACCTCTCAGGCCTGGCCTACCGTCTCTCTGCCAAGACCCTGCTCCGGGCTCCCAACTGCCTCCCTGCTTCTTTCCACCAGTCCTCTCCCGGCCTCATTTCCCAGCTCTGACATGCTCCCTCTCCCCTTCCGTGTGGTCATTAAAACTACGGCTGAGCACAGGCTCTAGAATTAGAAAGACTTGTTTCTGAGTGCCAACCCTTCCACTTGTTTGTGGTATGACCACAAAGCCAGCCCCGCTGACCTCAGTTTCCTCATCTGAAAAATGGACAATAACCGCTCCCTGTCCCTGGGCTGCTGTGGGGACAGAGGCAGAATGTGAAGTGCTTGGCCCACCTCCTGGTACACAGCAAGCGTTCCCCAGTATGAACCACCACTGGTGGGTACTGCAAGTAGCTGCTGTCAACCACGCTCTCCACAGCAGACCGACAGCTCCTGACCCTCAACCACACCCTCTGCGGCAGACTGACGGCTCTAGACCCTCAACCATGACCTCCGTGGCAGACCGATGGCTCCTGACACCTAAGTGCCGATGCCTCGCACACCATACTCAGTAGAGCCGGCTGGAGATCCCTATGATGTACCTTTGGTCACGTCGAAAAGTGGCCCTGGTTAGAAAGGCTCTTTGTGTGAACTACCTCTGGCCACAGGGAGGTCAGAGGCAGCACATGGAACAGTCGCCAGGGACCAGGCTGGACCCACATGGTGGTAAAGACAACAGACTGAAGATGGGAAACTCGCCGCAGTGGTCTCTGGCTCTGCCATTAAGACTAAGGGAAGCCCAGGGGACACTGTCTTAGACCTTAGCTTTCCAAATTAAGGGCAAAGGATAAGACCCTTCTATTAGTAACACTCCTTCCCGGAGAGGGTGGCACCTGAAGGTGTTAGAGCACAGGGCTGTCTCATCGTAGCTCGCTGGGGCACTGGCAGCCTGACCGCCCGTGATCATGTCCTCCAGGGAGGCCTGCTGGATCACGTCGAAGCTGATCCCCATGCTGTCAGCCCCCTCCATGTCGTTGACGTGGTGAGACTGGAGGATGGTGTTGACGGCCAGGTTCTGAAGGTCCAGCTCCACACACACTGTACAGGAAGACGCCATGCTCAGCCAGCATCCTGCCAGCTCCTGCACCACCAGCCCCCTGGGCCTGACTCCAGCCACCACCACCACCAAAACCAGCATCAGACCTGCCCACACCCATCCTCACACCTGCCAGGCTATTCAGATTCCCAAGGGCACAGGAGGCCCCACCTGGACCTTGACCCCAGGACTGTCTCCTGCAGCTTCAGCTCTGACCTGCGAGGTCGAGCTCTGAGCCCATCCTCGGGCACTCTTGCCTTGAGAAGATGTCACAGAATGGCAGAAACACCAGTCAGGTCTCGTGGACCTCGTCCTCCTGCCCACTTACCTGTGGAGTAACAGCCTGAACTGTTGATCTCAACAGTGGCTTGGTCATCAAACTCCATGACAAGACAGTTGTCATCAGCCTCCTTTCCACCCAGGTCAGGGCGGGCCGTAGGGGACAGCCAGAGCAGGTGGTTGTGGCGATGGAGATGGCGGGCAAAGAAGAGGTCGGAGCCGAACGTGGAGATGTCCTCTGGCAGGTTCCCGATGGGAATGTGAAAGTACCTGCACCAGGGCACAGGTCAGCACTGAGGCACAGGTTGGCGCCGGGGCACAGCTCAGTGCCAGGGCACATTGCCGGGTCACAGAGACCACTGAGGCCGGCTCTGCCTGGGGACCACTGGCCCACGGTGACAGTGCTGCGCTCACCTGCTCATCTCAAAGGCCTGCGACAGGCAGGTGTCCAGGTTGAGGTAGTGCCGGATCATGCGCCGGGCTCCATGGCGCTGCCAGTCCAGGACCCCATAGTTGATCTTGTCGGCCACACAGATAGGCACCAGCGGGAATTCCTCCAAGACAGGAATCTCACTGGCCAGCCTCTTCAGCTCCCAGCTGGACTGAACGGCGATGAGCGTGGGCCCCCGGCGCTCCTCCTGGGTCAAGGCACAATGGAAGAAAAGACCCAGGTGGGCCCAGCCTCAAAGGAGAGGCGACTCACACAGCAGGATCCCAGCCACCCTCACCTTGTAGGCGAGCAGGAATCGCTGGATGGCTCTGCAGATGGTCTTCAGGTCAGTTTCTGCCCGAACTTCGAAGGTGTGTTTGGGGGGCGGCAGGAGCTCAGGGCCCATCTTCTCCAGGAGGAGGCCGTGCTCTGCTGAGTACAGGGCGCCAAGGTTGGGCATCTGGTTGCTGCGCACCTAGACAAATGCAGACCGTGTCAGCCTCACCCTGTGTGGGAGGAAGTGGGGGCAGCCCTGGGGCAGACTCCACCACTGCCATGGCACTGCCAATTCAATCACGACAGGCACTCATGGGCAAAGGCCCTTGAGGACAAGACCTGGAGGGCCCGGGCACCCTGGGAGATGTCCTCCTTCCCCAGACCCTGCTCCAACCAATGTGCTGCCATGGAGGGCCCAGGACTCACAGTGTCCAGCACAAAGACGGACGCCCTGCGCTGTGAAGGGATGAAGATCCCGAAGAGCGCTTTGTGGCCCTGTGCATGGTGGTACAGGTAGATATGGCGGATACTCCCTGCAGAAGAAAACAAGACCGTCACCCCAGATGTCTGGGAGGCAGGCACATGGTGGCGGCTGGTGCAGGCCATACCTGGTTCCAGGTAGCTGAACTGGGCCAGAGAGCGCATCTCCAGGTGCTCAAGAGCAAAGGTCTCTGCTTCCCAGCCCGAAAGGTGCCTCACCAGCTGTTTACTGACCACACACACACAGCCCAGGTGCACCAGGGCCCGGAACAGTAACGGAACCTGGAAGAGGCGGGCAGACAGGCTGGCAAGGGCTGGATGGGGGGGGGGCTCTGGCTGCCCACGTGACTCCTTCCTGGGATGTGGCTGTGCCCCTGCAGCTGCCCGGCCCACTGCCCACAGGTCACCTTTGGCAGACACCCTGCTGACATTCACCTCACCTGTGGGCACGAGTCCACAATCACTGCTGTTTTCCAGCCCACACCCTGGGCGGGTTTCTTTCCTCTATTCCACCCTGCTGGAGCCTCCCCTAGTTCAGCCGAGGGTGGCTGGGGAGTCACCTGAGTCTCATATACACCCTCGATGTCTGGTGCTGACAGCTCAGCGTTGATCTCGTTGATGTGTTCCTGGTACATGTCCTCTGGCACTGAATACTCATAGAGATTATAGACCACATTGGAGCGAGGAAGGACCCGATTTACCTGGTGAGAATACAATGATGATCTCGTCACAGGGCGTAGGTGGTAATGTCTGTGGTACACATACATGCACAGGCTGTTCCGAGTCCTAGGACTTCCAGTGCCCCTAACGATGGGGCACACCCACCATGCCACAGTCCACCTTTGTCAATGATTACAACTAAAAACTCTGGACGTAATTTTTATGTTATTTATTTATTTTTCACGGACAGGGTCTCGCTGTATTGCCCAGGCTGGAGTATAGCAGTGTGATCACAGCTCACTGCAGCCTCCGACTCCTGGGCTCAAGCGGTCCTCCAGTCTTAGCCCCCTGAGTATCTGGGACAAGGAACACACCACCACGGGTGGCTTTTTCATTTTTCTGTAGAAAGGAGGCTTTACTATGAGGCCCAGGCTGGTCTCAAACTCCTGGGCTCAAGCAATCCTCCCACTTCAGCCTCCTGAATCGCTGAACTGCAGGTGTGAGCCACCGTGCCTGGCCTCTGGATGCAATTTTGAAAAGCACCCTGCAGCCTCTGATAATAGACAAGAGCTCTCAGAATACAGCAGCAGTCAACATGGTCTGGGGAGGCTCCCAGTTCCTCTTCCTCCATTCTCTCATGGGTTTAACCTGAGGGTGTAGATGGCAAAAACTGAGATAAGTCACATTTTCCTAGTCAGAGGAATGGAAAGAGAGCCCCTGGGGAAGCCAGAGTATGTGCATGGGGAACTGGGGAGTCCGGGAGAGCTGGAGAGGGGCACCCTAGCTTCCTGCATGGCGGGCTGGGGGAATCCTGGAGAGGAGAGCTGGAGAGAGGTACCCTAGCTCCCTGTTGGGGGAGCTGGGGGAGTCCTGGAGAGGACTTGGTTTCTCAACATAACCTCTCAACGAGGCTCAGGCTCTTTAGAGGAACAGCTAATTCCATGTCTAGAAGTTCAAGGTGAATCTGGCCTCTCTTAGTGGCCAGAAAGCAAGGAAGTGTTCAAATACCAACAGGGCATGCCAAAAGGACTCAAGTGCCAGCTTGAAGGGATCCGGCCAGCCCAATTTGGGATAAGTTGAGTCTCAAAGAGATACTGACCACCAAAGAGTCTACTGTCTGGCTCCGTTAATATGAAGCTCTAGAAAGTCACATAGAGTTACAGAAATACAGAGATCAGGCCAGCAGAAGGTTGCACGGGGGGACAAAAGCACCCTCCGGGGTGATGGAAATGTTCTGCACCTGCGTGGGGGTGTGGGCGACACAGACATAGTCATGTGTCCAAAAACCCAATCAACTGCATATTTAAAAATCTGCACTTAACTATATGTAAATTACAGTAAGTCCTCACTTAACAACATCAATGGATACTTGGAAACTGCGATGTTAAGTGAAGTGACGTATAGCAGGTCCTCAAACAACATCATTTTGTTCAACGCAGTTTCTTCCTTTAAAAAAAAAAAATTCTGGGGCCAGGCGCTGTGGCTCACACCTGTAATCCTAGGACAGGCTGGCGGATCACCTGAGGTCGGGAGTTCGAGACCAGCCTAATTAACACAGAGAAACCCCGTCTCTACTAAAAAATACAAAATTAGCTGAGTGTGGTGGTGTATGCCTGTAATCCCAGCTACTCGGGAGGCTGAGGCAAGAGAATTTCTTGAACCTGGGAGGCGGAGGTTGTGGTGAGCTGACATCGCGCCATTGCATTCCAGCCTGGGAAACAAGAGAGAAACTCCATCTCAAAACAAACAAACAAACAAATACATAAAAATAAATAAAATTTTTAAAAAACTCTGTAGAGAAGGGGTTTTGCCATGTTGCCCAGGCTGGTCTCGAATGCCTGAGCTCAAGCAATCCACCAGCCTCAGCCTCCCAAATTGCTGGGATTATAGGCATGCACCGCTGTGCCTGGCCAACACAGTTTCATTACAATGTTTCCGGGAAGAAAAAAAATCTGTTTCATCATACATCATTTTACTTAAAGTCATTTCACTTAAAATTGCAGTTTCTAAGGACCTATCAACGACATAAGGTGACGGCCTGCCGTGCACCTTAACATACCTAATGCGTGTGTGTTGGGCGGGATTTGGCTACAACTGATCTTAAAACATGAAACACAGAGGCAGGAGGATCGCTTGGGCCCAAGAGTACAAGGCTGCAGGGAGGCAAGATCATACCACTGCAGCCTGGGTGATGGAGTGAGACCATCTCAAAAACCAAAACAACAAAAGTCAAACAAAAATCCACAAATCCATAGTAACATTTTAAAAAGAGAGGGAAAGTAAAAGGAATAAACCCATTTGCCATGCCCTACCTTGAAAATTAAAAATAATTTAAAGGGAAAAAGCATTTCTCTTGCTTTAAAAAAAAAAAAAAACCCTTAGTGTGTCATACCTCTTGTATCTTGCCTTTTTTTTTTTTTTTTTTTTGAGACGGAGTCTCGCTCTGTCGTCCAGGCTGGAGTGCAGTGGCTGGATCTCAGCTCACTGCAAGCTCTGCCTCCCGGGTTCACGCCATTCTCCTCCCTCAGCCACCTGAGTAGCTGGGACTACAGGCGCCCGCCACCTCGCCCGGCTAGTTTTTCGTACTTTTTTTAGTAGAGACGGGGTTTCACCGTGTTATTAGCCAGGATGGTCTCGATCTCCTGACCTCGTGATCCGCCCGTCTCAGCCTCCCAAAGTGCTGGGATTACAGGCTTGAGCCACCGCACCCGGCCTCGTATCTTGTTTTTTAAGGAATAAACTAGAGTTCACTTCCACCTGATCTACACAAAGCTCTTCGTTATAAAGGAAACAGCTAATATACACGGGGGACAGAATCAGAAGATATTATCCTGGAGCCCCATGGACCCCATGAGACATGGATGCTGACACCATCCAGTCAAATGTCGAGGACAGGATATTCACACAGTGCCAGAGCCTCCCTCCAGAGATGAGCTGACAGTCGTAAAGAAAAGCAACCCAAAAGTAAGGGCACTTCTACACAGCCGTAGCTCCACAGCACCACGCATCTGAAGGCAGCCACAGCGCCACAGCACCACGCATCTGAAGGCAGCCGCAGCGCCACAGCACCACGCATCTGAAGGCAGCCGCAGCGCCACAGCACCACGCATCTGAAGGCAGCCGCAGCGCCACAGCACCACGCATCTGAAGGCAGCCGCAGCGCCACAGCACCACGCATCTGAAGGCAGCCGCAGCGCCACAGCACCATGCATCTGAAGGAAGGTGTGGAAATCCCACACTCCCACCTGTTCTCTGTGGTCTCAATGCCTCTGCGTCCGCTTTCCTTTTTTATCCACCCACTTTGGTCTCCCAAAGTGCTGAGATTACGGGTGTGAACCACCACACCTGGCTCTGCATCTATCTACTTTCTAGATGCACATTCTACTGAATCACCTGGCTGGAATTGAGTTTCACCTTCTCCAGAAAACCTCCTTGTGTAGGTACAAACGTGCACACCTCATCGCCCCAGCTACACGTCACTTCTTACGTGATTCACAGCATCCAGTCAAGAAATGTGCTGAGCTGACAGATTAACAACGGGGGGTTTGGGCCGAGATGCCACCTAAGAGCCTTGGCGCACTCATGGCCACATGAAAACCCCAGACTTTCTGCAGGTGGGAGGAGCCCAGCACAAAGACCCATCTACTGTAGGGTTCCATTGATATCAAATGCCCAAACAGGCAAACCCAGAGACAGGAAGTGGATCAGTGGCTACTGACGGCTGGGGGAGGATGGTGACAGGTAAGGGATGCAAGGTTTCTTTTTGGAGTGATGAAAATATCTGAAGAGGGGGCGAGGGGAGGGAGAGTATCAGGACAAACAGCTAATGCATGTGGGGCCTAATGCCCAGGTGACAGGGTGATGGGTGCAGCAAACAACCATGGCATATGCTTACTTATGTAACAAACCTGCACGTTCTGCACATGGATCCCAGAAATCAAAGTAAAATTAGAAAAAAAAAAAAGAAAATGTCAACATTGACTGGCAATAGTCATGCCACTAAAAGCCAATGAATTGTGCACTTTGAATGGGTGAGTTGGATGGCATGTAACTTTACATCCCAATAAAGCTGTTAACAGCCAAACATCCGATGGAGACAGAGTTCACAACCTCTAACAAACGCCACTCGGTTTGTCCCTGCGACACGGACCTCGCGGGCAGACAAGCTCATCGTGACAAGGACACCAGCAGCTCCATCCCCAGCACTCGCTCTGCTCTAGACTCTGCGCTCAGTGTTCACACACATTGTTTTGAGGAATTCCTACAACATCCCCATAAGGTACTGAGGAGATGGAGGCTCAAGGCCACGCTAGATCACGGGAAAGCCACCTCAGAGGCTGCCCAGGCAGATGACTGCAGAGACCAGCACCGGCTGCCTCCCTACCTTGCGATACGAAGTGCCCTCCTCCGCTTTAGCAACTCGCTGGTTCACGTAGAACACACGGGGGATGCTCAGCCTGATGCAGTGCAAGTCACTGCCAATGAGCGCCCACAGCCTGAACAGGCCGGCCTGGCTGGTCTCGCTGATCTGAAAGGCCACACGGACATACAGCACGTCACAGGACACACTGGAACCCACACACAGGGCCACCTCCCAGGTAGCTTCCAGCTCCCAGCACAGGGCCTTAGGCCTCCCTACAATGGGCAGGAAACTCCAGGCCCACTCCAATCCTCCCATCCCAGACCTCAGGGCCCAGCCGGACACCCCATCCCTGGGCCATCAGCAGAGCCACTGCCCTCCCCTTGGATCAAGGTCTACACCTGCACAATCTGCCACGGAAGGTCCAGGATGCTGCGGGCAGTTCTTCGCAAGAAGCTCCCCAGCCCCGTGGCAGGACCATCCCGGATGGCCCCAGGCCTCAGCACACCCTCTGCTGACTCCAGACGCTGCCTCTTCCTGCGGGCAAGGCGCTGCCGGGCCTGCAGCTGCCACTTCTTCTTGTGGAACCGGAGCCAGACAAGCCACTCCTCCTGGGATGGATGGTGAGCACAGCCCATGTGCAAGTGGTGAGATGGGAATGCCTGCCACGACTTTCTCACAAGCAGCCTCCCTAGGGGTCAGGACGCATCTCGGGCTCCCTGGGCTTTGCAGCAGACCCCTTAGAGGTAGTGTCACAACCGTGTGCCTTACCTGGGTGGTTCCTAGGGCGGGAGGCTGTCCCAAGATCTCCTGCCAGGGCACAGTCGGCGTGAGGTCCTGGGACTCCTCCTGGCTCTCCCAAAGAACTCGCTTCCTCTTCACAGCGACAGGGGCTGCTGGGTGAGGCGGCTTCACGAGGCCGAAGTCCTCCATGTCGGGAGCACTTGGCCTCGGACTGTCTTCTGAGGCCTCGGCCATCGTGACCTGCAAAAACCCAGTGAAGCCTTAAATCTCAGGATCTCCGGCTGGGCAGGGTGGCTCACGCCTGGAATCCCAGCACTTTGGGAGGCCAAGTCAGAAGAATTGCTTGGGGCCAGGAGTTTGGGACCAGTCTGGGTAACAGCAAGACCCTCTCTCTACAAAATATATTACAAATTAGCCAGGCGTGGTAGTGTGCCTGTAGTCCCAGCTACTTGGTGGGCTGAGGCAGGAGGATCAATTGAACCCAGGAGTCGGAGGCTGTGGCGAACCATGATCACACCACTGAACTCCAGCCTGGGCAAGAGTGAAACCTTGCCTCATAAAAACAGGCAAACAAGAATCTCAGGACCTCATCCCCACAAATTCCACTTCTCGAAATCTAATATAAGTGTACCACCTGAAATAGGATGTTTGTTTATACAAGTTTATTGAACTTTTAATAGTGAAGGCTGGGGGTGGTGGCTCACGCCTGTCATCCCAACACTTAGAGAGGCTGAGGTGGGCGGATCACTTGAGCCAGGAGTTTGAGACTAGCCTGGCCAACATGGTGAAACCCCATCTCTACAAAACACAGAAAAATTAGCTGGGCGTGGTTGTGTGCACCTGAGGTCCCAGCTACTTGGGAAGCTGAGGTGGAAGGATCACTTGAGCCCAGGAGGTGGGGGTTGCAGTGAGCCAAGGTTGCGCCACTGCATTCCAGCCTGGGCGACAGGGTGAGACCCTCTTTAACAAAACAAAACAAAACAAAACAAAACAAAAACAAAAACAAAGTGAGGCAGGGAGCGGTGGCTCACTATTGTAATCCCAGCACTTTGGGAGGTTGAAGTGGGCAGATCATGAGGTCAGGAGATTGAGACCATCCTGGCCAACACGGTGAAACCCCATCTCTATTAAAAATACAAAAAATTAGCCCGGCGTGGTGGCGGGCACCTGTAGTACCAGCTGCTGGGGAGGCTGAGGCAGGAGAATGGCGGGAACTCGGGAGGCAGAGGTTGCGTCACCGCACTCTAGCCTGGGCAACAGAGCAAGACTCCGTCTCAAAAAAAAAAAAAAAAAAAAAAAAAAAAGAAAGTGAAAAGATCAAACTGAAAAATAAAATGTCACTCAAGACTACCAATAAGTAAATCTTTGCATTTTGCCATGTTTGCTCCAGTATGCTCTTTTTATAAGAAAGAAAATGTTGCAAATAATGGGTACAGCCCTCTTCTGTCTGCCCCCACACACCTTTAAATTTTTACCACATGTCCACAGACATATGCCACAGCTGTAAGTTTTAACTTAAATAGTAACATGTGGGACACATCTGACTGCAACTTGTTTCCTTTTTTTAAATTTTTTTTTTGTTGAGACAGAGTCTCGCTCTGTCGCCCAGGCTGGAGTGCAGTAGTGCAACCTCGGCTCATTCCTAGCTCCGCCTCCTGGGTTCACGCCATTCTCCTGCCTCAGCCTCCCGAGTAGTTGGGACTACAGGTGCCCGCCACCACGCCCGGCTAATTTTTTTTTTTTTTTTTTTTGTATTTTTAGTAGAGACGGGGTTTCACCGTGTTAGCCAGGATGGTCTCGATCTCCTGACCGCGTGATCTGCCTGTCTCGGCCTCCCAAAGTGCTGGAATTACAGGTGTGAGCCACTGTGCCCAGCCTCCCTTTTTTTTTTGAAACAGAATCTCACTGTTGTCCAGGCTGGAGCGCAATGGCGTGATCTCGTCTCACTGCAACATTGCTTCCTGGGTTCAAGCGATTCTCCTGCCTCAGCCTCCCAAGAAGCCAGGATTACAAGCGCCTGCCACCAAGCCCGGCTAATTTTTTGTTGTATTTTTAGTAAAGATGGGGTTTCACCATGCTGGCCAGGCTGGTCTCGAACTCCTGACCTCAAGTGATCCACCCACCTCGGCTTCCCAAAGTGCTGGGATTACAGGCGTGAGCCACACGCCTGGTCCTGCAACTTGTTTCTTTACTCAGCCATGTGTTTTTGAGACTGACACCAGGTGAAACACGTACATATGATTCGTT
The DNA here is from genome assembly GCF_024542745.1 of Macaca thibetana thibetana. Lineage (NCBI taxonomy): Eukaryota > Metazoa > Chordata > Mammalia > Primates > Cercopithecidae > Macaca > Macaca thibetana. The sequence continues at coordinate 129,006,923 of NC_065588.1, forward strand.
CATTGTAACTGATGTAAAATGTTCCATCATACAAACACATCAGCCTGCCTACCCAGGACTTTGCAAATGAAGAATGACAAGTGCCTACTTTTTCAAAACTACAAACTGCGACTCAGCGACTATCTCTGTTATGTGTTGCCTGGTCCCGGAGAACAACCACCTCCAACACCACCTCCACCTCTAGCACCAGGGATTTTCTACTTCCTACAATCTTGATACTTGATGCCACCACACTTACTTGCTTGCAGTGTGACCTGCTATCTAAATATATCATGCTGCATTTACCTAATCAATAGTAAGGCCAAACATCTTCGTGGCCCTGTGCAGGCAACGCCCAAAATGGCCCGACTCCCACTTCCTGGTGTTCACACCCTGTGTGACTCCTTCCCTGAGTGGGGGTGGGACCCGGTGACTGCCCCTGATGAACAGACTCCAACAAAAGTCACGGAATGCCACTCCTGAGTGCACCTATAAAACACTGTGGCTTCTGTCTGGCTGGCACTCTCTCAAAAGCCAGCGCCATGCTGTGAGCTATCCCGTGAAGAGCCGTATGGAGCAGGGGACTAAGGATAATGTCCAGACAAAAGCCAAGGAGGAACCAAGTCCTGCCATCCCCATGGGAGGGAGCTCGGAAGTGGGTCCTTCTCCAGTGGAGCCCTCGGATACATGGGTACATTTAAGTTGCTAAGTTTTGGGGTCATTTGTTAGGCAGCAATAGACAGCTAACACACGTTTATGAGCCATTTCTAACTTTTGTACATTCTAAACCTCTTCAAAATGTGACTGAGGCCTTTGTTTCATGGTGACTTCTGTGCTACATATAAGTTTGTGTGTGTTGACTTCCTATCAGGAAAGTTTTCAAACATATACAAAAGCACAGTAACAAGCTCCCATGCTCTTATCACCAATGTCAACAATTACCGACATTCTGCGTTTCTTGTCCCAGACTACAGAAGATTTAACTTTTAATTAATTGATCATTCTTTCCCTTTGTGATGTTTTTCACATGTGCCTTAAAAAAGCCCTTCCCACCCCAGCATCATAACGACAGTCTCCTGAGCTGTTTACCAAAGCTTTTTGTTCTCTTTTTTCTTTTTTAAGACACAGGGGTCTCACTGTCACCCAGGCTGGAGTGCAGTGGTGTCATCTTGGCTCACTGCAGCCTCAACCTCCCAGGCTCCAGTGATCCTCCCACCTCAGCCTCTCAAGTAGCTGGGACTACAGGCATGCACAACCATTCCTAATTTTGTTGTGTAGATTTTTTTTTTTTTGGTAGAGATGAGGCCTCCCTGTGTTGCCCAGGCTGGTCTGGATCTTCTGGGCTCAACTGATCCTTCTTCCTTGGACTCCCAAAGCACTGCAATTACAGGCATGAGCCATCACACTCAGCCTTAGTTTTACACTCAGTGTGACACCAGCAACTTACTTCTTCAAATATGAAAAAACATTTTTACCAGCATCACTCACTGTGGTCCACTCTCTCCTTAACGATCTGTAATGGTTCCTCTGTGACCTACCAACTTCCAACTTCCAACTTCCAGCTTCCAGGAGAGTCTGTTTCTAGACTCCCAATCGGCTCTACTGCTCTCCTCTCATCGTTAAGACACCATGATAGCGTGTCTCGTTACACAGTAAGATTAACATGCCCTCCTTATTCTTCAAAATTCTTTGGTTATTCTTATCCTTACTCTTTATATGAATTTTAAGATTCATCTGTCAAGTTCTATCCAAAAAGCTTTTTACAGATTTTTTTATTGGAATTACACTGAATTTTATGAATTAATATGGGGCAAACTGCCATATTTTAATACTGAGTCCTTGCATCTGTAAAGATGGTACCTCTTTTTGTTACTTAGGTAAATTTTTATATGTTCAATAAAGTTGTGTATAGGCCAGGCATGGTGGCTCACACCTGTAATCCCAGTGCTTTGGGAGGCCCAGGCAGGAGGATCACTTGAGCCCAAGAGTTTAATATCAGCTTAGGCAACAGTGAGATCTGCCCGCCTCGGCCTCCCAAAGTGCTGGGATTACAGGCGTGAGCCACCACGCCCGGTCAAAAGCTACAGATTTTTATCTTACCTTGGTATCTAATTGTTGCTGAAATACATATTAGTTAACACAAAATCTAGGTTTCCTTACATTTTCTGTTAAATTATATCGTCTGTAAATAATAAGCTGATGTCTCCCTTTTCAATCCTTAAAATTCAATTCTTTTTCTGGTTTAATTATACTGGCTAGATCTCCAAACTGTTTTGAACAGAAGCAGTGGTTAAAAGGCATCCCTTTGTTACTCCTTACTTCAATGCTTCCAGTATTTTGTGGTTAAGTGTGAGGTCTGCTGTTAGGTTTCGAAAACACTTTATCAGGTTAAGAAATATCTCTTCTGATTTTGATTGTTCAAAGCTTTATCATGAACAGATGTTAAAGTTTTACCACATGTTGTTTCTGCATCTACTGGAGATGATCCTATGAGTTTTCTCCTTTAATGATGAATTAGTGGATTTCTCTCAAGAAAAACTCACTTGGCAGATTCTAAAATTAAACAGTGCTTGCTATTCTTGGCATAAGTCCTAGCTGGTCATATCGTTATTGTTCATGTATGTTAATATTTTTTCATCTATTGTTCATGGCCCGTAACTTTCCTTTCCTGTTTTCAATTATGTTACCAAAGTAACAAGGATTGCCAAGGTTACCAAATGAGCTAAGTGTTTTTTTTCCTTTTTCTCTTAAAAATCATTTGGGTTTGGTGTTTCTTTTACACTTTTTTTTTTTGTCTCTCTTTTTTTTTTCCGTCTTTTTTTTTTTTCCTTTTTGTGGAGAATGGGGTCTCACCATATTGTGCAGGTAGGTCTCGAACTCCTGGGCTCAAGCTATCCTCCCGCCTCTGCCTCCCTGAAAGCTGGGATTATAGGCATGAGCCACCACGCCCGGCCTGTTTCTTTGTAAGTGTCAATTTCTGTGATGGTTAAAGTTCTATTCAGGTTTTCATTACTTCTTAGGTCAGTGCATAACTTGAGGATACTGTCCATTCCATCTATGTTTTCCAACTGTTTAGCAGAAAATGGGAATCATTCCATTTTTTAAGGCTTTACTATATCTATAATGATGTCTATTTTCATTAAAATAAAAATAAAAAACTCCATCCTGAAAAACATGTAACCAGCCAGTACAACACGACAAAACCTTGTCTCTACAAAAAAATACAAAAATTAGCTGGGCGTGGTGGTGTGCGCTCATAGTCCCAGCTATGCAGGAGGCTGAGGCAAGTGGATCAATTGAGCCCGGGAGGTCAAGGCTGCAGTGAGCCATGATTGTGCCACTGTACTCCAGCCTGGGTGACACAATGAGACCTTGTCTCAAAAGAAAAGAAAAAGATGTGACTATTTCCTAAGTCTTTTCAAAGAACAACATTTTAATTGTATTGCTTGTTTCACTCATTCTGGCTCAATTTTGTAACTTCTTTCTTTTCTTTCTTTTTTTTTTTGAGACGGAGTCTCGCTCTGTCACCCAGGCTGGAGAGCAGTGGCATGATCTCAGCTCACTGCAAGTTCCACCTCCCGGGTTCATGCCATTCTTCTGCCTCAGCCTCCCCAGTAGCTGGGACTACAGGCACCCGCCATCATGCCTGGCCAATTTTTTGTAATTTTAGTAGAGGTGGGGTTTCACTGTGTTAACCAGGATGGTCTCGATCTCCTGACCTTGTGATCCGCCCACCTCAGCTTCCCAGAGTGCTGGGATTACAGGCGTGAGCCACCGCACCCAGCCTCTTTTCTTTCTTGAGTTGGGGTCTCCTTGTGTTGCCCAGGCTGGAGTGAAGTGCCTGTTCATAGGTGCCATCATAGCCCACTACAGCCTCAAATTCCTGGGCTCAAGCAATCCTCCTGCCTCTCAGCCTTCCGAATAGCTAGGACTACAGGTGTGTACCACCATGCCTGGTTACCTTTATAACTCTTTATAACTTCTTTCTGTCTACTTCCTCTGACGGATCTGTTGTACTCTAACTTCTTCAGTTGGAAACTTAATTTTCGATTTTTCTTTACTAATATATGCATTTAGATATATAAATGTGTATACAAGTCCTGTTTAACTGCATACTACAAATTTTGATAGTGTATTTACATTTAGTTCCAAGTATTGTCTAAGTTCTATGACTTTTTCGATCCACAAGTTATTTCTGTGGTTTTTTACCACATACAAACATGGTCTGTATTTAGGTTATCTAGAACTGGCTGCAGCTTACTCTGTGGTATATATATGGTCACTAATTTATGTATTCTTGAAAAGGATAGGTATTCTCTAATTTTAGTGCAAGACTACATTTGTTCACTAAATGTATTATAGCTAGTGACTAAATCTAGTTAGTTGATTGTGTCATTCCAAACATATTTTTGCTGATTTTTGGTCTGCTCCAACTATTAGTTGAGGGAGGGATGTCAACATCTCCCAAACTGATTGGAGGTAAATTCTTCTTATAATTAGGTAAATGTTTACATTATTTAGTGTGAAGCTACATTGTTACAATTAGTATATATTTCCAGAGAATTGTGACTTTCAGTATTATTTAACAACCGTCGTTATGTTTCCTAATACTTTTGGTTTAGAGTATTTTGTCTGGTATTAATACAGCTGCATCAGCTTTCTTTTGGTTAACATTTACCTGGTATGCATATTTTTTAGTCCTTTTGCTTTTTCTATGTCCTATCTTTTCAATTTAACTCTTGGCTGGGTGCAGTGACTTATGCCTGTAATTCCAGCACTTTGGGAGGCCGAGGCGGGTGCATTCACCTGAGGTCAGGAGTTTGGGACCAGCCTGGCCAACATGTTGAAACCCCATCTCTACTAAAAATTTTAAAAAATTTAAAAACTTAAAATTAGCTAGGCATAATGGTGTGCTCCTATAATCCCAGCTACACTGGAGGCCGAGGCAGGAGAACTGCTTAAACCCGGGAGGCGGAAGCTGCAGTGAGCCAAGATTGAGCCACTGCACTCCTGCCTGGGAGACAGAGCAAGATTCCATCTCGGGGAGGTGGGTAAAGAATATATATATATAACTCTTACAAATGAGACAGTTAAATTTTAAAATCCAATCCATCTCAGAACCTTTTTCTTTCTTTCTTTCTTTTTTTGAGACAGTCTCGCTCTGTCGCCCAGGCTGGAGTGCAGTGGTACGATCTTGGCTCACTGCAAGCTCTGCCTCCTGGGTTCACACCATTCTCCTGCCTCAGCCTCCCGAGTAGCTGGGACTACAGGTGCCTGCCACCACGCCCGGCTAATTTTTTGTATTTTTAGTAGAGACGGGGTTTCACCGTGTTAGCCAGGATGGTCTTGATCTTCTGACCTTGTGATCCGCCCACCCTGGCCTCCCAAACTGCTGGGATTACAGTGTGAGCCCCAGCACCCTGCCAAAGAACGTTTTTCTTATCATGTGAGTTTGTATACTGCTCTAATTTATAGTTTACTTCTAATTTTCAGTACTTAAGAATTTTCCTTTTGCTCTTCTGACTTTCACTGTACCTTTTATTACACTGTGTCCTGTGTTTCCACAGGAAAGATATTCATTTCACGTTCAGAAAACTGGGGCTTCAAGAGACAGTGATCTGCCCAAGGCACTGAGTCTAATTAGTACACCCTAATATTTTCATATAAGGAGACAGTTCCTTGCCCTCACCTGAGGCTCACAATGGTGTCCTATTAACAAGAGTGACATGCAGAGTTAGAGAGTAAAGTGCCAAGGGGCACGTTTTCAGAAAAAGTCCACTTTCAACACTTGAACACGGTGTGCTTCACTATAGCACACACAGCAATGCAAGGAGCCTGGTGTCCTGCATGTCACGAGGATCCCGCCCAGCCTGGCCTCGGCGGCCCCACCATCACCTGTCTCCTGCCCTCCAGGGTGAAGAGCTCACTGATCTTCTTCTGCTTGTAGACATCATTCTTCTCCAGCAGTTTTTTGTGCAACCAGTCGGGGTGTTTGACGCGTGGCACTGGGTTCTTTACCTGTGTGAGGCCAACACCCATCAGGGAGAGTTCCTTGTCTGACTGCACGGATGATCTTTTCATCCCCATGTAGTAGTCCCCCAGAATGCCGCTGACCCCGCTCCTTGGTCTGAACACAGGAAACCTGCTGCGGCCATGTGTGGGGCTCACTTGGTGCTGCAGGCAGAGGGATGGTGATGATCTGTCTGAGGCTCATGGCGCAGGCCCAGCCGCTCAATGTAGTAGTCCCAATCCAGAATCTGTGTGTGCAGGAAACAGGCAGAGAATGGTGGGTGGCAGCGGCCATGTGTGGCACTTGGTGCCAGGCAGAGTGTGGGTGGGCTCACTTGGTGCTGAAAACACAGGGCATGTGTGAAACGCTGGTGTCTTGTTTGGGGCTCACTTGGTGCCCAGAAACTCTATGAGCGGCCAAGGTGCCCACTTGGTGCTGAACACAGGAAACAGCAGAGGACATGGTGGGTGGCAAGGCAGGGAGCTCACTTGGTTGAAACACAGAGAATGGTGGGTGACTCTCACTTGGTGCTGATCACAGAGAGGGTAGTAGGCTCACTTCGTGCTGAACACAGGGCTAAACGCTGTGTCTTGTTTAATCCTCCCTGGTCTCAGTCAAGGCATCCAATGACTCCTCCAGATCACAGAGCTAGTAGGTGGCTGAGCCAACACCCCTGGTCTCAGTCCATCCAATAGAATAGCTAAGGGGCCCTAGGCACTTCATGTTTTCCGTTTGCCCTAAAGGGTTATTAGTTCCTCACCTATTACTTATCAGAAAGGAAGAAGTCAGGAGTGAAGACGCCAGACAAAAAAACATAATCCAACTCAGACATATTCTGCTCTGTCTAGCTTTCCTTGTAAACTTTGAAGAGTAGAAAATGCAACTGGCACTCACTGCTCGAATATCAAAGTCTTGAAGGGAAGAGCTCTTGAGCCATTTCCGGAGAAAGTGCTTCCTCACCATAGGCTCTGCTTGGAAAATGGCAAGTGGGATGGCCCTGGGTGAGGAAGACAGGCACACAGCTCAGTAATAGTGAAAATCACCCAAAATCTGATCATAATTCTTATCAAATGAACATGGAAATAAGGACTTGTAACAGCTGTTCACAAATATCAATGTACACATCTGCGTGCATATGTATGCACAAACATGCCTACAGGTTCCTCGGTAACACGTGCATGTGTATGTGTAAACACATGCACGTGTGTATGTAACCATGTCTACATGTTCCTCATGGTGTAACCATGTGCATGCATACTCATAAATGCATGTGTGTAAACATGTCTACGTTTTTCACTGAGTAACCACGCGCATGCGTATAGGCAAAGATGTGCATGTGTGCGTAAACATGTCTGTGTTTCTCACTGAGTAACCACGTACATGCATATAGGCAAACAGGTGCACGTTCATAACTGTGTCTACATGTTCCTCGCTGAGAAACACACAGAAGACTCTGGCTGCTTTCTAGAAAGAATGAGCCTGTTTTCATGTCACTAGCAAAGCAACTGGCAACCGTCAGTGCTTCTGTTTCACTGGAGGAAACATCTGTGGTGAATACTGCAAACATAAGGAGACTTAAAGATGACACGCACACTATGCATCCACTCGGCTCCATCAAGCTCCAACACTTGGCCACTTCGACTTCCTGTGTGAGATGATTAGAGTGAAGCCCTGTGTGACCCCAACCTATTCCCTCCTCACACAGAAGTAAAGACAACCTTTATTCTGGTGTTTATCATCAACCCCATGCAGGCATTTGTACTGGTCCTATTTGTATATAACCACCAAAAAAAAAAAAAGCAGTTTCCGTGTTTTTAAGTTTTACATACATGGAGGCATAAGGGTCTTCCTTCAACCTGATTTTTACTTTTTTCTCCAACATGATTTCAAACTGTCAGTGCTGTAACCTGTAGCTGCAATTCAACCCTTTGAACTCTGGTATAGTGTATCTCATTCCCTACTAAATAACAATTATCCATTTCTGGTTGATGGACACTTATGCCATCCCCAAACTTGGTATTAAACACAGCCCAAATCTGTAAGGAACCCCTCACCTCTCCGTGACAGGGGGAGCCCTCACCTCTCCGTGACAGGGGGAGCCCTCACCTCTCCGTGACAGGGGGGAGCCCTCACCTCTCCGTGACAGGGGGAGCCCTCACCTCTCCGTGACAGGGGGAGCCCTCACCTCTCCGTGACAGGGGGAGCCCTCACCTCTCCGTGACAGGGGGGAGCCCTCACCTCTCCGTGACGGGGGAGCCCTCGGGCTTGCGGGAGATGATGTAGCGGCAACTCAGTCCTGCATCCTTGACCATCTGGTCTCCCAGGAACTCAGCCAGGCGCTTTGCTGTGCTGATGGATGTAGACTTCTGCTCCCCGTAATCTTCCAGCTTCCGAGACATGGAACGGTTCTCAGAGATGAGCTCGAACAGCTCAGAGTCAGGCATGTTGGCTGCCTAGAGAAAGACAACGCATAAAACACTGCAGAAATCAAGGGCAGAGTCTGGACTCACCCTGGACTGTGCTCCTCTAGGCCATGCCTTTCTCTAGCCTGAGACGCAAAAGGCTGCAATTTCAAAGAGCTCTCTCATATGCCTGTGTGGCAATACTTTAAAAGACACACACATAAAACTTTAGCTTTTATTTTATTTTTTGAGACACGGTCTCGTTCTGTCACCCGGGCTGGAGCGCAGTGGTGCAATCTCAGCTCACTAAAACCTCCCCTCCAGGGTTCGAGCGATTCTCGTGCCTCAGCCTCCCAAGTAGTTAAGATTACAGGCACGCGCCACCACATCCAGCTAATTTTTGTATTTTTAGTAGAGAAAGGGTTTTGCCATGTTGGCCACGCTGGTCTCCAGCTCCTGACCTCAAGTGATCTGCCCGCCTACGTCTCCCAAGTGCTGGGATTACAGGCGTGAGCCACCACGCCTGGCTTGGCTTGTTTTATTAAACTGTGCACAAAATATCAAGGAGAATTTACTGAAGAGCACCAAGGCTGCAGAAAAGGATGTTGCTCTGCCTAAGACAGGAAGTTTTTCTCCTTGAAAGGAAGAGAAAGAAGGGGCAGGAAGAGCCAGAAGAGAGGAAAGAGAAACTCCGGCCTGCTGGAAAGTGGCCTGAGCAGTTCCAGTGTGGCGTCCACATCCAGCTGGAGCTGCTGCTTTGCACACATGTTCCTGACCACAGGCCCCCCCACATCCTGTAAGGGGTGCTGGGCTCATGAATATTCTGTGTGAAACCCCCAGTGCTCCCTTGCACATGTGTGTCGCTCTATACAAGACAATATGCCAAGAAACAGAAGCCCACACAGCAAAGCAAGTCAGGAAAGCACTGCACTGTTCTAGTATTCCTTCTACCCAAGACGCCTGTGCCTGGGAAACATGCACCGAGATGTTGAATGCAACACCATGTATAACAATGGAAATGTGAAACCTAACTGGTAGTAAATAATCGTGGACTAGTTATGTAAATTACGGTATGTAAACTGATAAAATGTCATGTAGCCTGAAAAACATAAAAAATACAAAGTAACAGAAATAAGTAAATATCTCAGGCTGGAGTGCAGTGCTGCAATCACAGCTCATTGTGGCCTCTACTTCCTGGTCTCAAGTGATCCTCCCAAGTAGCTGGGACCACAAGCACGCATCACCATGCCGGGCTTATCACACTATTTAGAAAAACGTTTCCTTCACAGAGTTGTGTCCCTGGATGCAGAAGCTGAGGGGAACTCCAAGGGATAATTGTGCTCAGGAGGTCTTGGGATTTCATCAGGATTGGCCCTGAGTTCTTCAGTCACCTTGGTCTCCAGGAGCCCAAGAAGTACGGGGTCCCCTTCTTGCAGGGTCCTTCATCCTTCAGAGCAGGTGAGGATGGAGGGTACAGCCTTTACCTTGCTGTACAGCACGTCCAGCCAGTAGTCAGCCACCTTGGCTACAGAGCCATACACCTCTTCCAGCGTGCTGCCCTTGAGGAAGGCCTCAAACACCGAGGACTGGAAGATCTTAATCAGCTGCAGTTCCCCGCGGCGTTTGACCTCAAAGCCCTTGAGCTCAGCCAGAGAACCGTCTTCATTGAACACAGCATACCTGAAAAAAAAAAAAAGGCAAGCACAGCAGTGGCAAGGAGCACTGGCGAGCCACCAGCTATGCCTCATCCTCTCTGCCTGCCTCTTCCCTTTCCAACCCTCCACTTGTCATCCACCAGGCAGCAAACATCTCTCCCCCTCAGGCCACTGCTTCTCTAAAAGGAAAATGACTGAAGGGCCTGTAGCCAGAGCCAGAATACAGCAGCAGGCAGACAGAGCTGGTGCAAATGGAATCAGTAAGACCACAAGAACCCAGGTCTGTGTCTATCCTGGCTCCTGATCCAACCTCCTTTCTGGGTTAAATTTAATCTATCTCAATCCATGTACTTTCTAAAGCACAAAAGCCATGAGAGTCCCACCTCTTCTTCAGTTTCTTGCCTTCCTCCTTGGAGGCTGGAAGAATCATGGCAAGGTAGGGCCCATCAACCTCAAAAAAGATGCTGTTCTCTGAGCGGGTGACATAGGTGAGTGAGGACGGCTCGGCCAGCTCCTGGTACTGGTCATTGGTGAAGCCTTCCTGAGAAACGATAGTGAAGAGCGAGCAGCTTCACTTATGACGGCCCAAACCTGGAAACCACCTGGTGTCCCTCCAGGAGTGGATGGATTGGCAAACTGAGGCTTTTCCACATAACCGACACGACTTGGCAGTATGAAAGAAGGAAGTTCTGATGCACACAACCAAGTGGTGAAACTCAGGTGTATCTGTTAGGTCCAAGAAGCCAGACCCAAAAGGCTATATGCCATATGCTTCCATTTACATGACATTTTCAACAAAGCAAAATTATAGTACAAAAAACACACTGGGGGTTGCCAGGGTTTCGGGGTAGGGAGAGGATTTGCTGACAAAGCGGTTGCAGCTGTTCTGTGTTGCTCTGTGGTGCTGGACACACACACTATGCACCTGTCCAAACCCACAGCGCTGTATGCTACAGAGTGAACATCACTGTGTGCAAATTACAAACCATCCAGTCATGGTGCTGGGATCCCAAGAGGGGTGCAGACCGGACCAAATGAGCCCAACAGCACTGTGGACGTACAGCACAACATGCTGACAGCGTGGGGAGGAAGGAGTTGCCCTGTGAACTCTGCTGACTGGACAGGGTAAGGCTGGAAACAAAAGTAACTATCTACAAACGCTGTACAGTGGCAGTGAAATTACTTCTCATGGGGCACAAGTCTGTGAGCAATTCTTTTTTTTTTTTTTTTTTTTTTGAGACGGAGTCTCGCTGTGTCTCCCAGGCTGGAGTGCAGTGGCGTGATCTCGGCTCACTGCAAGCTCCGCCTCCCAGGTTCACGCCATTCTCCCGCCTCAGCCTCCCAAGTAGCTGAGACTACAGGCGCCCGCCACCACGCCCGGCTAGTTTTTTTTTGTATTTTTAGTAGAGACGGGGTTTCACCATGTTAGCCAGGATAGTCTCGATCTCCTGACCTCGTGATCCACCCGCCTCGGCCTCCCAAAGTGCTGGGATTACAGGCTTGAGCCACCGTGCCCGGCCGTGAGCAATTCTAAAACCACTTTACATGTACTCTAGGATTGAGCAAACACATATATTGAGAAATTAGAAACAGGTTTATCACTGCAGGAGAAAGAAGCCACTAATAAGAAAGGGGCAATTCATGTGTTTAAACGCATCCAGGCAGCCAGACACAGAAATAAGCAGCTCTGTGTGCGTGCGTTACTAGACACGTACTTCCTTGGCTGCCTCCACTGTGAGAGACGGAAGCCATGACACTCCCGGGAACAGTGAGCATAGCCCGCGCCCATCTCGGGTTTTTACATCATTCTTCTTGGAGAACTGGCTGACTCCAGGTTGGAGCAGGGAAAATACAAGATGAGGTTGGTGGACCTTACAGTACCACAAAGTAAGAAAGTGCTCCAGAAACAAAGACAAGAGGGCATGTCCCAAGAATACGCCACAAACCAGGAGGCCCCAGTGGCCCAAGGGGAACATGTGGAGCCGAAGCCACTCTGGTCCTAAGAACAATAACCCCAGGATGTCCACTCTGATCCGCAAATCCACACTGATGTCAATGAGCAGACAAATAAGTGAGAACAAATGGGAAAGAAGGATAACAACGCTTCCCTACAGGATCCCAATTAATACAGTAGAAGGAATGGGGGAAACAGACAATTGCCAGGGAAAACCACCACAGGAAACCCCAGCTATAACTGCTTCAGGTGCGGCCCACCAGCAACGCTAACACAGTGGACAGAAGCTTACGGAGCAGCTGGGGACGCACGGTCTCAAAGCACCTGCTCCACGGTATTTATTTGCTGCTGTGATGGCTCTAATACATGTCCAGAAACTCTGACAGCCCTCCTCCAGGGACGCTTATTCCTCTCCACTGGGTGTGTATTTACGACTGAGGATCCGCATAGGAGGGGGCACAGGAGCGCCACAGTAAGGCCTGCAGAAGCCCCTCAGGCAGGAGACTAAGCCAACCCCACAATACACCCACATCACCACACCACCACAAACCAACATGATGCACCTGAGAACGTGGGGAGGGTGTCACCCCTGTGGAGTTGCTCCAAAAACCCAAATCACCTCAGTCTAGTCACAAGAAACAACAGACAACCCCTAATCAAGGGACAGCCAACCATCGCCTGGCCGGCACCACCAAAGGGTGAGGTCGTGACACAAGGACCAGGACAGGACAACTCATCTCCACGTGGGTCCTTGCCGGGATCCTGGGAGAGAGGAGGGGCTGTGGTGGGAAAACGGGAAATCCAGGTGAGGTCTGCGGTGCAGTTACAGGGACACAGACATAGGTTTCTTAGTTTTGACAAGCGCACCATGGTTTATGCGAGGTCAGCGTTACGGGAAGCAGGTTGATGGAGATACAGAAATTCTCTGTACTATTTTTGTAATTTCCTGTAAGTTTAAAATTATTTCAAAATAAAAAGTTAAAAGCAAAAAAGTCTGGGTGCTATGCTGAAAGAGAAAGGAGTGGAATCACTTGATACCTTCTGACCATGGTCTTCAGGCTACAGAAAAGCAATGTGAGCAGTGCTGGGAGGGTGCTGGGTGCCAGGAAGGCACGCACACTGTGAGGTGCTGCAGAGCCAGTGACGTCAGGGCACTGACACCAGGCCAGCCAGCGCTTCAGGACCGGAGGCCCCAGACTAACCTTGACCATGATGTTCAACATGGCGCCTGGGTAGGAGATGGTCACCTTGGGCTTCTTCGCATTGGTCGTCTTGAAGACAAAATTTTCTGGGAAGCTATTAGGCAGGACGCACCATATTCCATCTGTGTCCAGCTCTAAGGGCCTCCTTCAGAGAAAGAGAGGAGCAAGGTCATGAGTTCCCCTTTCCTTCCCGCCCAGTGTGTGGCCTCCAGTCTTCCCTCCTTCCTTCCTGCCCACGTTTGCCCCCAGGACCTGCTCCCAGCCCCACGGCTCCCCTTCTGCGCTCACCCAATTTGCTCGATCAGCTCCCGCGCCTGGGTGATGATGTTGGCCCCTGTGAAGCAGACGATGCCAGCCATCTCCATGGAGTACCAGCGAGCCCTGAGAGGACACCACAAACTGGTGGGTGGGGCTGGCATGGCTCCTCCAGGGGGTATCAGAGGCAGTAAGGAGTAGGGAGGAGGACAAGGAGAGACACAACAGGGACAAGGGAGGCAGCCAAACGTGCATGTACCAGGACAGAACTAAGGTAGAATCTGGCTGTGCCCGAGGACACTTCTCTGTCCTCGCCTTGGTGCCCAGCATGGCTCAGGAAGGATCTGGAAGGGTGCAATATGTGCCACTGCGTCCTGAGTTCAGGACTCCAGCCTCAGCAGGACTCTGAGTTCAGGACTCCAGCCTCAGCAGGACTCTTAATACCACCCAGGACCATTCACACCTTCTCTACTCTCTTCACACCTCCTCCCAAGCCCCATTCTCACCTCCAGCTTCTCAGAGAAAGCCCAGGCCTACCTGCCAGGCCTGACCCTCCTCCAGCCTGGGTCCCAGCCCTGATGTCAGCTGCCCCTCCCTCCCCTCCCGGCACCAGCCCCATGCCCCTTGTCAGTCGCTTCTCTGCCCCTCCCTGACACTGAGTGAGGATCCAAGCTGCGAGACATAAACACCCTGGAAAATGGCAAGTCGTGTCTCCAGCCCATGATGCAGAGACACGTACACCCCACAGCACGCATCACTCATGGATGCCCAGACCCTCAAAGTCAGTGTGGCCCCCACTCTCCTCAACCTCCCAGCCCCACCCCAGCTCAAAGCTCCTCCCTCCAATATTCCTTGAATCAGATGAACAGCCCTCCATGCGTGGCAACCTACACCTGAAGCCGCCTTAAATGTGGACTCATCCATTCCTCCCATAAGCCTCTCCTGGGCCCAGGCCCCACCTACCCCTTGCGCATGACGTAGCCGTAGAAGGAGTTCAGGATGCACTTGTGGGCCAGCTGCAGCGAGTCGTACAGCACCTCCATGTTCTTGCAGCGCTTCACCTCGGCCGCGTCGCCCACCTCCACGGCCGCTGAGAGCTTCTTTTTCCACACCTGAGAAGCACATGAACATGCAGCACCTCAGATTCTTCCGTCTCACATTCTACAAAGTCAATGGCCCAGGTTTTTAGTATTTTGAAAATTTTCAAATCTATAGAAAACCTAAAACACCAGTACAATGAAGACCGTATATTCTTCTCCTAGACTGGCCAATTGTCATATTTTGTCACACTTCCTTTCTTCTGTCTCTCTCTGTGTTGACAGAATCATTTAAACATTGTAGATTTTATGGCCTGAGATCTCTAAACTCTTCAGCACACTTTCTAGGGAACAAAAGCTACTCGGCAGGTCCCTGGTAAAATCGATCAATAAAGAAATGCAGCTGAGACTGCAGATGTCTCATCAAATTCCCCATCCAACATGAGAAAAGGTTTTTAAAGGCTTGGTATTTAAAGAACAAAAACAAATTCATTAAGATAATTACGGAGTGCCTAGTATGTGCCAGGAACTCCATTGTACTCTGAAGCACAAGGCAGTCACTACACTTTTGGTGCTTATTTGACGAGGGAGACAGATGAACAAGTAATTTAGCAATTGCTTAATTAAAATAAAGTGAGACAGTACGGCAGTTCCTTAAAAGGAAAATGTAGAATTATCATATGACCCAACAACTCTACTGCTGGGTGCATATCCAAAAATAACCGAAAGCAGAGACCTGAAGACATACTTGTACCCCATGTTCAAACCAGGATTACTCGCAATAGCCAAAAGGTGGAAGCAAGCCCAGTGAACATCCACGTAGGAAGGGATAAACAAAATGTGACAAATCCACACAACAAAATGTTATTCAGCCATTTACAAAAATGCAGTATGGATACATGCTATATGTTGATAAATGTTGAAAACATCATGCTAAGGCTGGGTGCAGTGGCTCATGCCTGTAATCCCAGCCCTGTGGGAGGCTGGAGTGGATAGATGACCTGAGTTCAGGACCTTGAGACCAGGTTGGGCAACACGGTGAACCCCCGTCTCTACCAAAAATACAAAAATCAGGCGTGGTCCCAGGTACTGGAGAGGCTGAGGTGGGAGGATCACTTGAGCCTGGGAGGTGGAGGCTGCAGTGAGCCAAGGTCACACCACTGTACTCCAACCTGGGTGACAGAGTGAGATCCCGTCTCCAAAAAAGAAAGCATCATGCTAAGTGAAAAAGTCAGTCATAAATACACAAATTCTGCACTATTCACTTACATGACATCCCTAGAGTCGTGGAATTCAGACAGAAAGTGGAATGGGGGTCGCTAGGGGCCAGGGGAGGAGGTGGGGAGCTACAGTTTAATGGAGACAAGAGTTTCCATTTGAGAAGGCAAAGAGTTTTGGAGGTAGATGGTGGTGATAGTTGTACAACAGTATGAATATGTTTCATGCCCCTGAACTGAGCACTTAAAAACACTAAATATATTATGTCTGCCTTACCATTATAAAAAAGAACGTGTGACAATGAGTTCAGCAGGGCAGTGCAGGACACCAGGGGGCTGCACAGAGGTGCCGTACTGAGTCTACAGTGAAGGTCTCTCAGAAAAAAAATGGCTCAATCTGATTAGATATAAAATAATGACCCATTGATATCAAAACAGAGGTGTTGCTATGCATTTTCCATGTTCCTACTGCATGAAATACGTCAGTTAAACACGAAGGGCTGGATAGTGAATACCACAGATGAGAAGACCTTAGAGTTTCTCGGAACTCCTCACCTTCCATGACAGCGGGAAAGAGACAAGCAATAGGTGAAGGCAGTTGGGTTCGTAAAACTTGATGTACTCAAACAGCCAGCCAGCTGTAGCTTGCTGACCCCTGCTCTAAATAATCACTTCAGAAATCATCCTTTAGGGTCTTTCTGAGGCCTCGGACCAGGATGGATGATGGTCTACATCCTTCGTGGCCATCAACTCTTCCAAGTCAAAAACAACTGCATGTTATCATCCGAGCACTGGTGTCTGCTTGGAGGATCCCAGGCAAGGAGCCAAGAGTGCCCATTTCATGAGCCAACCGAAACTGCCCTTACAGAGGCCAAACCTTGCAGCACCTCAGAACTCACCTTGTGGAGCCCTTTGAACTCATAGCGCCTGTCCCGGAAGGCACGCACGGTATCCACGTAGAAGGAGTTTTCCCGCTGGCAGATGGTGGTGAGGCGCTCTTCCACCTTGGTGATGTGGATCTTCTTGTAGGCTTTCCGGCAGTAATCTAAGCATGATGGAAAGGGGCGGAGCAGGTGGGTGAGATCTCCCAGAGCAGAGGGAGCCAAGGCACAGGGGTGCTGAGGAACACAGCTTCTACGTCACCACAAAGAAGCAACAGCTCAGATACACTGCTAGTTTCTCATATTGAAAAAGGAGGCCGGGCACGGTGGCTCACACCTGTAATCTCAGCACTTTAGGAGGCTGAGGCAGGCGGATCACTTGATCCCAGGAGTTTTGAGACCAGCCTGGGCAACATGGCGAGACCCCATCTCTACAAAAAATACAAAAAATTGGCTGGGCGCGGTGGCTCAAGCCTGTAATCCCAGCACTTTGGGAGGCCGAGACGGGCGGATCACGAGGTCAGGAGATCGAGACCATCCTGGCTAACACGGTGAAACCCCGTCTCTACTAAAAAATACAAAAATCTAGCCGGGCGAGGTGGTGGGCGCCTGTAGTCCCAGCTGCTCGGGAGGCTGAGGCAGGAGAATGGCGTAAACCCGGGAGGCGGAGCTTGTAGTGAGCTGAGATCCGGCCACTGCAGTCCAGCCTGGGCAACAGAGCAAGACTCCATCTCAAAAAAAAAAAAAAAAAAAAAAAAATACAAAAAATTAGCCAGGCATGGTGGCGCACACCTGTAGTCCCAGCTACTTAGGAGGCTGAGATGGGAGGATTGCCGGCACCTGGGAGATCGAGGCTGCCGTGAGCCAAGATCACACCACTGCACTCCAGCCTGGGTGACAGAGTGAGACCTTGTTTTTTTTTTAAAAAAAAAAAAGGAAGAAAGAAATAGGACAGCCCAGGGGTAGGAACAGGCCAAATACCCCAAGACCACAGAACAGCAGTGTCTAACACCTGCAGAAGGGGAAGCAAATAAAGGATCCTGCAGCGAGAGCACAGCTTACAGTGACCCAGAGCAGCTTCCGGTCTGCTCTGACAACACCTCTGCGGTCCCAGCTGGGATGGACCCACGCAGCCTAGCAAGAACAGAGAGTGGGAGCAGGAGCCACACCTTTACAGCCGCGACCATGCCAAGGCACTCACCCGCCAGCCTCCTCTTCTCGTATTTCGCCTGCTCCTCGCGGGACAGTTCATGAAAGGCCCGAGCCGGCCCCTCTGGGAACAAGGCGGGGAACTTCTCTGACTCCAGCTGGTGCTGGATCCGATGGTATTCGCTGCGACTGGCTGGCACTGGGAAGGAGGCAATGGGAGCAAGTTCAAAAGGAGGCACAGATGCACCAGCTTCCCACTGAGTGTGTATGGGGAAAGGTGGCCAACACTCACCCACCCGTTTTCCACTGAGTGCCCACCCAGGCGGCCAACACTCACTGAACTCGCCCCTCCACTGCCAGGCCATCTTCCGCTGGCAGTTCGCTCCAGGCTTATTGAAGTCACAGGCAGCACAGGTGGCTTCGTCCACCATGGCAGAGGGCTGTGAGGGGTGAGAAAGCACTTAGGGCTGGGCAGAGAGAGCTCCGACCCTGAGGCAGGAAGTAAAGTCTCACCTGCAGGCGGTTGGTCAGGATGATGTTGGGGTACATGGCCCCCACGTCCAGGTGGTAGATGAGCGGACACTCGATGCGGCTGGGCACGTCCTTTAGGGAGGCGAGCTTGCTCTTAATCTCATCACACACCTGCAGAGAAAGCAAAACTCAGTGGAGGCTGGTGACCAAGCCTGCCTCGTGTGCTATAGTTCACCAACTCCTTTTAGACATTCAGGAGAGGAAAAAGCTGAAAAATACCTAAATAGAGCAAAAACTAGCCAGAAGAAAAAAGTTAAGAAGGGTTGCCATCATTTCTATGAAATACATTAAATTTGGTGGAGTCTTATTAGAAAATTACTTGAACACCAAACTCTCCTTAGTATTAAAAAAAAAAAAAAAACCCTTTAGGCCAGGTGCAGTGGTTCACGCTTGTAATCCCAGTACTTTGAGAGACTGAGGCCGGAGGATCACTTGAGCCCAGGAGTTCGAGACCAGCCTAAGCAACACAGTGGGGCCCCCGTCCCTACAAAAAATAAAAAATTAGCTGTGTGTGGCGGTGGCACCTGTAGTCCCAGCTACTCGGAAGGCTGGGGTGGAAGAATCACTTGAGCCCCTGAGGTCAAGGCTGTAGTGAGCCCAGATTGCACCACTGCACTCCAGCCTGGGCAACAGAGCCAGATCCTGTCTCAAACAAAAAGAAAAAGAAAAATCCTTAAAACCCTCCAAAGTAGTAAAACTAGAAAACAAACCTAAAATTTTAAGAAAAAAGTGATTACAAGGAATAATATATATCCCATAGAACAGGAAATACCACAACATCACCTATTGTTTCTACTTGAATTATAGGTAAACGAATCAGCTGGGGAAGAGCCTCCACTGCACCCTTCCCTGCCCAGTAATGGCGTGTACTGAAAAGCTGTCCAGTCCAAACAGGGGAGGATGGGCTGGGACAAGTGAATGGCCAAGTTTCCACGGTGGAACCACCACCTGGACACGCCCCATGTGGCTGTGAGCCCCTGCTGACATCCCCCCAGCCACCCTCCACCCCACAGGTGACCCCTCAGGGACACAAAGGCGACCCTGGGCTTTCCTTTTATTTTTTTTTTGAGACAGACTCTTGGTCTGTCACCCAGGCTGGAGTGCAGTGGTGCGATCTTGGCTCACTGCAAGCTCCACCTCCCAGGTTCGCGCCATTCTCCTGCCTCAGCCTCCCATGTATCTGGGACTACAGGCGTGTGCCACCGCACCCAGCTAATTTTTTGTATTTTTAGTAGAGACAGGGTTTCACCGTGTTAGCCAGGATGGTCTTGATCTCCTGACCTCGTGATCCACCCGTCTGGGCCTCCCAAAGTGCTGGGATTACAGGCGTGAGCCACCGCCGGCAGGCTTTCCTTTCAAGGGCACTTTTAGGGACTTAGGAATCGCTAACAAGACAGAATGTCATCTACAGAGCTCCCTTCTGCACTCACCAGGGAGCCTGGCGTCCTTACACCTACCACACCTCCAGCTTCACCCTACCTGCCCGTCTCACTGTTTCCTAAAGACTTAAGTATCTGCTCCTAGGTTGGGCGTGGTGGCTCATGCCTGTAATCCCAGCACTTTGGGAGGCCGAGGCGGGAGGATCACCCGAGGTTGGGAGTTTGAGACCAGCCTGGCCAACATGGAGAAACCCCATCTCTACTAAAAATACAAAAAAAAATTACCCGGGCCTGGTGGTGGGCGCCTGTAATCCCAGCTACTCAAGAGGCTGAGGCAGGAGAATCGCTTGAACCCAGGAGGCGGAAGTTGAGGTAAGCCGAGATCGCACCATTGCACTCCAGCCTGGGCAACGAGAGCAAAACTCCATCTCAGATTCTAAGATGTCTCGCCTCCACGCTTGGGTATTTTTTTTTTTTGTAGTTTTAGTAGAGATGGAGTTTCTCCATGTTGGCCAGGCTGGTCTCGAACTCCTGACCTCAGGTGATCCGCTCACCTCGGCCTCCCAAAATGCTGGGAATACAGGCTGCCCAGGTGGGAGTGCAGTGGCACCATCTCGGCTCACTTGAAGCTCTGCCTCCCAGGTTCAGGCCATTCTCCTGCCTCAGCCTCCCAAGTAGCTGGGACTACAGGCGCCCGCCACCACGCCTGGCTAATTTTTTTTGTATGTTTTTAGTAGAGACGGGGTTTCACCGTGTTAGCCAGGATGGTCTCCATCTCCTGACCTTGTGATCCACCTGCCTCAGCCTCCGAAAGTGCTGGGATTACAGGCATGAGCCACCGTGCCTGGCCACGGCCGACATTCTTTAACTCCTATTTGTTATTCAGACAAGGTTCTCTTCCTGATCAGTTCATGAGAGTTCCCTGCAGTATAATAATAGCTGTGGCTGACAAAAGCCAAACAGTGCTTCACAGTTTGCAAAGAGTGTACACATTCTTGTTTAAATTTTGGCTAGTGAATATATTACAAGATGCTTCTTGGGGGCAGGCGCAGTGGCTCACACCTGTAATTCCAGCACTTTGGGAGGCTGAGGTGGGCAGATCACTTACAGTCAGGAGTTTGAAACTAGCCTGGCCAACATGGTGAAACCTCATCTCTACTAAAAATACAAAAATTGGCCAGGCATGGTGGCGGGCACCTGTTATCCCAGCTACTCAGGAGGCTGAGGCAGGAGAATCGCTTGAACCCAGGAAGCAAAGGTTGCCGTGAGCTGAGATCGTGCCATTGCACTCCAGTGTGGACGACAAAGCAAGACTTCGGGGAAAAAAAAAAAAAAAAGCTTCTTGGCATCAATGTGAAAACTGTTAAAAACTCTAAACCAGCAGCCTCACTGAACATGATGTAGTGCTGCACAGTGCCTGATATGAAGACCTCAGATAGGCCGGGTGCAGTGGCTCACACCTGTAAACCGGGCACTTTGAGAGGCCAAGGCGGCCAGATCACGAGGTCAGGAGTTCAAGATCAGACTGGACAACATGATGAAACCCCGTCTCTAATAAAAATACAAAAATTAGCCAGGCATGGTGGCGGGTGCCTGTAATCTCAGCTACTGGGGAGCCTGAGGTAGGAGAATCGCTGGAACCCGGGCGGCAGAGGTTCCAGTGAGCCAAGATCATGCCGTTGCACTCCAGCCCAGGCCAACAACAGTGAGACTCCATCTCAAAAATGAAAAAAAAAAAAAAAAAAAAAAAAAAAAAAGACCTGAGACGTGCCACGTCCTGAGGAACGAGGATCAGAAAAGAACTGGTGTCTCCCTCTCCGTGCTTTCTAACCATTTTGTGAACAGATTTATAGTCACTAATCCGGTCATTTGTAGGAATTTACTGTCATTTTTAAGTCTCACCAATAAAAAATAAAATTTAAAACCTCCAATGGCTCCCCAATGCCTATAAAATAAAGTCCTAATGCCTTAAAACGGGACACGGGACACATCCCACCAGGATCCACCTTCCATGTCACTGCATTTCAGGAGCGGCTCACACCCCACATCTCATGAAGCTCTCCGACCTTGGCAGACAGCATCACACATCACAACCATGACTGCCCTGTCCCACCAGAGACCCTGTGTCATCCGTCCACAGCATCACACGCAGCAGGTGCACAATAAACGTGCTGCTGAAAGACGCGGTCTGTGAAGAAGGCACCAAACACGGACTAGCTCTTCCTGCCTCCCGGACGGTTACCTCTTCAAAGTTGGTGACTTGCTCCACAGGAACCTTCTCCTCTTCCTCAATGGCGTGGCGCAAGGTCTTCTCCACCCGCTGCAGCAGGAAGTCAAAGGCAGCAGGATTCTGGCACCAACGACAGTGAGACGACAGGGGTCAGAGGGGAAACACATCCACACTAGCCCACCTCAGGTTTGATGCCATGGCTGCATGTGGCCGGATGTGCCCGAGAAAGCTCCAGAGGGAGAAAGCTGCCCAGAGCGGGGGGGCCGGGTGCGGGGACTGTAATCCCAGCACTGTGCACTCTACAGTGGCACATGTCTCTACTACAAAAAAAATCCCAGCTGTAGGGGAGCTGGGCCAGCGGAGCTTGCAGTGAGCTGAGATCCGGCCACTGCACACCAGCCTGGGCGTGAGGGGCCATAAAAAAGAAATCCCAGCGGGGACAGAAGCCACACCTGGTGAGGGGCCATGGGACAGGATTGGGAGAAGGGGCTTTATTTCAGCCCCTGCAGCTTCTGGGTCCTACCACAGCACAAGAGTGGGAAGAAACTGAATCCCAGGGAAGAAGCACACCATTCTAAACCGGCAAGGGATATCGCTGCGGAAGACCCCAGACTCGAGGGCCTCCACGTGGCCCCCAACGTAGGTCTCGGAGTCCAGCACGTGTCCGTCGTCTGTCAGCTTATTGAACTCCTGCTCCTGCTTGTTGGGGAAGATGATGTTGGCGTGGAAGGCCTGCACCATCAGCAAGGCCTCACACAGCGTGCCAGAGCCCTTCCGCAGCACCTGCAAGAGAAACCAAGGCTTCCAGCCAAAAGTGACACCAAAGGCCCTGACTTGCAGGCAAAGTCCAGGAACCTAAACTGAACTTCAGTGTGAAAGGAGAGAAAAACCTCGTAGTAATGGCTGCAAATTCTCCTGTGGTTCCTTCCTCACATCGGAGCCAGAGAATTCCCAAAGGACATCCCTAACATCACACACCAGAATTCTACTGCCACCTTTGGTGCCAGCACTCCTGGGACGTCCACCTCAATTCAGCTTCAGTGCATTTGGAATGGGGCAAGGGCTGAGGAGGCCAGGGTGCTGAGAGGACAGAAGATACTCACCTCATCGGGCTCCATGGGAATGATGGTGCACAGAGCGAAGATAAATGGGTGGACGTACTTCATGTATAGGTAGTAAGTGGCGACAGCATCTGACACGGAATACGTGGCCAGTGTCTGAGGAGAGAACGCCAGAGAGCAGGGCCATCAAAGTCAAGAGCCCAGGGTCAAGTGTGAAGCACAGAAAGCAAAGCCTGGCCTGACCAGCCTGCCGCACACGCAGTAAGGAGACGGGCACAGGACAAAACATGTGTGTCCTGGAGACACAGCCTGCTGGGTGGAGCGGGCTGGCATACATGCGTGCACACGGCAGCAGAGGGAGGCAGGATGTGGCTTACGTGCCTGGGGCTGCTCCGTGGCCATCCGACACATGTCTTCTGGGTCCAGCTCCACGGGATCATAGCCTAGCTTGGCCTTAGCGGCCGCCTTGAGATTGTGGCTGCCCACGGGAAGGTAACTGTCCCTCTTCACCCACCTGGAAGGAGAATGAAAACAGAAGCCAGGATGATTCTAACATGCAGCCCGGGAACCCCCGAGAATCGGCAAAACTGGGCACCACATAGACAGATGCAAGGTCCTAACAGGCACCCAGGAACCAAAGCCCCAAACGGTGTAGGCCCCTCATGAAAACCCTTCATTTGGATCTAGTTAATCTCACAGACCTATCCACAACACAAGGAAGCACCAGGACCGGTCCTTCTGGCCCTTGCCTTCCTCCCACCCTCGGCTGAGCCTGTGGCCTCTCTGGAGGGCGCCCTGCCTCCTTGGGCCTCTCCCCTAGACCTCAGGTATGCACCGCTGGGGCCTAGTTCTATCAACCACACTGAGCTTCTCTCCTCACACTGTCCCTTCAGCACGGAAACACTCAAGCCCACCCTCCTTTAATAGAAAACAGGATGGGATGCCAAGTAGAATAAAAATTAAATAAAAATTAAGAAAACAAGGCCCCCACACTCTACCCGGAACCTGTCGCCACCTCCTCTCTACAGATGCCTTCCTGAGGCAGCTGTCCAGGGGCCATGTCCGGTCTCCGCCCCCCGTGGCCTCCACCCTGTGGCCTTCTTCTCACTTTACCTCTTGCCTCAGTTCAACCACTACCCCAGCTTTCACCAAGACCCACCTGCATCCCAGTGAGTCCCAATCCAGTGCGAGCTCAAACCAAGCCTCATGGTGGTCTTCAGGGCCCCCATACGGGTGGGGCTTCCAGGCTGGCATATCGGTAGCGGGGTCACCTCCTACCTCAAGTCCCTTCTCTACCCATTCCCTGTCGCCATGGATGGCACAAAAACCCCAGGTGTCACCCCCTCCCTGAGAACCAGCATCCCTGGGCCTCCCCCTGCCCCACATGATAGACCCTGAATCCTCACACCCCTCACTCCCTGCCTTGGATCAGGACTGTCACATGCTAAACCAGCCCAGCCTCCTGGCCTCCCTCTCCAAGCCAACTGCTGAACGTCAGAGCTAAACAGAAACACATTCAGGCTTCAAGCGCTCCAATGGCACTGTGCAGAGTACAGAGGTCACGGGGGCCCTCCTTTCCTTTCCTTCCCTCCTTTCCCTTCCTTCCCTCCTTTCCCTTTCTTCCCTACCTTCCCTTCCTTCCTTCCCTTCCTCCCCTTCCTTCCCTCCCTCCCCTTCCTTCCCTTCCAGCCTCCTTCTCTTGGCATTTCCACATCCACCTGTCCTCCCAACCAGACATGTCAGAGCCCCCGAACGCCGTGATTCTCAGCAGCTTTGAGCTGCCTCCCACCCCAGCTCATCTGGAATCTGCGCTTGTCCTGTGAGGCTCGTCCTGTGAGGCAGCTGGGCTGCCACATCCCAATCTGGCCTGGGCAGTGCAGCTCCATGAGGTCCTAGCTCTGGGACCTGTGCGTTGAGTGTGTCTTCCTGGTGGCTACCCCACCCCAGAGGCTGATGCTCAATGTGCCTGATCACTGACGAATTGTCAGCCAACAGTCAAAGACAGCACATCCCGGGCCCCGGCAGGGTTGTAGCTGCCATCCTCTTGGGTGACCTGAAACAGCCTCTCAGAGGCCACCCTCCTCCCATGAGATGTGGTGACAGTACAGTCTGCAAGAGGCCTTCAGATCTCGCTCACAGACAGCAGTGATGAGCCGTGCTGCTGTGCAGCCCCTACCTGAGGCAGTCCATGTGGATGCACTGGGGCGCCTTGTACTCCCCCTGGCTGTCCTTCTGGAAGCCTATCTCCTGCTGCATGCTCAGACCGTGGACTGCTGCCCGGGCCTCCACAAATGGCCTGGGTTCGAAAGAGGACAGACAAGCAAGTGGGAAGATCAGGCTCTAATTCCCCTTTCTCCATTCCTCCCTCAGATCCAGGGAGGAACCGAGACACGGGAGGTGCAGAGTGAACCCAGAAGCCACCTCCTCAGTCAACATGGGAAGCGCCCCACACCATGCAATGCCCTCCCTCTCAAACGCTGCCCAGTTACTCACAGAGAAGACACAGACTCACCAGTCAAAAAAGTCCCCGTTGTAGGTGACCATGATGGTGGGTTTGGTCTCCTGGACGTGTTCAAACCACCTTTGGATCAGATGAGCCTAAACCCAAGTCACAGCAGTCAGAGGTCTGCTCTTTCTCTTCTTCAAGCTATTTCCAAATTCCTCCCCCAAAGTTCAGAAGCAGCAGCCTCATGCTGGCCCTTATTCCTGACCCCAGCCCCAGTTTCTGGCAGAAAAGAGGGTCATACCCTAAGAACGAAGCTGATGGAGCTGCAATTCTGATCCGACGGAATGCCGAGGCCTTGGAAAGATCCGCATGCCCCTTCTTCCCACAATACCAGGCAGTTTCACAAGTGATACCTCCTTACCTCATCGGGTTCATTGAAGACACAAAACGGCCCTTCATATTCTGGCTTGGGGGTGAACTCAAAATCTTCAATATCTTCTGAAACAATCTCCCTGTTGGTGATGAGGTAGCCCTAGTGAAGTTCATTAGCAATTAGCACAAGTCAGAGGCTGCAAAGCCAAGACCTGGTGTCCCCACCCTGCCCACACACTCTGCCTAGAGATTCTCACTACAAAGAAGTCCACAGAAACGTGAAAGTGCCCTAAGCTTCCTGAGAAGAGATCCTCCATGTCTGGATTCCCACTGGAAAGGAGAGGGTACAGTTGGAAGTCAGAACGGCCTGGCTGCTCCCATTCCTGGACTAACTTATTATTCACTCAACAAATCCTAACTGTGGGGCAGACGCTGCTGTAGTATGGGGACCAGACAAGGTCCCCATCCCAGGAGCTTTCTTCCCAGAAGCCGCCTGCTCACCTGGCCGTCGATCATGTAGGAAATCATCATAATCTGGTCTGTCTCAGCATCAGGAAACTTGAGGGGCAGTTTGGTCGTCTCAATGTCAAACGCCAAAACCACAGGGTCCTGTGGGGACAAAATAAGCATAAAGCCAAGCTCTAAACTCCCCATCAGGCCTCCCTGAACACCGGCCCCCGGCCTGCTCTACCTCCCTCTGGTTGTTAAGAGTGAAAAGGCTCCAGAGCTGGGAGAGGGACCCTAAGACTGACAAACCTACGTCAAGAGCATCACGACTCTCTATGGTGTGGAAACTTACACACCTAAGAGAGCAGCTGATCACAGGACAAGCCTAAAATCACAGAACTTTAGTAGAAAAACTCTTTAGAAGACATCACCTCATTTGATGGTCACAAGGTGACGAGACCCTGAAAGCCTGGTAAATGTGGCACAGAGAAGATGGAGGCGGAGCTTGCATCGAGATTCGCACTCCAGCCTGGGCGACAGAGTTCGGAAAAAACAAAAAAGAAAACTGAATACTAAGACATCACCTCATTCCCAACAACCCTGAAACAAAGTCATGATATTTGAACCAAGGCCTTCTAGTCATATTTGAACCAAGGCCTTCTAGTTACAAATCCATTTTTCACCACGTCTCTTCACTATCAACTACCCAATGGAAGTCCTAGCTTTCCCTCAAATGTCCAAATCCTGCCTAGCTCAAATACTGATGTCATGCAGTGATATACAACAAGAAAGGAAATGATACTGTCAGAAACTGATGAAAAACTAACTCCGTATTTCCTTTAATAAAGTATTTGGGGGGAAAGCAGGAAACATATCTTTGAGTCAAATTTACTCTTCAGCACTAAAGAATATTCTCTCCAGAAAACCAGAAATTTTACGATGAAGGTAATACAAGCAACAAAACTTACAGGTCGTTCAACAAGGTCATCTCGGCGGGTGATTTCCACAGGAAAAGCGTTTCCACGGTATCTGACATTGTACCAATGAGCCTGCAAAACACAGTGTGTTAACTGGAGTTCTACATCCGGGAAAGTCTACTCCTGTGTGGATTCACCCATAATGATCATCTCCTGACTGTTAGGAAATTCATGTGAGCAGCAACCCAACCCTGCCCTACTCACCACATGGATCTTCAGGTCAATGGAGAGGCGGATGTGGTAGGGAACATCGTACTCGCGCATGTCCACAATGTTGTCCAGCTGATCAGCTATCTTCTTAGAGGTTTCCTCTTCATCAGTAATGACACCACCCCTCTGCAGAACACTAGGAATTAACAAGAGAGCAACTAACTCAGCTGCCAGGGTCTGGAGGAGGTGGGACCAGAGTTCCAAATCAGTAGCAAGAGATGAGACCAGAGTCCAAACTGAGGAAACACAAAAGGTAAATTGAGGTGGTTTCAATGACCAGGGCAGTCCTTCCTTTAAGAATGGCTTGGATTGGGCCGGGCATGGCAGCTCACTCCTATAATCCCAGCACTTTGGGAGGCCAAGGAGGGCGGATCACCCGAGGTCAGGAGTTTGAGACCAGCGTGGTCAACACGGTGAAACCCCGTCTCTACTAAAAATACAAAAATTAGCCAGGCGTGGTGGTGCACGCCTGTAATCCCAGATACTTCGGAGGCTGAGGTAGGAGAATCACTTGAACCTGGGAGGTGAAGGTTGCAGTGAGCCGAGATTGCGCCATTGCACTCCAGCCTGGGCAAAAGAGCTAGACTCCGTCTCAAAAAAATAAAGAATTGCTTGGATGATAACCCTACAGACAGGAAAAAAATTCAGGGTAAGATGTATGCAGTTTATGTGATGTGAGTTACACCCCAACTAAAAAAAAAAAAAGAGGGCCAAGCATGGTGGCTTATGCCTCTAATCCCAGCACTCTGGGAGGCAGCAGGTACACTTAGGCCCAGGAGTTCAAGACAGGCCTGGGCAACATAGGGAGACTCATCTCTACCAAAAAAAAATAATAATAATAATTAGCCAGTCATGGGGTACACACCTGTGATCCCAGTTACTCAGGAGGCTGAGGTGAAAGGATTGCTTGAGCCCAGGAGTTTGAGGCCATGGTGAGCTATGACTGCACCACTGCACTCCAGCCTGGGCAACAGAGCAAGACCCTGTCTGAAAATAAATAAGCAAATAGAAGAAAAAAGAAAGAAAACATTAAGTGCTGCCAGTGAGGAGAGCACCCAGGCATGATCCCACCATGGTCCTGATACTCAGGAGACTGCCTCATGCAGGCTGAAGAGCAGGCCTGGGCTTCACATAGCCTATGCATGGGTCTCTACCGTGTCTAAAGATGTGGCCCACCCTTGCGGTCACTATTGGCCCATAAGCTCAAATAATGAATGGGCTATTCAGGGGGAAAAAGACGAGTCTCAGATACGGCTCAAACCTCTGAGGACTCAGTCTCTGATTACACCTTCCAATATTTCAAAAAGTAACTTATGGCATTGCCAGGGAAGGCGGACTCAGGCTAGGGACTGTAGAAATGTTCAGCATCCCAAACTGATCTTCTTTTGTCAGAGGATAAGGTAGGTTCTTCCGAAGTCATCCAAACTTCATTACTCAAGATTTTCTCTTCCTAATCTGTTACTTTGCATCCTATTATTGTTGAGGCTCAAACACTTGATGAACAGTGTTTGGTGTTCTAGACTTCAGTTTCCGTGGACGATACCCAAGGTTCTCTGGAGAAGATGTGCTGTGTAAATCTCAGCACTTAATGAAATTCACAGACGGATTGTGTTAGGGCAGCAGGATGAGGGATCTTCTCCCTCTAAGGTGACTTTACTATTACAACCACTCAACTTTAGAGCCATAAGCCCACCCCTCCACAGGAAAAGAGCTAACACGTAAAATGTAACCTGGGAAGCCACTGTTTTATTTAACACGGAACATACAAAAATCTCTACCTAATTGCTCAAGTTTTCCGTATCAAATAGAGCCAGCCATTAAGGTAACTTTATTGCTACGTGTTCCTGTCTCCTGTCCATCTTGTAGTTCTGAACCAGCTGATGCTTTGCTCACAAGAGCAGAGTTTACCTGGAAAGCAGAGCTGTGTACGCGTCGCTGGCATGATCCTGCTCCCTGTTCTTCTTCACGGCAGGGGAGATCTCCTTCCTGACTTTGACAAGATCCTCCACGGTGTGGAAGGACAGCTTGATGTAATTTCGCTTCAAACCCACCAAGTGATTTGGCTATAACGCAAAGAGATCACGTTCATTGGTTAAAGAGAAACAGGACTTTATGGGTGAGAGGGTAAACACTCAAAGGTAAACACATAAGTCAAAGAGTTGGCGACTTCAAGGCACCTTGTCCAACTCTGCATGTGGCACCAACTAACACCACTAGAGCTCTTTGAAAGGAATTTTATAGAGGGTCACCACACTGCCCCATCACCCAATAGATGACCTGAATTTCTACCTCTTCCAATCTCACCTGCTATGGACAATGTAGATCCTGGCCTCATTTACCCCTGGAAAGTCTGGGTGATACTTACCAAGTCCAGATCCTCTTTGGGGACAGTCTCCACTTTTGCAATTTTGCCCTGAAACTTCTTGGAGAGAAAAGATGAAACTTCTCGCTCACAACCCTAATCAGGATCAGAAAGAAAAGGCTTTCCGTTGGTAAAATACATTTCCTTCCTTGCCTATTTCCCAGTTGCAAAGCCCACCACAGAATGACACACTGGTCGTCTGACCTGAATCTATAAAACACACTTACCTTTCTGGTTGCAATGTAGAAATACGGTTTATAAGGCAAGGCCACCTGTAAGAGTCACCAACCCATCCAGGGGCGACGAGAAAGAAAAAAGGGAGAGAAAAGTGAAAACAGACTGCTTGCTCCTACATCCCATGAACAGCCTAGGGCCAGGGCAGCCTTGACCTTGGTAGCTCTTAAAGCATAACAGGAAGTCAGAATGTGCACTTATCACAGGGGCAAGAACCTGAAAGACAATACTGCTCACCAGTCTTCCTGAAGTGGCTTCTCTCAGGACATCTTACATGATGACTGATGTGGCTTCCAGGGCCCGAGTTCTGGTGGGCTATGGGCTGCTCTCCCACGCCCTCCCTGACAGTCACAGAGCTAGATGAACACCCCTCATTTTGGATCCGGCTGCTCACTGCAAGTGGGTTTTAGCTTCTCAGGGTCAGGGGCTTACCTTAAATCTGCTTCCGTCATCTTGAATAAAGTAGTAATCCACTGCACTGACTAAGCGTTTATCTTCATCTAAAATCTCGGTCTACAAGAGAATCAGTCAACATAGGCACAAGATCATCCTCTACACAGTTAAAGAAACTTTCCTCCTACCTTTTTTTTTTTTTTTTTTTGAGACGGAGTCTCGCTCTGTCGCCCAGACTGGAGTGCAGTGGCGCGATCTCGGCTCACTGCAAGCTCCACCTCCCGGGTTCACGCCATTCTCCTGCCTCAGCCTCCGGAGTAGCTGGGACTACAGGCGCCCGCCACCACGCCCGGCTAATTTCTTTTTGTATTTTTAGTAGAGACGGGGTTTCACCGTGTTAGCCAGGATGGTCTCGATCTCCTGACCTCGTGATCCGCCCGCCTCGGCCTCCCAAAGTGCTGGGATTACAGGCTTGAGCCACCGCGCCCGGCCTTTCCTCCTACCTTTTGGGAAACAGTCCCTCTCATCTAGGTCTTTACTCCACCCCTACGTTTACACTACCAGCCTTATTTACAAGAACCATATTGTAACAGACTCCAAACGGGGATTTCTCTCCATTTCTCCCTCATAATCCTTGAAAGCTTTATTCTGATGGCTAAAAGGGATGCCCATCACCTCTGGCT
The DNA here is from genome assembly GCF_024542745.1 of Macaca thibetana thibetana. Lineage (NCBI taxonomy): Eukaryota > Metazoa > Chordata > Mammalia > Primates > Cercopithecidae > Macaca > Macaca thibetana. The sequence goes on from NC_065588.1 coordinate 129,037,989, forward strand.
TCTCACAGTGGCTTCTGTGTGGCCCTTAATGACGTTAAAGAGGAAAGGAGAGCTGGGAACCTTTACATCTCCCACCCGATCCACTCAAAGTTCCCCCATGTGTCCCTCACTCTTTAGATAAAGACCATGCTATGACAAGAAGGGGTGCAGCCATACTCCTAGGTGGGAGAAGGACCGAGTGCTTACAGGATGCATGTTAATGAGCCAGCCTGTCTTCTCACCAGGCTCTTTCAGCCGCTCAAAACCAAACCGCAAATCCATCTTATCTGTCCACTGACTCCGTTCCAGGCGCTTGAGTGCTGAGACTGAGGAAGTGGCGCCATCATCTCTGAGTGAAAGAAGGGAACCCAGTGCTTACAGTTTGTAATGCCACCTATTTCTGCAACCCTCATCCCACCTAGTGTGTTTCAGATATGACAGGGTAGATATATTCTTGAAAAACCCTGAGCTTGGCAAAAAGGCTCATTAAAATAAAAGGACTCGTTGGAAAAACACAATTAGGGGAGGCCCTTCAAAACCTGTTCAACTTTATAACCAGAATGCTAACAAAAACAGTAATCATGGCTAGACACTGCTGCCTCTTGGAGCACTAAAAATGCATAAAACTGGCCAGGCCCAGCGGCTCACGCCTGTAATCGCAGCACTTTGGGAGGCCAAGGCGGGTGGATCACTTGAGGTCAGGAGTTTGACATCAGCCTGGCCAACATGGCAAAACCCCGCCTCTACTAAAAATACAAAAATTAGCCAGGTGTGGCGGCGTGCACCTGTAATCACAGTTACTTGGGAGGCTGAGGTAGAATTGTTTGAACCCAGGAGGTGGAGGTGGCAGTGCTAAGATTGCACCACTGCACTCTAGCCTGGGCAACAGAGTGAGACTGTGTCTCAGTTAAAAAAAAAAAAAACCAAAAACCATAAAACCCAGCATTGTACTCCTGGTCATTTTATCCCAGAGAAATGAAACCTCATGTTCATAGCATGTTTATTCATAACAGTCAAAAACTGAAAACAACCCAGATGATCCTCAGCAGGTGAAGAGTGAACCTGGAAAACACATACCATGGAATACTACTCAGCAATGAAGAGGAATAAACATTTCCCTTTTTTTTTTTTTTTGAGAAGGAGTCTCACTCTGTAACCGAGGCTGGAGTGCAGTGCCATGATCTCAGCTCACTGCAACCTCCGCCTCCCAGGTTCAAGCGATTCTCCTGCCTCGGCCTCCCGAGTAGCTGGGATTACAGGCAGGCACCACCATGCCTGGGTAATTGTTGTATTTTTAGTAGAGATGGGTTTCACCATGTTGGCCAGGCTAGTTTTGAACTCCTGACCTCAAGTGATCTGCCCACCTCAGCCTCCCAAAGTGCTGGTATTACAGGCGTGAGCCGCCACACCTGGCCAAATAAACTTATTGATACGTACAACTTGTATGGACCTCAAGGGAATTATGCTAAGTGAAAAAACCCAACTTCCCAAAATTATACACTTTTTTTTTTCTCCTTGAGACAGAGTCTCACTCTATTGCCTAGGCTGGAGTGCAGTGGTGCAATCTCAGCACACTGCAACTTCTGCCTCCTGGGTTCAACTGATTCTCGTGCCTCAGTCTCCCAAGTAGCTGGAACTACAGGCGCACCATCACACCCAGTTAATTTTTGTATTTTTAGTAGAGACAGAGTTTCACCATGTTAGCCAGGCTGGTCTCAAACTCCTGAATTCAAGTGATCCGCCCACCTCGGCCTCCGAAATTGTTGGGATTACAGGCGTGAGCCACCGCGCCTGGCCCCAAAGTTATACACTTAATGATTCCATTTATAAACTATTTTTGGAATAGTATTTTTGAAATAAAATTACAGAGATAGAGAGCAGATTACTGGTTGCCAGGGATGAGGGGAAGGGAGGAATGGAGGTGGTTATGGCTATAAAGGGGTAGTATGAGAGATCCTTTCAACAGACTGTTCTGTATACTGATTTTGGTGGTAGTCGCACAAATATACACATAATAAAACTGCACAGAACTAAATACATATACAAGCAAAAGAGTGCATGTAACACTGAAATGATTTGAATAAAAACGAGGGATTGTCAGGCCAGGCGCAGTGGCTCACGCCTGTAATCCCAGCACTTTGGGAGGCCAAGGTGGGTGGATCACCTGATGTCAGGAGCTCGAGACCAGCCTGGCCAGCATGGCAAAACCCCGTCTCTACTAAAAATACAAAAAATTAAAACCCAGCACTTTGGGAGGCCAAGGCAGGTGGATCACGAGGTCAGGAGATCAAGACCATCCTGGCTAATATGGTGAAACCCCGTCTCTACTAAAAATACAAAAAATTAGCTGGGTGTGGTGGTGGGCACCTGTAGTCCCAGCTACTCAAGTGGCTGAGGCAAGAGAATGGTGTGAATCTGGGAGGCAGAGTGGAGCCACTGCACTCCAGCCTGGGCAACAGAGCGAGACTCCAGCTAAAAAAAAACCAAAAAAATTAGCCGGGCATGGTGGGGTGGGCCTATAATCCCAGATACTCAGGAGGCTGAGGCAGGAGAATCATTTGAACCCTGGAGGTGGAGGTTGCATTGAGCCAAGATTGCACCACTGCACTCCAGCCTGGGCGACAAGAGTGAAACTCTGTCTCAAAAAAATAAATAAAATAAGATAAAATAAGATAAAATAAAATAGATGGGTTGTCTCAATGTCAATTTCCTAGTTGTGACAATTGTACTCTAGTTACACAAGATGTTAAGGTGAAGGGATATGGGAATCTCTATCATTTCTGACAACTGCATGAGAATCAATCTACAATTACCTCAAAAAAAGGTTGAGGACTGGGCACAGTGGCTCACGACTGTAATCCCAGCACTTTGGGAGGCCAAGGAGGGTGGGTCACTTGAGGCCAGGAGTTCGAGACCAGCCTGGCCAACATAGTGAAACCCTGTCTCTACTAAAAATGCACAAATTAGCTGGGCATGGTGGCACGCACCTGTAGCCCCAGCTACTTGGGAGGCTGAGATAGGAGGATGGCTAGAATCTGGGAGGCAGAGGTTGTAGTAAGCCAAGATCGTGCCACTGTACTCCAGCCTGGGCGAGACACTGTCTCAAAAAAAAAAAAAGCTTGTTTTATTTTCTTAAATGCTCCAAAACTAGAGAGTGCAGATGCTAGCTTATGATCACTAAGATGATGAAGATCCAAGTGGACCTCTGAGCACAGGAGAAAAGAATAACCTGCCACAAGCTGTGAACTGTGCAAGGCCAAGGATGTGCCTCTCTGTAGAGGGAGCCCAAGTATAGGAACTCATGAAATTTTGAAAAACAGAGCCAACAGGACACATATCTGTGCAACACTCCAGCTAAGAGCTTTTTCCTTTCCTATGAAAGAATGTAATTCTAATTCTACTCCTCTGTTCTGATTCCCCTTGCCTAGGAAAACTACCACATTTTACTAACATAATTTTCCTATTTACCTGTTGCATGTGAACTAATCAGGGTTATAGAAACACCTGCTGCAACAAAATATATCTTAAAAATTTAACATATCCTTCCGGAGTGCATGGTCCAGACATCAGCACAACCAAATGTGGATAAAAATGGGTCATATTGTTCTGTATGAGAGCAACAATCTTCACTGACTGGGAAACTGAACTTTTCATGTGCCTTTTTGTCTTAATGTAAATCAATGAGTGGGGGTGGTAAATACATATTCCCTGTTGCAGAAGCAACAGATTCCCACGACTGCTTTCTGGCCTTGGCCATGCAGGCATGTACAGATACGCTAGGTCTCATGTTTTGCTAGACTGCTCTCCTAGGCAGTGTTACCCTTAAGGCTGTCCCTGTGGTCTTCCAAACAGGGCAAAACGTGTTATTCCAATAATCCAGGTATCAAAGGTGTTCTTTCCCCAACGAATCACAGACACTCGGTCCTTTCCTTCTACCACCTCTCATTTCCCAGGACCTGATTCCAGTTCATTGCTATTATATGTTTCCTAGAATACCAGTTCTTGATTAAACTACATGACCATTCCGTTTCTGACATCATTAGATTTCTCCATAAGGTGAGAGTGTTTCTAAAATATCAGTGTCACTGTGTAAAATACCACGGACCCTATAGATCCACTTCTAAAAATTTATGCCAAGAAAACTGATGTGCAGAAAGTAATTATTTTACATATAGAAGTTCATTACAGGTGTTTTTATAAGAGAGGAAGAAAGAAAACCATCCAAAACAAGAGCAGTTAAAAAAAATTTTTTAGGATTTAAACCAAGCCTGTGAAGAACTCATGTCTTTAATTACATTATAACCCCAGTTGTTAATTTATAAACAGAAATGGACAGAGAACTGCTTCTTAAGAAAAACCCTTCCTGTCAACTTTCTTTTAGAACAAGATAAAAAAAAGAAAGGAAGACCCTTCCTTTGTCTGAAGGTATTCCTTCATCTCCATCTGAAGAGCAGAATGACCATATTCCAAGACTGGGATCCTTACTTCTCATGAAAGATTATAACCACTTGTTGTAGGCAGGCAGGATGACACCCCCCACAAAAGACCCACATCCTAATCCCCCAAACCTATGAATGTTATTTTACAAGACAAAAGGGACTTTGCAGATGTGACTACATTAAGGGCCTTGAGATTCTGGTTAGCTGGGTGGGCAAGAATCCTTGTAGAGTGAGGCAGGAGAGCCAGAGTCAGGAAGGAGAAAGGGATGGGAGAGAGACGGTAGTGGGGAGAGCAGATGCAACCTTTGGTTCTGAGGATGGAGAAGCAGCAAGGAAACAGATTCTCCCCCTGGAACCATCACAAGAAATATAACCAACCAGACACTTTCATATTACGACTTCTGACTTCTAAAACTGTAAGAGAATAAATTTATATAAGTTACTAAGTGATCATGTGTTACTGCAGCAGCAGGAAACTGATACGCCACCATACTGTATAATAACGGTTTAATCTTTTAAGTATTTGGATGCACCTGTAATAAAAAAACCAGAAAAACTATATTCCAAACTTTGCTAGAGAACAGCCTCAGTTCTGAGGCCCAAATCTTTACCAAAATCAAGAGTGAATGAAGTGCTATTTATGAGGCATCACCACTTAATGGGGACACACGGCCCTCTGTGCCACTGTCCTCCAAATATCCTTGTCTCAAGTAAGCTGGATTAAGTGGACTAGAAAACTGCTCACTGGGACCATATTTTCTCCCAAAACTGTTTTCTCTGAGCTGTGTATCTCACTTTTAATCCAGTGACAGTAAGAATTCTGAAAAATGGGGATAACAGTCACACAGAGAACTACCATTGACTGGTTACTATACCACATTGTCCTAGTACTCCACATACGCTCTCATTCAGTTTTCACGACAGCCCCTAAGAGGGAGGCCACCGGTGTCCCCATTTCACAGAAGAAGAAATGCAGCACATAGCACCCACTGCTTCCTGGGGCACACTCACGTCCCAGGACTGTTTTAAGGATGAGATGAGGTAACCCACATACGGCATATAAGGTAAAAGCCATCACTTGTACTTATCCCAGCTGCAGCCTTCCCCCTGCCTGGAGGCTGTCACTGAGCTTGGGGCAGGGCAGTGGAGTGGAGAAGGGGAGGGCAGTACTGGTCCTGAACCAGGGCAGTCAGTGAACGTCTCTAAGCAACAAGTTCCAGCACACAAGGTAGATACTAAGGGTACCTACCCTCTCCAGGGCTTGCCTGAGGATCAAATGGGACTATGGATAGACAGCGATTAGCACAACAGCAGTTAGGGATCCTTACTAGTCGGTTTCTCCTCTGGGAAGAATTTTGTTCAGCTAAGTGTCTGTAAAAAGCTTCGCGTTCTCACGTTTTCTTTTTCTTTCTTTCTTTTTTTTTTTTGAGACAGAGTTTCGTTCTTTGTTGCCCAGGTTGGAGAAAAAAGGCGCCATCTCGGCTCACCGCAACCTCTGCCTACTAGGTTCAACGGATTCTCCTGTCTCAGCCTCCTGAGTAGCTGTGATTACAGGCACGCGCCACCACACCCGGCTAATTTTGTATTTTTTTAGTGGAGCCGGGGTTTCTCCGTGTCGTCCAGGCTGGTGTCGAACTCCTGACCTCAGGTGATCCGCCTGCCTTGGCCTCCCAAAGTGCTGGGATTACAGGCGTGAGCCACCCCGCCGGGCCTCACACATTTTCTGCTTATGGCAGAAGGTCAGGTCTCTGGTCATGTTTACCATTTGCTGTGGCCACCAAGTAGCCGCGTCTTACCCTTGTTCTATTTTTTTTGAGACAGTGTCTGGCTCCGTCGCCCAGGCTGGAGTGCGGAGGCCCGATTCTGGCTCACAGCAGCCTCGACCTGCCGGGCTCAGGTGAACCTCCGGCCTCGGACTCCGGAGTATTAATAGCTGGGACCTCAGGCGCGCACCACCAGCCCGGCTAATTTTTCTTGTTTTTACAAAAGAGAAGGGCCGGGCGCGGGGGCTCACGCCTGTTATCCCAGCACTTTGGGAGGCGGAGGCGGGCGGATGACCTGAGGTCAGGAGTTCGAGACCAGCCTGGCCAACATGGTGCAACCCCGTCTCTACCAAAAATACAAAAACTAGCCGGGCGCCGTGGCAGGCGCCTGCAGTCCCAGCTACTCGGGAGGCTGAGTGAGGCAGCGGGATCGCCTGAACCCGGGAAGCGGAGGTTGCAGTGAGCCGAGATCGCGCCACTGCACTCCAGCCTGGGCGACAGAGCGGGACTCCCTGTCCAAAAAAATAAAATAAATAGAGGAGAACGGGTCTCGCTCTGTGGCCCAGGCTGATCTGGAACAGGATCCTGGGCTCCAGCGATCTGCCCGCCTCGGTCTCTCCCAGCGCCGGGCCCCCAGGCACGGTCCCCGGCCCGGTCCCTCCCCGCACCCTCCCCAGCCACGCGTCCACCCCGCAGGGCCAGGCCCGGGTCCCGCCGCTCTCATCGCCCCCGCCGCGCGGCAGGCCCCAAACGCAGCTGCGCGCAAGGCGAGGCCCGAAAAACCTCAGGAAGAGCCGAGCAGGGGAAGGCCGCGCGGCCCGCCTCGTTTCCCCGCGGGAAGCCGCGCCCGTAGCGCCTCCGCCCGCCCCGGGCCCCTCGGTCGGCTGTCGGGGCGCGCAGCCCTACCCCTGTCAGGCGCGGCGAGTGCGGGGCCCGCGTCTCCCTCCCGCCTCGGCGGCGCCACCCAAGCCCGGCCCCATGGCATCCTCCGAAGGGCCGGCCCGAGGGCCTCAGGAGTGCGCCCCTCACCTGCTGGCTTCGCCGTCCGCGCCCGGGTCCGCGCGCCGCCGCCAGCCGCTCCTCAGGGCCATGGAGCCGCAGGCTACACCCTCTGTTTCGCGGGAGAAATTTGGCGCGCTCCTACCCAGTCTCGCGAGAGCCGTAAGTGCCGCCGTCCATCAAGAGGCGCGCCCCGCCCCTCGCCCGCCCCCCGAGACGCTCCAATAGGCGCCGGCGCCCGGCGGGGGAGGTGGCCGGCAGGGACCGGGGAAAAGTGTGCGGAGGCGCGCGCGCCGCACCGTGGGGTTGGGACCGGGCGGCGCTGCGGACCGCGGTGCGGCCGGAAATGTCAGGCCTTCCCCATTCCGCGCTCCGCGTCTCGGGCTCCGCGCCCGGCCTGCCTGAGGTGGGGTCGATGCCCCCGGCAGCGCGGCGCTGGGGAGGCGATGGCGCCGGCCGCGTCCAGGCTGCGGGCCGAAGCCGGGCTCGGGGCGCTCCCGCGGCGGGCGCTCGCCCAGTACCTGCTTTTCCTGCGGCTCTACCCGGTGCTCACCAAGGCGGCCACCAGGTGAGCGGGGGCGCGGCCGGCGCGGGAATCGGACGCCGCCCCCGCCCCAGGTCGGCCGCAGTGGCGCGGGGCCTGGACAGGAGCGCGGGGCCGGGACCAGTCTGGGGGCGCGCCCGGGTCAGAGCCCCCGCAGCGGGCGCCCTCCGAGCCGGTGCTGAACTTCCCGCGGCGACACCCGCGTCCCCAGTCAGCGATTGTGAGGCGCCTCGCGGATCCCGCCCTCCCAGCGCGTGGAGGGCCCGCCCGGACCCCGGGGGCTCGGCGCTGAGGTTCCACCCAAGGACCCGACAGGGGCGCCGCGCACCCGGGGAAGCCACGGCCAGGGGAGCGCGTCCTCACGGCGCGGGTGCAGACAGGGCCGAGGGAGCGGGTCTGCGGGGCGCGGGTGAAGACACGGCCAGGGAGCGGGTCCGCATGGCGCGGGTGGAGACACGGCCAGGGAGCGGGTCCGCATGGCGCGGGTGGAGACAGGGCCAAGGGAGCGGGTCTGGGGGACTCGGGTCCGCACGGCGCGGGTGGAGACATGGCCAGGGAAGGTGTTTTTTGAGAAGGTGACATTGAACAGGCTGTGTAAAGAAGTGGAGCAGAGGCTCCCCTGGCACAGGGAACAGCAGGGCAAAGGTCCCTGTTAGGTTTTGAAGGGAAGGCCGGCGTTAAAGAAAGGCTGGGAGAGGTGCAGCTTGGACTCAGTCCCGAGGGAGGGAAGATCTGTGTGTGGAGAACGTGAACCCTGAGCAAGAGGCAGGAGATGTGAAGGGAATCGCCAGGGATCTGATCCAGAAGGTGTCTAGGTCCGTGCTAGGAATTTTGGATTTTATAGTCCAGAGAGCTTCTCAGAAGGCAAATACAAACCAAGGCCTGGAGGGAGCCACTGGGCGTGTTCCACATTTTTATGGAAATTTTTATTGTGCTAATTGTAGATTCACAAACAGTTACAAGACTAATATGGAGAGATCCCTTGTACACCTTCCCAGTGTCCCCCATTGGTTACATTCTGTGAAACTGCAGTGCAGTATCAACCAGGGCATGGCATGGACACAGTCCACAGATCCTATTCAGATTTCTCCATTTTTCTTGTAGTTGTATCTGTTCTGTACAGTTTTATCACATCTGTACGTTCACATGTTCACTACCACAGTCAAAATGCAGAACAGTGTCATGATAGGGCCGTCCTGTTGCCCTTTCATAACCACACAGCTTCCTTACTCCCAAACTGCAAAAGTTACAGTATAACATCACAGCCAGGAGGTTGACATTGATACTGGAAAGCCGCTTGTCCTTATCTATGTATGTAAGTCCACTGTCTCCACCTTTTTTTTTTTTTTTTTTTTTTGAGACAGAGTCTCGCTCTGTCGCCCAGGCTGGAGTGCAGTGGTGCGATCTCCACTCACTGCAAGCTCCGCCTCCAGGGTTCACAACATTCTCCTGCCTCAGCCTCCCCAGTAGCTGGGACTACAGGCGCCCACCACCCTGCCTGGCTAATTTTTGTATTTTTAGTAGAGACGGGATTTCATCGTGTTAGCCAGGATGGAGTCGATCTCCTGACCTCGTGATCCGCCCACCTTGGCCTCCCACAGTGCTGGGATTACAGGTGTGAGCCGCCGCGCCCTGCAGTCTCCACCTTTTGATACAAGAACTATACATTGAGCCCCTTTAACAATAATTCCAACTCCCGCCGCTCCCGCATCTGCTGCATGGCCTCAGAACGGCCCTGCTCATTCACCTGTGGGAAGGGGACACCCTCCTGCTGGTCACTTCTGTTTTCTGATGACCTCCCTCTCCACAGTGGCATTTTGTCAGCACTTGGGAATTTCCTGGCCCAGATGATTGAGAAGAAGCGGAAAAAAGAACACTCTAGAAGTCTAGATGTCGGTGGGCCTCTGAGATACGCTGTTTATGGGTGAGTGCCATACAAGGGGTGGGTTCACCCTGTAGCCGCTGAGTGCAACCAAGCTGGGCACCAAAACCAAGTAGTTGGAGTACTCTCATTTATAATATGATTTTTTAAAAAACATTGTAGTAATCATCATGGGAAAAAACTCGAATGGTTCATATAGTTTGTATGGCATATATACACGTATGTGGTTTTTCTGTTTTTTCTTTTTTTTTTTTTGGAGACAGTCTCCCTCTGTCACCCAGGCTTACTGCAACCTCTGCCTCCCGGGTTCAAGTGATTCTCCTGCCTCAGCCTCTGGAATAGCTGGGATTATAGCCATGCACTACCATGCCCAGCTAATTTTTGTATTTTTAGTAGAGATGGGGTTTCACCATGTTGGCCAGGCTGGTCTTGAACTCCTGACCTCAAGTGATCCACCCACCTCGCCCTCCCAAAGTGCTGGAATTACAGCCTCATATTTGTGGTTTTATCATGTTTCTTTTTGATTGGATGGGTGGGGGCGACTGTCTTAATTGGGCTGGGAGGCAAACTTGAGGGCAAGTAACTCAACTTAAAGTCAGACTTCAGGATTCAAAAACCCTGAAAGCGTCCTCGACTGGGCTCATGGAATAGGAAAACTGACTCCAATATGACCAATTAGTTTTTATTGTTATTTTCATAGTGTAAATATCCAGAAAAGAAATGCTTAGGTACCCTCAAAAATGTCCAGTTTCTGAACCACATTCTGAATTGCAAAAGCACAGTGATTCAAGAGTTTTACCAATTTAATACACCCTGAGCTCTTGGCCAACAATAATGTTACAGATGGATTATTTGAAGTATTTTCCAACTACAGTGATTTTTTTTTTTTAATTCAGAATTCATGAAGATCATTTTTATGCTTACAAGCTTGCTAACTTGAATCATCATGGATTTTTCCATAATGTTTTTAAAGCAGTAATCCCCCAAGAGGGGCGGGTGACAAGATCACCTAGCAGGCCTCATCCAAGTACAGTTTTCCCATCCCCAGGACTTCAGTCCCCTTCCCCACTGAGAATCCCTGCATAGGCCCCATCCCCAGGACTTCAGTCCCCTTCTCCACTGAGAATCCCTGCATAGGCCACATAACACCCTGTGACCGAGTGGGAAAACACACTGAGAACCACTTATTTAAAGACTGTCAACGTCACAAGTTGAAAGACCCCACTTTTTATTGCCAAATTTTATGGAACTGCAAGGCCTCTTGTCCCAGTAGATGTGACAGCTGGTTCCATTCTCTCCCAAGCACACAGGGGAATGATTAGTAGCAATGCACGCAAGCCAGAGTGCAGCACCAGGTCCCGCCCTTGCCAGTTAGCCTAGCGAGTTTGATGAAAAGCTCTACAACCAGGGACATGTCTGATGATTCATTACTGAGCACCTTCTCAAAGCCAGGCCCTGTTCTGGGCACTGCAGTGGACAGAAGACGTAGCCTGCTTTGGGGAGCCTGCCTTCTAGGGGTGAAGAGAGGCACAGACTAACCTAACAGATGAGATAAGGACAGTGCTAGGCAGAAAAGGAACTAGGGCCTGGAATAAAGAGTGTTAGCACAGGCATGCATGCGTGCTGGGACAACCCGGAAGTTGACAGTATGAGGGGAGCGAGCCACCATGGCTAGGCAGGGAAGCGCTGGGCACCGATTCCACAGCAGGGGGAGCGAGCCACCATGGCTAGGCGAGGAAGCGCTGGGCACCGATTCCACAGCAGGGGGAGCGAGCCACCATGGCTAGGCGGGGAAGCGCTGGGCACCGATTCCACAGCAGGGGGAGCGAGCCACCATGGCTAGGCGGGGAAGCGCTGGGCACCGATTCCACAGCAGGGGGAGCGAGCCACCATGGCTAGGCGGGGAAGCGCTGGGCACCGATTCCACGGCAGGGGGAGCGAGCCACCATGGCTAGGCGGGGAAGCGCTGAGCGCAGAGTCCACGGCAGGGGGAGCGAGCCACCATGGCTAGGCGGGGAAGCGCTGAGCGCAGAGTCCACGGCAGGGGGAGCGAGCCACCATGGCTAGGCGGGGAAGCGCTGAGCGCAGAGTCCACGGCAGGGGGAGCGAGCCACCATGGCTAGGCGGGGAAGCGCTGAGCAGCAGAGTCCACGGCAGGGGGAGCGAGCCACCATGGCTAGGCGGGGAAGCGCTGAGCAGCAGAGTCCACGGCAGGGGGAGCGAGCCACCATGGCTAGGCGGGGAAGCGCTGAGCAGCAGAGTCCACGGCAGGGGGAGCGAGCCACCATGGCTAGGCGGGGAAGCGCTGAGCAGCAGAGTCCACGGCAGGGGGAGCGAGCCACCATGGCTAGGCGGGGAAGCGCTGAGCAGCAGAGTCCACGGCAGGGGGAGCGAGCCACCATGGCTAGGCGGGGAAGCGCTGAGCAGCAGAGTCCACGGCAGGGGGAGCGAGCCACCATGGCTAGGCGGGGAAGCGCTGAGCAGCAGAGTCCACAGCAGGGGGAGCGAGCCACCATGGCTAGGCGGGGAAGCGCTGAGCAGCAGAGTCCACGGCAGGGGGAGCGAGCCACCATGGCTAGGCGGGGAAGCGCTGAGCAGCAGAGTCCACGGCAGGGGGAGCGAGCCACCATGGCTAGGCGGGGAAGCGCTGAGCAGCAGAGTCCACAGCAGGGGGAGCGAGCCACCATGGCTAGGCGGGGAAGCGCTGAGCAGCAGAGTCCACGGCAGGGGGAGCGAGCCACCATGGCTAGGCGGGGAATCGCTGAGCACCAGAGTCCACGGCAGGGGGAGCGAGCCACCATGGCTAGGCGGGGAAGTGCTGAGCTCAGAGAGTCCACGGCAGGGGGAGCGAGCCACCATGGCTAGGCGGGGAAGTGCTGAGCGCAGAGTCCAGCAGGAGCAAGTCTGGTCTGTTAGAACAACAGAGCGCCCCTGAAGCTGACTTGTCTATACAGACCTGTGTGGCCAATACTGAGGGACATTAGGAAGCAGGGCTTAGGACCTGGGATTTGGGGGTGAAGCTAGACCAGAGAAGAGCACACCCAGAGAACCACAGCCTGGCTCACACCCCCCGGGGGCCTCAGATTCTTCTTCACAGGGCCGCTGAGTCACTTCTTCTACCTCTTCATGGAACACTGGATCCCTCCAGAGGTCCCCCTGGCAGGGCTCAGGAGGCTCCTCCTGGACCGCCTCGTCTTTGCACCGGCCTTCCTCATGTTGTTCTTCCTCATCATGAACTTTCTGGAGGTGGGTGTCTGCCGCAGCACTTACTGCAACTCTTCGTTTAGCACAGGGATTCTTCACCTGACATTCCTGGCAGAGTTCAGAGGGTCTGCAAACTTTTCACTCAAATTGAAATTTTGCCTTTTCCTTTATGAATACAGGAAGCAAACGTCTAGTATTGATTGGCAGGACCTGTTTGTACCCAGTACAGTCACTTTATTTATTTATTTATTTATTTATTTATTTATTTATTTAAAGGCAAGGTTTCACTCTGTCACCCAGGCTGCAGTGCAGTAGCACAATCACAGCCCACTGCAGCCTCAAACTCCTGGGTTCAAGCAATCCTCTTGCCTCAGCCTCCCAAGTAGCTGGGACTACATGTGTGTGCCACCACACACAGCTAATCAGATATTTTTATATCACATATTAGTTGTTACAGATATCTCGAAATACCATTTATGCTCATTACTACTTGGACCTGCCATTAGAGGTCTTGTCACTGTGTAAAGAAAAAACAGGCCGGGTGCAGTGACTCATGCCTGTAATCCCAGCACTTTGGGAGGCTGAGGCCGGTGGATCACCTGAGGTCAGGAGTTTGAGACCAGCCTGGTCAACATGGCGAAACCTCGTCTCTACTAAAAACTACAAAAATTAGCCAGGCATGGTGGTGGGCGCCTGTAATCCCAGCAACTTGGGAGGCTGAGGCAAGAGAATCGCTTGAAGCCGGGAGGCGGAGGTTGCAGTGAGCTGAGATTGCGCCATTGCACTCCAGCCTAGGTGACAGAGCAAGACTCTGTCTCAAAAAAAAAAAAGAGAAAGAAACAGTGCCGGGTATAGTGGTGCACGCCTGTAATCCCAGCACTTTGTGAGGCCAAGGCCAGTGGATAGCTTGAGGCCAGGAGTTCGGGACCAGCCTGGGCAACATGGCAAAAACCAATCTCTCCAAAAATTAAAAAATGAGCCAGTGTGGTGATGTGCACCTGTAGTTCCAGGTATTCGGGAGGCTAAAGTGAGAGGATCCCTTGAGCCCAAGATGTGGAGGCTGCAGTGAGCAGAGATCGCGCCACTGCACTCCAGCCTGGGTAACAGAGCAAGACCCTGGTTCAAAAGACAAAATAAAAAAATAGAAATAAACACATTAGTTTGTCAAAATTTCTTCTGAATATTTTGATAACTGTGTTTCAGTATTACTGGTTCCTTTGTAGTCCTATTTTATTTATTTATTTATTTATTTTTAATTATTATTTTTTTTGAGACAGAGTCTCACCCTGTTGCCCAGGCTGGAGTGCAGTGGCGCGATCTTGGCTCACTGCAGCCTCCACCTCCTGGGTGCAAATGATTCTCCTGCCTCAGCCTCCTGAGTAGCTGGGATTACAGGAGCCCGCCACCACACCCAGCTAATTTTTGTATTTTTAGTAGAGATGGGGTTTCACCATGTTGACCAGGCTTGTCTTGAACTCCTGACCTGATGATCCACCTGCCTCAGCCTCCCAGAGTGCTGGGATTATAGGTGTGACCCACTGCGCCTGGCCATATTTTATTTTATACATTATAAAACATGATTCTGAGAAGGGGGTCCACAGGCTTCACTAAACTGCCAAAGAGATCTGTGGCACAAGAAGTTTGAGACCCCTGATGATGACACAGAAGCCTGTGCAAGTTCTGGGCCTGGAGGTTCACCTACCGGCATAATCCCAGTTGGAATCCAACACGTGGGAGACGTGTTCACCTGCACTCAGCAGATGTGTCTGTTCTGACTGTCCCACCTTCCCCGTTGACGAGCACCTTCAAATCCTCACCGTCTCTAGGAGCACTGGCCGGGTGGTGCTGTGTGTCTGAGACGTGTCACCTTCTTTTTTTTTTTTGAGACGGAGTCTCACTCTGTCGCCCAGGCTGGAGTACAGTGACGTAATCTAAGCTCACTGCAACCTCCGCCTCTTGGGTTCAAGCAATTCTCTGCCTCAGCCTCCGGAATAGCAGGGATTGCAGGTGCCCGCCACTACGCCCAGCTAATTTTTTTGTATTTTTAGTAGAGGCGGGGTTTCACCACCAGGTTGGTATTGAACTCCTGACCTCGTGATCACCCGCCTCAGCCTCCCAAAGTGCTGGGATTACAGGTGTGAGCCACCGCACCCAGCGTCACCTTCTGTCCTGAAAGTAATTTGTTTTAACCAATCACTTCTCCATACAGAAGTTCTAAAGGTTCATGTATTCAAATATGACATTATTTTCCTTCATGCCTTTCCTTACAGGAAGATAACAGAAATATTCTCCTATACTTTCCTCTGGTATCCGTATGGTTTTACTTGTGTACAGTAGGAGACAGACGTCTGTATGGATTTTTCTACTTACATAGCAAATTTTCTCATTACCATTTATTGGGCAATCCCCAGTATTTTGAAATATTCTCATTTCCAGCTGTACCGGCAATTATCTGGACTCTTTGTTCTTTTGCTGGATTATTTTCTTTTTTTTGAGATGGAGTCTCACTCTGTCGCCGAGGCTGGAGTGCAGTGGTGCAGTCTCGGCTCACTGCAACCTCCACCTCTCGGGTTCAAGTGATTTTTATGCCTCAGCCTCCAGAGTAGCTAGGACAACAGGCGCCCACCACCATGCCCGGCTAATTTTTGTATTTTTAGTAGCAATGGGGTTCCTCTGTGTTGGCCAGGCTGGTCTCAACCTCAAGTGATATGCCCACCTTAGCATTACAGGTGTGAGCCACCGCACCCAGCTTTCCCCCTTACTTTAAACAAGAAAATATTTAAGCATTTCTTTAAAATTTTTTATTAGTTTGTATATACTTAGAGGGTACGAGTGCAAATTTCTTATGTGACTGTGCTGTGGTGACGTCTGAGCTTTCAGTTCCCATCACCCAAGTAGTCAGTGGTGATTTTCAACCCTCCTGCCCTTGCCACCTTTTCAAGTCTCTGGTGTCTGTTATTTCCCTCTGTTGGTCCATGTGTACCCACTGTTTAAACCCCACTTATGAGTGAGAACATCTGCTGAGGCAGGAAGGTCACTTGAGCCCAGGATGTCGAAACCAGCCTGGGCAACAGGTGAGACCCCTTCTCTACAAAAAAATTAAAAATCAAAGGGTTGTGTTGGCACATGCCTGTAGTCCCAGCTACTCAGGAGGCTGAGACTGAGGCTTGATGCCAGGAGGTTGAGGCTGAGTGAGCCGTGATCACACCCACTGGGTGCACTCCAGCTGGCGTGGGCAACAGAGTGGAGACGGCGAGACCCTATCTGGAAAAACAAAAGTGGGAACAAGCAGTGTTTGACTTTCCATTGGTGAGTTGTTTCGCTTGCGATAATGGCCCCTGGTTCAGTCTATGTCACTGCAAAAGACATGCGCCTTTTTTTTTTTTTTTTTTGACACAGAGTCTTGCTGTTTTGTCCAGGCTGGAGTGTAGTGGTGCAATCTCATCTCACTGCAACCTCTGCCCCCCAGGTTCAACAATTTTCCTGCCTCAGCCTCCCAAAGTGCTGGGATTACAGGCTTGAGCCACCGCGCCCGGCCGACCTTTTTTTTTTTTTTTGAGGCAGAGTTTCACTGTCTTAGCCAGGGTGGAGTGCAGTGGCGCGATCTCGGCTCACCACAACCTCTGCCTCCCAGGTTCAAGTGATTCTCCTGCCTCAGCCTCCTGAGTAGCTGGGATTACAGGCACACGCCACCACGCTCGACTAATTTTTGTTTTTTTTTAGTAGAAACTGGGTTTCACTGTGTTGGTCAGGCTGGTCTCAAACTCCTGACCTTGTGATCTGCCCGCCTCAGCCTCCCAAAGTGCTGAGATTCCAGGCATGAGCCACCGCGCCTGGCCACTTGACTTTTTAATAATAGCCATTCTGACTGGCGTGAGGTGGTATCTCTTTGTGGTTTTAATTTGCATTTCTCTGATGATTAGTGATGTTGAATATTTTTTCATATGTTTCTTGGCCACTTGTTTTTCTTCTTTTGAAAAATGTTCATGTCCTTTGCCCAGTTTTTTAATGAGGTTATTCATTTCTTTCTTGTTAAGTTGTGTGAGTTCCTCGTAGATTCTGGATAACAGCCCTTTGTAGGATGCATAATATGCATATATTTTTTCCCATGCTGTAGATTGTCTGTTGATTGTTTCTTTTGCTGTGCAGAAGCTTTTTTGTTTAATGAAGTCCTGTTTGTCTGTTTTTGGTTTTGCTGTATTTGCTTTTGAGAACTTAGTCACAAATTCTTTGTCTTTGGCTGACGTCCAGAGGAGTTGCTCCTAGGATCTTCATGGTTTCAGGGCTTGGGTGCAGGTCTTGAATCCACCAGCTGACATTTAGAATCAACTTACTGGGGTCCTTTTTTTTTTCCCGTAACTCCTAACAAGTTTTGATTGGAAAGACATCGACTTTGGAGGTTATTTGGGAGGAACTGACAGCATAGCTCTGAGTAGCAGTTCTGGTGCCCAGGGCCAGCCTTGGGAGTCACCTCCTCCAGTTGTCCTCAAGGAGTGATGGGCCGGGACACACATCACCCCCAGCGTGAGCAGGCTGCTGTCTGGCATCTCACTGATCATTTTCCATCTTACTGGTTGGCTCCTTAGAGCCGCAGTGCTGAGTACACGTGTGTGCTGTCTGCATACACACAGAACAAAACCCAATAGCAGTTTAAAAACCATCACGTTAGGGTTTGGGTGCCCGGAATTCAGTTCTGATGGGCAGTGAGATTGTTCACCACCTGCCTTCCCTCCTTTGCAGGGGAAAGACGCCTCAGCCTTTGCTACCAAGATGAGGGGGGGCTTCTGGCCAGCGCTAAGGATGAACTGGAGGGTGTGGACACCAGTGCAGTTCATCAACATCAACTACATCCCTCTGAAGGTAAGGGCCACGGGGCTCAGCCTCTGCCAACATTACTTTCTGTCAGCATTTTCCTTCCTTCCTTCCTTCCTTCCTTCCTTCCTTCCTTCCTTCCTTCCTTCCTTCCTTCCTTCCTTCTTTCCTTCCTTCCTTCCTTCCTTCCTTCTTTCCCCTTCCCCTCTCTTTTTTCTTTTCTTTTTCTTTTTCTTTCTCTTTTTCTTTTTTGTTTTCTTTTCTCCTCTTTCTGCTGTAGTTTCCACTGGACTTGGTTTCACCGTGTCTAGACTCCTCAGCCAGCCTTGGATTTTGCCCGTGACCCTGAATCATTGCTAGTTCTGGATTCAGGAAGCAACACACAAGGGTGTCCAGAGTGGGTGTCTTTGCCTCTTCCGTTTGTTCAGCAAATTCTCATTAAAAGCCCCCATGCCAGGGATGCCCTTGAGTTTCCTAGCCTTTGAAACATTCCCAGTTCCAGGAGTGTACATTCAGGCAACTTGAATCTATGCTCCTGGGTTGCAGTCCTCAAACTCAACCCAAATAAACTCTAGTTATACTTAGAAAAAAAAGACCGTCACAGTAGCTCACGCCTGTAATCCCAAAACTATGGGAGGCTGAGGCGGCCAAATCACTTGAAGCCGGGAGTTCGAGACCAGCCTGGCCAACATAGCAAAAACCCCATCTCTACTAAAAATACAAAAGTTAGCTGGGCATGGTGGCAGGTGCCTGTAGTCCCAGCTACTCAGTGGGCTGAGGCACAAGAATCGCTTGAACCTGGGAGACGGAGGTTGGAGTGAGCTGAGATTGCACCACTGCACTCCAGCCTGGGCAACAGAGTAAGACCCTGTCTCAAAAAATAAATAAAATGTTAAAAAGAAACAAAGCATTCGTGGTCCCTGGGCTCATGAATTACAGCTGAGCCTGAAGGCAGGCACTGTGCGGCCATGGGTCCTGCCGCTGACCTGGAAGGGCTGCCTCACCTGGACGAGGGGTGGGCCTGTCCAGATGCAGAGTGAAGACCTTCTGGGGAAACTGAGCGTTTCCGCTATCCTGTGCATGAAGGAGCTGCTGTGGGGACTGAGTCAAAGGTGTCAGATTGGGGCTGGGCTGGTGGAGGGAGGCTGGAGCCCCAGGCTCTGCCACGGGGATCAAGTGTCTTTATGTACAGCCGGGGTCCCCAGGACCACTCCCACACTGGGAGGATGGGGTGCAGCGCCCCCTGCAGCATGGCAGGACACCCCAGGATGCTGCAGGAGGAGGCCTGGCAGAGTCTGCAGGAGCCACGTGCTTCCCTCCCCCACAAGGTGTGCCGCCCATCAGGGTTTTACTGGCACTCGTGGGCAGGCATCCCTGCCTGCTGCCCCAAAGCTCCAGACCCCTAGAAAGACAGCAGCTGTGTGGAGCCCGCGTTGTTGGTGCAAACAGTCCAGACACAGGGCCCTTCTGGGAAAGGTGGGTACCATCCCAGCCCAGGCTGCCGCTAGGGAGGACCTGGACAGGCCTGCAGTGGCTGGATCTCAGCTATAGAGAGCCTTCCTGCATTAGCACCAGCTCTGAGCCCTGCCCAGGAGGGAGGAGAGAACCAGGGTGACCCCCGAGGGAGAGGAGGGAGGCGGCCCAGTGTGCACACACACTGCACACACCACAAACACACACACCAGGAAGCAGCAGGAAAACGGGCGCACATAGACAGGACAAAGAGGCGGTTCACCCTTAGCCAAAGTTGCCAGGAGTTAAAGCAAAATAAAAACAAAATTTCCTTTGGCTTTAACAGTGGCCCTTCCCAGAGCAATTTCAGCTCCATGGGGCTGAAGCCAGATTGCTTTGAAGAGTGGGTGGGAATTATTTTAAAACTCACAAGTCTAGAACATGATCTCAAAGTTTGTGGAGACCAGGCATGGTGGCTCATGCCTGTAATCCCAGAACTTTGAGAGGCCGAAGCAGAAGGATCACTTGAAGCCAGGAGTTTGAGACCAGTCTGGGCAACATAGTGAGACCCCATCTCTATTTTATAAAAATGAATTTGAAAAAGTTTGAGAGGAGGTGAGGAGAAGCGATGGAAGAAGGCTGGGTGGTGGAGGGGGTTCTGACACTCAAGAGATGCGGACGTGGTGGGTGCAGACGTGAAGCTGCTTGTGGGATGGGCAAACACCCATGTCCAGAAAGAGCGGCTCTGCGGGGTCCCCTAAGGAGGCAGGTGGATGCGAGTTCCCCGCACACTCACCATGGTGCTTGGGACAGAGGCCCCACCCTCTGTGATGACAGAGGAGAGAGAAAGGGACAGCTGAGCGGAGAGGAGAGTGGGACATCCTGCCTCAAGCCCCTATGTGCCTCTCCTCTGGAGGGCCAGGGGCTGGCACTGAGGGGAGAGGAAGCCAGGTGGGCATTGTGAGGGGATACAGAAGGGGCAGGTGTGGCCACATGGAGGGTGGGAGGATACAGAAGGGGCAGGTGTGGCCACATGGAGGGTGGGAGGATACAGAAGGGGCAGGTGTGGCCACATGGAGGGTGGGAGGATACAGAAGGGGCAGGTTTGGCCACATGGAGGGTGGGAGGATACAGAAGGGCAGGTGTGGCCACATGGAGGGTGGGAGGATACAGAAGGGGCAGGTGTGGCCACATGGAGGGTGGGAGGATACAGAAGGGGCAGGTGTGGCCACATGGAGGGTGGGAGGATACAGAAGGGGCAGGTGTGGCCACATGGAGGGTGGGAGGATACAGAAGGGCAGGTGTGGCCACATGGAGGGTGGGAGGATACAGAAGGGGCAAGTTTGGCATGGAGGTGTGGAGGATACAGAAGGGGCAGGTGTGGCCACATGGAGGGTGGGAGGGCACGCTGACTGCAGGAACAAAGACTTCTGGGCAGAGGGGCCTGGAGCTTGTCCAGCTGTGGTCAGCATCTGGGGAGGTGAGAAGGCAGGAAGGATAAAGAATTTTCCAGGGAGTGTGACTGAAGAACAGTAGGCTAAGGAAGCTATAGCCATAGGCCACCGGTTCTTGGGAATTTAGAGAAGGAAGTAGAGACAGGTGAGAAGACAGACTGGCCGGGAGCATGGAGGATCTGGGATGGAAGAGGGGAAAGCCAGGAACCTGCGCCTCTGAGCAGCGTGGGGGCAGAGTTGCCATCCTAGGTGTGTGCAGGTGGGTGAAGAAGCGGCATTCATTCAGCAAGCGTTTCCTGAGCAGTGGCTGTGTGCCGTGCTGCCAGACTCGGGGACGCGGTGACTAACCGGACAGACAGGCTGCTACTTTCATAGCACCACATGCCAGGGAGAGACAGCACCGGGCCAGGGAATTCTGGGGCAGGGTGAAGCTGCTGAGTCACCAAAGCAGGGCAGTGGGATGGCGATGGTTAGAGAGTAGGGAAGGTCTGGGGCCCCTCCCCTGTTCGTCAGCTGTGTCCCCCGAGGAGGATGCAGCCACCTGCATGATGGCTGGTCCTGGAGTGAGAGAGGCCGAACCAGGAGCTAAGGTGTGCAGTGAAGTGGGAAAAAGGAGCGTGACTTGGCTTTGGGATTCCTGGGCCGCTGTAGCCTGTGAACACTGTAACTAGGGGACCATTTTTCTTCTCCACTCTTCTCTGATAGGGGCCTAGCACAGCGTTTGGTACAAACAGAGGCTCAGTAAATGCAGTAATGGATGGGTGGTTGGACCAGCCGACAACCCGTTCAAACGGGTAAACGAATGACTGGGTGACTGAGGCTCGATAACTGGCCACGGCCTCCCACTGACCGTGGTCCATCGGACTGTTCTTTTTGGCAGTTCCGGGTGCTCTTCGCCAACCTGGCAGCTCTGTTCTGGTATGCCTACCTGGCCTCCCTGGGGAAGTGACGACCGCTGGGAGAACATCAGATGCACTGTGGACGTGGGTCTGGGGGTCTCACCTGCCCAGCGAGAGCAGAACCAACCCAGTCAGGACGTCACTGCCTCTAAATCAGGTGATTCAAGATGCCCGAAAATGATGGATAGAGAAACAGAAATCTCTTAATGTCAGAACCTTGTGTTTTAAAAAGGCAGTCGCTGACTTCAGCTGGTGCTGCCCCAGAAACTTAACATTTAGTAGAGGCAATTTCAATTGTTACTGTGGACCGAATTAGGATCACAATAAACAATAATGTAGGCTCTTCAATGGTGACTTTAATCTCTCAGAACAATTGCTGTTGCTTTGAAAGAAATGCATAGCCAGATTTTTTTAAATTTTCGTGTGTGTGGTACGACACATAAAACAGAAAATTTACCACGTAGCTGGTCGTGGTGGCTCATGCCTGTCATCCCAGTACTTTGGAGGCAGAGGCAGGAAGATTGCTTGAGGCCAGGAATTTGAGACCAGCCTGGGCAACACAGTGAGACCTCATTTCTACAAGAAAAAAAAAAAAATACACACACACACCCCCCTGGGACATCTTCCTGCCGCAGCCTCCCAAGTAGCTAGGATTATAAGTTCCCACCATCACACCCAGCCACACCTGGCTGTGTTTTTTTTTTTTTGTAGAGATGGGGTCTTCCTGTGTTGCCCAGGCTGGTCTTTGAATTCCTGGGATTACAGGTGGGAGCAACTGCACTGGGGCTCTTTCCTTTTTTTTTTTTGAGACGGAGTCTCGCCCTGTCACCCAGGCTGGAGTGCAATGGCGCAATCTCAGCTTACTGCAACCTCTGCCTCCTGGGTTCAAGAGATTTCTCCCGTCTCAGCCTCCCGAGTAGCTAGGATTACAGGTGTGCACCACCATGCCCGGCTAATTTTGTGTGTCTTTAGTAGAGAAGGGGTTTTGCCATGTTGGCCAGGCTGGTCTTAAACTCCTGACTTCATGATTTGCCTGCCTTGGCCTCCCGAAGTGCTGGGATTACAGGCATGAACCACCATACCCGGCCCTCTTTCCTTTTAAAAAAGGCTGACTTTTGATTGTCCTTAAGATTCTTTAAGAAAAAAATAAAAATAGGCCAGGCTCGGTGGTTTACCCCTGTAATCCCAGCACTTTGGGAGGCTGAGGCAGACGGATCACTTGAGGTCAGGAGTTCAAGACCAGCCTGGCCAACATAGTGAAACCCTATCTCTACCAAAAATATAAAAAATTAGCAGCCGGGCGCAGTGGCTCACGCCTGTAATCCCAGCACTTTGGGAGGCCAAGGCAGGCAGATCACGAGGTCAAGAAGTCGAGGCCATCCTGGCTAACATGGTGAAACCTTGTCTCTACTAAAAATACAAAAATTAGCCGGGCGTGGTGGCGGGTGCCTGTAATCACAGCTACTCGGGAGGCTGAGGCAGGAGAACAGCTTGAACCTGGGAGGCAGAGGTTGCAGTGAGCCAAGATCACTCCACTGCGCTCCAGCCTGGTGACAGAGCGAGACTCCGTCTTAAAAAAAAAAAAAATTAACTGGGTGTGATGGTGCACGCCTGTAATCCCAGCTACTTGGGAGGAGGCCGAGGCAGGAGAATCACTTGAACTGGGAAGGCAGAGGTTGCAGTGAGCCAAGATCATGCCACTGCACCCCAGCCTGGGCGACAGAGTGAGGCTGTCTCAAAAAAATATATCAATAAAATAAAAAATAAACATAGGGCTGGGTGCAGTTGCTCACACCTATAATCCCAGCACTTTTCAAGCCCGAGGCAGGCGGATTACGTGAGGTCAGGAGTTTGAAACTAGCCTGGCCAACATGGTGAAACCCCCTCTCTACTAAGAAATAATAAAATAAAAATTAAAAACTTAAAAGGCTGAAACATTCCCGTGTGCATGGACTGCATTTTGCCTGTCCGTCTGTCCGTCAGTGGCTAGACCGTTTCTAGCTCCCAGGTGCCGTGAAGGATGTGGCGGTGAAGACGGCGGCACTAATGCCTGCTCATGTCCTGCTTGCCGCGGGTTTTCAAAGAACTGCTCTTTCGGTTCAGAATACTTAAGGTGGGGCCGTTCCCAAAGGAAGCTTAGGGCATTTGCAAAAGTAACAGATGCTCTTGCAATTGATGCGGAAGGTGACAATTCTGACTGTCCCTCTAACTTGCCACTTCCCAGTGAGTCCCACCCCGCTGCCATGACGGAGGATTAAGAACCTGGATCTCCAAGCAGATTCTGGGTTAGAATCCAGAGATCACAGTACTGACACCGCTCAGGGTTGCTTTGTGCCAGACCTCTTCTGAGAGCTGCGCAGGGTTGGCATTATGCATCCTGCAGCATCCCGGAGGGAGGTGCCATTGTTTTCTCTGCTCCACATGTGGGGAATGCAAGACCCCTCAGCTAGCAAGAGACGAGTCCTGATTCAGAGGCAGTCAGCCAGGTCCTCAGCCACCGTCTTTACCACCTCATCACAGGGCATCAGAGTGTCACGGCAAGGCAAGGTCAAGAGAATTCACTGGAGAAGATTTCGCATGATGTTATGTGGCTCACCACAGCCCACATCCGGTCAGTTGGCTGAACACCCCTTTACTGAGTACTGTCAGGCACACAGGGGAGAGCGGAGACCGGCAGCTTTTAGTTTCACCCTCTTGAATAGTCATCAGAAAACAGGCTTTTTTTTTTTTTGAAGCGGAGTCTCGCGCTGTCGCCCAGGCTAGAATGCAGTGGCGTGATCTCGGCTTACTGCAAGCTCCGCCTGCCACGTTCACACCATTCTCCTGCCTCAGCCTCCCGAGTAGCTGGGACTACAGGCGCCGCCACCACGCCCGGCTAATTTTTTGTATTTTTAGTAGAGACGGGGTTTCATCGTGTTAGCCAGGATGGTCTCAACCT
Source organism: Macaca thibetana thibetana (assembly GCF_024542745.1). NCBI lineage: Eukaryota > Metazoa > Chordata > Mammalia > Primates > Cercopithecidae > Macaca > Macaca thibetana. The sequence continues at coordinate 129,062,354 of NC_065588.1, forward strand.
CCTGACCTCAGGATCCGCCTGCCTCCGCCTCCCAAAGTGCTGGGATTACAGACGTGAACCACCGCGCCCCACAGAAAACAGGCATTTGTGAGTGGTTAAATGATCTGGCAATAGTTCGAGGAAGAAAAGCACTTCTTCCTATACGTAGGTCTGAGTGCCTTGAACAAATCATATTTTAATTATATTTGAACAAAATGAATCCATAAGAAAGCCTATAAAACTGCACTGAGTTGGAGTACCAGAATTCGTCACGTGTCACCCTAGGACCTCTTTCCCTCCAAGCACGCCATCCCTTGACCCTTTTTATTGAAATGAGATGGTAATGGAAGGACTTCAAGAAGCAAAAACAGTCTCTTGAGACAGAGGAAAGGGTTTCTTTACTTCCTAAGGAACGTAGTGCCTGCAATGCCCAGATATGACTCGTACAGCATTGCCCTTTGCATAGAAAAGAAGCCGTGTACAAGTTCAGATGGTCCAGAGCCCCAGGTCCAGCTCAGCTCGGCCGAGAGTGGAGGAGCTGATGCAGCTGCTTCCACCAAAGCCTCACGGCACAGCAGAGGCCCTGCCCCAAGTGTGTGGGGAAGTGGGTGTGGCAGGCTGACCTCTTCATCTGACTTCCTCAGGGCAGAAAATAAACACCCACTGTGACAATGACAGATCTCACCCTGCCTGGGATACCAAGGATCAGGTTTCTTGGAGAAACACAAGGCTAGTAAGCATGATTTCTAAGCAAGGGGCCGGGGCAGGGGATCCACATTCTTCCCTGTGCTGAGGAACAGCCTGTCTTTCCTTTGAAATGGGCAGAGCAGTGGGTATCTCTTGGTCTCTGGCACAACAGTGATCAGTCTGTGGGATGGGAATGTTAGCCGTGCTGTCACCCAGCATATTCGTTCCCGACGATGCTCTCAAATTCCCACAAACTCAACAGCTTAAAACAGGCTTCGAACTTTGGTTCTGGTGGTCAGAAGTCCAAGACGGGTTTCATGGGGCTAAAATCAGGGCAGCTGGGCACAGTGGCTCACACCTCTAATCCCAGTACTTTGGGAGGCCAAGGCAGGAGGATCACGTGAGGAGTTTGAGACCAGCCTGGATAACACAGAGAGGTCCCATTTCTACAAAAAATTAAAATATAACTAGCTGGAAATGGTGCCATGCACCTGTGTACTCAAAGGCTGAGGCAGGAGGATCGTTCGAGTTCAGGAGGTCGAGGCTGCAGTGAGCTGTGATTGTGTCGCTGCACTCCAGTTAGGGTGACAGAGTGAAGCCCTGTCTCTATTTAAAAAAAAAAAAAAAGGCTGGGCGCAGTGGTTCAGGCCTATAATCCCAGCACTTTGGGAAGCCGAGGCTGGCAGATCACTTGAGGTCAGGAGTTCGAGACCAGCGTGGCCCACATGGCGAAACCCTGTCTCTACTAAAAATACAAAAAAAATTAGCCAGGCGTGGTAGCAGGTGCCTGTAATCCCAGCTACTGGGGAGGCTGAGGCGGGAGAATCGCTTGAACCCAGGAGGCGGAGGTTATAGTGAGCTGAGATCACACCACTGGGGGACAGAGCAAGACTCCGTCTCAAAAAAAAAAATTAAATTAAGAAAATGAGATGGCAGCCGCGGTGTTCCCGCAGCCGGCTCCGGGAAGAATCCATGTCCTTCCTTTCCAGCTTCTAGAGGCCCAGCATTCTTTGACTCATGGCCCAGTATCACTCCAGCCTCCGCTTCCACCCCCTCATCTCCTCCCTCTGGCCTCCCTCCCTCCCTAAGGCCTGCTCTAAGTACTCTGGGAACCCCTGGATAATCCTGAAAACTCCTCCCATCTCCAGGTCCTTAATCACGTCTGCAAAGTCCCTTTTGCCACGTAAGGAAGCAGATCCACGGATTCCAGCGGTTAGCACACAGTGGCCGCATCATTTAGTGCACCACGCCCGGCCCTGGCATCTCAAGGGGGATTCTCCCAAAGGTCTAACATAACTTGTAGAAAAAGCGGCTGACGAAACGATACAGTTGCTCACTCGACTGTTACACAGCGTGCAGCAACCTCCACTCAGGCTTCAGGCCAGCCGGCAGCCGTGTGGGAAGAATGTTCTGGGCCTGTTGCCTTGGCCGTTCCTGCAGCCAGCCTGCGTGGGCATCTTGAGAGCAGCCTGTCTTGCACTTATGTTTCCCCAGCACCCATGCAGTATCTAAAACAGTGGGCAGGAGTGAGGAAGGCAGCATCTTCTGCGGTGAGAAATCAATGGGCTCAGAGCGGTGGGGGCCTAGCGTGTGTTCGGCATGGCTCTCCCAGGCAGCACTGAGCCTTCCCTTGTACACACGTGTCCTTGCAGGAACCAAAGCAGTCACCTCCCTCAGTAAGGAGTGCTCTTTGAAGGCAAGACCCTTACTGTGCATGTCCAAAGTATGGCTTCCTATAGGCGCTCAGGTGTGAATTGAATTGAATTGAAGCTGGCTGAGGATTAGGGCAGAATTTATATATGAAAGCCAAGTTTGTAAAATTTTAGTTGTTTAAATCACAATTATTTAAAACTGTTTCCTAAATTTCAGTCAAGCGTACCTGTTCTATATCATTTTTCACTTACAAGTTTTAAAGATCTAGGCTTAACTTTTTTTTTTTTTAATAGAGATAGGGTCTTGCTCTGTCACACAGGCTGGAGTGCAGTGATGAAATCACAGCTCAAGACCAGCCTCACCCTCCCGTGCGAAGCATGGTGGCTCATGCCTGTAATCCCAGCGTTTTGGGAGGTCAAGACGAAAGGATCATTTGAGCTTAGGATTTCAAGACCAGCCTGGGCAACATAGCAAGACCTCATCTCTACAAAAACTTAAAATATTTGCTGGACTTGGTGATGTGCACCTGTAGTCCCAGCTATTCAAGAGGCTGAGGCAAGATCCCTTGGGCCCAGGAATTCGAGACTGCAGTGAGCTGTGATCACACCACCGCACTGCAGCTTGGATGGGTGAGACCTATCTTTAAAAAAAAAAAAAAAAATCTGTATCATCAGGGTTCTGCAATTTCAGGATAATGTGTCTCCACTGGGTTCTTTTTATTCATTAGCTAGATTAGACACTTGATAAGTTTCTTCAACCTGGAAATGTATTCTCTTCAATTCCTGGAAACTTTCTTGCATCATTTCTTTGATAATTTTCTCATTATCTTCATAAGTCTCCTGGATTGGTGTTCTAATTTTATTTTTCCTTTCCAATTTACATTTTTTTTCCCTTTTTTTTTTTTTTTTTGAGACAGTCTCGCTCTGTCGCCCAGGCGGGAGTGCAGTGGTGCTATTTCTACTCACTGCAGCCTCTGCCTCCCAGGTTCACCCAAGTAGCTGTGATTACAGGCACGCACTACTACGCCCGGCTGATTTTTGTATTTTTAGTATAGATGGGGTTTCACCATGTTGGCTAGTGGCCAGGCTGGTCTTGAACTCCTGACCTCGGGTGATCTGCCAGCCTTGGCCCCTCAAAGTGCTGGGATTACAGGAGTGAGCCACTGCGCCCAGCCTAATCACCTCAGTTTTACATCCCAACCTTTCAGCTGATTTTTTTTCTGTGTTCTTCTTTTGCTGGAGTGCAGTGGCATGATCTCAGCTCACTGCAACCCCCCTGTCCCGGGTTCAACTGATTCTCCTGCCTCAGCCTCCTGAGTAGCTGGAATTACAGGCACCCACCACCACACCCAGTGAATTTTTGTATTTTTTTTTTTAGTAGAGACGGGGTTTCACCATGTTGGCCAGCCTGGTCTTGAACTACTCACCTCAGGTGATTGCCTGCCTTGGCCTCTCAAAGTGCTGGGATTACAGGCGTGAGCCACCATGCCCAGCCTTCTGTGTTCTTCTATTCTTCATTTCCAAGCATCCCTTCCCAGCTGTTTTTCTCATTCTGAGACCACTCCTCCTTGGTAGTATTCCATTGTTTCATGAGTATAATATCCTTTAAGATCTTAGTTACCTAAGTTTGGAAATCTTCTTGTATCTCATATGCTGTTTCTGAGTTAGTTTTTTTCTGTTTATTCATTTGTTTTGGTCTCCTTTTTCTTTTTCTTTTTTTTTTTTTTTTTTTTTTTTTTTGAGATGGAGTCTCGTTCTGTGGCCCAGGCTGGAGTGCAGTGGTGCCATCTCGGCTCACTGCAAGCTCCGCCTCCCGGGTTTACGCCATTCTCCTGCCTCAGCCTCCCGAGTAGCTGGGACTACAGGCGCCCGCCACCTCCCCCGGCTAGTTTTTTTGTATTTTTTAATAGAGACGGGGTTTCACTGTGTTAGCCAGGATGGTCTCGATCTCCTGACCTCGTGATCCATCCGTCTTGGCCTCCCAAAGTGCTGGGATTACAGGCTTGAGCCACCGCGCCCGGCCTTGGTCTTTTTTTCTTTTTAGAGACAGGGTCTTGCCATGTTACCCAGGCTGAACTGCAGTAGCTATTCACAGATCTCACTCATCAGCATGGGAGTTCTGACCTGCTCCATTTCCACCTGGGCTGGTTCACTCCTCCTTAGGCAACCTAGTGCTCTGCTTCTCCCAGGAAGTCACCACAGTGGTGTGTTAAGTGTGGATATCCAACTAGCAAAGCACACTACAGCGCCAAACTCCTGGGCTCAAGCAATTCTCTCACCTCAGCCTCCCCAGCAGCTGGGACTGCACGGGTGTGTCACTATGCCTGGCTCTATCTTTCTTGATTAGGATTTCCTCAAATGTCTGTTGATCCTTGATGGTTCATTAATTTTTAAGAATCAGTGCTACTAAGACATTCTTTGGAAGCTTAGTGTGGGCTGTACATGTTAAATGGTGCCTTCACTGTAGGCCAAGCAAGCAGAGACCCACTTTTGTTGAGGATCACACGTTATCAAAAAGTGGGGTGTAAGGCCGGGTGCAGTGGCTCATGCCTGTAATCCCAGCACTTTGGGAGGCCAAGGTGGGAGGATCACTTGAGCCCAGGAGTTCAAAGTCTCTCTTTTTTATTGTGCAACACAAACCCCCGTCTCTACAGAAAATATAGAAATTAGTGGAGTATGGTGGCACATGCCTGTAGTTCCAGTTACTCTGGAGGCTGAGGCAGGGGAATCACTTGAGCCCAGGAGTTGGAGGCTGCAGTGAGCTGTGATTGCACCATTGCACTCCAGCCTGGGCAGCAGAGTGAGACCCTGTCTCTTAAAAAAAAAAAAAAATTTAAAAAACTTTTTTTTTTTTTCCAGACAGAGTCTTGCACTGTTGCCTGGGCTAGAGTGCAGTGGCGCGATCTCAGCTCACTGCAACCTCTGCCTCCTGGGTTCAAGTGATTCTCCTGCCTCAGCCTCCCGAGTGTGGGATTACAGGCGCCCACCATCACGCCCAGCTTATTTTTTCCATTTTTAGTAGAGATGGGGTTTCACCATGTTGGCCAGGCTGGTCTCGAACTCCTGACCTTGTGATTTGCCCACCTCGGCCTTCCAAAGTGCTGGGATTACAGGCGTGAGCCACTGTGGCCCAGCCCATTTTCTTTTTTTTTTTTTTGAGACAGAGTCTTGCTCTGTTGCCCAGGCTGGAGTGCGGTGGCACAATCTCGGCTTACCGCAGCATCCCGTTTTCAAGCGATTCTCCTGGCTCAGCCTCCTGAGTAGCTGGGATTACCAGCGTGCGCCACTATACCCTAATTTTTTGTATTTTTAGTAGAGATGAGGTTTCACCATGTTGGCCAGGCTGGTCTCAAACTCCTGACCTCAAGTGATCAGCCTGCCTCAGCCTCTCAAAGTGCTGGGATAACAGGCATGAGCCACTGCACCTGGCGTAAAAAAATACATTTAAAAAAAAAAATCTTTTTTCTTGGGCTGGTCAGTTTCCACACAGAGGAATCCTTCAGTTCTTGTCAGGGCGTTGGGGGAAGGATGGTGGTGGTAGCTGAGCATGCAATGAGCCTAGTGGCCAACATTCTTGTGACTAACCGGATGAAAGGGATTAGAGGTCCTACTCTTCCTTATGTGAACTCCGTATAATCCCGTCTTTATTACTGCATCCCGATCCGAGCTATGCTTGGTGTCCAGAATCCTCCTGTTCAGGTCCCCTGGAATGGCCTTTCTCTTAGTGCTCCACGGTGATGAAAGTGAGCTAATCCCCTGAACATGTGTGTGAGAAAGGAAATGTGGAAGGCAACCTTTTCCTCTAAATGCTCCTGCTTTCAGTTCCACAGCTCTCAGACAGGAGGCTAGCGCTGCCAACTCCCAGACTCTTCCAGACTCACTGGATTAAATGAACTTGCTTCTTGGTTTCCTTCCACATAGGCACTGGTGTTCCATTTTCTCAGGTCCATAAAGATCTGATTTCCAGTTTTCAAACTTTTGTTGACTGATTTATCTGCTGTCGTTTTTTTTTTTTTTAAAATTAATTATTTATTATTTTTGAGACGGAGTCTTGCTCTGTTGCCCAGGCTGGAGTGCAGTGGTGAGATCTTGGCTCACTGCAAGCTCCGCCTCTCGGGTTCACGCCATTCTCCTGCCTCAGCCTCCCGGTAGCTGGGACTACGGGCGCTGCCACCGCACCTAATTTTTTTGTATTTTTAGTAGAGACGGGGTTTCACCCGGTTAGCCAGGATGGTCTCGATCTCCTGACCTCGCGATCCACCCGCCTCGGCCTCCCAAAGTGCGGAGATTACAGGCGTGAGCCACTGCGCCTGGCCCTGACCTTTCTTCTTATGGACTCAACTATGTCCTTGTGGATTTTCCATTTTGTTTTTTATTTTTTAGCTGGAGTGCAGTAGTGCGATCTCAGCTCACTGCAGCCTCTGCCTCTCCAGTTCCAGAGATTCTCCTGCCTCAGCCTCCTAGGTAGTTGGGATTACAGGCGTGTACCATTATGCCTGGCTAATTTTTGTATTTAGTAGAGACGGGGTTTCACCATGTTGGCCAGGCTGGTTTCAAATTCCTGACCTCGGGTGATCCACCCGCCTCAGCTTCCCAAAGTGCTGGGATTACAAACATGAACCACTGAACCTGGCCAATTTTTTAATTTTGTTTTTTTTCAGAGTCTCACTCTGTCACCCAGACTGGAGTACAGAGGCACGATCCTGGCTCACTACAACCTCTGCCTCCCGGGTTCAAGCGATTATCCTACCTCAGGTTCCTGAGTAGCGGGGAATACAAGCGCGCACCACCATGCCAGGCTATTTTTTTGTATTTTCAGTAGTGAGGGAGTTTCACCATGTTGGTCAGGCTGGTCTCGAACTCCTGACCTCAGGTGATCCGCCCACCTTGGCCTCCCAAAGTGCTGGGATTACAGATGTGAGCCACTGCGCCTGGCCCAATTTTCCTTTTTTTATGTTATTAATTTTTTTTGAGACAGGGCAAGCGTCCAGCAATGGGTAAGCGGTGGGGTCGGTCCACACAGGCGTCCAGCAATGGGTAAGCGGTGGGGTCGGTCCACACAGGCGTCCAGCAATGGGTAAGCGGTGGGGTCGGTCCACACAGGCGTCCAGCAATGGGTAAGCGGTGGGGTCGGTCCACACAGGGAGCGCCGGTCCCCCTGGAAGGAAACACAGGCTCTAACGAGGTTCCTCTGAGGACCCTGCTAAGCGAAATGCGCCGGCCACAGAGGGACTGTCCCGCAGGAGGCCGGGACCAGAAGTAACAACCCGGCCGAACCTGAACGCACTTCACGCCGCTTGAACCGCACACGCAGGAACGGCGCCGGCGGAAAAATTTATTTCGGGTTCTGCCACCAAAAACATATCCTTTAAACAAACCTGCCGCGGTTTCCCAACTCCCTTAAACCAGGGCCCCAAGTTCTCCTCCGAGTCTCCGCCCCGCACCCAGCCTCGAGCCTGGGCAGGCGCTTCCGGTGCGGAACCTTCTGGAAAGCACCGCACCGCCCTCCCGGCGTCTCCACAGCTCCGCCCGCACCTGCGCGCACCGGCGTTCGCGAGCACCAGTGACGGGACGGAAGAGTGACGGGGCAGGCGGCTCCGCGAAAACACCCCTTCGCTGAAGGCTGCCCAGCGCCCCGCCGCGCCCCAGGAGGCGGGACTTCCGTCCCCGCTTCCCGGAAGCGGCCTCCCGCGGAAGCGTGTCCCTCGCGGAGCGCCGTCGGGGCCGTGGGCGCCTGCGCGGGCCGGCGCGGGAGCGGGCGGCATGGCGTTCCGGCAGGCGCTGCAGCTGGCGGCCTGCGGGCTGGCAGGGGGCTCGGCCGCCGTGCTCTTCTCGGCCGTGGCGGTAGGGAAGCCGCGCGCGGGCGGGGACGCGGAGCCACGCCCGGCTGAGCCGCCGGCCTGGGCGGGGGGCGCGCGGCCGGGCCCCGGCGTCTGGGACCCCAACTGGGACAGGTGCGCGCGGGGCTGGTCGGGCCTGGGGTCGGGATGGGGGTCAGGGCCGGTGTTACCGTTGGGATCGGGATCGGGACCAGGTTCAAGGTTGCGATCGAGTCGGGATCTGGGGTCGCCGTCCGCTTCCCCCGGCGAAGGAACCGCCTTCCGGGGCCGCTCTGCGCTGAGGGTTCTGGGGGCGGCGGGCCCTTCCCGCCGGCTTCTGTGGGCCGAGCTCCGCCTCATCGTCGCCCTTCTCTCCGCCCCTGCGAGTCCGTCCTGGGTGCCGTCGCCGGAGCGCGGGCCGGGGCGAGGCTGGGGTGGAAGCCGGGCCTCCTCCAGGGGCGTTTGCAGGAGGGCGCCCGCCAGCCGCGTGCGGTTAATGAGCGTTTGAAATATGGCCCGTGTGATTCCTGAAGGGAATGCTTAGTTTACGTCAATTTAAACTTAAGCAGGCCGGGCGCAGTGGCTCACGCCTGTAATCCCAGCACTTTGGGAGGCCGAGACGGGCGGATCACGAGGTCAGGAGATCGAGACCATCCTGGCTAACACGGTGAAACCCCGTCTCTACTAAAATACAAAAAAATTAGCCGGGTGCGGTGGCGGCGCCTGTAGTCCCAGCTACTCGGGAGGCTGAGGCAGGAGAATGGCGTGAACCCGGGAGGTGGAGCTTGCAGTGAGCCGAGATCGCGCCACTGCACTCCAGTCTGGGCGACAGAGCGAGACTCCGTCTCAAAAAAACAAAAACAAACAAACAAAAATAAATAAACTTAAGCAGGGCCGGGTGCAGTAGCTCACGCCTGTAATCCGGGCGTTTGGGAGGCCGAGGCCGGAGGATCGCTTGAGCCCAGGAAGTTGAAACCGGCCTGGGCAACATAGGAAGACCCCCATGTCTACAAAAATTACAAAATAAGTTAGCCGAGCGAGGTGGTGCGCGCATGTGGTCCCAGCTACTCGGGAGGCTGAGGCAGGAGGATCCCTTGAGTCCAGGGGTCCCAGGCTGCAGTGTGAGCCGAGATCCCGCCACTTCACTCTGGCCTAAGCAACAGAGCCTGTCTCAAAGGAAAAAAAAAAAGTGCAGGTTTTTAACATTGGTTATGTGTTGAAATAGTATTTTTAGCATATTGAATTAAAAGTATGATCGAAATTCACCTGTTTCTTTTTAATGTTGCCGTTAGAAAATTTATAATTTTCACATGTTGCTGGCATTCTGTTTCTGTCGGCCAGGACTGCTCTCGAGGCAAGGATGGTTTGCCCAGTCCTAACTGCTCCTTATACTCAGTACTCTGAGAAAGGGGCACAGAATTATACTTACTACTGTGGTTGTGTTAAGTACTTTATATTACTTTTTTTTCTTTTGTTAACCTTATTTCCTCTATTATTAGCATCATACACTAAGCGTGGTATATATATCAAAATTAATGAGCCGTAACCCATACATTATTACTAAGGTTCATGTTTCACTGAGATTTCCTCAGCTTTTACCTGCTGTTCTGTTCTAGGATCCCACATGACAAGCAATCTTCATGCCTCCTCAGGCACGTTTTGGTGGTGATAATTTCTCAGACTTGTTTCGATGATCATCACTGTTTGACGCATCCTGGTCAGGGGTTTTATAGAAGGTTCCTCAGCTGAGATTTGTCTGAAGATTTTCTCATGATTAGATGGGAGTTACATTCTTTTTCTTTCTTTTCTTCTTTTTTGTTTGAGATGGATTTTCGCTCTTGTTGCCCAGGCTGGAATGCAATGGCGCAATCTTGGCTCACTGCAACCTCCGCCTCCTGAGTTCAAGCGATGCTCCTGCCTCAGCCTCCCGAGTAGCTGGGACTACAGGCGTGTACCACCACGCCATCTAATTTTATGTTTTTAGTAGAGACGGGGTTTCTCCATGTCGGTCAGGCTGGTCTTGAACTCCCGACCTCAGGTGATCCACCCACCTCGGCCTCTCAAAGTGCTGGGATTACAGGTATGAGCCACCATGCCCAGCCCATTAAATTCTTTTTTAAAAATCAGTAAAATATTCTGAATTTCTTAGGCCTTTTTAAGGAAAGAGATTAAGGTTAAAGAACTTGAAGTAGGTTGGGTGCAGTGGCTCACACCTGTAATCCCAGCACTTTTTGAGAGGCTGAGGCGGGCGGATCACTTGAGGTCAGAAGTTCGAGACCAGCCTGGCCAACATGGTGAAAGTCTGTGTTTACTAAAAATACAAAAAAATTAACCAGGCATGGTGGCACACACCTGTAGTCCCAGCTACTCAGGAGGCTGAGGCAGGAGAATCACTAGAACCCAGGAGGTGGAGGCTGCAGTGAGCCCAGATTGTGCCACTGCACTCCAGCCTGGGCGACAGAGGGAGACTCTGTCTCAAAAAAAAAAACTTGAAGTAGAACCAGGAACTGAGCCCAGCCTTTCTCTTTTAAGCAGGTGTTCTGTATTTGCTTGCCATGTCTGGGGAGAAGTGAATTGGGCCTTGTGGGCTGGGAAAGACTCGTACAGACAGAAGGCATGAGCAACTACAGGAAGGTGCTAGAAGACAGCGTGTTTCCTCTTGAGTCTGGTGTCCATGCTGTAAAGTTCCAGAGCCTCATCTGGTGAAATCTCCCGCTTCTTCCTGGAGGTCTCATGCAGTGCACGGCTTCCTGTCTCTGTGCCTATAGCTCCCAAATATTTTCACCCTGACTCCCCCATACCTGCCAATTTGAGTCTTGGCCTGGTTTATGACAGGCCCCCAGGTCAGCGCAGCCCGAACGGAGCCCTTGAGTCACGACCATACCCTTCTACAACTTCCTTTTCTGCCACTGTCTCTGAGTAAACACCAGCAGGTTCCACTTCTGCTCTTCCCAGCTCTGCCGTGTTGAACTTTTTTTGTTGCTGTTCAGACAGGGTCTTGCTCTGTTGCCCAGGCTGGAGCGCAGTGCACTGCAGTGGCGAGATCATGGCTCCCTCCCAGGCTCAAGTGATCCTCCCACCTCAGCCTCCTGAGCAGCTGGGACTACAGCTGCGGACCGCCTTGCCCAGCTAACTTTTTAATTTAATATTTTTGTAGAGACGGGTCCCCCCTGTGTTGCCCAGGCTGGTCTTGAACTCCTGGGCTTCAGTGATCTGCCCACCCTGACCTCCCAAAATGCCGGGATCCGCTTTTTCAGATTCCAGCAGCTCCGGAACAGGACTTCATAATGGGAATGGTTTCTTCCTCACTGTCTGATGTGATAGTCACTATCCCATGTGGCTGCTGAGTGTTTGTTTATTTTCTGAGGTGGAGTCTCGCTATGTCGCCCAGGCTGGAATGCACTGGTGCAATCTCAGCTCTTTGCACCCTCCGCCTCCCGGGTTCAAGCGATTCTCCTGCCTCAGCCTCCCAAGTAGCTGGGATTTCAGGTCTGTGCCACCAAGCCCGGCTGATTTTTTCCATTTTTAGTAGAGATGGGATTTCACCATGTTGGCCAGGCTAGTCTCGAACTCCTGACCTCAGTTGATCTGCCCGCCTCAGCCTCCCAAATCCTGGGATTACAGGTGTAAGCCACTGCACCCGGTCCTGAGGGTCTAAAATGTGTTTAGTATGACTGAGGACATGATGTTTTAATTTTATTTAATTTTGCTTAAATTTTTAATTGAAACATCCTCATAGCTGGTGGCTGCTGTTGGGCATTGAAGTTCTAGGCTCTGTTGAAGCATCATGGTCAGGGAGGCTGTCCTGGTCCCGCGGACTCTTTCCACCTGCCCACCCATAGCCGCTGTCCTCCTTCCTTTTCCATACCCACAGGTGCATTCTGGGTGGTCTGTCTCCTGCTGTTCACTGTCTGCCTCTCCTTATTAGAGAAGATGCACAGGGCTTTGCTTATCTGTTTTGCTTTCCAGCACATAACGCAGAACAGGCCTGGAACTAGCTTTGTGGGAGGGAGAGTAGCGGTATGCTCAGAGAGGCCTCCCCAGGGCTGTGTCGAGGTCCTTGTCTTCTCTCCATGCTCTTCCCAAATAGTCTGACAATCTGGAAATAACATCTTGTCAGAAAAACTCAAACTTGGGAACAGAGGTCACAAGGACCTATCTTGTATTTCAACATCAGGCGAGAACCGCTCTCTCTGATCAACCTGCGGAAGAGGAATGTGGAATCTGGGGAAGAAGAGCTGGCGTCCAAGCTGGACCACTACAAAGCCAAGGCCACACGGCACATCTTCCTCATCAGGCACTCCCAGTACCATGTGGATGGCTCCCTGGAGAAGGACCGCACTCTGACCCCGCTGGGTATGTGGCGAGTCAGACCCTCTGTGACTCCCTTGGGTGTGTGATGGGGTCAGACCCTCCGGGGACACCCTTGGGGAGGTGACGGGGTCAGACCCTCCAGGGACGCCCTTGGGGATGTGGCCAGGTGCATATCCTCTGCTGGTGCCTTGGTTACGTGATGCAGCTCCTCCGCAGACCGCCCCAGTCAGCTTTCTTGAAAGTGTTTGGGGCACTGGGTCTCCTGGGGCCCATGTCTGAGGCCATCACCCCTGAATCACACATTGACATTACCAGTAACTGTCCGCTGAACTTGGATAGAAGACAAGCTTTTAAAAATGTCTTTACCTTGGCCAGGCGCGGTGGCTCACACCTGTAATCCCAACACTTTGGGAGGCCAAGGCAGGCGGATCACCCGAGGTCAGGAGTTCGAGACCAGCCTGGCCAACACAGCGAAACCTCGTCTCTACTAAACGTACAAAAATTAGCCAGGTGCGGTGGCAGGCACCCGTAATCCCAGCTACTCAGGAGGCTGAGGCAAGAGAATTGCTTGACCCTGGCAGGTGGAGGTTGCAGTGAGCCAAGATTGCACCACTGCACTCTAGCCTAGGTGACAGAGCGAGACTCCGTCTCAAAAAAAAAGTCTTTACCTTTTAGCAAATGTTGGACCTATCTTGTTTGCATGAGACCAAATTCGGTGCATATCCTAGCAGGGGTTTTGTGCCTGCTCGACGCCTTGGAAAGCCGCATAGCTTGTGCGCTCAGCTGCTCACCTGGACCTGCTGCCAAAGACCCTTCACTTCTGCACTCACAGGCCTACTGCCTGGCGTCTGCTTTTTTTTTTTTTTTTTCCGGAGACAGAGTCCTGCTCTGTTGCCCAGGCTGGAGTGCAGATGTGATCATGGCCCACTGCATGGGTTCAAGCAATTCTGTCTCAGCCTCCCAAGTAGCTGGGATTACAGGTGCCCACCACCACAGGTGGCTTTTTTTTTTTTTTTTTTTTTTTTTTTTTGGTATTTTTAGTAGAGACAGCGTTTCACCATATTGGCCAGGCTGGCCTCAAACTCCTGACCTAGTGATCCGCCCGCCTTGGCCTCCCAAAGTGCTGGGATGACAGGTGTGAGCCACCGCGCTCAGCCTGGCATCTGTCTCTCAATGCCCCGTTGAACAGGCAGGACTGAGCGACACGATCCCGCCTGTCCCCACTGGCAGACGCTGCATAGACAGCGCCCAGGAGGGTCCTTCCACCCTGTCCTTGTGTTCCTGTGCAGGTGGATCTGTAGGAGAGATGCCTAGAGAAGGAAATGTGGGGTAGGCTAAGGTAGAGTTTACACTTTGAAAAGTTCTTTAAATGGGATAGTGTCTGTTCATGCACATATTAGAAGTTCAAATGGTAAAAATGTGCAGGGCTGTCCTCCACAGATGCCTCCCTCAGCCCCCAGAACTGTCCCGGCTGCTTGTATACAAAGAAAGTGGAGTGACAGACGCAGCTGTGGCTGCATCCAGTGGACTCGGCCTTCCCGAGGGCCTTTCCACCTGGATGCCCAAGCTCACAAGAGAAAAGGTGTCTGCACTGGTGTCCGGCCCCATGTAGCAGCTCGGGGTGTTTAGGTCCTGCTGTGTTGGCCTCCGTCATGGCGTGTGCCTGGTGGACCCTGAGGCTCAGGTTTTGGGCATAGTTAAGTGACGGTGACGAGGGGACTCAGAAACCACCAGCCACTGTCCGATTTCCTGCCGCTGATGGAATCGGATGCTTTTCTTTTTCCTGTATGGGGGTGAAGACAGTTGAGTGCCAGCCCCTCAGGCCCAAGCCTAGGGAGAGCAGGAGCCATGGGATGCACTTGCTGCCTGACGCGGGCTCGTGCTTGTGGGTGGAGGAGGGCGCGTTTGCGGGCGGAGGAGGGGGTGCGGGTGCGGCACTGAGGTGTTTCACCCTCCAGGTCGGGAGCAGGCTGAACTCACGGGGCTCCGCCTCGCAAGCTTGGGGTTGAAGTTTAATAAAATCGTCCATTCCTCTATGACACGCGCCATAGAGACCACTGATATCATCAGCCGGCACCTGCCAGGTAAGTGCTGGGTGCGGGGCCTCCATGCTTGCAGCAGTGGACGGCTCGCGGCAGGGCCCCGGCCTGAACTCCTGGCCACTGGGAGGTCACAGCATCTCCGCCGGCACGGCCGCCGCACCCAGGGCTTCACTGTGCTTCTCCCCAGGCGTCTGCAAAGTCAGCACAGACCTGCTGCGGGAAGGCGCCCCCATCGAGCCAGACCCGCCTGTGTCTCACTGGAAGCCAGAAGCTGTGGTAAAAACCTCCCCAGGGAGCAGCTGCATCACCCCTGCCTTTCGTGGGCAAAGCGGCCCTGCGGGGCTCACCGTCCATCACGTGTCCGGCCGTCCCACGGGCTTCCCCGGGCAGCGATGGGGTCTGTCTGCCTTGCCCGTGTACTCCCACACTGACTGTTCCTCACTCTGCCCCCAGCAGTATTACGAAGACGGAGCCCGGATCGAGGCCGCCTTCCGGAACTACATCCACCGTGCAGATGCCAGGCAGGAGGAGGACAGTTATGAGATCTTTATTTGTCACGCCAACGTCATCCGCTACATCGTATGCAGGTAGGCAGCCACCGTGCTGGTTGTGGCCAAAATAATTTCACACCTAGAGAAAAGCACTGTGCTGTTCCGGCCGGCGCCGCAGGGCAGCCCTGAGGTGGCTTGGGAAGCAGCCTGAGGGTGGCCATGCCACCCACGGAGACAGGGTGGTGGGTGGCTCAGAGGCGGTGATGGCAACACCAGGCTTTTCCACAAATGCGAATTGTGCCTAAGAAGTGCATGAAGATGCCACGGCGGATAGATCTCATCTCCATTCTTCGCTTTCCCAGAAAGGGACCTGTTCCACTAACTGGCTGCTCCCTGCGTTTTTTTTTTAATTTTTATTTTATTTTTTTTTTTTGAGACAGAGTCTCGCTGTGTCTCCCAGGCTGGAGTGCAGTGGCGTGATCTCGGCTCACTGCAAGCTCCGCCTCCCGGGTTTACGCCATTCTCCCGCCTCAGCCTCCCAAGTAGCTGAGACTACAGGCGCCGACACCTCGCCCGGCTAGTTTTTTGTATTTTTAGTAGAGATGGGGTTTCACCATGTTAGCCAGGATGGTCTCGATCTCCTGACCTCGTGATCCACCCGCCTCGGCCTCCCAAAGTGCTGGGATTACAGGCTTGAGCCACCGCGCCCGGCCGCGTTTTTTTTTAATACGGGAAAAGCAGAAATTAAATTGTGTTTACTCGTAAGAAGTCAGCGTTTTTCTGATTTGTGCAAATCTTGAGTTGGGGTTGGGCCCCTGTCCTAAAGAGCGCAGGTCTCCAAGTGTGATAGCTCAATTCACGTCTATCCCAGCCAGATCTTCCCCGAGAAGCCCCGATTGAAGATAGGAGCAGCTCAGCTTATGTGTACCCAGCCCTGAGGCTGCTCTGAAACTTCTTACTGAGGGGCTCAGCCCCCGTTTGTAAAACAGAGCCCCCCCCGGCCCAGCCTCTTTTAAGGATAGAGCCCCCTGGCTCTAGTCCAGCCTGTTTTAAGGACAGACCCCCCTGCCCCAGCCCGGCCCATTTTAAGAACATAGTCCCCTGGCTCTGGCCCAGCCCGTTTGTTTTTATTTATTTATTTATGTATTTATTTTTTTTTTATTTTATTTTTTTTTGAGACGGAGTCTCGCTGTGTCGCCCGGGCTGGAGTGCAGTGGCCGGATCTCAGCTCACTGCAAGCTCCGCCTCCGGGGTTTACGCCATTCTCCTGCCTCATCCTCCCGAGTAGCTGAGACTACAGGCGCCCGCCATCTCGCCCGGCTAGTTTTTTGTATTTTTTAGTAGAGACGGGGTTTCACCGTGTTAGCCAGGATGGTCTCGATCTCCTGACCTCATGATCCGCCCGTCTCGGCCTCCCAAAGTGCTGGGATTACAGGCTTGAGCCACCGCGCCTGGCCTTATGTATTTATTGAGACGGAGTCTCGCTCTGTCGCCCAGGCTGGAGTGCAGTGGCGTGATCTCGGCTCGCTGCAAGCTCCGTCTCCCGGGTTCACGCCATTCTCCTTCCTCAGCCTCCCGAGTAGCTGGGACTACAGGCGTCCGCCACCACAGATGGCCAATTTTTTGTATTTTTAGTAGAGACGGGGTTTCACCATGTTGGCCAGTATGGTCTCAATCTCTTGACCTCCTGATATGCCCACCTCAGCCTCCCAAAGTGCTGGGGTTACAGGCGTGAGCCACCGCACCCGGCCTAGCCCAGCCCAGCCTGTTTTAAGGACAGAGCCCCCGGCTCTAACGTGCTCTCTCTCTCTCTCTCCCCCTCTCCCCCCAGAGCGCTGCAGTTCCCTCCCGAAGGCTGGCTCCGGCTGTCCCTTAACAACGGCAGCATCACCCACCTGGTGATCCGACCCAATGGCCGAGTTGCGCTCAGGACCCTCGGGGACACGGGGTTCATGCCTCCCGACAAGATCACCCGGTCGTGAGGGCACCGCAGGGCTCTGGCCTCTCCTTCCCTCTGTCCTCCCTGCACAGGCCGCACGCGCTTACGTTTTGTTCCCGAGGAGACAGGTGGAAAAGTAGAAACCTACAATGCTGCATCTGGGGAGTGACTTGTGGCCAGGCTGAGAAGGGGAGAGTTGGGATCAGACAGCCTGACTTCTATACAGGGTTTCACACCTGACCAAGGAACCCCCAGGATGGCGTGGGGTTTAAGGCGAAGACCTCTCATGCAGAAGTCAGGCCTGTCGTGGGGACCTGAATGAGGCCTGACCCAGACCACCATGTTCGCAGCCGCAGCTGACCCGTGCCAAGGGTCCATGCTCCGTTGGCAAAGCCAGTCAGGCACGAGGGTGACTGAGGCACACGGATGAGGAGGGCACCCAGGTTCTGTTCACAACTCACTTCACCTCATACATCCTTTTAATTTCTTAAAACCCTCTTGTCATTTAAATATTTGTCGATTAAAGATTTTCTGGATGGGCACAGTGGCTCACGCCTGTATTCCCAGCTACTCGGGAGGCCAAGGTGGGAGGATCTCTTGAGCCCAGGAGTTTTAAGACCAGCCTGGACAAGGCAACATAGCGAGACCCTGTCTCTACTAAAAATACAAAAGTTAGCTGGGCATGGTGGTGGGCATCTATAGTCCCAGCTACTTGGGAGGCTGAGGTGGGTGGATCACTTGGGCCCAGGAGTTGGAGGCTGCAGTGAGCTGTGATTTGTGTCACTACCCTCCAGCCTGGGCAACCAAGGGAGACTTAAAGCAATTTTTTTTTTTTTTTTTGAAACGGAGTTTCACTCTTATTGCCCAAGCTGGAGTGCAGTGGCGGGATCCTAGCTCACTGCAACCTCTGGCCTCCTGGGTTCAAGTGATTCTCCTGCCTCAGCCTCCCAAGTAGCTGGGATTACAGGCGCCCGCCACCGCACCTGGCTAATTTTGTATTTTTAGTAGAGACGGGGTTTCACCACGTTGGCCAGGCTGGTCTCGAACTCCTGACCTCGTGATCCGCCCGCCTCGGCCTCCCAAAGTGCTGGGATTACAGGCGTGAGCTACCGCACCCGGCCGGGGATTAAAACATTTAAACGTGTTGTGTGTACCCAGATATTATGTTAATTTAGGAAAAACTAAAATTTCTATGAAGTGGTTGTGACTATTTTCTGTAGTCGATACAATTGGGATATCTGATCTGTTTCTCTGTCTACTTTGGAAATGATTGCATAATAAAATTTTACTGTTTTTCTTAAAAGGACTAGTGACTGTGTTAAAAACAGGAAACTTCGGCCGGGCACGGTGGTTCAAACCTGTAATCCCAGCACTTTGGGAGGCCAAGGTGGGCAGATCACGAGGTGGAAGTTCAAGACCAGCCTGACCAACATGGTGAAACCCCGTCTCTACTAAAAATACAAAAATTAGCCAGGCGTGGCGGGCGCCTGTAATCCCAGCTACTCGGGAAGCTGAGGCAGGAGAATCGCTTGAACCCGGGAGGCAGAACTTGCAGGGAGCCGAGATCACGCCATTGCACTCCAGCCTGGGCAACACAGCGAGACACCATCTAAAAAGGGAAAAAAAGGAAACTTGTGCAGTGTGAGAAACGATGGTGCCACCAGAACCCTTTGCACAGGGTCCCGTCTCCCCATGGTTTTGACACCTCTGCCTGTGTCACACCAGCTGCCTGCTCAGAGGACTTCCGCCAGCGGCCTGGGCCCTCTCCGAATCCCTGACCAGGATGGCAAGACTGACCAGTGGCTGTGGAGACAACAGCCACAGCAACCAAACGCCATTGTCTAGAAACAGTTTGATAAGCCAGGGCTGCGCCGACTTCAAAAACAAATACCAGGCACGCTCACGCTTGACCTCAGACAGGAGCAAGGCTCTCGCGGAAGGAGTCCGGGATGCTCTCAGTCAGCTGCACAGGCGCCCACGCCACAGTCCCAGGCAGGGCCTCTGGGGATGGGCGGCCCTGCAGGGCTAAGCCTTTGTTTTGCTTGGGGCCCTGGCTCCTCTGTAAAGTGGGAAAGCTTGGAGGTGGGAGCGGGGCCAGCACGCCTGGCACCAAGGCGGTGCTCAGAGCAGGCACAGGGTTGCTGGGCGGAGAAGCTCATCGCAACGTGGAATGACCACACATCAGCTGGCCCTGACCCCCACCCAGCCCGCGGCTACTCCCGTCACTCACGTCACAGACCTGAGTCCCACCCACGTGAAGATCTGGACAGACTCTCAGGTCTAAAGGGGGAAGCGGAAGGGGGACCGTGAGCAGTTTTCAGTGCATCACAAGAAACCAGTGACCCAGAAGTCTTCAAAATGCTTATGCAAAAAAAAAAAAAAAAAAAAAAAAACCCAAAAGGAAAGAAAACCTGATGCTGCTGCTTAAGTCAGATTTGAAGTCAAGGATTTTGAAAAGTTAAGCCACAAACTCAGTGTGACTCATTCTTTAAGAGCACACGGCATTGATAACCTGTATTCTTGTTTTTCAAGTCTACAGCCCTTGGTATTCCCAGGCAGCCTCCAATCCAAGTCCTAACCAGGCCCTGCTTATCTGCCAAGATCAGAGACTCTGGATGTGTTCAGTGTAGTATGGCCATAGATGATTACCCAACTTTCTTGAATATGAAACTTTAAGTAACTTTTAGTTTCTTTTTCTAGAGTAAATTCCCAGCAAACTTTTTTTTTTGAGACATAGTCTTGCTCTGTCACCCAGGCTGGAGTGCAGTGCCATGATCTTGGCTCACTACAACCTCTGCTTTCCAGGCTCAAGCGATTCTCATGTCTCAGCCTCCCAAGTGGCTTGTTCTACAGGCGTGCATCACTGCACCTGGCTCATTTTTGCATTTTTAGTAGAGATGAGTTTCACTCTGCTGGCTAGACCGGTCTGGAGCTCCCTGGCCTCAGTGATCCGCCCACCTCGGCCTCCCAAAGCGCATGAGCCACTGTGCCTGGTAGACGTTTCCCTTCTAGAATACCTGCTGTTTAAGTGGCCTTTTCCAGTCTTCTGCATTTGGGACAGACGTAGATTAGCAAAGTGAGGACGGCTCCCGGTTTGGCTGGTTGCTGGTGGGGGTCTAATTTCTGAATGCTGGACTCACATGGCTGGGGAGAGGCAGGGAGGGGCAGGCAGGAGACTGGGGAGTGGGGGATCTGAAGACCCCAGGGATCTTCAGCGCACGAGTGTGCATGTTGTGAACGCCCGCACGGAGGGAGCCGTGTGAGGGGAAGGCTGGGGGCTTTGGACTGGGCCAGTTACAGGGGCCCAGTGACGTCAATGATGGATACTGTCCCCCGGTTGGGGACAGGCTGAAGACAGACTGAAGACTTCTCAAATGTTAGTAACGACACCTTCACTCTGGTCAAAGTGAAAACTGCACACAAGCAGCCTCAGACTGATGGGAATGGCATGCCACCAAATGGCAGCCAGCTGCCAGGGACCGTCATGCCAACGTTTATCCCAAAGCCTTTTCTTGAGACAGCTGAGGAAGGAGCACTGGCAGGGCAATCTGCAGCTGGAGCAGTCACAGGGTTTCCAACCACGACAAGCAGACGCCTGCGCCCTGCATGCACAGCCAGGCCCCAACCAGGGTTCTGCCATCAGCCCTTCCTGGAAAAGCTCTGCAGGTTTCTGGAAACATCCAGACGACTCTGGAGGACCCAGCTGTGGTCCCTGCCATGGCGCCGCTGGCACGCCCACGGCTGGTATGCAGCACCATGGCTGCTTTTACCCCAGAAACGAGCAGCAGACTGCCTGGGCGCCTTCCTCACAGCTGCCACCACGCTGAAGCAGGGCACTTTCCAACCAAAGCCACCACAGCAACTGTTAATGTCACCAAGGTTCCCACTGCCAAGAGCAACAAGAAAATCTGTGCTCCTTTAACGGACGCCAGAAAGTCTTTCACAACTTAGTCCAGAAAGGGGCCTAAAACCAGCAAGCGAATCTGAGGGCGCCCAGGCTGACAGCCGTGCCACCAAAACAGTGCCGTGTGCCCGGGCACAGGTGAGGGATCTTTCCAGAAGCTTAGAATTATTACCACGTGGTTCTGAAGTAATGCATTTCATTAAGTGTTTTGTGAAGGACATAAAGCCCCCTGGGGGACACGAGAATGCCTTCGTTGGGTCTGGAATCGCCTCCCACAAACAAACGGAGAAACAGTCAAAGGCGGCCTAAGACCTGGGAAATCAGGAGCAGTGGCCTATATACAAAATCAGGGCCAAAATCTTTTACTTTCTATTTGAATTTACAACCATATACAGAATATATGGTAAGATTTTAGAGAAAACAGATCATCACTATGAATATCCATATTCTGATTTCTTTTGAGAACCAAGATGCCTTTTAAAATGCTGCTGCTTAGAAGAGCACGTGTTGTCTGTCTGGTGTCTAGGTCTTGTCTGCTACAAAACAAACGAAGACACCCTGTGTAACAAAATCAGATTTTAACATTTAAATCTTGATTCCAATATTCCTCACCGATATCGTCATATGAAAGAAATAAGCCTTTTTTTTTTTAAACAAAGGTTCAATTCAGAATTTTTACAAACAAAAACAATCTTGTATCTACTTACTATCACTATATTCTCAAAAAGCAAGTTCAGGAAATTTAAAAATGATTTTTATAAAAGGCACTGAAGTTAGCAAAAGCATTGGTGGGTTTTCATTTTGGATGAAACACTGGAAATGTTCACAGAGTAACAACTGTGTGAGCAGGTGCCCGTAACACTCAGGAAGAAACCGACCTCCAGTTAGTACCTCCTGAGCACCTAGGCAGCTCCTCACACATTCTGACCACAGACCTTCATTCAAGCCAAGGTGAAGGCTACAATCAACACGGCAAGGAACCCAAATGGGACTTAAACCTCTGAACGCAACACTCTTTATAAAGGAGATCCCCACTGAAATGAGTTCCAAAATAAAGGGTAACTTTATCGTATAATCATTTATGCTCAAAAAAGCCTCAGAATAAACTTCAAAACAGAACAATTACAGATTGTATTACTGCTACACTGGCACCTGAACAAAGCAGGCAGTGAAGGCTCGCATGCTGAGGAAACAGGGAACACCTTGGCTCCACTGCTGCTGAACTCTGCGTGGCTCCTGACACCGCTCCTACGGGCTGCAAGACTTCCCACAGAGAAAAGCTACTTTTATCTTCCGATCAGTAACTTAAATATTCCGAACAACCCAAATTATAACAGTTGCTGCGAGTCTGAGGCGCACTCCGGGCTCCCTGATCCCAGCCGTCCACCGCACTCTGTCTGAACCATGAGACCCACGAGCGAACTAACAGGGACTCTGCCAGCATCATGCCACCCCCTGCCCCAGCCCAGGAAAAGACAAGGCGGCAAACAATTCATCTTGGTGAGCGCAGGCAGCGCGGGGACATCAGTGCTCACGCCTCCGCCAAGTCCTTCCTTGTCCACAGCGTTTGTTGGATGCTGTGGTGAGTACCTGGCTGCCTGCCTGCAACTGCCTCAGCACCCTTTCCTCTGCTACATTTCAGACCTAGAAATTGCCACCTAAAAAGTCCACCACTACCACATGGACATTTTCCAGAAAATTGGTATCTGAGTTTGCTTTCATTAACTTCTAACTTCCAAAATATCAGAAATCTAAGTTTTATATAAAACATTTAAATCTTCTAAAATTCTCACACCCTCAAAGTGAGGATTAATAATAATTTAATCAGAATATATTCCTTTGTGACAGTTTAGCAACAAACATATGATCCTTCCTTCTTTAAAACTGAAGAACCAACGGAGAGCCCAGTGCTAAGCCTACAGGGCGGCAAGCTCAGCCAGGCGCGCCATCCTGCGGAGCTGGTTCCCGTGCGCGGGGCTGTAGCGCCCAGGACTGCCCGGGCCCGGCTTTCCGGGGTTGCTCCCAGCTGCACCGTTTCTCCCCGGACTGTAGCTGTGAGGGCCACTGAGATCTGGCAGCCGAGACTTGAACTTTCCTTTCACCGCGGGACTGGGCCAACTGCGGAAAGCAAGAAAGAACCGTTAGCAGACGGGCAGGCCGGGAGATGAACAGCGAGAGAGTGGGAAAATAATGGCCCAGGACTCACGCACACGTGCCCGGGAAGAGAGGCACTGCTGAACCCTGGCCCCGTGGGCACACACGCCCGGGCAGAGAGGCACTGCTGAACCCTGGCCCCGTGGGCACACACGCCCGGGCAGAGAGGCACTGCTGAACCCTGGCACCGTGGGCACACACGCCCGGGCAGAGAGGCACTGCTGAACCCTGGCACCGTGGGCACACACGCTCAGGGGGAGGAGAGGCACTGCTGAACCCTGGCACCAAGGGCACACGCACCCGGGCAGAGGAGAGGCACTGCTGAACCCTGGCACCGTGGGCACACACGCCCGGGCAAAGGAGAGGCACTGCTGAACCCTGGCACCGTGGGCACACACGCCCGGGCAGAGGAGAGGCACTGCTGAACCCTGGCACCGTGGGCACACACGCCTGGGCAGAGGAGAGGCACTGCTGAACCCTGGCACCGCGGGCCCATGGGCCCGGGCGAAGAGGAGGAGGAGAGGCACTGCTGAACCCTGGCACCGCGGGCACACGTGCCCGGGCAGAGAGGCACTGCTGAACCCTGGCACCGTGAGCACACACGCTCAGGGTGAGGAGAGGCACTGCTGAACCCTGGCACCGTGGGGACACGCGCCCGGGCAGAGAGGCACTGCTGAACCCTGGCACCGCGGGCACATGCGCCCGGGCGGAGAAGAGGCACTGCTGAACCCTGGCACCAACTGGGAGAGTCAAGCTCATGGGGGTTTCCAGGAGAATCCTGTGTGATCTGAGTAGAAACCCTGCTGCTTCCACCCCTCTAGCCCTCAGCTTGTCAGCAGCTGACCCGTTCGGCTTTTCCACCCAACTGGAGATCTGTCTTGTGTGCAGAGCCACAACACCCAAACCCACAGCCTGGCTGACGGGCCTGCCGGCGTTAGGAAGAGCCACTGATACTTCCGCATTAACTGGAACTGGACCCTGCAGAAGCCAGCTTCCAACAGCTGCCCTGCGGATAACAGGCTGTCTGGGGCCCATGTACCTCTGTCTGTCCGAGGGTGAGTAGCACAGGACAGCAGTCTTCCATCTGTGCACGGCTGGGAACTGATGGGGGTCGACATCTGCACACTCAAGAGCAGACAAAACATCCTGATCGAGTTTTGACGGCTCCTCTCTAGAAACCACAATACAAGAAGCAAAAACATCTTTGGTAAAAACATGAAGACCTCTAAAATAGCACTACTTTTTTTTTTTTTTTTTTTTTTTTTTTTTTTTTTTTTTTTTTTTTTTTTTTTGCTGGCTCTGTGGCCCAGGCTGGAGTGCAGTGGCCGGATCTCAGCTCACTGCAAGCTCCGCCTCCTGGGTTCACGCCATTCTCCTGCCTCAGCCCCCCAAGTAGCTGGGACTACAGGCGCCCGCCATCTCGCCCGGCTAGTTTTTTTGTATTTTTTTAGTAGAGACGGGGTTTCACCGAGTTAGCCAGGATGGTCTCGATCTCCTGACCTCGTGATCCGCCCGTCTCGGCCTCCCAAAGTGCTGGGATTACAGGCTTGAGCCACCGCGCCCGGCCTACTTTTTTTTTTTATTTTGAGACGGAGTCTCACTCTGTTGCCCAGGCTGGAGTGCAGTGGCGCCATCTCGGCTCACTGCAAGCTCCGCCTCCCAGGTTTACACTATTCTCTGCCTCAGCCTCCCAAGTAATTGGGACTACAGGCGCCCGCCACCACCCCCGGCTAATTTTTTGTATTTTTAGTAGAGATAGAGTTTGGCCATCTTGGCCAGGCTGGTCTTGAACTCCTGACCTCATGATCCACCCACCACGGCCTCCTAAAGTGCTGGGATTACAGGCTTCAGCCACCGCGCCCGGCCTCCACCCACTGTTAAAATGCAGTTTTGCATATTTGCACCCTCAGTGCTCAGTACCAGAAGGTTAGGGACATTTATCCTGTTAGACTGAGACTGACCCCAAGATGGCTTTTCTTCCTAAAAGAATTTAATTCTTAGAAGAGATCATTCACA
The DNA here is from genome assembly GCF_024542745.1 of Macaca thibetana thibetana. NCBI lineage: Eukaryota > Metazoa > Chordata > Mammalia > Primates > Cercopithecidae > Macaca > Macaca thibetana. The sequence goes on from NC_065588.1 coordinate 129,087,351, forward strand.
CCAGTGGCAGGCACATCCCTAGCAGATAACAGCAAACACTAGGATCACCCACAGTCCAACCAGAAGAAGACCCAGAAAGAACGTCTAGAAGCTAGACTCAGAGACGGGAACTGAAAGCACATGGCGAGTCCACACAAAAGCTTGTGTGGGGGTCGGCGCGGTGGCTCCCGCCTGTAATCCCAGCACTTTGGAAGGCCGAGGCAGGTGGATCGCGGGGTCAGGAGTTTGAGACCAGCCTGGCCAACATGGCGAAACCCCGTCTCTACTAAAAATAGAAAAATCAGGCCGGGCGCGGTGGCTCAAGCCTGTAATCCCAGCACTTTGGGAGGCCAAGACGGGCGGATCACGAGGTCAGGATATCGAGACCATCCTGGCTAACACAGTGAAACCCCGTCTCTACTAAAAAAATACAAAAAACTAGCCAGGCGAAGTGGCGGGCGCCTGTAGTCCCAGCTACTCAGAAGGCTGAGGCAGAAGAATGGCGTAAACCCGGGAGGCGGAGCTTGCAGTGAGCCGAGATGCGGCCACTGCACTCCAGCCTGGGCGACAGAGCGAGACTCTGTCTCAAAAAAAAAAAAAAAGAAAAAAAAGAAAAATCAGCCAGGCGCGGTGGCAGGCATCTGTAGTCCCAGCTACTCGGGAGGCTGAGGCAGGAGAATCACTTGAACCCAGGAGGTGGAGGTTACAGTGAACCGATATCACGCCACTGCACTCCAGCCTGGGCGACACAGCGAGACTCCATCTCAAAAACAGAAAGCAAACAAGCGTGAGTAGGAAAGGAGCAGGTTTGGAAACAGCACCGCAGGCGTGCACAGGGCAACACAAGCCTACCCAAAAAGGAAAAGCCGCCTGGCCGGTTCCCTCGTGACCTCCAGCTGACCCTCGTGCCCGGGGCTGCTGGGACTCAAGGACATTTTAGCGATCCTGGCTGACATTTCGCTTTCCGTCCTCCTGCGGCCGGTCCCGAGTTGGTCTGCGGGAGGAGGAGACTCTAACAAGTCTCTTTCTACTGCATCGATTCTTGAAGTCAGGATCTTATCTTTAGTTTTCGTATTTTCATCTGGTGTCTTAGAAACGCTACTTCCTACATTTTGCAAATTCAGTTTATCAAACTCAACAGTCAAATCCGAGACAGGTGGCAGATGGGCTTCCTCCCCACGGGGCGCCTTTGGTCTCTTGCCCACCAGGGTCCTGCTGTGACTCAGAGGATGGCAGAGCCCATTTCTGCTGCTGTGTGGACCGCCTGGCTCGGCGGCTTCTATGAGGTCTGCCTCCTGCTCCAAGGGGAAGATGCTGCACCTCGCGTATCCAAAAGCACCAACTGTGGGCGGGCTGTTATTTCGAGCTGCATTTTGCCGATTTTTTATTTCTTCCAAGCTCATGTCATCTTCATCTAGAAACGCCCTCACAGAAATGGAGTTGCTGCCTGTGAGGAGGACAAGGAGCACTTCAGTGACAGGAATGACAGGAAGCCATGGAGCTGCTCCGCTCCGTCCGTGACCAACCGCCATGACCCCAGCAACCACAACTCTTACATTCAAATCCTACTCATCAGATTTCACAATGGAAAACCACCCACACGACTCCCCGGGAAAGGGCAAACAGGACCCTGCAGATGCAATCAGGCTGCTGGGCCAGGCGCGGAAGCTCACACCTGCAATCCCGGCATTCTGGGAGGCCACGGCAGGGGGGTCGCCGGACCCCAGGAGTTCAAGACTGCCTGGGCAACATAGCGAAACCCCGTTCTCTATAGAAAAATTAGCTGCCATGGTGGCACTCACCTGTAGTCTCAGCTATTTGGGAGGCTCGAGTGGGAGGATCGCTTGAGCCCAGGAGGTGGAGGCTGCAGTGGGCTGTGATGCCCCAGCCTGTGCCACAGAGTGAGACCCTACTTCAGGGAAGGAGGAAAAAAAAAGCTGCCAGGCTGACTTCTTTTCTTTCAAAGGAAGGGAAATGAAAGGCCAAGGGCCGCCCAGGTGATGGGTGAGATGACCGCCCTGCACCCCCAGCTGCCCTCCAGCCCTCACTCCAGCTCTGATCTACTGCAACCCCAGGGGCTCCGAGTGTCACAGAGCCCCACAGGATCCCAGAAGATTGTGCAGAACAACTCCATGAAGCAGCACTGCTGCGCTTTAGCTGTGAAGACAACATGGAAGAGCTCCTGGGCGCAGCCCTGTCCGACAGGCAACAGAAATGTCCCATTTGGTGTTTCACGATGACGACCCTGGCCACAAGGGGGTCCAGAACACTTGAACTGTGGCTCGTGCTCCTTAGGAAATGAGTCAACTTTATGTAATAGTTATTAATTAAAATGTACATAGTCACAAGACAACACAGGAAGTGAGGCCACTTCATAGAAGGGAGTTCTGTGCCACCGTCAGCTACAGCACAGCAAGGTCAGATTTCAGTGCTTCCCGTATAACCACTGCACTGACTTCTCTCTAGTTCTATGGTTGAGAGTCACAGGTGACTTTCCAAGATTCATTGCTTCTTAGTTTAATGTATGTCAGTCATTTTCATTTTCTATCATTCCAGGGAGTTTGTTTTATAAATGAAGTGTCTTGTGGGCTAATGGCTCTATTCTGACCTTACACATTCACACACACACACACACACACTCACACTCTCACACACACACACTCACACACACACGCTCACACACACACACGCTCTCACACACACACTCTCACACACACTCTCACACTCACTCTCTTTCACATGCACACTCACACACTCACACAGTTTAAACTGTATATCTGCTTTTTTAGCAGATTCAAATCTCTATTAGTAAATTTGTTTTCTTAAAAAATAGAGACGGAGTCTCACTATGTTGCTCAGGCTGCTTTCGAACTCCTGGGCTTCAGGAATCCACCCACCTCGGCCTCCCAAAGTGCTGGGATTACAGGCGTGAGCCGCCGCACCTGGCCATCATTGATGTTTTTATGAATCACTTTTAGATTTTGTGTAGATTAACCTCTTCCATCATGATCTTTCCATTCACTGCATCCGTGCTTTGGAAGCACTTTGCATCCCAGTGTCTGAAATGCACCGCGTGAAGCGCTTAGCGTCCCGGTGTCTGAAATGCACCGCGTGAAGCGCTTTGCATCCCGGTGTCTGAAATGCACTGCGTGAAGCGCTTAGCGTCCCGGTGTCTGAAATGCACCGCGTGAAGCGCTTAGCGTCCCGGTGTCTGAAATGCACCGCGTGCGTCCCGGTGTCTGATATGCACCGCGTGAAGCGCTTAGCGTCCCGGTGTCTGAAATGCACCGCGTGAAGCGCTTAGCGTCCCGGTGTCTGAAATGCACCACGTGAAGCGCTTTGCGTCCCGGTGTCTGAAATGCACCGCGTGAAGCGCTTTGCGTCCCGGTGTCTGAAATGCACTGCGTGAAGCGCTTTGCGTCCCGGTGTCTGATATGCACCGCGTGAAGCGCTTTGCGTCCCGGTGTCTGATATGCACCGGTATTCTGGTGTGCACTCCTCTTTGTCTTTTTCCTGAAAATATGCCAAATCTAAAATATCATAGTCTCAGCCAGTGGAGTTCAACTATTATGAGTTTTGAAAAAATGGCACAGAATGAAACATATTAGATTTTGGGTAATGAAAAAACAAGCAGAAATAGCAATACTGCTGAAAGCGATGTCATTATTTTTCAAATATCCTCCCCAACACACACCCCATTTAACATTAACCTTCCCAGCACTCTGGGAGGCCGAGGTCAGGAGTTCAAGACCAGCCTGGTCAATATGGTGAAACCCCGTCTCTACTAAAACAAAATACGAAAATTAGCCGGGTGTGGTGGCAGGCGCCTATAGTCCCATCTACTCAGGAGGCTGAAGCAGAAGAATCGCTTGAACCCAGGAGGTGGAGCTTGCAGTAAGCCAAGATTGTGCCACTGCACTCCAGCCTCAGTGACAAAGCAAGATTCCGTCTCAAAAAACATTAACCTAAAGGAAAGTACCAGACAGACCTCTACATTAAAAACACCGACAGAAATGAGAAACAGATGTGTGTATCCTGTCAGACCCCGGCCACGGGGGGCCCGTCCCAGCTGCCATGGCCACGTCTGCACGTGCTTAGACCCCGGCCACAGGGGGACCCGTCCCAGCTGCCATGGCCACGTCTGCACGTGTTTAGACCCCGGCCACAGGGGGACCCGTCCCAGCTGCCATGGCCACATCTGCACGTGTTTAGACCCCAGCCACGGGGGGCCCGTCCCAGCTGCCATGGCCACGTCTGCACGTGTTTAGACCCCGGCCACAGGGGGACCCGTCCCAGCTGCCACGGCCACGTCTGCACGTGTTTAGACCCCGGCCACAGGGGGACCCATCCCAGCTGCCACGGCTGCACCTGCACATGTTTAGACCCCAGCCACAGGGGGACCCGTCCCAGCTGCCATGGCCACGTCTGCACGTGTTTAGACCCCGGCCACAGGGGGACCCGTCCCAGCTGCCATGGCCACGTCTGCACGTGTTTAGACCCCGGCCACGGGGGGCCCGTCCCAGCTGCCATGGCCACGTCTGCACGTGTTTAGACCCCGGCCACAGGGGGACCCGTCCCAGCTGCCACGGCCACGTCTGCACGTGTTTAGACCCCGGCCACAGGGGGACCCGTCCCAGCTGCCACGGCTGCACCTGCACATGTTTAGACCCCGGCCACAGGGGGACCCGTCCCAGCTGCCACGGCCACGTCTGCATGTGTTTAGACCCCGGCAACAGGGGGACCCGTCCCAGCTGCCACGGCCACGTCTGCACGTGTTTAGACCCCGGCCACGGGGGACCCGTCCCAGCTGCCACGGCCACGTCTGCACGTGTTTAGACCCCGGCCACAGGGGGACCCGTCCCAGCTGCCACGGCCATGTCTGCACGTGTTTAGACCCCGGCCACAGGGGACCCGTCCCAGCTGCCACGGCCACACCTGCAGGAGCTTACCAGACATGGTGGCTTTATCTCGGCAGGAGGCTTCCCTTTCTCCTGTTTCTTGTTGAGCCTTTTTGCCTATTTCCTGCTGTGTGAGATATTCTTCTAGTCTTTGCAGGCCTTCCTGGGAAGACAGATCAACAAAACAGCCCAGAAATTCCCAGTATTCAACCCAGGGATACCCCAGCTCATGAGCTAGCTCTCTGTAAGAAATAAAACACAATTAACCAGTTACGACAACAGAAAAAATACTCAGAACTACACAGAAAAAAGCCACTAAAGCTTCAAGTACCAGAGCAATGTCTGCAATCATGGCTATAATTTTACTTTATCCTTAACTGGCGGCTAAAATCACACTTCGCATTTTCTGAAACCGCACTCCTCCTCACAGGGTAAGCAGGACCCGGCAGAGCTCTCATGAGCTGTGAACCGGCCGCGGGAAGGAAGGAGGCCTCAGCCCGACAGACCCTCACGCCAGCAACCCAGGTCACACAGTTCAGCTCCCACAGACGGACGTGTTCATGACCACGGAACAGCCCTGTGAACTTGCCCGTGGTTCTAGTCACAGCACACGAAAGCCTGGAGGTCCTTCTGGGTTCCACTTGTACACCTGACAATGGGCACGTATTTTGCAAAAATATTCTAAACAATACCACGAAGCTTTATTTGATTACAACACAACTTAGCTTTGTGGCTGTGCACTTCTTTTCCCCAAGGAATCCATACCATTATGCAGTACCTTCTATAAAATATTAAGGCTCCTTAGAAACATGTCCCAGAATCAATAAAGAACTCCAACTAGAAAAGGAAAGAAGGCACTGCAGACATCCCCCAGGTATGGGATGGAACTGGCTTAAGCTAGAATTCTGCAACAACAACTGCAGCGTGTCCAACATCCACAAGGAATTAGACCTTCATGAAAAGAACCAAGTCTCCCAGTAAAGGCTTCCTGGCAATTGGTACTTAGAAGCTGTGATTTGATTTTCCGTCATTAATGAAAACACGACCAACTGCGTGCTCCACGGTGCCACGGCTCAGCCTTTCAGTACCTTCCCACTCTCTCAAAGCCTCTTTCTGGGTCTGATTTCTTGACGTGGTGAAGGAAGCCTGCTTTCTCTCGAGGTGGAGTTTTCCAGAGTTTGCGAAAATCTTCTGCCTATGAAGAAAAAAAAATGTATTGAGCCGTGCCAGGCACCACGCCCCTCATCTGGGGAAATCGCAGCAGCTGCCTGTCTCCTGACGCCCCTCCTTCTCTCCCCTTCACTAGCAGATCCCTGGGCCACATGCCCACCTGTGGCATGGCTGAGTGGCCGCATGGCTGCACTCTGACCTGGGGGAGGGGAGGCGATCTCCTTTCTTGCAGCCCAGTCTGGGCTGTGAGGTTCAGAACCAGGAGGGCCCGAGCGTGAGGCGTCACCCTGAGGACAGCAGACGGCTTGGAGCTGCCACACCAACACACATCTAACACTGCTCCCATCGCAGGAGAAGAAACCAGCGTTGATCTTTCTTAGTCACTCTTCCTAGGGCTTTATGCTTTATGGATCTGACCTAATCCTACCTGATACCACCTAATTTTGGAGCCATTTTTTTTTTTCTTTTGAGACAGAGTCTCGCTCTGTTGCCCAGGCTGGAGGGCAGTGGTGTGATCTCGGCTCGCTGCAAGCTCCGCCTCCCGGGTTCCCGCCATTCTCCTGCCTCAGCCTCCTGAGTAGCTGGGACCACAGGCGCCCACCACCATGCCTAGCTAACGTTTTGTATTTTTTTAGTAGAGACGGGGTTTCACCGTGTTAGCCAGGATGGTCTCCATCTCCTGACCTCGTGGTCTGCCCACCTCAGCCTCCCAAAGTGCTGGGATTACAGGCGTGAGCCACCGCGCCCGGCCTGGAGCCATTTTCATCATAACTTATTTAGAAAGTTTTCAGGGCAGGATTATATGTACAAGTCAGTATGTGAAATATTTCAATAGGAGAAAGAATTGAATTGTCAATTATAAATAAAAAAACGTCTACAACCTTTGGCCCACCAACACCATCATCAAGGATTTCTCCGAACATCAGGGATGAACCCGGGGGCTGAGGCTTCCAGGAGAGGGACTGGCCTGGAGCATTTCGTCTGAGAGGAAGCCAGTGGGGGCTGCAGCCATGGGGAAACGTGGTCAGGTGGACGTGCAGATGGAGCTTTCCTAGTCACAACGGGCAGCCTCGCTACACCAGCAAGGTGCCCTGAGATGGGCCGTCGACACAGAAAGAACAGGGCGACGCGCGCACAGGACGCGGCTGGCCCACGGAATATCTGCGTTGTTGAGACGTGTGGCTCCCAGCACACCGGCCCTGGTGAGCAAGCCACAGAGCCAAGAACACACATTTCTCTGGCCGGTGTTCTCACCACCACTCACTGGTGGACGGTTTGAGATGAGGACAGCCCTGGGCTCCACAGGACGTGGCCCCTGAGACTACGCACAGGCCAAGGCTGGAACACTCAGAACTGCAGCATAGGGACAGCCAGGCACCGCTTCCAGAAGCTTCGACGGCAGCTCACCTTGGCCGGACTCAGGGGCCCCGCGAAGGCTCTCAGGGTCAGCACTGGGTCTCGGGGGCTGCCTCCATGGCGGCTGACGTGAGAGGCCTCAGCCGTCTGGTCTGGGGACCACAGCTCCCCGATGACTGGAGAAGAAGTGTCTTCTGCTCTCAGGAGAGGCACGTAGTAGTGACCTGAGGGAAGAGACAAGCACTGGCTGCAGGCTTCTGCCCCCTCCGCAGGTCAGGTCTGGTGATCAGCACGGGGGTCACACAAGCCCTTGCCAAGGCCTCTGCAAATGGATCCAACCGACAGGGCAGAGGCTGGTTTGCGCCAGAGCTCCCTTCACTTAATGCAAATGGATGCAATGGAAACAAAGTCACACGAGGTCTCAGAGCTCACTTCACTTAACCAGCCTCACTTTCCTCCACTGCTACAAGAAAGAAAAGAAAAGGAAGCCCCAGGTAGTTAAAGGACTGAGGGGTCAGACCTGAGTGAATAAGATTAGCACACAATAGGCGCTTAATACATTTTAAAAATAAGTTATATTTCATTCCAGCCAGGTGCGGTGGTTCACGCCTGTAATCCCACCACTTTGGGAGGCTGAGGTGCACGGATCACTTGAGGTCAGGAGTTCAAGACCAGCCTGGCCAACATGATAAAACCCCATCTCTACTAAAAATACAAAAATTAGCTGGGTGTGGTGGCACACGCCTGTAATTCCAGCTACTCAGGAGGCTGAGACAAGAGAATCACTTGAACTCAGGAGGTGGAAGTTGCAGTGAGCCGAGATCACGCCACTACACACCAGCCTGAGCGACAGAGTGAGAATCTGTTTCAAAAAACAAAAAAAAAAGTTTTATTTTATTCCTTCTCTCTTTTCCCCTCTTAGTTTCAGACAGTCTCACTCCATCACCCAGGCAGGAGTGCTGTGGTATGATCATGGCTTACGCAGCCTCCAACTCCCAGGCTCAAGTGATCCTCCCACCTCATACTCGAGTGGCTGGGACAACAGGCGCCACCACACCTGGCTAATCTTTTACTTTTTGTAGAGATGGGGTCTTGCTCTGTTGCCCAGGCTGGTCTCGAATGCCTGGATGCAAGCGATCATCCCACCTCCACCTCCAAAAGTTCTGGGATTACAGGTGTGGGCCGCCGTGCCTGGCCTCCTTGCTTCTCAATTCTGCCTCTGTGGTATTTTATCATAGGTGTGGGCCGCCGTGCCCGGCCTCCTTGCTTCTCAATTCTGCCTCTGTGGTATTTTATCGCAGGTGTGGGCCGCCATGCCCGGCCTCCTCGCTTCTCAGTCCTGCCTCTGTTCTAGTTTACAGTTTGCATCACTGAATACGCATCTCTCAACAGATCTGGCATCACACGGCACTTGGATGTGAAGTATGGAAAGCACAAGGAAAAGTAGTGTCCTCAGGTCCCATGGGACAGTGCAATAAAGTCACACAGGATAGTGTCATGAGGTTCTGTAGGTTGCATGGAGGCCACACACCACCTCGTCCTGCTTTCAAACACAGACCCTGGAGACCTAGACTCAAGAGGCTTCCTTTACAGTCAGTCACGCTGCTCAGGAACGCCTGGGAATTTCTTATGTTAAAGGCTTATTATAGTTTTGTTTTGTTTTTTTTTTTTTTTTTTTTTTTTGGGGACGGAGTCTTGCTCTGTCGCCCAGGCTGGAGTGCAGTGGCGTGATCTCGGCTCACTGCAAGCTCCGCCTCCCTGGTTCACGCCATTCTCCTGCCTCAGCCTCCCGAGTAGCTGGGACTACAGGCGCCCGCTACCACGCCTGGCTAATTTTTTTGTATTTTTAGTAGAGACGAGGTTTCACCATGTTAGCCAGGATGGTCTCGATCTCCTGACCTCGTGATCCGCCCACCTCGGCCTCCCAAAGTGCTGGGATTACAGGCATGAGCCACTGTGCCCAGCACTTATCATAGTTTTTATGCTTTTAATTTTTTTCTAATTGTAAAAGTGCTGTATGCCCATCAACAGTCGACTGGATAAAGAAAATGTGGTACGTATCGACCACGGGATATTAAGAACAAGATCATGTCCTCTGAAGCCACATGGGTGGAGCTGGAGCTGTGACCCTAAGGGAACTGACACAGGCAACAAAACCAAACACAGCTCTCGCTTATGAGAGGAAGCCAAATGCTGAGACACATGGACGCAAAGAAGGAACAACAGTCAGCAGGGCCTGCTTGAGGGTGGAGGGAGGGAGGAGGAGGGAGAGGACTGAACCTACACTGATCACCTGGTGAAATAATCCACCCCCTACACCCCGGTGATGTGCAAGTTACTGATACTACAAACCTGCATGTGCACCCCTGGATCTAAAACGGAAGTTAAGAAAAAGTACGGTAATTTCCATTCAAGAGTACTGAAGGTACTGAAGAATTTCCACTCGAGTACTAATTTTCCATACTGAAAATTAGGGTAACTCAAATACTCTATCTTACATTTTAATATCTTATATTTGAATGCATCATATGTACGTTGGCATTTTACAGGTAATGGCAGTTTTTTCCCTCTTTTAGTGGTACATGAAAAGAAAACATATAGTATATACAGTATACGGTGCATGGTAAGTATACGGTAGAATTTACCTATAATTTACTCATAAAATACTAACGTTTACTTTTTTGGCATATTGATTTGAGTCCTTTTTAACAATTTCTATCTACAGATGGAACTCACGGTCTCTGGACAGTTTTGTGCCTGGCTTTCTGATCCTATTTGTCCCTCATAACACTTTAGAGCCCCTCATCTTCACACAAGCGTGGGTCTCTCTGAGTGGCGGGAAGGGTGGAATGCAGGACGCAGCCAGCCCTGCAGCAGGCTCTGTGGCATGTGAAGCTAGTGACCGAGGCCCCAGCATGACCACAGACGCTGACCATGCCTGGGCTTTGCACGAGCCTCAGAAGGACCAAGAAGGAGATGCAGGCATTCTGGAGGTGCTGTGTAGCTCAGCCCACAGGAACATGGATCTCACAGTGCTGCCTTCTCCTCAGCAAACAGCTGCTGGGGCAGATCTTAGAGGCAACAGTGTTTTACTATCACACATAGGCAAGGACTTCTCGGACAGAAGTGCTTCCTCAGTACCATCGTGAAGCAATGCCTAATGTCAGGGTTGCAAAGCATTTCTGACAGCGTGGTTTGAAAATCCAGAGCAGACTCTCAGTTCTTCAGGATGTTCTGGCAACACAGCCGTGTGTTCCAAGGGCCTCCAAAAGTTCCAGCTGGGCCTCTGGAGCGAGGCCTCAATGGCCCTGAGGAGGAACTCTCAGCGCTAGCAGCATGCAGGATTCATGTCCTGTGCACAGCTACACACGCAGAAGAAGTATAATTAACAAATTACACTTAGGATGGGAAGAGATCAGGGGACAAGCAGAGGCTCTTGATACCTTAGAGTGGGGTTGGTACACTTCCATACAAGGTCAGACAGTAAATAATTAGGCTCAGTAGGCCACAAGTCACTGTGTGCTGGGAAAGAACCCGGACAGTGTACAAATGGTGGTCATAGCTTTGTGCTAATACAATTTTATTTTTAAAAGCAGTCATTTGCAGACCCTGCTTTAAATGGAGACAGAGTTTTAGACAGGAATGGAATCCGAGACAGAGAAAAACAGGCAGGAGGGCGAAAGGATCTCAGCGTCTGCTTCAATCTCACCAGCAAGCAGAAGCTCCAGACTTCGAGCTAAGACAGCAAAGAAGAGGCGCTTCTAGACGTGTCATCTTCCAAAGTTCACGAAAACAGAGGAAGACGGCAGGGAAAAGCCATCTCTGAAACCAGCCATTTTCACACGCCTGGCACCTACAAACCGCGAGGCACAGGGGCCAACGGGAAGCTGCTGACTACAGGAGGGCGGTCCAGAAAGTAAAGCCTCTCCCAGAGGCGAGTGGGGAGGGAACATCCCAGAGCCAAGGCAGGAGCTGGAGGAGGAGGAGGAGGAGGGCGGCGGCTTTGGAACCAAAGGAGTGACGGGGCGACCCCAGGGACGACCCCCACCCCAACACAGGCGGAGAGTGACGGGGCGACCCCAGGGAGTGACCCCAGGGACGACCCCCACCCCAACACAGGCAGAGAGTGACGGGGCGACCCCAGGGACGACCCCCACCCCAACACAGGCGGAGAGTGACGGGGCGACCCCAGGGAGTGACCCCAGGGACGACCCCCACCCGAACGCAGGCAGAGAGTGATGGGGTGACCCCAGGGAGTGACCCCAGGGACGATCCCCACCCGAACGCAGGCAGAGGGTGACGGGGCGACCCCAGGGAGACGACCCCCACCCCAACACAGGCAGAGGGTGACGGGGCGACCCCAGGGAGTGACCCCAGGGACGACTCCCACCCCAACACAGGCAGACACACAAAAGCCAGGCCAGCCACCCAACCAAGGAGCTCTGGGCCCTGCCTCTCCCTGAGCTGTTCTTTGTCAACTGCAGGCTCTACCTGAAGAGAAGCCATCACAATGAAGCTGCTGTGGGAGAGACCTGTGGATCCAGGGGTGAGGCCACGGGCAACAGGCAGCGACACACAACCTCAAAAAAGTTCTCTCACAGAAAGCTCAAGGAACAGATACAAGACTTCAGAGAAGGGATAATAGGAAAAGAGGGGGCAAGTGAGCTGGGAGAGCTCAGAAGAAAGGATGATCCCGAGAAGAGGCTTCCGAGGGGAGCCGGCACACGCCCGGGGAGCTCAGAAAAGCAAAGCTCTGCTCTGTTCCCCCAACACTCCAAGGCCCTTCCCACCACGGATCCCACGATCCAGGCACCAACTCCCCATCTTACCCTTTAAATACTCTCTGATCCGCTCCTTCAGTTCCACAGATTTATTTTTGCTTCTTTCACAAATCACCTATTGAATAAAAAGTGTGTCTAAATCTTATTTGATTGCAATATTTCCTTATCATTACAATGATTTTAGAAAAGTAAGTTTTAAAGTCAGTAAAGCAGAATAGTATCTTAGTGCTAAAGATTTAATAAAGCTCACAATCAAAAACTGTGTGAAGAGTGCAGTCTTTCTAAAAGTCTAAGGGGACAGCTAAGAGAACACCCTCTGGGATTATGGGTAAATTTACTTTTTCTTCATGCTATTCTGCATTTTCTAACTGTCTGCAAGGAGAGGAAAACATACAAGCACACCGTCAAGTAAAAGCAGGAGGCATGTGAACATGTTTCTAACTTTCTCAGGTGTCTGAGTTTCACTTACAAGAAGCCTCATCGGCCGGGCGCGGTGGCTCAAGCCTGTAATCCCAGCACTTTGGGAGGCCGAGACGGGCGGATCACGAGGTCAGGAGATCGAGACCATCCTGGCTAACCCGGTGAAACCCCGTCTCTACTAAAAAGTACAAAAAACCAGCCGGGCGAGGTGGCGGGCGCCTGTAGTCCCAGCTACTCGGGAGGCTGAGGAAGGAGAATGGCGTAAACCCGGGAGGCGGAGCTTGTAGTGAGCTGAGATCCGGCCACTGCACTCCAGCCTGGGCGACAGAGCGAGACTCCGTCTCAAAAAAAAAAAAAAAAAAAAAAAAAGAAGCCTCATCATACATAAGCTTTTTGTTGTGAGGCTGGGTCAAGGTGGAGCTCCTAACTAACACGGAACAAGAATGTTCTATTTTTGCCACTACAGAAATCAAATTTCTCAGCCTTGGAGAACTGCAGCAAAATACAAACTTGTGCTAGAAACTACAGAAAAACTAACAACCCTCAAATAAAAGGAAGGAAAGGAGCCAGCCTGTGAGAGAAACTGACTAAAACTAGGAAAACAACCACATTTTTGAGTCTGTACTGGATTGTAAGCTTTAAAAAGTCAAATGCTTTTTAAAATGCCAGGAGTTAGGCCAGGCGCGGGGGCTCACGCCTGTAATCCCAGCACTTTGGGAGGCAGAGGCGGACGGATCACGAGGTCAGGAGATCAAGACCATCCTGGTCAACATGGTGAAACCCCGTCTCTACTAAAAATATAAAAAATTAGCCAGGCGTGTTGGCGGGCGCCTGTAGTCCCAGCTACTCGGGAGACTGAGGCAGGAGAATGGCGTGAACCTGGGAGGCGGAGCTTGCAGTGAGCCGAGATCGTGCTACTGCACTCCAGCCTGGGAGACAGAGTGAGACTCCGTCTCAAAAAATAAATAAAAAAATAAAAATAAAAAATTAAAATAAAATGCCAGGAGTTTTTAGTTACCAAATGCCATTCTTATGCTGAATAAGTGCAGATATTCTCACACACACACACACACACACACACACATACACACACACACAAATTAAATCATACATATGCAAAATAATGGCAATTTCTCAGTTGTAGAATTTTCTGGTGAATTTTATTCTTTTTGGTCAAGCAGTATTTTAAATTTTCTATGGCAAGTGGATGTATTGCTTATGCAATAACAGCAGTTACAGAGGGGGTGTAGGAGAGGCCACTGCCACCGGAAGATTCTTACAGCTTTTATTTCTAAAGGGCTGCTAGACCGTGGACAGCTCACAGCTGTAATACACAGAAACATCAAACTTGTCTTTCAGTTCTCAGAAGGTCCAGATACGTCTGGCACTTTGCGGGCACAGAACGTACTTCTGCCCTTTGTAAGGTGCACTTTGCTCAGCTGCTCAGGGTCATGATGAGGCCTGACTGACCACGCTTTTCTGGGTCAGATGAGTACGTATGTGTGAGAAGCTTAGCACAGCGCTTGGTGCACACTGAGCTGAATACAATTTAGCTGCTTTCAGCATCGTCATCCTCACCACCATCGTCACCATCACCATCACCTCTGCCAACACCATCATCACTGCGATCTTCATCCTCACCATCACATCATCACCATCACTATCTTCATCACCATCCTCACCACCATCATCCTCATCACCACAACCATCACCATCATCACCTCATCACCATCACCAGCATCATCTCATCACCATCACCAGCATCATCATCCTCACTGTCACCATTCCCACAATCCTCACCACTACCACCATCACCACCTTCACCATCACCAGCATCACCATCATCACCACCATTCTCACTACCACCATCATCACCATAATCACCATCACCACCATCACACCATAATCATCACCATCATCATCACAACCATCATCATCCTCACTACCATCACCACCATCATCATCCTCACCGTCACCATTACCACAATCCTCACCACTACCACCATCACCACCATTACCATCTTCACTATCACCACCATCATTCTCACTACCACCATCATCACTCTCACCATCACCATCATTCTCACCAGCACCATCATTCTACCACCGTCATCACCATCACCATCACCACCACCATCATTACTTCTGTTCTCTTTGACTCTGGTCAACTGACGTGTTCAGAAAGGGAACTTGATAAAAGACTGTGAGCTGTTTAAAGCAACTGACTGCCAGTTTTAGGAAAATAAAATCAGCAAACCGGGTCAGTTCCTTCCCTCCTGGTTCTACAGATGCATCATCTTCACAAAGTGCATCTGACCCAACAGCCAGGGTTCTAACATGTCCCATAAGGCAAACACACTCACACAGAGCTCCTTGTGGCTTCCCTGTGCCTGTGATAACAGACTGTCCATTTATGTCTTTTCATTTCTAACTCCAGATAGTAACTGAATTTTAATAAGTACTTACATCTTCAGGTGTTTTATCATATTTATTCCTTGGGTTTTTTACAATCAAATGGTGTGACGAAAGCACGTTGACTACATCTGCACTTCCAAACTTACAAGCAAAATGCAACGGTGTGTCATAGCCCTGAAAAAAGGTGCAGAGGAAGCACAATTATTCACACGATCTCATAAGGTTGCTCTAAGATGAAAATAGATATTTATACATTTATTTATTGATTTTATTTTATTTTTTGAGACAGAGTCTCACTCTGTTGCCCAGGCTGGAGTGCACTGGCGTGATCTTGGCTCACTGCAATCTCTGCCTCCTGGATTTAAGTGATTCTCCTGCCTCAGGCTCCCCAGTAGCTGGGACTACAGGCACCTGCGACCACATCCATTTTTTTTTTCTTTTTTAGTAGAGACGGGGTTTCACCGTGTTGGTCAGACTGATCTCAAACTCCTGACCTCAGGTGATCCACCCGCCTTGGCCTCCCAAAGTGCTGGGATTACAGGCGTGAGTCACCCCACCCGGCTTCTACTTTTTTTTTTTTTTTAAAAGACTCACAAACAAAAAGGCCATATAAGACGCTACTTTTATAACAGAAAAATAACTGGCATTCTAGCACATACCCACTTCATGCCAAGGCTTGAGCTCAGCACACTGACCCGGGTGCCCAGGCCCTGGAGGAGCTTAAATTCTCTATAAACAGCGAACAGTAGCTTTAACCAGTACAGGGCCCAGTACAACGTCATGTAAAACATGCCCAGAAAATGAAATACACAGATGGGGACCACAGTCGGAATAAAGCAAAGCCCACGAATTTGGCCTGTACTCAAAGAAAAGTCTCTGTGGCACGTGACACCCAGTAAACGAAACTCTTTTCACTGCTGACGATGCTGCACCACGCCCTGACTGGGAACCCAGGTCTCTGTCCATGACGCTGCGTCACGCCCTCCCTCCCCCATGGGGTCGCAGGTCTCCACGCCATCTGCCTGGAGTTCCCACAGCTGCACCTCTGATCCTTCCTTATGCTCTGGGCAGTCTCAATGTCACCTTCAAATGTGGCCTATAGACCAGCAGGCCTCATGGTCAACAGTGCCCCTGAGCCCAAGACCTGAAGGGCCAACTCCCTCCCAGGCACCTCACTTGGACATCCCACAGGCAGCTCCACTGCACCGTGTAGAAAACAGAATTCATTTACACCTAGCAGAGCCAGAAACGCCTCCTCACGTCACCTCTGATTACCAAGATTCTGGCTGTAAAGTGTCTGGTGGCATCGTATGCCATGGCGGCCACCCCTAAGCTTCTGCACAGGGAACAAAAACTCATCATGGACCCTGCGGCCTGCACTGACACCCCGCCTCCACTCCTTGGCAACACAGCCTAGGTCACCCGCAAATGTCCTTCTCCAGCTCCCTCCCACCATCACCCACTAGAGGTAATAACCCTTACGACTCGCTCACACGACCCCAGAAAGGTCTGGATGTTTGAATACACCACCACGCTGCCTGCACCCCATCCTTCTGTCCAGGGGCTGGTAAGCTTTCTTGGACAAGGACCAGACAGCAAGCATTATAGACTTTTGAGGCCATCCTGTCTCTGCCACGGCTACCCAACTCCACTCTTGTAGCAGGAAAGCAGCCACAGACAAATCCACAAATGAGTGTGGCTATGTTCCAATAAAGCCTTATTTACACACACAGATGGCAGCTGAGCTGGCTCCTGGGCTGCAGTTTGCTGGCCCCTCCTCGAGTGCAATGATTGCTCTGTGTTCTCCAACCCTCAGGCCCTTCTTCTTTTCTTTTTTTTGGAGATAAAGAAGTCTTACTTTGTCACCGAGGCTGGAGTGCAGGGGCGCAATCTCGGCTCATTGCAACCTTCACCTCCCAGGTTCAAGTGATTCTCCTGCCTCAGCCTCCCTAGTAGCTGGGATTACAGGTGAGGATAATTTTAGTTTTTTTTTTTTTTTTTTTGAGACGGAGTCTCACTCTGTTACCCAGGCTGGAATGTGGTGGCGCGATCTCGGCTCACTGCAAGCTCCGCCTCCCAGGTTCACACCATTCTCCTGCCTCAGCCTCCTGTGTCGCTGGCACTACAGGTGCCCACCACCGTACTCGGCTAATTTTTTGTATTTTTAGTAGAGACGGGGTTTCACCGTGTTAGCCAGGATGGTCTCGATCTCCTGACCTCGTGATCCCCCCGTCTCCGCCTCCCAAAGTGCTGGGATTACAGGTGTGAGCCACCGCGCCCGGCCCTAATTTTAGTATTTTTAATAGAGACAGGGTTCTGCCATGTTGGCCAGGCTGGTCTCAAACTCTTGACCTCAGGTGATCCACCCGCCTCAGCCTCCCAAAGTGCTGTGATTACAGACGTGAGCCACGGCACCCGGTCCTCAGGCCTTTCTTGGTCCACATTCTACTTTACAGGACTGAGGTTCCGGGTCCTCTGCTTCAGAAACATGACCGTCCCCCTCCCGCTTCCCAGGCCCTCTGCCGTGCATCTGGGCAGATGGTCTACACAGAAAGGACCCGCAACAGAACGGCTTCCTTCTGGCCCACCATTCTCCCCACTACACAACGGCCCTTTCCAACCTGTTCTGTACTCGGCAAACCTCACCACCCCGATTTCTGCCTGTTCTTGCTGGGTAACTTCCTGTAGTTCTGGCTGACCTTCTCTCCAGCCCTGCTTCTCACCCACACCATAATCTTGGGATGTGATCTCTCCAAAAACCCTGGTACTTTCTCAAGTTATTTTTGGTCCACACTTTAATGATTCCTACTTTCGGGGGTTATAATAAACAAATATAACCTGAAATATCTAATTTCAGTAATTTACTAAGTTTTCTTTCTGGACACACACATGCACATTTTCTGTGAATACTGCGTGAAAATAAGAACATGTATTCCTAGTCGAACCTCATTTCCTTACTCAGTTTGCTCACACTCAGCATAACTGACGCACTGTGATGTTACTCCCCCTTTCCTAGTTCATGTACACTATTGCTTTTTTGGTAACCACTGTTTTCACTTTTACCCCTTTCTATAATTTTGCTGGCTTGACAAAATGTCAACACTCCCCCTTTACTCTCTTGTTGATTTAAAAATTATTCTTGCTTTTCAATTTTGCAGCTCAGTCGGGCGCAGCGGCTCACGCCTGTAATCCCAACACTTTGGGAGGCCAACGCGGACGGACCACTTGAGGTCAGGAGCTCAAGACCAGCCGGGCAAATATGGTGAAACCCTGTCTCTACTAAAAGTACGAAAATCAGCCGGGCGTGGTAGTGCATGCCGGCAGTCCCACTACTCAGGAGGCTGAGTCAGGAGCATCGCTTGAGCCTGGGAGGCAGAGGCTGCAGTGAGCTGAGATTGTGCCACTGGCCACTGCACTCCAGCCTGGGGCACAGAGCAAGACACCGTCTCAAAAAAAAAATTTTTTTTTGCAGCTCAACATATCATATTCACTGTGTTATCCAAATAACAAAATTATGCCTCCCCACAATATGCTTCTTTGACACTCTCTTCTACCCACCACAACACGACATTCCACACTCCCGGGTTTTACTAAGAGTTTGTAATTCCTGGCTCTAAGCTGTCACTGGGCTTTCCCTCACAAAAATACATCGATTCTTCAAGAATTCTTACTTATGCATTGTTCAACCACTGAAAACCATCCCTCTTTCGGTGGTGGGGACAGGGTCTTGCTCTGTCATCCAGACTGCAGTATAGTAGTGCCATCTCGGCTCATTGCAGCCTCTGCGTCCTAGGCTCAGGGGATCCTCTCACCTCAGCCTCCTGAGTAGCTGGGGCTACAGGCATGTGCCACCACCCCTGGCTAATTTGTTTTTTTAAATTTTTTGTAGAGACAGAGTTTTGCCATGTTGCCCAGGCTGGTCTCAAACTCCTGGGCCACCTCAGCCTCCCTAAGTGCTGGGAGGCCATCCACATGAATTTAAACAGTCGTGTACCCAGTTTTACACTAAAGTTTGTAGTTGAAACAGATAACTGTGCTGTCCTTCCTAGGGGTACAGGAAGTGGACAGGGCAGAGGATTTGAAACACTGAGCCAAAGCCCAGGCTCCCTTTAAGAATCATGTTAGTGGCCAGGTGCGGTGGCTCACGCCTGTAATCCCAGCACTTTGGGAGCCCGAGGCGGGCGGATCACGAGGTCAGGAGATTGAGACCATCCTGGCTAACACGGTGAAACCCCATCTCTACTAAAAATACAAAAAAAATTTGCCAGGCATGGTGGCAGGTACCTGTAGTCCCAGCTACTCAGGAGGCTGAGGCAGGAGAATGGTTGAACCCGGGAGGAGGAGCTTGCAGTGAGCCGAGATTGCGCCACTGCACTCCAGCCTGGGAGACAGAGCAAGACTCCATCTCAAGAAAAAAGAAAAAAAAAAAATCAGGTTAGCCCGTCAGAATGTTGAAGGATTGAAGAGCCGCACGCGTTGAGTGGCGTTTCTGACCTCCTCCTTCCCTAACTCGCAGGAGTGCAATCGCCCAGAAAGCCCTATGTGTTCCACGAGCTTCTTATCTTGAAATGTTGAACAAGAAAACTGTCCATTTTCTGAGACCCCCCAGAAAGTAAACTGATTATCAACAACTGCTTAATTGTTGCACTAATCTATCTTTAACGAAAAGCAAATTCGTTATTTTTTTTAAGCAATGGACTTTTCAAAAATTGAAATTAGGCAAAGCAGCTTAAGCCTCCTAATGAGAGAATATTATTTGTTCAGACTCAAGCTGAAATTCAAGCCTCACATTGCCTTATGCTTTGTTTATGATAAATGTATAAATGAGGATTGCTTAACAGCTGTAAGCACTGTATGGGATTTTACACCTGGCCTGCGTGACCGCCTGTTCCAGTTGGGGTGTTGATTTGACTAATACGCTTCATCCCAGTGTATAAAACTTGCTTCTCTTCTCAAGCAGAGCAGCTCCCCTGGCTCCCTACTCTGCCCTGAAGGACTCTTGGGCTCCTGGGGGTGGGAGGGGCCAAGAGAAGGAAAAGCCTGTCTTTAGCACCCTTTAGAAGAGCTGTGCCCCCTTCACAGTGCTGCCTTGCATGGGCCTAGCCCGGGGGGGCACTCATCAGTGACTCCAACTCGCCTGCTTGCTGCACTTGGGATGAAACGATCCCACAGGTCAGGTGGAGGGTGGGGTGTGGGCACTGGCCAGGATTGCTGTCGCCTTTTCTCAAGAGCGAGGAAGATCGTTCCTATTTCTAAGCAGTCACACCCCAGCAGTCTCTTTCTCACACAGTCCTGCACGTTAGGCGCCGTGGTCTGCAGGGGCAGCTCTGTGCCTCAGTGGCTCTTGGCAGGACACTGAGGGCCTGTCTGTGGTGTGCCCAGCTCTGCCACTCCCAGGAGGAGAAAGGCTGCTCAGCTCAAGGTATCCTGTTCAGCAGAGCAAATGTCCTCTGACAACCATGTCCCCAGACAGTTCAGACACCCTTGGGGACAGCACTGCACACACGACAAAGACGCAGGGGCCAGGGAAGCCCAGCACTCGGTGCCCTCTGTCCCGTGGGACGTGGTGAGAAGGCAGGCTGCAGGGGTGTAACTATGTGTCTTTTCCCCAAAGTTATTACACCAATGAGTAACTGGTCAATAAAGCATTCTTCTGGGGAAGAAATTTTAAACAATTAAAAAAAGAAAGCGTCAGTGGAGGGTGGGCACGCACCATCTTGTCGGGGGTGTTCAGATACAGGTCAACCACGTAGCGGATGCGCTTCTGCAGCATGGCCTCGTCGTCATCGGGGTACATCAGCCTCATGAAGTCGGGGTTCTCCAGGACGTCCAGAGTCAGCCGGCAGATGGAAGCCTGGTTCTCTTTGGCAGCAACATGCATCACGTTGTACCTGCACCCTTCCTGAAAGAGACCCGCATGCTCTGAGCTCCCATCTGTGACACGTGGACACGTCTGTCGCGAGTGCTGCGATGGAACCGGCCAGGCCGCGCACCCACCCGATGGAACCGCACCTACCCGAAGGAACCAGCCAGGCCGCGCACCCACCCAATGGAACCGCACCCACCGATGGAACCAGCCAGGCCGCGCACCCACCGATGGAACCGGCCAGGCCGCGCACCCACCCAATGGAACCGCACCCACCGATGGAACCAGCCAGGCCGCGCACCCACCGATGGAACCGGCCAGGCCGCGCACCCACCCGATGGAACCGCACCTACCCGATGGAACCAGCCAGGCCGCGCACCCACCGATGGAACCGGCCAGGCCGCGCACCCACCCGATGGAACCGCACCTACCCGATGGAACCAGCCAGGCCGCGCACCCACCGATGGAACCAGCCAGGCCGCGCACCCACCCGACGGAACCGGCGAGGCCGTGCACCCACCCGACGGAACCGGCGAGGCTGTGCACCCACCCGATGGAACCGCACCTACCCGATGGAACCAGCCAGGCCGCGCACCCACCCGACGGAACCGGTGAGGCCGTGCACCCACCCCATGGAACCGCACCTACCCGATGGAACCGGCCAGGCCGCGCACCCACCCGATGGAACCGCACCTACCCGATGGAACCAGCCAGGCCGCGCACCCATCCAATGGAACCGGCCAGGCCGCGCACCCATCCGATGGAACCGCACCTACCCGATAGAACCAGCCAGGCCGCGCACCCACCCGATGGAACCGCACCCACGGATGGAACCGGCCAGGCCGCGCACCCACCGATGGAACCGGCCAGGCCGCGCACCCACCCGATGGAACCGCACCTACACGATGGAACCAGCCAGGCCGCGCACCCACCGATGGAACCAGCCAGGCCGCGCACCCACCCGATGGAACCAGCCAGGCCGCGCACCCACCCGACGGAACCAGCGGGGCTGCACACCTACCTGCACAATAGTTGGGTTGTCCCCTGAGCCAATCAGATAACGGGGGTTGCTCCAGATGAGGTCAGAAAAGGTGTCTTCCTCTCCCTTCTCCACAGCTTTCCGAAGCTTGGCGGTGAGGTCCTGCGTGCGGGGATTTTTATAGCTGTTCGCTCGCTCTTTGTTGACTGTTTCTGATTCAGACAAGCACAAACCATCTGCCGGTAAGAGACAGAATTTAAGAAAGATCAGTGTCACCAAGTCACTCATGCCCCGTGACCAGGGATAAGGAGCTTTCCACACAGGCCTCTGGGCCAACTGGGAGGCACAGGTGAGAAACGACGAGATGGGCCTGCGGCCACCAGCCCCAGCATGTAACGGCAGCCAGCGCACCCCTGTGAGCAGAGCAAGTGGAGGAGAGCAGCCAGACCCTGCCGCAAGCTTGCTGGGAAACACTGAATGAGGCCAAGTTTGGTGAACTTTGTGTTTTTTCAGAGACAGGGTCTGGCTCTGTCACTCAGGCTGGAGTGCAGTGGCACGATCACAGCTCACTGCAGCCTCGACCTCCTGGGCTCAAGTGATCTCAGCCCCCCAAGTAGCTGGGACTACAGTTGTGTGCCACCACGCCTGGCTTATATCCGTATATATAAATGTATTTTTAAAGATAGGATCTCACTATGTTGCCCAGGCTGGTCTCCAACTCCTGGCTTCAAAGGATCCTTCTGCCTCAGCTCCCAAAAATGTTGGAATTACAAGCATGAGTCACCACAGCCGGCCAGTGAACTCTGAAAGCTTGGTCAGTAGGTGGAGGAGGAATAACGGCAGTTGTGGGCAAGGGAACACTCCCAGCAATCACACAAGACCTTCGATGTGCACAGTGTGGCTGCAAAGGATCACAGGATTAAGGAGCCACCACACCCTGCTGATTTTTTTGTGGGGACGGAGTTTTGCTCTTTCGCCCAGGGTGGAGTGCAGTGGTGCGATCGTGGCTCACTGCAACCTCTGCTTTCCGGTTTCAAGCAATTCTCCTGCCTCAGCGTCCCAAGTAGCTGGGATTACAGGCACCTGCCACCACGGCCAGCTAATTTTTGTATTTTTAGTAGAGACAGGGTTTCACCATGTTGGCCAGGCTAGTCTGAAACTCCTGACCTGAGATTATCCACCCACCTCAGCCTCCCCAAATGCTGGAATTACAGGCATGAGCCACCGTGCCCGGCATGATTTCTGTCTTAAAGTGATTTCCTTCTGAGGAATTCTCACAAACCGCAAAGAAGGAAATCTGTACCTGTTAGAAGCCACTCTGGTTTCCATCCAGGAAGCACCTGTATAAGGCTGACTGAGGACAGGCAGATGACTGGAGGGAGAGGGTGCCATTCCTCTGGAGTACCAACCCGCCAGAGAAGCCCAGACAACTGTGAGCTGGGAGAGGGAGCAGGAGCTGAGGCCAGACGAAAGGTAAAGGCAGAGGCTCTACCCCACACTGACTGTGAAGAGCCTCTTCACACAAAACCCGAGTTCTGAGCTAGGAGGTGGAGAGGAGGCAGACTTCGGGCTGGACAGTTCCTACAGACGAGCCCGACTTTTGCAGATGCCCTAGTCCTAGAAGTAGGTATAGCTTCAGGTGGGGAAGGAGACTGCTCTCAGGATCCAAAAAGGCACAGTGGCTCACGCCTGTCATCCCAGCACTTTGGGAGGCTGAGACGGGAGGGTCACTTGATGCCAGCAATTTGATCAGCCTCGACAACATGGCAAGACCCTATCTCCATAAAAAAATTTAAATTCTAGCCTGGCCAACATGGTGACTAAAAATACAAACATTAGTTGGGCCTGGTGGCGGGCACCTGTAATCCCAGCTACTCGGGAGGCTGAGGCAGGAGAATCACTTGAACCCATGAGGCAGAGGTTGCAGTGAGCCGAGATCGCACCACTGCACTCCAGGCCAGGCAACAGAGCAAGACTCCGTCTCAAAAAAAAGTTTAAATTAGCTGGGTGTGGTGGCGCATGCCTATTTCTCTCCCTATTTGGGAGGGTAAAGCAGGTGGATTGCTTGAGCCCAGGAGTTTGAGGCTGCCGTGGGCCATGACAGCACCATACTCCACTCCAGGCTGGCAAAGCAAGACCCTGTCTCTTTACAAAAAGAAAAGAAAAAATCCAACAGGCAGCAAGGAGAGACGTGGGGGCAGATGGAAGCAGCCACAGCGTTCTTTTCAGCTTCTCCACTCAAGATGCTAGTTACTGGCATGTCAGCATCAGAGCTAGCGTGGCTTCCTGGTCCACTGAGACGCCATCGACTCTACCCCCACAGAGAAAACAAGTTACCACATACGAGGAAAGAAGGCACAAAACAGGGTGGGATCTATGTGACAGGAACATCAAGATGTGAACTGCTGCATGATTTACCTTTCACCCCGTCACTGCTAAAGAGCGGCGCTGTTTTCACAGGAGAAAGTGGTAAGGACGTTCTGCTTGGAGAAGGGAAATAATCACAAATTCCTCTGGCAAATTTCTCAGCGTCTTCTCTGGTAGAAAAAGCTTTAAATCGGGACCCTTTGATCATCTTTACAGCTTGCAATGCTTCTTTTTTATTTTCATAAACATGGATCCTTTCTGGGTAGGAAAAGTAACAAAGGAAAATCAGAGATGAGTGACTGGAGCAGCTGTCACCTGGTCCACCCTGGGCTTCATCATCAGCTTCCATGTCTGCTACCCAGTCGCCCGGCTTAGTTCAGATCTTTAATCTTGAAGAAAAAGGGCCTTAGCTAGCCAAAATAACACAGTTAACAAGCTCAATTGTGTGCGTATATGCATGGGAGTAACATGATACATATTATGTTCACATATGTAATTCTATATGGCAAGATTCTATCCTAAAAACTAAATTTCATATAAAGATCTAAATAAAAATTATTAAAAAGCAAATTAAAAAAAACTATAATGATGTCAGCCAAGAACAAAAGAGAACTTTAAACACAATTTTGAACAGGAAACGCCTATTTTTTTTTTTTTTTTTTTGTGACGGAGTCTCGCTCTGTTGCCCAAGCTCAAATGCAGTGGTGCGATCTTGGCTCTCTGCAACCTCGGTCTCCCAGGTTCAAGCGATTCTCCTGCCTCAGCCTCCCGAGTAGCTGGGATTACAATGCACCTGCCACCACGCCCGGTTAACTTTGTATTTTTAGTAGAGACGGGGTTTCTCCATGTTGGTCAGGCCGGTGTTGAGCTCCCGACCTCAGGTGATCCATCCGCCTCAGCCTCCCAAAGTGCTGGGACTACAGGCATGAGCCACTGGACCCAGCTGGGAATGCCTTTTTAAACATGCCAAGAAACCATCCAAAACAAGCTAATTCTGATTATATAAAAATATGAAAGCTCTGTAGTGGAACTATCACGATCAAGTTTTGTATGAGACCATCGTAAATACATAAGATACAAACTATTAGCCAGGAGACAAAAATTTCTGAGCAATATAAGAGAGGAATGGTTACTGTCCACTACTGGATAAAAATGGCCATGGTCCAGGCAGAGTGGCTCACGCCTATAATCCCAGCACTTTGGGAGGCTGAGGCAGACGGATCACCTGAGGTTGGGAGCTCAACACCAGCCTGACCAACATGGAGAAACCCCGTCTCTACTAAATACAAAATCAGCCGGGCACGGTGGCGCACGCCTGTAATCCCAGCTACTCGGGAGGCTGAGGCAGGAGAATTGCTTGAACCCGGGAGGCGGAGGTTGCAGTGAGCCGAGATCGCGCCACCGCATTCCAGCCTGGGCAACAAGAACAAAACTCCATCTCATTAAAAAGAAAGAAAGAAAGAAAGAAAGAAAGAAAGAAAGAAAGAAAAACAAAGTCTACCTTGTGACTCTGTACTTCTACTTTCGTTTTTATAAAAATGAAAACAGGCCGGGCATGGCGGCTTATGCCTATAATCCCAGCACTTTGGGAGGTCGAGGTGAGCAGATCACAAGATCAGGAGATTGAGACCATCCTGGCTAATATGGTAAAACCCCGTCTCTACTAAAAATACAAAAAATAGCCGGGTGTGGTGGCGGGCGCCTGTAGTCCCAGCTACTTGGGAGGCTGAGGCAGAAGAATGGCTTGAACCCGGGAGGCGGAGCTTGCAGTGAGCCAAGATCGCGCCACTGTACTCCACCCTGGGTGACAGAGAGAGACTCTGTCTCCAAAAAAAAAAAAAAAAAAGTGCACTTATATTACATTCAAAAACACACGTTATATATCATGTTCTAAACATCTTAAAAATAAAAAAAAATGTTCATGTATATAAATAATAACAGGATCAATCATGGCGAAAGCAGTGAAGTAGTTACTTCTCAGCAGTGAGATCTGAGACCAGAAGAGAGAATCTGGCTTTTACTTTAGATGCCACTTATAGAACATACACATTATAAGTGATTGTAACGAGCAACCTTTACAATAATAAAGATTAAAAATAAGGCTGGACGAGGTGGCTCACACCTGTAATCCCAGAACTTTGGGAGGCCGAGGCAAGCGAATCACGAGGTCAAGATATAGAGACCAGACGGGCGCAGTGGCTCAAGCCTGTAATCCCAGCACTTTGGGAGGCCGAGACGGGCGGATCATGAGGTCAGGACATCGAGACCATCCTGGCTAACACGGTGAAACCCCGTCTCTACTAAAAAATACAAAAAACTAGCCGGGCGAAGTGGCGGGCGCCTGTAGTCCCAGCTACTCGGGAGGCTGAGGCAGGAGAATGGCGGGAACCCGGGAGGTGGAGCTTGCAGTGAGCTGAGATCCGGCCACTGCACTCCAGCCTGGGCGACAAAGCAAGACTCCGTCTCAAAAAAAAAAAAAAAAAAAAAAAGATATAGAGACCATCCTAGCCAACGTGGTAAAACCCCGTCTCTATTTTAAAAATACAAGAATTAGCCGGGCATGGTGGCACACTCAGCGACTTGGGAGGCTGAGGCGGGAAAATCACTAGAACCCAAAAGGCAGAGGTTGGAGTGAGCCCAGATCGCGCCACTGCACTCCAGCCTGGTGAAAGACCGAGACTCTGTACCAAAAAATAAGTAAACAAATAAATAATAAATGACAAAAATAAAAACTGCACTATGACCATTTCCCAGTGTCACTATTCTTTTTTTTTTTTTTGAGACGGAATCTAGCTCTGTCGCCCAGACTGGAATGCAGTGGCACAATCTCAGCTCATTGAAACCTCAGCCTCCTGAGAAGCTAGGACTACAGGCGCCTGTCACCACGCCCTGCTATTTTTTTGTATTTTTAGTAGAGACGGGGTTTCACCATGTTAGTCAGGATGGTCTCGAACCCCTGACCTTGTAATCTGACTGCCTCGGCCTCCCAAAGTGCTGGGATTACAGGCGTGAGCCACTGGCCTGGCCACTAAGTATTCTTTAAAAAGATCTTGGCCGGGCGCGGTGGCTCAAGCCTGTAATCCCAGCACTTTGGGAGGCCGAGACGGGTGGATCACGAGGTCAGGAGATCGAGACCATCCTGGCTAACACGGTGAAACCCCGTCTCTACTAAAAAATACAAAAAACTAGCCGGGCGAGGTGGCGGGCGCCTGTAGTCCCAGCTACTCGGGAGGCTGAGGCCGGAGAATGGCGTGAACCCGGGAGGCGGAGCTTGCAGTGAGCTGAGATCCGGCCACTGCACTCCAGCCTGGGCTACAGAGCGAGACTCCGTCTCAAAAAAAAAAAGAAAAAAAAAAGGTCTTATGGAAGAATAATATTCCATTCTATTCACGGTGTTTAACCAATTATCTACTCACAGGTATCACCACAAATGATATCACAGTAACAACAATACTAATGACAGTGTGCAATTTCCGGCATTCCAGTCAGTATTGAGTTCTCTTTTTTTTTTTTTCCCCAATGCTAAATCTTGTTTAAAATTACAATTCTTGGGCTGGGCACAGTGGCTCACACCTGTAATCTCAGCACTTTGGGAGGCTCAGGTGGGAGGACTGCTTGAAGCCAGGAGTTCAAGACCAGCCTGGGCAATAAAGCGAGACCCACTCTCTTAAAAAAAAAAAAAAAAATTGATTACCTAGGTGTGGGCAGGCGAGGTGGCTCACGCCTGTAATCCCAGCACTTCGGGAGGCCGAGCCTGGTGGATCACTTGAGCCCAGGAGTTGGAGACCAGCCTGGGCAAAGTGGGGAAATCTCATCTCCACCAAAAATACAAAAAAATGACTGCACACTGGCACATGCCCGTGATGTCAGCAATCCCAAGCTGAGGTGGGAGAAGTGCTTGAGCCTGGTAGGCAGACATTGCAATGAGCTGTTGAGATCACATCACTACACCCCAACCTGGGTGAGAGACAGAACCCAGTCTCAAAAAAAAAAAAAAACCAAACATAAAAAAAAAAACCAATTAGCTAGGCGTGCTGGTATGTGCCTGAAACCTTAGCACGCTGGGAGACCAAGGTGGGTGGATCGCTTGAGGGCAGTTTGAGAGCAGCCTGGGCAACATGGCAAAACCCTCTCTCTATAAAAAATACAAAAATCGGCCGGGCACGATGGCTCACACCTGTAATCCCAGAACTTTGGGAGGCCGAGGCGGGCGGATCCCGAGGTGGGCGGATCCCGAGGTCAGGGGTTCGAGACCAGCTTGGCCAAAATGGTGAAACCCTGTCTCTACCAAAATACAAAAATTAGCTGGGTGTGGTGGCAGGTGCCTGCAGTTCCCAGCTACTTGGGAGGCTGAGGGAGGAGAATCACTTGAACCCGGGACGCAGAGGTTACAGTTAGCTGAGATCGCGCTATTGCACTCCAGCCCAGGCAACAGTGCAAGACTCTGTCTCAAAAAAAAAACAAAAAAACAAAAACAGCTGGGTGTGGTGGCTCATGCCTGGGTCCCAGCTACTCAAGCGGCTGAGGCAGAAGGATCACCTGAGCCAGAAAGGTTGAGGCTGCAGCGAGACGTCACTGTACCACTGCAATGCAGCCTAGGTGGCAGAGTAAGACCATGTCTCAGATGAATAAATTAAAAAAATAAAATGGCCGGGGGCAGAGGCTCACGCCTGTAATCTTAGCACTTTGGGAGGACAAGGCAGGTGGATCACAAGGTCAGGAGTTCAAGACCAGCCTGGCCAAGATGGTGAAACCCCGTCCCTACTAAAAATACAAAAAATTAGCCAGGCGCGGTGGCAGGTGCCTGTTATTCCAATTACTCAGGAGGCTGAGGCAGGAGAATCACTTGAACTCAGAGGGCGGAGGTTACAGTGAGCCAAGACTGCGCCACTGTACTCCGGCCTGGGCAACAGAGTAAGACTCTGTCTCAAACAATAAATAACTAAATAAATAATAAAATAAAATTACAAAACTTTGATGCTGAAAATGTATGCATTCATTGGCCATTTGCATTCATTAACATAAAAGGTGTGCAGGTTACAATGCATTTTAAAAAGGGGGAGGCGACTAATCAACAAAGCTCCTAACCAAGAGCAGCAGCCAGCTAATGTTAATATCTCAGTCCAGCATATCTCACAGAATCCAATTTACCTAACCAATTTTAACAGTTCTCACGTAGACTCACAAATATTTCAGGAAAGTTCTACATAAAAATATTAACAACGGTTAACTGGGGTGATGAGATGGTGGTGATCGGATTTTTTCTTTTTTTATCTGTACTTTTCCATTTTCATATGTCATCCCGCCCTCTGCATATATGCTCTGTGTGAGGAAATCCTACACACGTCCCCATTACCATTTCTCGCTGGGATGTCCTCATATACTGGACACACCCCGTAGTACAAGGGCGGTTCCTTAGACGCAGTCACTCCAGTTCCGTAGGTGTCAACAGCACTGGGGGGCACCGAGCAGGTCTGAGATGTCACAGCTTCCTCTTCTGGAGGATTCAGGCCCACACTGTAACCAAAATCTCTGTCTTCAGAAAAACCAGCCTCATCAGTTGGGTTCCCTTCAGCTGACTTCAAAATCCTTTGTGTGTCTTGGCTGGGAGCTGTGGCACCTGCCTCATGGTGGTCGAAAGAAGGCAGCCTTCCTCCTTGCTCCAGTAAAGCCTGAGCCAATTTTTTCTCAAAAATGAACCTTGTAGTTGACGTAATGGGTCCACATTTCAATCCAGCTTTGACGATTTCTTCTCTAAGGTCATCTGGATTCAGAAGTTTCAATCGAGCCAACACAGCATCCATTGTCATTTCACCTAGGCCCAAGACAAAAAAATCAAATAGAGTCACAAAATACTAACACCTGCTGAAGCTGGGTGGCAGGTACCAGGGTTCGTTATTTAATGGCATCAGTTTATTTCATTAAAAACTTTTTTCTTGGCTGGGCGCAGTGGCTCATGCCTATAATCCCAGCACTTTGGGAGGCCGAGGTGGGCGGATCACCTGAGGTCAGGAGTTCGAAACCAGCCTGGCCAACATGGTGAAACCCCATTTCTACCAAAAATACAAAAAATTAGCCGGGTGCAGTGGCAGACACCTGTAATCCCAGCTACTCGGGAGGTTGAGGCAGGAGAATGGCATGAACCCAGGAGGCGGAGGCTGCAGTGAGCCAAGATTGTGCTCCAGCTTAGACAACAAGAGCAAGACTCCAGATCAAAAAAAAAAAAAAAAAAAATTTCTTTCTTTTTTCCCAGGCAGGATTCCACTTTTCATACAAACTCTCTCCTTACTATAATGCAACCAATTTTTTTTTTTTTTTTTTTTTTTTTTTTGAGGCAGAGTCTTGCTCTGTCACCCAGCCTGGAGTGCAGTGGCACCATCTCAGCTCACTGCAACCTCCGCCTCTTGGGTTCAAGTGATTCTCCTGCCCCAGCCTCCCAAATAGCTGGGATTACAGGCACCCGGCATCACGCCGAGCTAATTTTTGTATTTTTAGTAGAGATGGGGTTTCACCATGTTGGCCAGGTCGGTCTTGCACTCCTGACCTTAGGCGATCTGCCTGCCTTGGCCTCCCAAAGTGTTGGAACTACAGGCGTGAGCCTTTTTTTTTTTTTTTTTTTTTTTTTTGAGACGGAGTCTTACTATGTCTCCAGGCAGGCTAGAGTGCAATGGCGCAATCTCAGCTCACTGCAACCTCCACCGCCCGGGTTCAAGCGATTCTCCTGCCTCAGCCTCCTGAGTAGCTGGGATTACAGGCATGTGCCACCATGCCCAGTCAATTTTGTATTTTTAGCAGAGACAGGGTTTCTCCATGTTGGTCAGGCTGGTCTCGAACTCCCGACCTCAGGTGATCCGCCTGCTTTGGCCTCCCAAAGTGCTGGGATTACAGGCATGAGCCACCGTGCCCAGCCCATTATATTCTTTAAAAAAAAAAAAAAGTCCAGGCACGGTGGCTCATGCCTGTAATCCCAGCATTTTCGGAGGCCACGGCGGGCCGATCACCTCAGGAATTCGAGACCAGCCTGGCCAACACAGTGAAATCCTGTCTCTACTAAAAACAATTAAAATTAGCCGGGCATTGTGGCACATGCCTGTAATCCCAGCTACTCGGGAGGCTGAGGCAGGAGGATCACTTGAGCCTGGGAGGTGGAGGCCACCGTGAGCCGAGATGGCACCCCTGCACTCCAGCCTGGGCGACAGAATCAGACCCTGTCTCAACAACAAATAAAAGGATGGGGGGGAGTAATATTTCCGAATTTAAGTTTCCATAGGGTTCTGACTTTTAAAAACATGTTCGTGATTGACATACTCAAGAAATAAGTAAAGCCGGGCAAGGTGGCTCACACCTGTAATCGCAGCACTTTGGGAGACCAAGGTGGGTGGATCACGAGGTCAGCAGTTCGAGACCAGCCCAGCCAAGATGGTGAAACCCTGTCTCTACTAAAAACAATACAAAAATTAGCCAGGCGCGGTGGCAGGCGCCTGTAATCCCAGCTACTTGGGAGCCTGAGGCAGAAGAATCACTGGAACCCAGGAGGCAGAGGTTGCAGTGAGCGGAGATCACCCCACTGCACCCCAGTCTGGGCGACAGAGCGATACTCCGTTACAAAAAAAAAAAAAGAAACAAATAAGTAAATAAACAAAAAGATAGGGGATACCCAAATGGAATACCAGCCAGAAGAAACGAACCTAACTGGCTTACAAGTGAGTAACACACCGGAAGCTAACCCACATAACTTTGGAAAACTGAGTGACTAAAGTGCTCTAAGGAGAAAGACAAAAAGAAGTGTGGCCATTACAGTGTGAACAGCCTCTAAGCAGTAGGTCTTTTCACAATGCTGTAAGTTAGCACACTTACAGCTATTTTCTGTGGACTCTAGGGCAAAGCAAATCATTTGAATACATGGTGGCTGATGAGAGCCAGGACTCTCCATGACAGAAAGGAAAGTGGGAGTGAGAACAGGGTTTCATCAAATGATTCCTGTAAAGGGCAAGAGAGTAAGCATCTCAGACTCTATGAGCCAAAGGCCGTGTAAGTGCTCAAGAACAGCCACAGGCAGGGTGTGACAGCTCACACCTGTCATCCCAGTGCTTGGGGAGGCCGAGGCGGGAAGATCACTTGAGTCCAGGAGTTCAAGACCAGCCTGGGCAATGTGGCGAGACCCTCTCTACAAAAGCTTTAAAAATTAGCTGAGTGTGGTGATGTACACCTGTGCTTCCAACTACTTGGGGAGCTGAGGCAGGAGGATAAATTAAGCCCAAGAGTTTGAGGATGCAGTGAGCCCTGTTTGTGCCACTGCACTCCAACCTGGGCAACAGAGCAAGACCCTGTCTCCAAAAAAAAAAAAAAAAAAAGAACAGCCACAGATATACACAAACAAAAGGGTATGGTTGTATTCCAATAAAACTTTACTATACTTAGAAAAATAGATGGGGGCCAGTTTGGATCAGTTTGCTGACTCTTGTATTAGAATAAACCCAGGGGCCCGGGCATGGTGGCTCATGCCGGTAATCCCAGCACTTTGGGAGGCCAAGGTGGGTAGATCATTTGAGGTGAGGAGTTTGAGACCAGCCTGGCCAACATGGTGAAACCCCGTCTCTACTAAAAATACAAAAATTAGCCAGGCGTGGTGGCGTGCACCTGTCATCTCAGCTACTCAGAAGGCCAAGCAGGAGAATCGCTTGAACTGGGCAGGCAGAGGTTGTAGTGAGCCTTGGCCTGGACAACAAAGTGAGACTCCATCTTAAAAAAAAAAAAAAAAAAAAAGAATAAACCCACAGACGTTGCATTGAAATTGGAAGTATCAGTATGATCACATGGTCTTTGACATATCGATGGGTAAAGATGTGAGAAACAGCTAGGTCTGAAGACTGGGTAATGTTACATTAACAATTTTTTTTTTTTTTTTTGAGATAGAGTCTTGCTCTGTCACCCAGGCTGGAGTGCAATGGCACGATCTCTGCTCACTGCAACCTCCACCTCCCGGGTTCAAGCAATTCTCCTGCCTCAGCCTTCCGAGTAGCTGTGACTACAGGCACCTGCCACCACGCCCAGCTAATTTTTTGTATTTTTAGTAGAGACTGCCTCACCACATTGGCCAGGCTGATCTTGAACTCCTGACCTCGTGTTCCACCTGCCTCGGCCTCCCAAAGTGCTGGGATTACAGGCGTGAGACACGGCACCCAGCCGAGTATGCAACTTTTGAGATTGGCTTTTCCTAGTCAGCATAATGCCCTTGAGATCCACCTACGTGGCAGAGTGGACTGCTGCGGAGTGGCACCCTGGGGTATCAATGTTTAAGTTTAACCATCCACCTCTAGAGGGACATTTGAGTTATTTCAGTTTCTGGCAATTACAAATAAAGTTGCTATGAACATCAAATACGGGTTTTTGTGTGAAAATCGTTTTCATTTCTCTAATAAAAGCTCAGGAATGCAGAGCAGATTTAACTTCCTAAAAACCTTCCAGGCTGATTCCCAGAGTAGCTGCACCACTTATCATCCCCACTCGCAATGTACGAGACCCAGTTTCTCTAAATCTCTGTTGACTTGTGGTAATATCAGTATTTTTTTATTTCAGCCCCTCTCAAAACACCACCCCCAGCCACCTTGTCCACAGCTCTGCTTGGATGATGCTGGTGGTGACGGTAACAGAGCACTCAGAGGTGCTTAACACATACCAAGTGCTGCACTTACCCAACTCCCAAAAAATCTTAACTAGGTACTACTATAATCCCTATTCCTAAATGAGCAGGCTGAAGACAGGTTAAGCCCACAGCAATAAGTGGTAGGGCCGGGCGCGATGGCTCACACCTGTAATCCCAGCTACTCGGGAGGCTGAGGCAGGAGAATGGTGTGAACCCGGGAGACGGAGGTTGCAGTGAGCCCAGATCACGCCACTGTACTCCAGCCTGGGCGACAGAGCGAGACTCCGTCTCAAAAAACAAACAACAACAGCAACAAAAATAGAAAAATTAGCCGGGCTTGTTGGCATTCACGTTTAATCCCAGCTACTCGGGAGGCTGAGGCAGGAAAATCGCTTGAACCAGGGAGGCGGAGCTTCCAGTGAGCCGAGATCCTGCCACTGCACTCCAGCCTGGGCGACAGAGCAAGACTTCATTTCAAAAAAAAAAAAAAAAAAAAAAGAAAGTGGGTAGGGCCAGGACACAAACTCACACAATCCGACAGGAATCCCCACTCAATCATTAGAAAGCACCGCTTCTCAGTGACTAACAGTCTGACAATTTAGAGTAAAAACAAACTCAGTTTCTCCCACTAGACTCTCGCAACATGCTTCAGATGCCAGATATGTGGGGGTTTTCTCGCCACGAATCACGCAGGTCATCAGTTCTGCAGTGGACACAGGCTGGGTGTCGTCTGTGCAGTTCCATCCTAACTCAGTCATCTATTCTGACAGCATCTTCCTGGACATACCAGCAGACCCCACAGGTTAAGGGCTCAGCCCCACAAGACTGTCCCCCACTTCCAGTGCCCAGGTTGTTTGACCTGCGCTTCGGACCGACTGGGTGTAACCGGGTAACCTCCTCAGGTTGTGTTAATTTGCTAGAGCGGCTCCCGAACTCACAGACATGTTTTACTTACATTTACCAGCATAGGATAAAGATTACAAAGAATACAGGTGAAGAGATGCGTGAGGTAAAACCGGGGGGAAAGGCTTGGAAATTCAAGGCCTCTCTGGGCACCGCCTCCAGGAATCCCCACGTACTATCCGGAAGCTCCCTCAACCCAGCCCTTTTGGGTTTTTACAGAAACTTCATTTCACAGGCATTGGTGATCAGCTCAACCTTCAGCCCTCTCCCCTCCCCGGAGGTTGCGGGTGGGGCTGAAAGTCCCCAGAACCTCTAACTCAGCCTTGGTCTTTCCTGCGACCAGTCCCATCCAGAAGCTCCCCAAGGGCTGCCGGCCACCAGTCCACTCAGCCTACAAAAGACATCACATTGGAGGTCCCCGGGATTTCAGGCGTTGTATGCCATGAAAAGCGGATGGAGGTGAAACACACAGTTCACAGCATCAGTTACCTCAAACTTAAAATGACCAAAACCCACCTCCGCTCTCCACATCACCCAGACCCGACAGTCTACCCCAAAGCAATAAATGGACACCTTCTCCCGTTTCCTCCCGCCCCAAACCCCTAAGTCACATAGGCCTTTTCCGTCTCTGCCTCCTGTTCAATGACCAGTAACCGCAGGGGTTTCACATTCCAAACACATCCGGGACCCAGGGCTTCCTACCCGCGCCGCCCCCCTTGGGCCATCCCTCCCCAGGTCTCCATCGACCGCAGCAAGGTTCTCCGCTAACGCCTCGCCGGGCTCCCGCCGCCTTCCCCGAAGGCCGCTCCCGAGCCCAGAAAGCTCTCATCCCCGAACCCGGCGTGGCCCCTGCCGCCCCCGCCCCGGGAAGCCGCGTTCCCCGCAACTGCCCTTTCCGCGGCCGGAATGGCCTTTCTCGAGCGGCCCTGGGAGAAAAGAATGGCCTTTCTCCCGGCGGCCTCGCCCAACTGCTGCCGGCACCGGGAGCTCGAGGGGCGCGGCCCAGGACGGGGTCCCGGGGAGGGCGTCGGGGCGGGGAAGGGACCGGGATGCAGGGGCCCAGCGACCGCCTGGGCCTTACCTGGGGCGGGGGCGGCGGCCGCGGGCGGCGGAGGGCCTGGGGTCCCACTGCGGCCCAGACCCCCAGGCCACGGGCCCAGCCGCCGCACCAGCCACCGCACAGCGATCAGCAGCACCGAGGCGCCCAGCAGCTCCCAAGCCAGCGCCGCCCACTCGGCCGCCGCCAGCCGCGGCCACAGCATCGCCGCAGCCCGGGCCGCAGCCGCCTAGGAGCCCGCACCCTGCGCCGCGCCCGCTCCAGGACCCCGCGCCGGGCTGCCCGCGCCCTGCCTGACGGCGCCACGCTAGAGGCGGCGGGGGTGGCGCGGGGGACACGGGCGGCGGCCCCGCTCACGAAGGTCCGGCGAGGGCGCCGCGGTGGCCCCGGCCCTGCACCCCAAGCGGGCGGGGACGGGCGAGCGGACGGGCGGGCGCGGCAGGCGGGGCGCGGGCAGCCCGGCGCGGGGTCCTGGGAACTGCGCGGCGCGGAGAGGGTAATGTGTGGGCGGGGGCCGGGGCGGGGCTTGTTTACTGCCTCCCGGGCCCGGGCCTGGCCTCCGCGGGGCGCTGCGCCTCTTCGAGAACTAAGCGGGCTCCGCCGGGTTCGTGAGCTCCGGGCCCCAGGACCGTTTGCGGCCGCCGCCCCGTCCTGGAGCTGGAGTGAGGAGGCGCTTCTCACTTTCCTGCGAACCCGCAGAACGGGCGGCCGGCGCTGGGGAGGCCGCCGGAGCTTCCCGCTTCTTCACCAAGCGACCCTGACGCGCAGTCGAAAGCTTGGATTTTGCCGGGCGCGGCGGCTGCGTCCGGAGTCCCAGCGCCTTGG
Organism: Macaca thibetana thibetana; assembly: GCF_024542745.1. Taxonomy (NCBI): domain Eukaryota; kingdom Metazoa; phylum Chordata; class Mammalia; order Primates; family Cercopithecidae; genus Macaca; species Macaca thibetana. Next base: position 129,124,013 of record NC_065588.1, read on the forward strand.
GAGGCGAGGCGGGAGGATCCCCTCGGCCCAGGAGTTCGAGACCAGCCTGGGCAAATATTTTGAAAGTCATGGTAAAAGCCTCAGTTACTTTTGCACCAACCTAATTGGGAGATCCTGTCCCGAAAAAGGGAGGAGGATTTTCCTGTATACAATTTAGATTTTTTTTTTTTTTTTTTTTGATGCGGAGTCTTGCTCTGTCGCCCAGGCTAGAGTGTAATGGCACGATCTCTGCTCACTGCAGCCTCCGTCTCCTGTGCTCAAGCGATTCTCCTGCCTTTCCTCCCAAGTAGCTGGGATTACAGGCGCCCGCCACCCCGCGGCTAATTTTTGCATGTTTAGTAGAGACGGGGGTTTCATCATGTTGGCCAGGCTGGTCTCGAACTCCTGACGTCAAGTGATTGGCCTCCCAAAGTGCTGGGATTACAGGCGTGAGCCACCGCACCCAGCCTACTTTAGATATTATGAAATGAAAATGAAAGACCTGAAAAATACAATTGATGTCCTTGGTTAAAAACATAATTGATCTGAGCGAGGTGGCTCAGGTCTGTAGTTCTAGCAACTCTGGAGGGTGAGGGGCGAGGGTAGTTTCAGTTCGGGAGTTCGAGGCTGCAGTGAGCGTGATCTCGCCTGTGAATAGCCACTGCATGCCAGCCTGACCGACATAGCAAGACCCCATCTCTTAAAAAATATCATTGGATGGTACTAATGGTTGGTTGGGCACTACAGAATAAAGGGTCAGTACATTTGAAGATGGGTGAAATGGAAATTTAAACCACGATGAGATGCTGCTTTAAATCCACCAGAATGGCTAAAATTTAAAAATTGGCAGTATCAAATTTTGCTGGCAAGAGCGAACACTGAGTTAACCACTTTGGAAAATAGTGAGGCAGTTTCTTACAAAGTTAAACGTATACCTCTGCTGTATTCTGAGTGTCTCTCCCCAGTGTTCGTATGTTGAAACCGTAACCCTCAAGGTAATGGTATTAGGATGTGGGGCCTGTGGGAGGTGATAGGTCAGGGGGCAGAGCCTTATATACTTTACTTAGAAGAGGCTCAAGAGGGCCGGGCGCGGTGACTCACGCCTGTAATCCCAGCACTTTGGGAGGCCAATCACTTGACTTTGGGAGGCCGAGGCAGGAGGATCACAAGGTCAAGAGATGGAGACCATCCTGGCCAACATGTGAAACTCCATCTCTACTGCTGGGCGTGGTGGCGGCGCCTGTAACCCCAGCTACTCAGGATGCTGAGGCAGCAGAATCGCTTGAACCAGGGAGGCAGAGGTTGCAGTGAGCCGAGATCACACCTCTGCACTCCAGCCTGGCAACAGAGCACGACTCGTCTCAAAAAAAAAAAAAGTATGGTGCTTCAAACTAGGAACACCCCAAAAGTATGTCAGTAGGTGGGTAGATAGATTGTGAAATTGTCATAGGCACATACTATCATTATCACATGGTTATATACTATTCAGGAACGACATGGCTGAGTCTCAAAAGTACACCACGAAAAAGAAACCAAACTCAAGAGTGCATACTATATAATTCCAATTATGTCTTTTTTTTTTTTTTTTTTTTTTTTTTTTTTTTTTTGAGATGGAGTCTCACTCTGTGTCCCAGGCTGGAGTGCAGTGGTGTGATCTCGGCTCACTGCAAACCTCACCGCCTGCCCGCACCCTGCCACCTACACCAGTAAAAGCAATTCTCCTGCCTCAGCCTCCTGAGTAGCTGGGATTATAGGTGCGCACCACCACGCCCAGCTAATTTTTGTATTTTTAGTAGAGACAGGGTTTTGCCATGTTGGCCAGGCTGGTCTCGAACTCCTGACCGCGGGTGATCTGCCCATCTCGGCCTCCCAAAGTGCTGGGATTACAGGCGTGAGCCTCCCCGCCCAGCTGCGATTTATGTCTTAACAGCAAAGCTTGTGGTGAGAGAACTCGGAACAGCAGCCGACTAACTGGGCTGGTTAAATGGAAAGGGCACAAGGAGCTTTCTCCTGTGAAGGAAATACTCTGTATCTCGTCTGGGTTGACAATAAAGGCACATATTTGTTAAAACTCATCAGAGTTTTGGCTACAAGGTTCATAAATGGGAAGAAAAACTCATCAAACTGTATGCTTAAAACATGCCTAAGTTTTAACAAAAAGAATAAGGAGTACCTTGTTAGAATGAAACCTGCCATTGTTGTTTTTGATTTCTAGGTACTGTGAGGACAGATCTCTGTGCTCAGCGCCTCCCAGTTTTGACCCTTTATGAACGTGTGCCATCGTGTGGTGACAAGAGCACAGGCTCTGGGCTGCCACCTGGGTGGTGTCCGGTCTGCTGCCTGCCTCTGGGTAACTGTGGGTGAATCATTTCCCTGTGCCTCAGGTTTCTCATTGGTAAAATGAGGACAATCATAGTATCTATCTGACTGGGCACAGTGGCTCACGCCTATCATCCCAGCACCTTGGGAGGCCAAGGCAGGAGGACTGCTTGAGCCCAGGAGGTGGAGACCAGCCTGGGCAATATGGCGATACACTGTACTAAAAATTTTTTTAAATTAGCTGGATGTGGTGGCACATGCCTTGAGGAGGGAGGATCACTTGAGCCTGGGAGGTCAAGGCTGCAGTGAGCCAAGATTGCGCCATTGCACTCCAGCCTGGGGGAGAGAGACCCTGTCTCAAAAATAAACAAACAGATACATACATACATACATAAAAAGGTAATTACATAAGTCCTTGCTACGGAGCCTCCATACACGAAGGACTTTAATAACGAGTTGTTATACACTTTTATAAACTATAAATTTAAGTTTGACGTATATGCATGCTTTATAGGAGTGGCCGAGTTCTCGCCCGTCACAGGGATCTTGTCATCTGAATCATAAACCCAGGCAGCTCTGGGAGAACTGAGAGCTCATTTGTTAAATGGTCAGCTGTAGTCAACTGTTGCCACCCAGCACGCACTCTCCAGCCTTAACAACAGAAGCTCCCAGTAGGCAGTGGAGACGCTCCCGTCTCCTAAACACATCCAGCGGCCATGTGACTAAGCAAAGGCAGCGGAGAGTGAATGGATGGTGACGGACGGGGCCACGCAGCCGGCCTTCTGCGAGCGCCTACAATGCACATCCCTGTCCTTTCTCTCCCTACTCACCTCAGAGGGGGACGGAAGGTGGGACTGGGAGAGCTGTTCTCAGGCTGGTGGACGCTGTGATCAGCGGAGACAGAAGGCACTTTTGTTCTGGGCACCGTGAAGCTGTCCTGGTCAGTCCTGTTTCCATGCTTGAGTGTCCGTGGTGCAGCAGCTCCACCATCCTTGACACCAGGACTTCTGTGGAATCCAGGTAAGCAGCTAGGGTCCTGGTAGGGCCATGCCCTCACCCCCATCTAATGCATCCACTCCCAGTTAAATGAGAACAGAATAATCACAGGAGAACATGGAGAATGACTCCACTGTTCTGAAGCCAACCCTGTATTAGCCACTATTTAACTTTAGGTAGAAATGAAAAAATTTGAGATGTAAACTCCTGCAGGTAGAAGTGGATTTCTCGTGAGTTAACAAAATGAAACTTACTAGAATCAACGGCCTTTTCTGAGAGCCATTCTGATTTTATTCCTAGTTGTAGTTTAACTTCTACTTCGTTTCTGATCCCAGATCACACAGGGGCCGTGTGAGCCCCAGGGACTCAGTGGAAGCTGCAGTCTCATAGCTCGAGGATTTACTCCCAACGGGCTGGGATAAGCCCTAGATGAGCAGGGAGTAGCTAATTTTTTCTTCCCCTTCTTTTTCAATATTAATTGGATTTCCTTAAAAGCCATGTCCATTAAGTCTGTTATCAATGGCTATTTGGCACTTGTGGAAACCCAGCCATATGTTACATACAGTAGGGTTTAGTCAGGAAAACAGTCCAGGCCAGGTGGTTCAGCAGAGAAAATGCAGGGGCAGGGACGGCAATTGCAGGACGCCAGAGGCCTTCAGGTGGAGATAACGGCCCGTAGTGGAAATGCAGACTCCAGAACCTGGTGGAACCGGGGCTGATGCCGGGGAATGAGGGTGGCAGGGGAGCTGCGACCGTGACCATCAGACGCCCAGCCACAGGGACTGCCTGATGCAGACAGGCGGCGGCAGTGGTGTGGGGGGGGGCGTCTGTTTTCTGGGTGAAGATGGGGCATTTTGAAAGCATTGGGAAGATAAACCTGGCGTGTCCATCCAGTCTCCAGAAATGCACATTTAACGCTCAGAAGGAAATCTTGCAACAGTTGAAGTGCTGTTGGGAGGCTCTGTGAGCAGAGATAAGGCTGTCCTGTGCGTTTCAGGACATTTAGATGTGACACTCAAAAATATTTCACTGTGGGCCGGGCGCGGTGGCTCACGCCTGTAATCCCAGCACTTTGGGAGGCAGAGGCAGGTGAATCACCTGAGGTCAGGGGTTCGAGACCAGTCTGACCAAAATAGTGAAACCCTATCTCTACCAAAATACAAAAATTAGCCGTGTGTGGTGGCGGGTGCCTGTAATCCCAGCTACCCGGGAGTCTGAGGCAGGAGAGTTGCTTGAACCCAGGAGGTAGAAGATGCAGTGAGCTGAGATCGAGACACTGCACTCCAGCCTGGGCAACAAGAGTGAAACTCCGTCTCAAAATATAAGTATTTCATGTGAAGGTGGAATCCAACCCCGACAATGTGTAGAAAAGCCCAAAAATCTACACAAATTCCTGAGCCGAGGGCTACGGAGATGAGCATCCTGGTAATGCCAAGGACACGCTGCCTTCGAGGCTAGAGGTTCCCACCTCATCAGTAACGGAGGCATCGCCAGCCCTCAGCTGCCTCGGGAGCCCCCGATTGGCCTTCACGCCTCCCAGAAGCTCCACCATTTCAGCCCTTAACTGGAGTCCAGACCTTAGAAATGTGGACACTGCGAAGGTCGCCAGCAGCAAGTGGTGGAGCCAGGGGGACGGCTGTAGGACGCCCCCACATACAGGCGAGCAGAGGGCGTTGCAAACATTGGCAGAGGCGGCCCAGCAGCAGTTTTAACATCTCGCCCTGTGTCCGGGAGAAAGGCCACTGCCCAAGTACACTTTTTTTTTTTTTGAGACGGAGTCTCCCTCTGTCACCCAGGCTGGAGGGCAGCGGCACGAACTTCAATCACTGCAACCTCCGCCTCCCAAGTTCAAGTGATTCTCCTGCCCCAGCCTCCTGAGTAGCTGGGGTTACAGGAACCCGCCACCATACCCGGCTAATTTTTGTATTTTTAGTAGAGATGGGGTTTCGCCATGTTGGTCTGGCTGGTTTCAAACTCCTGACCTTGAGTGATCCACCTGCCTCGGCCTCCCAAAGCGCTGGGATTACAGGCATGAGCCACCACGCCCGGCCTGCTTCCTAATACTACCTGAGGTCTCACATTTCCAAGTGATCTGGTGATTTTTAAATCCTGAGCCTCCCATCAGCGACAACCCAAATTCCTGACAATACCTGACGCCACTCTAAGCCAGGAAGAAGTGACCCATCCGTGTCTGCCAAAACCGCTCCTGACACCCACTGCTGAGCTCTGTAGCAGAATGCAGCGTGGAGCTTCGAGCTGCTGAGACGGATACAGCTGAAAATACACCTGTCAGCCAGTCAGTGCAGTGCCTGCAAACACGTAGCAACTCCATGGAGAAAAGGAAAACGTTCAGATATAAACATGTCCCCTTAAGGGTTATTATAAACAAAAAAAAGTTATATCCTTAATATTTCAGAAAGTTAAGGCCACAGAAGGTGGTCAGGGAATTTTTACTCCGATCTGTGTAGTAATTCCCTGGGTACAGAAGCGGGTAAAGCAGTCACAGGAAAAAGTGCATTAATCCCACGGGGCCAAGCCCGGCGACTACCACTTCCTGTCCCTTTTCTGTACTTTTTAAACCATGGTGGTGTCTACTGACGTCCAACTGAAAACTCTGTATCTGGTTAACTGATTTTTGTGTTTTTTTTTGAGCTAGAGTCGCACTCTGTCATCCAGGCTGGAGCGCAGTGGCACGATCTCGGCTCACTGCAACCTCTGCCCCCCGAGTTCAAGCAATTCTTCTGCCTCAGCCTCCTGAGTAGTGGGGATTACAGGCGCCCACCACCACGCCAGGCTAATTTTTGGGTTTAGTAGAGGTGAGGTTTCACCATGTTGGCAGGGCTGGTCTTAAACTACTGACCTTAGGTGACCCACCCCCGCTCAGCCTCCCAAAGTGCTGGCATTACGGGCGGGAGCAACCACACCCAGTTTACACCTGGTTAACTTTTTTTTTTTTTGAGACAGAGTCTTGCTCTGTCGCCCAGGCTGGGGTGCTGTGGCCGGATCTCAGCTCACTGCAAGCTCCGCCTCCCGGGTTTAGACCATTCTCCTGCCTCAGCCTCCCGAGTAGCTGGGACTACAGGCGCCCGCCACCTCGCCCGGCTAGTTTTTTGTATTTTTTAGTAGAGACGGGGTTTCACCGTATTAACCAGGATGGTCTCGATCTCCTGACCTCGTGATCCGCCCGTCTCGGCCTCCCAAAGTGCTGGGATTACAGGCTTGAGCCACCGCGCCCGGCCTACACCTGGTTAACTCTTAATGATCAAAATCAAAGTACGGATGGAAAAGACAGAATCTGGGAAGTCACATTGCTGAGGTCTGAGAGTCATGACCCCACCGTCACCGCGGAGGCCCAGCAGAGGGCAGCACCTGCATGATGAGGCCCAGCTGAGGAGGCGCCGCACAGAGCGGCCACCATCCTTCCCCTGGTCCACCGGGAAGCTCGCTCCCCCTCCTGTATTCCTGGCAAATGGCAACGGGCGAAGTGTGGGCCAAGCGCGGAGGAGGCGGTGCCATGCGTCTGCTGTTGTCACAAGCCACAGAAGTTGGCTTCACTCCTGCCTGAAACCGGCAGGGCACTAGAATTCTCTTTTAAAGCATGTGTTGAACAGAGTGTGTAATAACATAAGATTAAAAAGTTACTCTCCAAACAACAAAATATAAATATTAAAATGAAGCTTCCAATGAATATGAAAATCTTTACCAAAAAATAGTTTATTGCACAAAATTTAAGGAATTCCCAAGCACACTTACATTTGTAAAAAAATCAACGTGCTTTTTAAAGTTACACTTTGTCAGACAAGGTGACCCCTTTCCCCAGAACAGCCACAACTTGAGTGCTCTCTTTTGTGAGGAAATTTTTAATAAAAATGAGTAACTCAAAAGCACTGAATTTTCCAGACCCTCTAACACATTTCCCTCAGGATCCTGTGAGAGCCTGAGATCACTGTATGATGAAATTTGCCTGGACCTTCCAGTCAGTGAGCTGAGAACGCCTCACACCACAGCATCACTCAAGTCCTCACGTCAGAGGGCTCCTCGAAGGGAGGCTCCAGGACGGTTCTCTCTCAGATTTGCTGGTCCCCTCCCCTCTGAGAATCTTCACATACAACATTCTGTTTTTGTTTTTAAAGACCTCAGGGAACTAGAACTCTTACGTTGTGGGAACCCTACACCAAGGAGAGCTGAGGGCAAACTCCCTAGCACAGCACAGTGCGGCACGGACTGCGTTCTGGGGGGCAGGGCCCTGATGGACCCACCTGAGGAGAGTCCGTTTCACATCCTATCAAAATCACTGCCTGATCCATAGTGCAGAGGTTGGGAACAGGGGTGTGAGTCCGTAAGACCCGTAGCATCCATCTCACACACACCATGGAAAATCACATGAAAACCAAGTTACGTTGTTTTGGGAGCGTCAGAAAAACAACCAGTGACGTCGTGAAGTGCCCAAGCCTGTTGTGACACACAGCGTGGGGACAAACACGCCGCATAATGCTCTGGGGACCCTGTTTTCTAAGCAATACTCCCGACTTCACTGCCTTTTCCATGAGGATATTCCATCATTCCCACTGCTGCCCACAAGAAGAAAATAATTCAAACTTTACGCACTGAAGTAACTCTGGGAGGTAGAAGTGCCGGGAGAGTCCCTTGGAGATAAGAAAAAAACCTCGACAATAAAGAAAAAGCTGGCAATTTAAAACTTCAACTTCAGTCGGGGGTGGTGGTTCACGCCTTTAAACCTAGCACTTTGGGAGGCTGAGGTGGGCAGATCACCTGAGGTCAGGAGTTCGAGACCAGCTTGGCCAAAATGGTGAAACTCCACCCCCATAAAAATACAAAAATTAGCCCGGTGTGGTGGCGGGCACTGTAGTCCCAGCTACTCGGGAGAATGAGGCAGGAGAATGGCTTGAACCCGGAAGGCGGAGCTTGCAGTGAGCCAAGGTCACGCCACTGCACTCCAGCCTGGGCGACAGAGTGAGACTCTGTCTCAAAAAACAAACAAACAAAAAACCCAACTTCCTCTTTTAGGCATCGTCTTAAGAAAGGAAGCCTGAAGGCAGTGTCCGTGTGAACACAAGAGGTCTCAGATCCAGAAGCACAAGCCGTGCATGAAAACACCGGAAGACTCACCGTGGAGAGCGAGGGCAGCCAGGCCCTGCCAAACCAGAGGGGGCCCTGGCACCGGCGGCCACAGAGCACCGGGGAGGTATCACGCCCAAGGGCACACGCAGGAAAAGCGGGGTGAGAAACGCAGAGCTACCTTCCCTTGAGTATTTTCACAATTAGTTTGTCCTAAGAGAAAAAAAAATACACGGTGAACATCGCTCACTCGAGGACTTTCCATGAGAAGTCGCTCCCCATCGAATGTGTGTGATTTCTTGATTTTAATTTTTAAAAATTTTCTTATTTTTTTGAGACGGGAGTCTCGCTCTGTTGCCCAGGCTGGAGTGCAATGGCGCGATCTCGGCTCACTGCAAGCTCCACCTCCCAGGTTCAAGCGATTCTCCTGCCTCAGCCTCCTGAGTAGCTGGGATTATAGGCGCGCACCACCACACCCAGCTAAGTTTTATATTTTTAGTAAAGACAGGGTTTTGCCATGTTGGCCAGAGTGGTCTGGAACTCTTGACCTCAGGTGATCCACCCGCCTCAGCCTCCCAAAGTACTGGGATTACAGGCATGAGTCACCACGCCCGGCCCGATTTCTTGATTTTAATATTAAAACAAAGGGGTAGTGCAGCCCAAATAAATAAGAATGTAAATTACTGTATTTTTCTTTTCTAAGGGTACAGGAACAATTTAGTAAATAACATCTTCAACTTAACATAAAAAGGATATATTTATAATGAAATTTTCAAGTATTATTTCAAAATTAACCCTGTACAAATGATATATATATTTTGGAAGTTCTAATACTTGCTAGAGAATATTTTTTAAATACCAAACATCTTTGTGGTTAATGCTACCTTAACCTTACCAATTAACCTTCTAAAAGTATATTACAACAGAACACAAGTAGCATAAACATACCATACTGTTTTCTCCACAAAACAGACACAAGATACGGACATGAGCACATCTGGCCTGGCCAGTGACACTCAGAACCTCGTTTCAGACCCATATCTCTGCAAAGGAGGCCACAAGGACCCATTCTCTCTCTCTCCTCATACAATAAATATTATTTTAGATTTTCTTAACAAACTAGGGGACAACTTACAGACCCCAACTCTCGCAGTGTCTGCAATGTTTCAGGAGTTGGGGTGGGAAACGGAAGATCTCACACACGTAGTGCTGATTTTAAATAAGGCATCTGTCTGAGACACCTGGGGAGAGCACAGCCACCTCCCTCACGGTGCTGGCCTGTCTCTCCCGGAAATCGCCTCTGCTCTCCACATGATGCTGGTGTAAGCACAAAGGACCCAGGACTTCTCTTGGTGACTGCACGAGTACAGGCGCTCCCTCAGACACTGGTAAAGATTTTCACTTGGGCATAGAAGTGTGAGGCTTGTTACCACCTGCTATCTACACCTGGCTGTGGCTCCAGGAGAAATGGCAGGAGTCGCTGCAGGGAGCCCCTGGCCTGCTCTCCTCCTCCTCCTCCACCTTCCTTCCTCTCCCTCTGGCCTCTCCCTGTGCCCCACAAAGGTCAGATCAGATACAGGGCCTCAGTGTCCTTGTGCCTCCTGATGGCCTTCAGGCCTGACCAAGGGTCCAAGCTGCCGCTTCCCGGTGGCCAGCCATGGTGGAATCACACAGGACCAGTGGCCCGAGAGGAAGAGACCGGCAGGAAGGAAAGACCCTTAGCAACAAAGTAAAACCAGAACAGAGGACCTTTCTGTGTAAGAATATTTGGCTTTAGAAGGTAAATAAAATAATTATATTTCTTAGAACAGAATTTTCTGACATCCCTAAATCCTACAGGTAAATTATTCCCAACAAATTTTCAAAAGGCAATCAATAATAAGACAAATAGGTTCTTCTTAAATAATATGAGCATACGCTTGTTAAAGATTGGGTTACAGGCTGAGTGCGGTGGCTCATGCTTGTAATTCCAGCACTTTGGGAGGCTGAGGCGGGCGGCTCACTTGAGGTCAGGAGTTTGTAACCAGCCTGACCAACACGGTGAAACCCCATCTCTACTAAAAATACAAACATTAGCCTGGCATAGTGGCGAGCGTCTGTAATCCCAGCTACTCGAGAAGCTGAGGCAGGAGAATGGCGTGAACCCAGGAGGCGGAGCTTGCAGTGAGCCGAGATGGTGCCACTGCACTCCAGCCTGGGCGACAGAGGGAGACTCCATCTCCAAAAAAAAAAAAAAAAGATTGGGTTATGATCTTCATTGTCTACGTACACATCCTATGGTGGGATGGCTATCCAAAAAAACAAGCAAAAAGGTGCAAATAAAATTTCATTTCTGCAGAAAAGTAAAGCTCTTACTGAACAGAACAGGGAACTGAGACTGCAGCCGGCCTGGCTGGGTGCTGGTGCCGCACACCCCGTCATGCAGCCTCTCCCCGTCACCTGCAGAGAGCAGCGTCAGTGACCGCTCGGAAGACATGTCCTACAAGTAACCCTTCAGACACGTTCGAAGCTCCTTGCCGAGAGCCTATTAGGCTTTTAAGATTTGGTCATTCCATGGGAAAAGCTAATTGTAATCTTCGAATGTTTTTCTAATCCTTGGCTCTCATTCTGTTATATATTTTACTCCTTGTTAAAGGCAAAACAAAATTTAAATTTCATGTCTTAGAAAAACATCAGCCACACAATCGAATAAATAACATTGATAAGAGAGCATTCCGGACAGCGGTACACGGAGGCGAGTCCGCAGCAGTCACTGTCCCGGCCCTTCTTTGGAAGCCCTGCTCTGACTGTGTCTCTGGGCGTTGCCACGCGGGTTGGCATGACCCCCAGGGGGCGCGGGGCTGGCAGTGGCTGGTTCCACCGGAGTCCAGGAGGACAGAGACTCGTGCACCGTGAGGGTGTGCTCCTCCATCTGGCGCTGCAGGCTGTCCATCTCCTGCCTGGGACAGAAGAAGGAAGGCGGCCCAGATCACACACGTGCCAGGCAGAACGTGCCACCCGTGGGCAGCCTCGCTCGCTAGCACCTGAGTGGAGCTGGGCAGCTTCGGGGACCCGCAAACCAACCGAGACCACAGAAGCTCAGCTATTCTCGGCACCGTTCTCTACACTGTGCAGAGGACAGTCGAGGGCGTACGCAAGAGGACACAGGCTCAAGGACCAGTCCTGACCAGGCGGCAGGGTGGAAGCTGTCACTGAGGCCTGGCACACACGACTTCCATTCCGTAACCTTCCCTCGGGGTGCCGCCTGGCCCCACCCTACACATTTCACTGAGCCTCAGGCTGCCAGGTACACTGCGTGTGGCCTTCCAGCTTCTCAGGGCCTATCACGGTAGTTTAACTCCAGGCAGTTTCCGCCTATGAGTTCAGAGGCTGTGTGTGAGTTCCCCAACCTTTATATAAACCTCAGAGGCTGTGTGTGTGAGTCCCCCACTTATATAAACCTCAGAGGCTGTGTGAGTCCCCCACCTTATATAAACCTCAGAGGTTGTGTATGTGAGTCCCCCCCTTATATAAACCTCAGAGGCTGTGTGTGAGTCCCCCCCTTATATAAACCTCAGAGGTTGTGTGTGAGTCCCCCCCTTATATAAACCTCAGAGGCTGTGTGTGTGAGTCCCCCCCTTATATAAACCTCAGAGGCTGTGTGAGTCCCCCCCTTATATAAACCTCAGAGGCTGTGAGTCCCCCCCTTACATAAACCTCAGAGGCTGTGTGAGTCCCCCCCTTATGTAAACCTCAGAGGCTGTGCATGAGTCCCCCCCTTATATAAACCTCAGAGGCTGTGTGTGTGAGTCCCCCCCTTATATAAACCTCAGAGGCTGTGTGTGAGTCCCCCCCTTATATAAAACTCTGAGGTTGTGTGTGAGTCCCCCCCCCTTATATAAAACTCAGAGATTGTGTGACTCCCCCCCCGTTATATAAACCTCAGAGGCTGTGAGTCCCCCCCTTATATAAACCTCAGAGGCTGTGTGCACGAGTCCCCCCACCTTTATATAAACCTCAAACTCTGCTGGGCACTCATTGAGTGCTGGCACCAGGAGTGTCCTCTCAGCTAAAGAGGGCATTAATCTTTAAGACTAGCTGAAGTGCAACACAGAATATGGTCGTACTTGAGCTGCTGGAGGCAGCTGTTCAGGTTCTTGAGGGGCTCCTTGCTCACGGCAGGTGGTGGCTTCAGCAGCTCCTCCAGCAGCGAGGCGGGAACCGGGCAGTCGGGGATCTTGATGGGCGTGGCGGGGTTGGAAGAGCTGGCCTCGCCTTTTGGCTCCTTTCTCTGTTTTGAAAAGCACATGATCGGCTTTCCCACCGTCCCCTCCCTCGGGTCAGTCTCACTAGCACAGCATGTGGCAGATGGGCCTCCCCAGCGGGTGACATGGGGCCTCTGGGAAGGGGACCATCCCGGCTGCCGTGACAGCACAGCGGTCCCAGAGCTCCAGAATAGCTGGCTGAGGAAACACCTTTATTCCTAAGGCACAAAACCACAGCAAGCCACAGAGACAACCTAAGTCCTGGGTCTGCAGCGGGGCAGGGCCGAGCCACAGACTTACAGCTCTCCCAGAGGCTTTTCCCATCAGAGACTCAAGGCCTTGACGTGGAATTTCCCTAAGAAATTAAGTACGTTTTCCAACTTAGGCTCCCTTTTCTAGGACTTCAGACTTTTTCCACAGATAGGCAGACGACGCAAAACGGCCTCTGAATCCCAGCGCTGCCCTCCCACCTGCCTCCTGGAAAGCATGGCCGTGGACTGAGCACAGAAAACCGCCGGGCGCCTGGGCACAGCTCCCGGGCCCCAGCCCTACGCACACAGCAGGGACTGCCAAGTCACAGACCAGCTGCTCATCTGCTTTACAAAGCACATTGTAACAAAGTGGTATTTTTTTTTTTTTTTGAGATGGAGTCTCGCTCTGTCGCCCAGGCTGGAGTGCAGTGGCCGGATCTCAGCTCACTGCAAGCTCCACCTCCCGGGTTCACGCCATTCTCCTGCCTCAGCCTCCCGAGTAACTGGGACTACAGGCACCTGCCACCTCGCCCGGCTAGTTTTTTGTATTTTTTTTCAGTAGAGATGGGGTTTCACCGGGTTAGCCAGGATGGTCTCGATCTCCTGACCTTGTGATCCGCCCGTCTCGGCCTCCCAAAGTGCTGGGATTACAGGCTTGAGCCACCACACCCGGCCAACAAAGTGGTATTTGAATTCAGAAATGAGGCAAACGCTGCTGGATGAATGAAACCAGAATGAAATGATTTCATCTGTCACCTGAGCAGGACATCTCATTATCACTGACTTTATACAGCCGCTGCTCAGCGTGGGCTAAACTACATAAATGGACATCCGTTTATGTCTGAATGACTAACATGCCTGCCAGCCTCCTGTCCAAGAGCATCTACAGCACAGCCTGGCCACCCCGGGAGGGACGCGGGCCTGAGTACCGTCTTGGCCGCACCGCGGCGCAGGTCCAGCTTGAGCTGCTGGTTCTGCTGGAGCAGGGTCTTCATGTTGTTCTTCAGCTCCGACACTTTTGCCTGGAGCATGAATTTATCCTTCTGGGTCATGGACAGATCTTCCTGGGCCATCTCCAACTCAGACTTGACATTCTGTGGAAAATGAAGTCAGATTTTTTAAGTTAACAGATCTTAAACATCCTGCCAAGATCCGAGTTTGTATTTTCATAGGTTAAGCACATGTGTGTCCTCCTCGGCGCCGTCTCGATGGTCCCAGTCCAGGTCCAAAACGCTCAGGACCGGAAGTGTGTCAACTTTTGGAATTTTGAATATTTGCATCACACCTGCCAGCTGAGTATCCGTAATCCAGACATTTGAAATGTTCCAATGAGCATCTCCTTTGTCATGCTGACGCTCGCAAAGTTTCGAATTGTGGGTTTTTGTTTGGTTTTGTGTTTTTGAGACAGAGTCTGTCTCTGTCATTCAGGCTGGAGTGCAGAGGCCCAACCACAGCTCACTGCCCAAAGCGCTGGGCCTACGGGCATGAGCCCCTGTGCCTGGCCAGATTTTGGGTTTTGGGCTGATGGATGCTCCTCTGCCTGTATCTATAAATAAATTCTCACTGTGACTCAAGCCCCTCATTTACGAGGGGGACTCGGCAATTATACTCCTTTCCCGAGCAGTCAAGACCGAACCCTGAGCTCTTTGTCGAGAAGTTTATTGCAGATTGTAAAATTTTTCCCATGCACCCTCCCATTTGCTGGACTCCATGAAATCACGTTCTTGGTCCATGTCACACAGCGCAGCCAAGGGATCGGAGCCGGCCCAGGCTTCAGCCCTGCCTCCGTCCTGCTGTGTGACGTGGACCAGGTGACTTTGCGAGCGCCGCACTGGACGAGGGTGCCGGCTCCCCGGGAGCCTGGCCACAGGCCGCACGGCACGGGAACCAGGGGCCGCCCCAGGACGTGCTGCTCCTGCCTGTGCCCAGCGCCTCACACACAGATACCTGCAGCAGCTGCTGTAGCCCTTCCAGCTCCTTTCTGCCCTGCTGCTCCGTCAAGTCCAGCTGCTGCTTCAAGGACTGGATTTCTCTTTCTTTCTGATCCACCTCCCATTTGAGATTTTCCATCTAAAGAGGGGCAAGTCACATGGCCAACAATATTGAAGCGGCTTTACCGCCCAGGAAAACAGCTCTAGCTATGTGTCCGTTCATTTGATTGATTTTCTTTTTTTGAGACGAAGTCTCGTCCTGTCGCCCATGGAAAACAGCTCTAGCTGTGTGTCGGTTCATTTGATTTTTTTTTTTTTTTTTGAGACAGAGTCTCGCTCTATTGCCCAGGCTGGAGTGCAGTGGCGTGATCTCGGCTCACTGCAACCTCCGCCTCCTGGGTTCACCCCATTCTCCTGCCTTAGCCTCCCGAGTAGCTGGGACTACAGGCGCCCGCCACCATGCCCGGCTAATTTTTTGTGTTTTTAGTAGGGACGGGGTTTCACTGTGTTAGCCAGGATGGTTTCGATCTCCTGACCTCATGATCTGCCTGCCTCGGCCTCCCAAAGTGCTGGGATTACAGGCATGAGCCACCGCGCCCGGCCTGGTTTATCTTTTAATACCATATTCAGAAAACCATCACTATTCCTCCCCACGTAGGACGGCGTGAAGTCACCCAGGACACCTGTGAGTCCAGCCCCGCAAGTCCAGCCCCGCAAGTCCAGCCCCACAAGTCCAGCCCCCGCGAACCATCACCTCTTGGTTTCCCACAGGCTGTTTGCTGAGCTGCTCGTCCAGCTGCTTCTGCAGGAGCTGGAGCTGCACCCGGGCCTCGGCCAGCTCTGCTTGGAACTGTGCTATCTCCTGGGAATGTTTCCCCTCCCGAATCCTAGCGTAAAAAAACAAGAAAGCAGAGAACTGCCGCGCTCCTCCAGCATGCCCTGCCCTCCTGCTGGGAAATGCTGCCTGGGGAAGGCATCCATCCCAGCAGGTGCTGCAAGCTGCAGCCATGCTTGGTGCCTCAATGTGCACTCGGGCAGTCCTCACAAAGTGTCTGAGACTCACCCTTCGCCAGCTCCCCTCACGGATCCCAGAGACCACAGCGCCTGGGGCCCACAGAGCCACAGCGTCAGCCCCACGCCGGGCCGCCCCTTCCCGCCTCGGACCTGAGGCTAAGTACTCGTGCTGGGCGCTCTCTCTCGGGGGAGGACACGGGGCAGTGAGCAAGGCTCAGGCTTCTAGAGACAGACGCTGGGTGCCCCCTACATCTATGATTCACACTCAAGTACTCGGCATTTTGCAAAATATAGATGACCCTCGCTGTGCTGAAGGTGATGAATTAGACCCCGCCCGTTGCCAGGACAGCCGTGTGTGAGGCCGGGCATGGCCCAGGCCCCGCTGTGCAGGGCCCAGGCACTCACTGAAGGTCGTCGGCCTCAGCCTGCAGCTTCTGCACCAGGTGTTCCTTGGCCTGCAGCTCCTTCTTCACCTCACTCAGCTCCAAGGAGGCCGCCTTGACGTGGCGGCGGTTGTGCCCGGCTTCCACCTTGGCAGCGGCCACCTAGGAGGAAGGAAATCACATTGTCCATACCCTGCATGGCACCTGCAGCTTTACGACACGCCGGACGCGGTGGGTGAATCCACTCCCGGCCCCGTGCACGTCTTGGCTGTGGCGTGTGCTTCTCCACAGGCCTGTTGAGGTCCTTGTAAAGATGAAACCACCTGACCCGGAGCGCGGCACACTCATGTGGCTGCTGCTGTCTGTTCAGTGAACACGAACATTCATTCGAGAACATTCATTCACAAACATTCATTCAAGAGTTTTTGGTCTAAACGGTTTTTATGGTCTTCTTCCAGTTTATTCACAGCCTGGACAACATAGCAAGACCATGTCTCCACAAAATATAAAAAACTCAGCAGGGCATAGTGGTCCCAGGTATTCAGGAGGCTGAGGTGGAAGGATCACTTGAGCTCAGGAGTTCTAGGCTGCAGGGAGCGTGATCGCGCCACTACACTCCAGCCGGGGTGACACAGTGAGGTCTGGTCTCAAAAATAAAGTAAATAGGCCAGGCGCGGTGGCTCACGCCTGTAATCCCAGCACTTTGGGAGGCTGAGACGGACAGATCACGAGGTCAGGAGATAGAGACCATCCTGGCTAACACGGTGAAACCCTGTCTCTACTAAAAATACAAAAAATTAGCCGGGCGAGGTGGCGGGCGCCTGTAGTCCCAGCTACTCGGGAGGCTGAGGCAGGAGAATGGCGTGAACCCGGGAGTGAACCCGGGAGGCAGAACTTGCAGTGAGCCGAGATCGCGCCACTGCACTCCAGCCTGGGCGACAGAGCGAGATTCCGTCTCAAAAAATAAATAAATTTAAAAATAAATAAATAGGCCGGGCGCGGTGGCTCAAGCCTGTAATCCCAGCACTTTGGGAGGCCGAGACGGGCGGATCACGAGGTCAGGAGATCGAGACCATCCTGGCTAACACGGTGAAACCCCGTCTCTACTAAAAAATACAAAAAACTAGCCGGGCGAGGTGGCGGGCGCCTGTGGTCCCAGCTACTCGGGAGGCTGAGGCAGGAGAATGGTCTAAACCCGGGAGGCGGAGCTTGCAGTGAGCTGAGATCCGGCCACTGCACCCCAGCCTGGGCGACAGAGCAGGACTCTGTCTCAAAAAAAAAAAAAAAAAATAAATAAATAAATAAATAAATAAATAAATAAATAAAAATAATAAAATAAATAAATACATTTAAAAAAGAAAGAATAAAATTAATTGCAAGGCCAAGGCGGGCAGGTCATGAGGTCAGGAGATCAAGACCATCCTGGCTAACAGAGTGAAACCCCTCTCTACTAAAATACAAAAAAATTAGGCGGGCGTGGTGGTGGGCGCCTGTAGTCCCAGCTACGCGGGAGGCTGAGGCAGGAGAATCACTTGAACCCAGGAGGCAGAGGTTGCAGTGAGCCAAGATCACGCCACTGCACTCCAGCCTGGCAACAGATTGAGACTCTGTCTTTAAAAAAAAAAAAAAAAAAAACACTGAAAAAAATTAAGTGAAACCTAAGCACACAGCGAAAGCTGGAGAGCTGGGGCACTGTGTGAGCCCAGCCTGAACCACAGCCCAGCAGCAGGCCCCAGGCAAGGGTTAAACGGCTGGGTGGATGAGGCCTGTGAGGCCAAAAGAAAGCTGTTAACTACTCCTATTAAAATACTCCTGCCACATTTTTTTTTTTGAGACAGAGTTTCACTCTTGTTGCCCAGGCTGGAGTGCAATGGCGTGATCTCGGCTCACTGCAACCTCCACCTCCTGGGTTCAAGCGATTCTCCTGCCTCAGCCTCCCAAGTAGCTGGGATTACAGGCATGTGCCACCATGCCTGGCTAATTTTGTATTTATAGTAGAGACAGAGTTTCTCTATGTTGGTCAGCCTGGTCTCGAACTCCCGAACTCAGGTGATCCACCCGCCTCAGCCTCCCAGAGTGCTGGGATTACAGGCGTGAGTCACCGTGCCCAGCCACCTGCCACATGTTAAAATTAATTCTATTTATAAGAAAACTTTATTGTTTTACCCCTTTAAAAAAAAAATCAAGAAGCTTTTTATTTTTATCTCAATTACATTATCATAGAAAAGTTCTTAAAGACTGTGGCAAAGCCAGGTCATAGGCATGAAAGAAGCTTTACTGTTAGGCCAAAAAGTTTGAATTGTGAAGCAATTATAACTTGTAATTTTTTACAAGTTCAATTCAAACAGGATTTAAAGGAAAAGTGATGTGTTCTTTCCTGCCTTTCTCTAGAGAAAACCAGTTATTTCTTGTGTTCCTCCTAGAAATTTTCTACAAATACATGAGCATCGAATGCACGCACACACACCATGTCCCAGGCACACACGTGCACGCACACCCCCCACGTGCACACACAGGGCAAGCGTGCTGAGTAGCTGCTCTGTGCCAGGCATGGCAGAGGTAGCCAGCAAGCAGCGTTCTAACGGAGGAGCAGGGCCCAGACAGGGCACCTGGGGGTCAGGATGGGCCTCTGCTGGCAACTTGACCAATGTGTCAGTGAACACAGGTGAAGCAGGGCAGGGGCCAGTCACGAAAAGACAGCTCTCTACACAGAGAAGGGTCCACAGAACCACCCCTTGTCTGCCGAACACAAATGGGATCCTATGCTATTCTCAAGTTTGCTTTTTCAATGCAACAAGACACACAGGACACCGTTCCTAGCACAATATAAATATACATGCACGCTGAGCTCATTGGCCCCAGGTCCTCACGGCTGCACTGCCATTTAATCTAACACCACCTTCTAAGGACCAGACCAGGTGCTCTGCAGCCTCCATCACCGACAACTGCAACGCACCTTTGCTCTCTGAAACTGCTGGAAGGAGGCTGGTGTGTGAAGGACTCTGCATAGATTTCTAGGCACTGGAGCGTCCCCTGGAACGCCCTGTGAGCCAGAAAGTGGCACGCACCTGCTCCTTAAGGCTGTTCACCTTCTCCTTCTCCTTCTCTAGTGAGGCCTGCAGGGCCTGGACAAGCTGCTTCATCTGGCGATCCTCCTCTTCTTTGCGCTGCAAAACCGCCTGCACCTAGATCAGATTGCAGGACAGATAAGGACGTCAAATGGCAAACACACAAGGCTGCACACGTCACATCACAGGCGCAGGCACACGTCACATCACAGGCGCAGGCACACGTCACATCACAGGCGCAGGCACACGTCACATCACAGGCGGAGGCACACGTCACATCACAGGCGGAGGCACACGTCACATCACAGGCGCAGGCACACGTCACATCACAGGCGCAGGCACACGTGACATCACAGGCGCAGGCACACGTCACATCACAGGCGCAGGCACACGTCACATCACAGGCGCAGGCACACGTCACATCACAGGCGCAGGCACACGCAGGGAGGCAGAGGAAACTCCACCTCTGAAGAATCTGTGACAAAAACAGAATCCTAGGTTGCGGGGGCACAACCACAGGGCCGCACTCAAGAACGTGGCACGCCTGTGGGCCCCATGGCTCCAGAGGCTGGGGCAGGAGGATTGCTGAAGTCCAGTAGGTCGAGGCTGCAGTGAGCTGTGATGGTGCTACTGCACTCCCCTCCACTCTGGGCAAAAAAAAAAAAAAAAAGAATGGGCCAGGCACGGTGGCTCACGCCTCTAATCCCAGCACTTTGGGAGGCTGAGGCAGGCGGATCACCAGGTCAGGAAATCAAGACCATCCTGGCTAACACGGTGAAACCTCGTCTCTACTAAAAATATAAAAGATTAGCTGGGTGTGGCGGCGCCTGTAGTCCCAGCTATACCGGAGGCTGAGGCAGGGCAATCGCTTCAACTCGGGAGGCGGGAAGCCGAGATCCTGCCACTGCCCTCCAGCCTGAGAGACAGAGTGAGCCTCTGTATTACGAACAACAACGAAAAAAAAAGGAATGTGGTGGCTGGGAACCCAAAAATTACATATAAATCAGGGGTTGCGGCCAGGTACAAACAGAGCGGAAGTGGTGGGAGCTAGGGTAAAATATGGAACTAAGACGGGAGAGTCAACACCAGCAGCCTGATGTGGCCCCCAGGATTTCCCTGAAATGCCCCGCCTGGTCCTCAATCCAGAGAGGCTGTGGAGCCTGAGCAGCTGAGTGAGACCCAGGTCAGTGTTCGAGTCCCAGTTCTGAACTGCGTGAACCTCTCGTTAAGTGCCCCCTACATACAATGTCACCACCTGGGACTGGAACTCAGCCACACCCACATGGGAGGTCTGCCCCTCAACTGAGCAGGCCTGCCCGTGAACTAAACAGGCCTGCCTCTCAATTAAACACATCTGCCCCTCAACTAAACACGTCTGCCCCTCAACTAAACAGGTGAACTGAGCACACACAGGGGCTCCAGCCTCACCTCGGAGAGCCCAGCCCTGCACCAGCAGCCGGGGACCCAGGCCTGTGGGTCACCCGACCCCTGAGCCTGTTCTCTCGGCTGCAGGCCGGGTGGGCTAGGAGTCAGCACAGGTGACTGAATCTGGGTGAGAGTCTCGGAGTGCACGCAGCCTCAGCAACTCTCACGCCGCTGCTGGCCTGAGTTTGACGAGTTTGAATACCTGAAGGTTCAAGTGGACTAGGTCTGCCTCCCTCTTGGCCAAAGCTGTTTCTAGGATGCTGTTGTGTTCCCGCAGAGCTGCGTTGGACTGTCCAAGACCCGTAAGCTTCCCTTTCTCGTGCTCTAATTCGAGAGCCAACTTCTTGTTCGACTCCTCGAGGCGTTTTATCTTCTTCCTGAAGCCTCTGGATTCTTGAAGCTGAAACATACCAACGTCACCGTGAAATTACCCGCACTGGTGAGTGGAGTTCACACACCCCAGAAACAGGTGTTTTCAATAAGAAAAAGCAGACACTTAGGCCAGGCGTGGTGGCTCAGCCTGGAATCCCAGCACTTTGGGAGGCTGAGGTGGGGGGAACACCTGAGGTGAGGAGTTCGAGACCAGCCTGGCCAACATGGTGAAACCCCGTCTCTACTGAAAATACAAAGACTAGCCACCGTCATGGTGCACGCCTTTAGTCCCAGCTACTCAGGAGGCTGAGGCAGGAGAATCACTCGAACCCAAGAGTGGAGGTTGCACTGAGCTGAGATTATGCCACTGCACTCCAGCCTGGGCAACACAGTGAGACTCTTGTCTCAAAAAAAAAAAAAAAAAAGAAAAGAAACATCGAAAACTAAAACACAGCAATGGGCCGGGCGTGGTAACTCACACCTGTAATCCCAGCACTTTGGGAGGTTGAGGCGGGTGGATCACATAAGGTCAAGGGTTTGAGACCAGCCTGGCCAACATGATAAAACCCTATCTCTACCAAAAATACAGAAATTATCCAGGTGTGGTGGCAGGTGCCTGTAGTTCCAGCTACTCAGGAGAATGAAGCTGGAGAATCATGTGAACCTGGGAAGCGGAGGCTGAGGTGAGCCAAGATCGTGCACTCCATCCAGCCTGGGTGACAGAGCGAGACTGTCTCAAAACAGCAAAAACAAAAACAGCAATGGACACCACAGGACAGTGCTTGCTTCATGATATGAAGGCTGTTGTGATCATGGTTAGTTGCTTCCCCAGGCCCCTCTCCTTCCTCCCCATGGCCAAGAGCCCAGCCTTCTCCTGGGGCCATGGGCTTCTGGAGAAGCCTGTCCAGGCAATGAGCCCTGGCCAGGCCACTCAGCAGGGTGGGCACGAGCAAAACCATTTCAGGACAGGACATAGTGAGTGGAACAGGCAGCCCTAGGGTGACAGAGCTCCACAGAGGGGGCTGGGGAGGGAGACAGGGGCCGGGAACCAGAGGGGCTGGGGAGGGAGAGGGGGCCGGGACACTGAGCTGCCACCAGCACCGCTGAAATGAGAACTGTCTCTGAACCTGAGACAGATCTGCGTTCTTTTTTTTTGAAACGGAGTCTCACTCTGTTGCCCAGCCTGGATTGCAGTGGCACGATCTCAGCTCACTGCGATCTCGGCTCACTGCAATCTCTGCTCCTGGGTTCAAGCAGTTCACCTGCCTCAGCCTCCTGAGTAGCTGGGACTACAGGCATCCGCCACCACGCCCAGCTAATTTTTGTATTTTTAATAGAGACGGGGTTTCACCATGTTGGCCAGGCTGATCTCGAACTCCTAACCTCGTGATCCGCCCACCTCAGCCTCCCAAAGTGCTGGGATTACAGGCGTGAGTCACTCGCCCAGCCAAGTTGGGTTTCTTATTTGAAACCAAAGCGTTTGAACTGAGAAGGGCTGCACTGTGAATTCTGTAACCATTCCACCAAAGAGACGGTAACACAGTGATCCTCCCCAGAGGGCTGGAATCAGGGCCTGCCCCACCACAGAGCCAGAGGCTGACAGTCAGAAGGTGGCAACACCAAAAGCAACGCTAGGCGCACAGTGAAGTTTTGTTTTTCGGGCCACACGCGTGGTGGCATGCCCAGGGATCACGTGACCTGCCCCACGCTGCCGCCACAGCAGACAGCCAAACCTCACCTCGTCCTCCAGCTCCAGCACCTTCTCCCGGGACTCCTCCAGCTCCTGGCTGGTCAGCGCAATGACCTCCTGCAGTTCCTTTTCCAGCAGAGTCTTGCTGTGACTGACAGCCTGCAGCTCCGCCTCCAGGGCCTGGATCCTTTCCTAAGGGCCAAGACAGAACGGGCACTTGGTCACGGGACAGGCCCTGACCTCCCTCACTTCCCGTGGCACCTGCAGGCAGGAGGCTGTGTGGCTGCACACACCAGACACCAGTTGCCTGACAGTCCCACAACCTTCCTTTATGTTCAAGGAGTTGAATTAACTGACCACAGCATGCACACGATGACACACGGGGACAGCTGGGACAAACAAAATCATCTCTTCAGTTCAATGCTTCAAAAATACAGAAGAAAATCTGACCTGCAGATAATGGCTATAAATCACCACCTGTGGCAAGCAAGCAGCACCAGGTGTAATCAGCACCACATATGTGCTCACGCACCACACATCACACACACACGTACGTACCACACGCACACACACGCTCATGCACCACACGTGTTCACATCTCACACATGCACATACGTGCTCACCCCACACGCGTTCACACCCCACACATGTTCGCACCCCACACCACACGCACACACGTGCTCACACCTCACACATGAATGGATACATGCAGGCACTGGTGTGCTCTCACACCCCGCCCACTTGTTGCCTCGATGGTGCCAGGCCCTTGCCAAGCATGTTCCAGTACCACCTAACTTAACCCTCACATGAGGAGGTCCTCATTCACCTCAGTTTGACCTCATTTCACTGAGGATCAAAAAGGTGAGAAATTTGCCAAAAGCCACCACTTGCGAGGGGTGAAGCCCGGACGGACACAAGACATCGGCTCGCGGCCGTGCTATTCCTCAGCTGCAACGATGCGGCGAGGGGCTGGCTCTGCCCGGCCTTTGCACCCTCCCCACCCCAGCCCTTAGTGAGCCCAAGGAAAATGGCAACTGAATCAATCTCCCCAACAGTTTACAAAGCAATCAGGTGAGAGGGAGCACTTGATTTATTCATTTAATTTTAGACAGAGTCTCTCTCTGTCGCCCTGGCTGGAGTGCAGCAGCAAAATCACGGCTCACTGCAGTTTCAGCCTCCCCTCCTGGGCTGAGGTGATCCTCCCACCTCAGCGTCTCAAGCATCTGGGACCACAGGCACGTGCCACCATGCCCAGGTAATATTTTTGTATTATTTGTAGACATAGGGTCTCATTATGTTGCCCAGGCTGGTCTCAAACTCCTGAGTTCAAGCAATCCTCCCGCCTCGGGCTCCCAAAGCGCTGGGATTACAGGTGAGAGCCACCGTGCCTGGCTGAGTTTATTTAATTGCTGGGCTTACAGGTGTGAGTCACCATGCCTGGCCGAGTTTATTTAATTTGACAAGAAAACCCCATGTTATGATACAGTCTCTTCTTACCCCTAAATTCTTAAGTGGACAGGAAATAGAAACAAACCACACGTAAGAAGAAATACTAAGTTGTCAGTGCAAGGACACGAACTGGAAAATAATAAATACAATGCAAATGAACTCACTCAGGTAGGATGGTATGCCTACCACGTAAGGTAAGAGAGCACAGAGGGCCGCGGCCTCCACAGAAGGCCCTGCTCAGAGCCCTCCAGCAAGGGCACTGGCTTGTTCTGGGCCACCGCAGCGTGGCTACCTCTAAACGCTCCCCGAACCCTGCCAAACGCTGACCCCACACCCTTACTCCTGCTTCTCAGCGAGTGCGGAGGCTGCTGGAACGCGAGTGGACCAGGGCAGGCCCTCCCTCTGCCCCAAGGGAGCAGCTGAACTTCTCTGAGCCAAGGAGATTTCTTGAGGAAAATCAGGTGAAGGCCACAGACCGCAGACCACAGACCGCAGGCCGCAGACCACAGACCGCGCAGGGTTCATGAGGGTCGCGGGGCGATGCTCCGTCACTGCGGGCTCCTGGCAACCTCGACGCTGAGCGGAGTTTAGAGGCTAAAGCCTCCCACGTGAGCTCGGCCCCGCGAGGCTTTAGGGGACAACTGCTGATGGAGAGCCCTTACCCGCACTGAGGGGCTGGCATCCCTGGCCGGGGATGGCACGGCGTTACCTACATGTAGAGCCAGGCTGCTGTCACCGCTGCCGCCCTGGGCTCGGAGTTGGCCCAGCTCCGCGTCTGCAGCCTCCTTGGCCGCAAGGGCCTCCTGCAGGCGGCGGCTGAGGATGCCCACGGCATTCTCGTAGGCCTTGTGTTTGGTCTTCATCTCCTTCTGGGCGCTGGTCAAGTCTGAGCCCAGCCGCCTCATCTTCTGCTTCTGTTCCGTGATGGCCCTGGGGTGTCACGAGGGAGACACAAGAGGAAGCTGAATTATCCTCTGACGCGACCGTCTGGCATTCTGGTTCGCAACAGCAGGCAACAGGAAGTGCGTCTCAGAAGCCCCTTCTGAAGGACGGGCTCGGTGACCGAGACCCTGGGCCACGGGGAGGCTGCCTCCGCTCACGCCCCACCCTTGCTCTCCCCAGAACCCGGCTGCCCTAGGAAAGCCGGGTGAGTGTGTGTCTGTCCTGTGGGGGCTGCACACAGCGAAGGATCAGTCTGTATCGGGTGTTCCCGCAGAGCCAGGTCAGCGGAAGCACTCAATGAATTTTCACCATTTCCACCACCAGCGTCAGACCTGCCCTCCTCTTGGGGCAGCTTATGAACGACCCTGTGAATGCAGAGAAAGAGTCTGCTCCTACCAAACAGAAACGTTCTTGAATATCGGTAAAAATTTCAACCATCAGATTCATGAGCAAATCACCAGCTGATTAAAGCAAAGCAGCACAGACGCCCACGCCTGGAATCCTGGAGGGCCGAGGCGGGAGCATCACCTGAGTCCAGGAGCTTGAGACCAGCCTGGGCAACATACTGAGACCCCATCTCTACAAAAAAATTTAAAAATTAGCCAGGTGTGGTGGTGCACACCTGGGGTCCCAGTTACTCCAGGGGCTGAGCTGGGAGGATCACTTGAGCTCAGGAGATTGAGGCTGCAGTGAGCTAGGATGGCACCACTGCATTCCAGCCTGGGTGACAGAAACAGACCATTTCGAAAACAAACAAAATACCTCAAAACTATGCATTTAGCTGGGCATGGTAGCTCACATCTGTCATTTCAGCACTTTGGGAGGCTGAGACAGGAGGACTCCTTGGCCCTGGGGTTCGAGACCAGCCTGGGTAACATGGTGAGACCCCATCTCTACAAAAATGAAGCAAAGCAGCACAGGGCACAACGCCAGAGGAAGAAGGCCCGACGGCATCTGCGTGTGCAAACGTGTGCCGGCGAGGTCTGTGCACCACTGGGGTAAGGCAGCCCCAACGGCATCTGCGTGTGCACGCACATATTGACGGGCATGTGCTGGCAAGGTCTGTGCACCACTGGGGTAAGGCAGCCCCTGACGGCATCTGTGTGTGCAAACGTGTGCCCGCGAGGTCTGTGCACCACTGGGTAAGACAGCCCCGATGGCATCTGTGTGTGCAAACGTGTGCCGGCGAGGTCTGTGCACCACTGGGTAAGGCAGCCCCTGACGGCATCTGTGTGTGCAAACGTGTGCCGGCGAGGTCTGTGCACCACTGGGTAAGGCAGCCCCGACGGCATATGTGTGTGCAAACGTGTGCCCGCGAGGTCTGTGCACCACTGGGGTAAGGCAGCCCCTAACGGCATCTGATTGTGCGCACACGTATGCACGGGCGTGTGCTGGCGAGGTCAGTGTGTTCATGTTTATGTGAGTGTGAGGTGTGAGGATGAACATTGAAGCGTCTCCCAGGGTAGGAGCTGGGAGAGGGGATGCTGCTGCACACAAAGTCAAACGTAAAAACACCTGGGGAGCTTCTGTTACAGGAGCTTCAGCAAGTCCACGATCAACTCGGATCATTTCGCAGATGAGCAGCCACCAAACCACACAGACTCCAAACCTGGACCTTAACGTTCCAGGCCACCACAGCACCTCCCAGGGAGGGTGTCCCCGCACAACAGCAGCAGCCCACGGGGCTCTCCTGCCTCCCCCGGGCACACGCGGACTTACTTCCGGGCTTCTTGCTGCAACTCTTCAATTTGTTTCTTCAGCACCTCGTTGGCCTCTGTGACCGCGACCATCTGCTCCTTATCGAACTGCAACGACTTCGGAAGGGAAGGAGGGCGTGAGGAGCGGCACTGAAACCCCAGCATGTCTCCCCTCCCGGGCTCCAGCCCATCGCCCCTGCCGATGGCACTGCACAGGCTCGCCCTGGAGGACTTGCGCCTTGAGAAAAGTCCTGAGAGAGATATCTACCTTCTTACAAACCTACAAACCACTCTTTTTTTTCTTGAGATGGAGTCCCATTCTGTCGCCTAGGTTGGCGTGCAGGGGCGTGATCTCAGCTCACTGCAACCTCTCCACCTCCCAGGTTCACAGTGATTCTCCTGCCTCAGCCTCCCGAGTGGCTGGGACTACAGATGCCCACCACCACACCCAGCTAATTTTTTTATTTTTAGTAGAGACGGGGTTTCACCACATTGGCCAGGCTAGTCTTGAACTCCTGACCTTGTGATCCACCCGCCTCAGCCTCCCAAAGTGCTGGGATTACAGGCGTGAGCCACTGCGCTCGGCCACAAACCACTCATTATTGAGACCAACGACCGTTTCCAAACACTGTGTCCAGAGCATCAGAGGCACAACAGGACATGACTAGTTCATAGGAAAGCCTGTGGACCCAGGACCTCTCCTCCTAACCCCTAGGACCCAGGACCTCTCAAGGATCCAGACCCCTCCCTGGAGACCCCTGGACCCATCCCCAGAGTCCCCGGGAACCCTCCCCTCAAGCCCCTGGGTTCCCTCCCCACAGCCCCTGGACCCCTCCCTGAGCCCCCAGAACCCCTCCCCAGAGACCCCTGGGACTCATCCCTGGAGACTCCAGGACCCTTCCCTGGAGCCCCCTGGATGCACTCCTCAGCCTCCACTGTGAACACTGACGGCTGCGTCCCCCACCTGCTCCTGCCCTCGCAGCCTTTCCCCAGCTCCTGCGTGCTAGGCAAGTCCCCATAACCAGCCCAGACCTGCAGCTGTGGGGTCTGAACGTGTTCTGCGCCCACTGCTGTCTCCTCCAAGCCTCCTGCAACCCAAGGAGCCGGCGCTGCCCTCGGCCCACCTCCCCACCCCGGCAGCAGCGTTAATCCATCAGCCCCCACTTTCTGACACCGACTGCGCTCCTCCATCAGCTCCTACTTTCCGACACTGACCGGCGCCGGCCATACCGCCTACTCCCGGCCTCACCCTGGCTCCTGATGAGCCAGACACGCTGACCAGTCCGCCTGCTGGGACCTTGGCTCGGTCCTCTCTGGCAACTTCAGAAACATCATAAGCAAAACAACCCTCCCCAAGTTTACTGTTGCTCTCCCGATTTCTCATCTCGCCTCCCGGTTCCTCAGCCTGGATGTCTGGACAGGATCCTGGACTGTGGCCTCCATCCCGCACCCCTCACCCCTCACCTCCGGCTCACCTGCTCTGCCACCTGCAGCCGAGAAACTGTCACCAGCATCCCGGACACCCACTGCGTGGGTGTCCAGCCCAGGCTCAGCTTCCACAGGAGTGTGACTGTCTCTGGCCGGTCCCAGCTCCGCACCCAGCCACAAGGGACTCCCAGGGTCCCCGGGCCCCGGTGCCCTGCCCCGACGTGGGGTCTCCACAAAACACTCACCCTTGCTTTACGCACGACAGCCGCCGTCCTCACACTGGATCCCGGGAGCCCATGGCAATGGGGAGAAGCTGGGTGCCTCACGGGGCCTTCTCACTCCCTCCCTTCATGCAACATCGTCACCTGGACTTACCAGGCCTCACCTGACCGCCCCTCTGGGACCTATGCTCCAGGTGGGCCATTTTCCCAGCTGTTCTTCCAAAAGCCTCTCCCGCCTTGCCACCGCCCTGCCCCAGGCACGGCCCCGCCCCAGACTCGGCCCCACCCCAGACTCGGCCCCGCCCCAGACTCGGCCCCGCCCCACACTCGGCCCCGCCCCACACTCGGCCCCGCCCCACACTCGGCCCCGCCCCAGACCCGGCCCCGCCCCAGACCCGGCCCCGCCCCACACTCGGCCCCGCCCCAGACCCGGCCCCGCCCCACACTCGGCCCCGCACCACACTCGGCCCCGCCCCAGACCCGGCCCCGCCCCACACTCGGCCCCGCCCCAGACTCGGCCCCGCCCCAGACCCGGCCCCACCCCAGACCCGGCCCCGCCCACACACTCGGCCCCGCCCCACACTCGGCCCCGCCCCAGACCCGGCCCCGCCCCAGACTCGGCCCCGCCCCAGACCCGGCCCCGCCCCAGACCCGGCCCCGCCCCACACTCGGCCCCGCCCCACACTCGGCCCCGCCCCAGACACACGCGCCCCAAGCACTTTGGCCGAATCCTCCCGATCAAGTGAGTCAGTCCGACACGGACGGACCTGCAAGTGTGTTTCCATCTCGTCTCGCTCCTTCTGTGCCGACTGGAGATGCCCTTCAAGGTCGGCCATCTGCTGACGGACCTGGGCCGCCTCTCGGTGCAGGCGCGAGAGCTCCGCCTCCGCGGCCCGCTTCTCCCCGTGCACTTGCATCAGCTCCTGCCGCAGCTCCTTCAGCTCCGAGTCCAGCCTTTTCCTGGTGGCTTTCAGCTCACTGATGAGCTGGTCTTTGGAGGTGGCGTCGCGCCGGTAGGCCTCCACCATCACCTGCCGAGACAGAAGCTGTGAGCCGACGCTGGGCGGTGGGCGCGGGGGACTTCTGGGGGTCACGCTGGCTTCAACAAAAATGTTTACCACTTACCAGGGACATAACTTTTTTGAGGTAAAGATACATTTCATCAAATTTAAGCCTTCATCGACTGAGACACACCGTTATTTACCCACAGGTGACATCACGGCCTGTTTAAACAAGAGTCTGTGTGTGGTGCACGAGGCAGTCACACCAGCCTCCTAGAGGTCTCTTCAATTCCAAGGAGTCTGGCTCTCTCCAGCCTTCAACTGCACTGCTTTGCTTCCAACAGGTACTCCCCTTGCTTGTGGCTCAGTAATAAAACAAAGCAGGACTCACGACACTGCTCCAGGGGCCGCCCTTGCTCAGAAATAAAATACAGCAGGCCGGGCGCGGTGGCTCACGCCTGTAATCCCAGCACTCTGGGAGCCCGAGCTGGCTGATCGCCTGAGGTCAGGAGTTCAAAACCAGCCTGGCCAACAAGGCGAAACCCCCATCTCTACTAAAAATACAAAAAACCAGCCAGGTGTGGTGGCACATGCTTGTAGTCCCAGCTACTCAGGAAGCTGAGGCATGAGAATCACTTGAACCTGGCAGTCAGAGGCTGCAGTGAGCTGAGACAGCACTACTACACTCCAGGCTGAGCGACAGAGCCAGACTCCGTCTCAAAAAAAATAAAACACGGCACTCACAACGCTGCTTCAGGGGTTGTCCTCGCTCAGAAATAAAACACAGCACCACGAACAATACAGCTTCGGGGGTCACCCTTGCTCAGATCCCATAAAATCCAACAGGAGGTACTGGCTTCACTGACACAAAATTTATATTCCATGTCTTTTTGGGTAATCATAATTTGTTTCAATGCTGGAACTCCATGTGCATTTTTCAGACATTTTAAATGGCAAACCCAACCTGTGTGAACAACACCGCACAACACACAGCCTCCCAGAGTGAGCACAACAGGGTATGACAGGCGCTCCAGTGACAGCCGCCCCTGGAGATCTGAGGGGCCAAGACCCCCACCTCGCTGTGGAAGTGCATCTTGACTTTGCAGATTAAGTACCTTTAAAAAAAGTTTGGCCGGGCGCGGTGGCTCAAGCCTGTAATCCCAGCACTTTGGGAGGCCGAGACGGGCGGATCACGAGGTCAGGAGATCGAGACCATCCTGGCTAACACGGTGAAACCCCGTCTCTACTAAAAAATACAAAAAACTAGCCGGGCGAGGTGGCGGGCGCCTGTAGTCCCAGCTACTCGGGAGGCTGAGGCGGGAGAATGGCGTGAACCCGGGCGGCGGAGCTTGCAGTGAGCTGAGATCGGGCCACTGCACTCCAGCTTGGGTGACAGAGCGAGACTCCGTCTCAAAAAAAAAAAAAAAAAAAAAAAGTTAAAGAGAGCCAGGCGCGGTGGCTCACGCCTGTAATCCCAGCACTTTGGGAGGCTGAGACGGGTGGATCACAAGGCCAGGAGATCGAAACCATCCTGGCCAACACAGTGAAACCCCGTGTCTAATAAAAATACGAAAAATTAGCCAGATGTGGTGGCCAGTGCCTGTAGTCCCAGCTGCTCGGGAGGCTGAGGCAGGAGAATGGCTTGAACGCGGGAGGCAGAGGTTGCAGTGAGCCGAGATTGTGCCACTGCACTCCAGTCTGGGCGACAGAGTGAGAGACTGTCTCAAAAAAAAAAAAAAAAGAGTTAAAGAGAACTCAAGATGTTACCTGTTATCTTCTTCTCAACTCCAATGACACTGGAATTGCTAAGCAATTAAACCACACAAAACTCTGTTCATACGCTTATTTCAAGTGAAGAAATCAACAACACATTTTTACCTTTTGTTGAAGAAACTGTTCCTTTATTTTTTGCGTTTGCTTTTTCAGAGTGGCAGTCTCCTGCTGCAGGTGTTCCACCTGTGGGGAACATGTGCACAGACATTACACTGAGGGCTCCAGGAGAGGACACGTCCTCACAGATACTACACTGAGGGCCCCAGGAGAGGACACGTCCTCACAGATACTACACTGAGGGCCCCAGGAGAGGACACGTCCTCACAGATACTACACTGAGGGCTCCAGGAGAGGACACGTCCTCACAGATACTACACTGAGGGCCCCAGGAGAGGACACGTCCTCACAGATACTACACTGAGGGCCCCAGGAGAGGACACGTCCTCACAGATACTACACTGAGGGCCCCAGGAGAGGACACGTCCTCACAGATACTACACTGAGGGCCCCAGGAGAGGACACGTCCTCACAGATACTACACTGAGGGCCCCAGGAGAGGACACGTCCTCACAGATACTACACTGAGGGCCCCAGGAGAGGACACGTCCTCACAGATACTACACTGAGGGCCCCAGGAGAGGACACGTCCTCACAGATACTACACTGAGGGCCCCAGGAGAGGACACGTCCTCACAGATACTACACTGTGGGCTCCAGGAGAGGACACGTCCTCACAGATACTACACGGAGGGCCCCAGGAGAGGACACGTCCTCACAGATACTACACGGAGGGCCCCAGGAGAGGACACGTCCTCACAGATACTACACGGAGGGCCCCAGGAGAGGACACGTCCTCACAGATACTACACTGAGGGCCCCAGGAGAGGACACGTCCTCACAGATACTACACTGAGGGCCCCAGGAGAGGACACGTCCTCACAGATACTACACTGAGGGCCCCAGGAGAGGACACGTCCTCACAGATACTACACTGAGGGCCCCAGGAAAGGACACATCTGCAGAGATGTTACACTGAGGGCTCCAGGAAAGGACACATCTGCAGAGTTGTTACACTGAGGGCTATAGGAGGTGAATGTGTCTGCATAGATGTTACACTGAGGGCTCCAGGAGGGGGATGCATCTACATAGACATTACACTGATGGCTCCAGGAGGGCACACATCTGCACAGATGTTATAGGAAGAAGCATTTGTGTCCTGACGGGAACCGGTGGTTCCTAAGGCCTGGGCTCTCCCTCCTCACCACTGAGAACATGAAGGCACAGTGAGGGGCAGGGAGGTGGGAGAGGGGATGAGGCCAGGGCGCACTCCAGCCCAGGACTTGGCAAGCCTTTCTTGGAGATGCCTGATAGGAAACGACCGCAGCTCACAGGCTGCATGTCGGTCACGGCTGCTCAGCAATGCTCCCGCAGCACAGACGCAGCCCCAGTCTCTGCAGAGGCGGGCAAGCAGGGCTGTTCCAGTGACAGTTTACAGAACCCGGTGCTGGGCTGCGCCCACAGGCTGAGGTGCCGACCCCAAGCTTTGGTCCTTGTCCTGCGAAGTCTGTTGGAGCCCAGTCCATTCAGCCCAGGAGCTTTTGAGAAATGCAGAGCCTCGGGCCCCATGCAGACCCACCCCACAGGACTGCACTCGGAGGGCCCCACGCAGACCCACCCCACAGGACTGCACTCGGAGGGCCCCACGCAGACCCACCCCACAGGACTGCACTCGGAGGGCCCCACGCAGACCCACCCCACAGGACTGCACTCGGAGGGCCCCACGCAGACCCACCCCACAGGACTGCACTCGGAGGGCCCCACGCAGACCCACCCCACAGGATCTGCACTCGGAGGGCCCTGGAGGACTCAGGAACACGTGTGTTTGTGGAAACACTTCTCTACCTCAGCAAACAGCTCTCGGCACACACACATGGAGCAGTCGACTCCAGAAATAGGGAAAAGCTTGTTGAGGGCCTAGGTTTGCTGTCTGAATATAGAATACACTGCACGCAAATCCTAGTTATCACTAGAGCATGACTGGAGAATGAGCCTTTTTCCCTACAACATGGAGGGCGGTCCCTCAGGAGCCCCCCTGCGAAGGATCAAAGTGCCCGGCCAAAACGGGTTTTAAATAACATTCTCTTCTTGATGAACTCTGAAAACATCATGCTAAGTGAAAAGAGCCAGTCACGGCCGCGTGCAGTGGCTCACGCCTGTAATCCCAGCACTTTGGGAGGCCGAGGTGGGTGGATCACGAGGTCAGGAGATTGAGACCATCCTGGGTAACACAGTGAAACCCCGTCTCTAATAGAAATACAAAAAAATTAGCCAGGCGTGGTGGCGGGCGCCTATAGTCCCAGCTACTCGGGAGGCTAAGGCAGGAGAATGGCATGAACCCAGGAGGCGGAGCTTGCAGTGAGCCGAGGTCGCGCCACTGCACTCCAGCCTGGGCGACTCAGCAGGAAAGAAAAGAAAGAACGCCGGGCGCGGTGGCTCAAGCCTGTAATCCCAGCACTTTGGGAGGCCGAGACGGGCGGATCACGAGGTCAGGAGATCGAGAGCATCCTGGCTAACACGGTGAAACCCCGTCTCTACTAAAAAAATACAAAAAACTAGCCGGGCGAGGTGGCGGGCGCCTGTAGTCCCAGCTACTCGGGAGGCTGAGGCAGGAGAATGGCGTGAACCCGGGAGGCGGAGCTTGCAGTGAGCTGAGATCCGGCCACTGCACTCCAGCCTGGGCAACAGAGCGAGACTCCATCTCAAAAAAAAAAAAGAAAAGAAAGAAAAGAGAGAGAAAGAGAGAAAGGGAGGGAGGGAGGGAGGGAAGGAGGGAGGGAGGAAAGGAGGGAGGGAGTAAGGAAAAAGAAAAGAAAGACAGGAAGGAAGGACCAAATAAGCAGCATCACTCCTGAATGGAGGGTTCTGATTCAAAACAAAACACAGCAGAATGCATTACCTGGCCGGACTTGATGGCCAATTCTTCTCTTAACTTCTCTAAAGTTTCCGACGTTTCCTCGGTACCTTCTTCCAAGCGTCTTGCTCCTCTGTCAAACTCCTCCTTGCCACTCTTGGCCGCCTGCAGAGCCGCCTCCAAGATGATCTTTTCATTCTGCAGGAGGCAGATTGTGTCCTCCCTGGAGGCGGCCTCGCCCTGCAGCTCCCCCAGCCTGGCCTGCAGCTCATCGTAGTGTGTCTGCAGGGCATCGAGAGACTGCTCCCTGCTCTGCAGAGCCTCCTGAGTCAAGGTGAGCTGTTTCATCAGGTCCAGGTGCTCCTGCTGCAAAGCCTCAAGCTGCTGGTCTCGCTGGAGCAAAGTCAACTTCACCTGGAGAAGGAATGAAGCCCACATGGCTGCGCCGGCCCTACTCCGAGAACGTGAGCCCTTTTCCTGTTCGGGTTTCAAGTAATTTTGATGGACACCATGGAAGGTCTTTTTTTCACACACAATCCTGGTGCAGAAGAACCAGCAGGGCAAACACAGAGTCAGGTCTGCAGCAGCAGCAGCATCTGACCAACAGCCCAACTCTCACCTGAGCAGACACGGCCCCACAGCAGAGGACCCCCCGGGTTCCTCGTGTGCAGTCCTGGCTGCTCGGGATCACCTGGGGCCTGGGTCCAGCCTGAAGGGCTGCAGGGACTTACCTGCTCCAGCTGCTGCTCCAGGGATGCCGCGGAGTCTGCCATCCTCTGCAGCCGCTCCCTCTCGCCTTCAAACTCTTCCAGCCTCCTCTGGAGGTCCTCCTCCACCATCGTCTTTGCCTCCTGAATCTGCAGGAAGGCTGCTTCCTGATCCAACATGTCAGCCTGGGCCCAGCAAACAACGCATTTTTAAAAAGGCAGGAAACCGTAATAGTGAACAGCAGCCAGCAAGTCCCGTGCTCTGCGGAGAAACTTACCACCCTGGCATGGGCCCCATCCACGTCCCCATCCTGTCTACCAACTGCAGACTGAGGGCCCCGGGTGAGCAGCTGGGCCGCCCACCAACCAGGAGACCGAGGCCAGGTCCAGCCCAGGCCAACAACCCCGTGTGAAGGACTCGGATCCACTGGTGAGCAGAACCTCCCGGCTTTTCTCGTGTGGCAACAGGCGGGTCACAGGTGCCTGCTTTCGGGAGTGAGACCCAGACATACTCTCACGAGAGCAGTGCTTGGTACCACCAGGTAAGAGAGCAGAGGCCCCTGCAGTGAACACAGCCTGCGTCCTGGCTGTGGATGAGCCCTCACATCGGGGTACACTTAGGGAAAACACAAATTCCTAACTTGAAATTCTTTTCAGTTCTTCTCTACTAAGCCCTTGAAGAACTATGGCTGACGCAACACGATTCTTATCCGTCATCCCAGCCGGGTGGCCCAGCTGATGCCGCAGAGAGGTGGGAGCAGTCACAGAAGACGGGAAACCACGTCAGGCTGCGGAGAGCTCCCTGCACAAGGGAAAGGTCGGCAACGAGAGCGGCCCAGCATCATCCAGCACAGAACCTCCCTCCATACACTGCCTTGGGGTTTTACACCGTTCCTTCTTCTTTAATTTTTCCACAAGGTTATCGAGTAGGTGACACTATCCCCATTTTATAAAGATGAGGCTCAAGCCTGTAATCCCAGCACTTTGGGAGGCCGAGGCGGGCGGATCACCTGAAGTCGGGAGTTTGAGACCAGCCTGGCCAACACGGCGAGACCCCGTCTCTACTAACAATACAAAAAATTAGCAGGGTGTGGTGGCGGGTGCCTATACCACCAGCTACTTGGGAGGCTGAGGCAGGAGAATCGCTTGAACTTGGGAGGCGGAGGTTGTAATGAGCTGAGATCACACCACTGCACTCCAGCTGGGCGACAAGAGCGAAATTCCACCTCAAAAAAAAAAAGATGAGGCTCAGAGAGCTAAGAAATTGCCCAGGGCCCCACAGCTAAAGAACAGCTATCAAGGCTGCTGCATTTCTGTCCTCTGGAGATGGCTGGGCAGGCAGCGGCCATGACCTCAACAGCATGTGGTTGCTGGAGGGTCAAATGGCAATGCAGGTTGAGTGCTTAGAAAGCAAAGAAAATCCTCTCATCGCTAGGCTTCGACAGGCTGTCAGGCACAAACTCACCGGATGCTTCCTCCTTACCTACTCTGTACCCACCGCCATCCCTGACTGGCAATGACTGACGGCCGGGCCCAGGCCGAGGCGGGGCTGGCAGGGAAAGAGCCACA
Source organism: Macaca thibetana thibetana (assembly GCF_024542745.1). NCBI lineage: Eukaryota > Metazoa > Chordata > Mammalia > Primates > Cercopithecidae > Macaca > Macaca thibetana. Next base: position 129,160,462 of record NC_065588.1, read on the forward strand.
CTGCACTAAGCCCCAAAGGTGAGGGATGAGGAGCGGGGTCCCAAAGCCTTAATGAGCGGTCACTGCAGGCCATCCATGAGAATATTTAAGAGATACACACAGAGAGATAGAACATGTAAGAAAAAACACACCGTATCTATGTCTGTGTATGTGTATGTTCTCCCAACCTTACACGGCCCTGGTCGCAGCCTCACCTCAATACCCTGCAGCTGTGCCGCGATCCGTCCTTTCTCCTTCATGGACCTGTGCTGAGTTTCCGTCAGCTGCTGGGACAGGGACACATTCTCGAGTTTCAGGTGCTCCAGGAGACCTGCCTGGGTCATCTGTCCAACCTTCAAAAAAAAACCCCACGAAGTAAAAAGTTGCTCAATTTCAAGCAAGAAATGCAGACCAGCCTGTCCCTGGAGGCCCCAGGATGAGGGTCACTGGCTGCCCCTCAGTGTCTCCCACAGAAGCCCCACCACCCACCACACGTCTTCCCACATCAAAATATGCGCTGTCTGGGCTCTGTGTGCCTGAGTGGGAGGGCGGGCAGGCCATCAGCAAGCGCTCATCATGCTGTTTGTAGCTCATCAGACTGCGGTTTGTAGCAGGACCTACCCAAAAGTCCCCACTGACGAGGCATCTCTGAGCCCCTGTGGGTGACGAGCCTTATCTTAACTGACCAAATCCAGCCAGACACACACCAGGGCCTGCCCGACAGGTGCCATTCCCGGGACGCAGCCTTTACAGCCCAGCTAGGGCCCGGCCTAGACCCCCAGGTGCTCAGGCCCACCCTGGCCAAGCGTCTCATGAAAAAGCCCAGTCCCATGGCCCTGAGGAGGATGGCGTCAGCCAAGGGAAGTAGTACCGAAAGGAGATGTGAGGACAGCCTGGGGCCTGTGTCTGGACCTGCCCGCGTCGCCTGTTCCATGCTGCCTCCTGGAGAACGAAGTGCGAGACGTGACAGAAGCCACAGGCCCCAGGACCTCAGGAGAAGGTACACGGAGCCAGGGAAGACAGCCTTTGCTGGGACTGTGTTTTGAGACCATGAAAGCAGAGTGCCTGCCTGGAATTCTCCTCCCTTCTGCATGTTACTGGGAATGAAGGGATACATTTGGGTACCAAAAAAATTTATTAAAAACTCTGATTAAGGAATGCTGAACCTGGATTCCAAAGGTATTTGGAAAAAGCAGTGAGGGCCCAGCACTGGCTCATCCTGTAATCCCAGCACGCTGGGAGGCTGAGGCAGGAGGATCGCTTGAGCCTAGGAGCTCAAAACCTGCTTAGGCAACGTAGCAAGACCCTGTCCTTACAGAAAATGTTTAAACAATTAGCCAGGTGTGATGGTGTTCAACTATGTCCCAGCTACTTGGGGGGCTGAGGCAGGCGGACTGTGTGAGCCCAAGGGGTCAAAACTACAGGGAGCTATGATCGTGACACTGAATTCCAGCAGCCTGGGTGACAGGGCAAGACCCTGTCTCCGAAAAAAAAGCAGATAGGGCTCTGGAGCCACCGTCGCTTTGAAGCTTCCTCTTTTTGTTGTCCAGGCTACACCACCACACTTCCTTGTTGGTTTTTTATTTGAGACAAAGTGTGGCTCTGTTGCCCAGGCTGGAATGTGGAGTGCAGTGGCTCGATCTCGGCTCACTACAACCTCTGCCTCCTTGATTCAAGCACGTCTCATGCCTCAGCCTCCCAAGCAGCTGGGACTACAGGCACCCGCCACCACACCTGGCTAACTTGTGCATTTTTAGTAGAGATGGGGTTTTGCCATGTTAGCCAGGCTGGTCTTGAACTCTTGGCCTCAAGTGACTGGCCCGCCTCGGCCTCCCAAAGTGCTGGGATTATAGGCATGAGCTACTGCACCTGGTCCAAACTATACTTCTAAAATACACCTGGCATGGCTTACTTCTTTAAATACTACCTCATATAAATGCACCGCAGTTTTAAAAAACTGTATTAATCTGTGTACTGACTTGTTTCCAAGTTATGTTGTACGTAGAACAAATGTTTTCCATATGGTTCTCTGGCTTAAAAAGTGCGTAATAGGTTGAGCGCGGCGGCTCGCGCCTGTAATCCCAGCACTTTGGGAGGCTGAGGCGGGCGGATCACAAGGTCAGGAGTTCGAGACCAGCTTGGCCAATATGGTGAAACTCCGTCTCTACTAAAAATACAAAAATTAGCTGGGCACGGTGGCGGGCACCTGTAATCCCAGCTACTCAGGGGGCTGAGGCAGGAGAATCACTTGAACCCAGGAGACAGAGGTTGCAGTGAGCCGAGATCATACCACTGCACTCCAACCTGGGAGACAGAGCAAGACTCCATCTCAGAAGAAAAAAAAAAACTAACAAAAATTGAAGAAAACTTCTATTGTATATATTTGTAAATCTAGACATAAAAGGAACATTTGGTGGAATTAGTATTTCACATTCCCCTCTTGAGAAATAAAGTTTTAATAAATATATAATATTTTATCTGGAAAAAAAAATTCCACAGCTAATTAAAAAATGACAGGCCAGGTGCGGTGGCTCGCACCTGTAATCCCAGCACCTTGGGAGGCTGAGGTGGGCATCACTTGAGCCCAGGAGTTCGAGGCCAGCCTGGGCAACATGGCAAAACCCTGTCTCTACAAAAAATACAAAACTTAGCTGGGCATGGTGGCACATACCTGTGATCCCAGCTAGTTAGGAGACTGAGGTAGGAGGATCGCTTGAGTCTGAGAGGTTGAGGCTGCAGTGAGCCGAGATCACACCACTGCTCCAGCCTGGGTGACAGAGTGAGACAGTCTCAAAAAAAAAACAAAAACAAAAAGACTAAGGCTGACCAAAGGCGCTCTTCAGCATCTCTGACATCATCCTAATTAGGCTAGGTGCTGAGACTCGGATCGAGGTGCACGTGAACCATTCGTCTGTCGGTCCGGGTGTCTCCAGCGTGTGGGCCAAGGGGCAGGCCTGGACAGACACACGCTCCCACATATGCGGGACCAAGCTGGACATGGGCTGTGCCCACTAACGAGTGGATGGGAGAGGAAAGTGTTTCCGACAGTATGTAGGAAATGCGAGGCACGCTGGAAAGATGTGGTCCCTGTGTGTCACTGAGGGCTCACATAGCAGAGAAAGGAAAAGCTCCAACCAGGAAGAGAACCCCACCGGCGCCACACACCTGTGAGACATCGCAGCAGAGTGGGGAGGCCGGGGTGGGAGGGTCCTGAGACCCAGGCAGATGAGAATTTACAGGCATGCACCACCGTGCCCAGCAAGACAGGCTTTGGAATTGAAAATGCTGGCAGAGGCTGCTGTGGGTCTCCCATGTCAGAAGGTTGTGGGGAGGCCCACGGGACACATCCTACATGGGACACAGGGTGTGCTAGACAGCAGGTTAAAAACAAAAACATGTCTGTGAACTCTAAAAACAGAAAAATCGGCCGGGCACGGTGGCTCACGCCTGTAATCCCAGCACTTTGGGAGGCCGAGGCGGGCGGATCACAAGGTCAGGAGATCGAGACCACGGTGAAACCCCGTCTCTACTAAAAATACAAAAAATTAGCCGGGCGCGGTGGCAGGCGCCTGTAGTCCCAGCTACTCAGGAGGCTGAGGCAGGAGAATGGCGTAAACCCAGGAGGCGGAGCTTGCAGTGAGCCGAGATCGCGCCACTGCACTCCAGCCTGGGCGACAGAGCGAGACTCCGTCTCAAAAAACAAACAAACAAACAAAAAAACAGAAAAATCTTTGGAAAAAGCACCATTCTACGTGAAGACAAGAAGCGTGACCTGCCCTGGAAGGTAGACGGGGGCCGTACCTGGATGTGAGCCATCTCACCCTGCAGCCTGACGCGGGCCTCCTGGGCCAGGGCGAGCTGCTGCTGGTACCACTGCCGGACACTCTGCAGGGACGAGATCTCTGCCTGTGACGCCTTCAGCTTGCTGGTCAGCGTCGCCCGCTCCAGCTGCACCTGCTGAAGCTGGCTCTGCAAAGCTGTCATCTGCTGCCGCAGGTCGTGCACTGAAATGGGGCAAGCACAGCAGCTCAGGCCAGTGACAGCCAACGGGGGAGTCCGCAGCTCCGCGCGTGCGGGACACAAGGCGGGACTCTCAGCGGAGACCAAATAAGATCAGTTCCGGTTATTCCCCGTAGCTGACTCCATGAAGTCGCCGTGAACACGGCACTAGTGGACGCTGACAGATGCTGCTCCTGGGAGAAATGCAGGGTGAGGTTCCTGCAGGCCTCTGCTCAAGCATCTTCACCAGTTCATCGATACATAACCTCCGTTCTGTGTCTCCATTTAAGACACCTATTCAATACATAGCATCGACTCATTCACACTGAGCTCACAGCCAACAGCAACTTGGCCAACAAGCCTGAGCAGAGCTTCTCTAGGAAATAATGATGGCCGGGCATGGCGGATCAGGGGACATGGGGGTGCAGGGGGCATGGGGGTGCATGCCCAGGAGATCCAGACCAGCCTGGGCAACACAGCAAGATCCTCCGCTCAAAACAAAATTAGCCAGGCGGGGCGACATGCACCTGTGGTCCCAGCTACTTGGGAGGCTGAGGCGGGCAGATCCTATGAGCCCAGGAGTTTGAGGCTGCAGTGAGCCACAACTGCCCCACTGCACTCCAGCCTGGGCAACGGAGCAACCCATCTCAAAGACAAATGAATTTTTAAAAACAAAAATAAAATTTAAAAAAACAGAAATAGGATGAATTAAAAAAAATAAATCAAAAGAAAAAAATGAAGTACATCTCCACAGAACACCTCACATCCTCTCTGCGTTTAAAACCACTAGACAGTGTTGGCCGGGCGCGGTGGCTCACACCTGTAATCCCAGCACTGTGGGAGGCCGAGGCAAGTGGATCACCTGAAGTTGGGAGTTTGAGACCAGCCTGGCCAACATGGAGAAACCCTGTCTCTACTAAAAATACAAAATTAGCTGGGCGTGGTGGCACATGCCTGTAATACCAGCTACTAGGGAGGCTGAGGCAGGAGAATCGCTTAAACCTGCGAAGTGGAGGTTGCGGTGAGCCGAGATCACACCACTGCACTCCAGCCTGGGCAATAAGAGTGAAACTCTGTCTCAAAAGGAAAACAAAACAACAACAACAACAACCAAAAAAAAAACACTAGGCAGTGTTTGGGGCCATCTTAAACTGCAAAATTATCCCCAAAAGAAATAAAACGTGGCCCTGGAAAGAACTCCTCCGTCCCGGGCTGAGCGCAAAAGCAGGCAGAGCATCCTCTCCTCAGCGGGCGCCTAGGATGACTCACATACTCTGCTGCTCCACACGTGTCCATGAATACTGAGCTTGGGGTTCAAACAAATTTAATCAAGTCGGCAAATTCACACTTATGAAATCTGTGAAAACTGTCGTGGACGCCGAGGCTCTCGTGTTCGACCCAACGATGTCTACCAGCCATCAACAAACAGCAAGGGTATCTGTCGCCCCCCGGTCAGGACTGGGCAGCCTCACCACAGTTCAGGCTGGTTTTGCCGCCCCCCGATTACTGGTCAAGTGAAGCGTGGCAACCCACAGGGCCCCAAACTACTTTAGTGTTGAGAACTTTTTGGGTTTCATAGTTTTTCTGAAGGGACTGGGTATCACGAAATGCTCGACTAAAATATTAAAGCGGTTACAGGAGTACTACTGCCTCTCGGCTGGCTTTCTCTTTCTTGTATTGGAACGCAGCCTCTGTGACGCCAGCTTGTCACCCCCCTCTGTGTCATCAGATCCACGACCCAGTCTCACAGCCTCATGGGTGAACTGGCTGACGTGGAGTCAGTCCTCCCGGTGGCTGCACCAACGCCCCCTCGCTCAGCCGATCCCAAGTCCTGAGAGATGAGGCCACCGAGCAGTCTCCCTGGGAGGACTCTGGACCCAGGTCACTCCACAGTCCCCCAGGCTTTGGTCTTCAACCTTCTGACCCTGCTTCGCCCTCTCCTTCTCGCTCCTGTCCACGCCTGCTCTGAGCAGGTCAACCAGTCTTCTCCGTGCCTGCTGGGCACTGGAGTGTGGGCTCTGGGACTGGCCCAGACGGGGACTGAGGGGGCAGAAGGCGTGCTGCCAAGCCACAGGGAAGCCCGCCGCGGTTCCCGTGGTCCACCGTCCTACTTGTACTCGCTGGACGAGCCCTACAGGGAGGCAGCTGGACCGACACGCTGCATCCAGGGAGAAAAGGTTGCCAGATGGACAGTCAAGGAGCTGTTCTTGAATATCTTTTTTTTTTTTTTTTTTTTTTGAGACAGTGTCTGGCTCTGTCGCCCAGGCCGGAGTGCAATGGTGCGATGTTGGCTCACTGCAAGCTCCGCCTCCCGGGTTCACGCCATTCTCCTGCCTCAGCCTCCTGAGTAGCTGGGACTACAGGCGCCCGCCACAGCGCTCGGCTAATTTTTTGTATTTTTAGTAGACACGGGGTTTCACGATGGTCTCGATCTCCTGACCTTGTGATCCGCCCGCCTCGGCCTCCCAAAGTGCTGAGATTACAGGCGTGAGCCACCGCGCCCGGCCTGTTCTTGAATATTTTAAATGGAATCTGCAATTCTGTGGAATAAGTGGGCAGCTCTACACCCCCGAAATACCACTGGACTTTTGAGGCAGGATGCGTGTAAATGATCACCACAGACAGTCCAGGGTCTGAGGTCGATCTCCAAGACCTAATTCATTCCCCTGGATGTGCATGCAAAAATGTACACAATTCCACAAGTTCAACTAAAAATTGTATTTCCTTTAGAAAAGTGGCCTCCTTATGTGTAAATTATAAACCAATGCAACCCCCACAGGGATAGTCACAAGCCAACAGAGCTGTCAGCACCAGCCCCAGCTCGCTGGGCGCCTGCCTGGATCGGGGGCTGGGGAAGGAGGAGGACGTGGCAGCGTGGTAGGGACCAGTCAGGGGAGGAGGGCGCGGCCAGGAGGAGGAGGTGTGCCGGGGACCAGCTGAGGAAGAAGGAGGGCGGTGGCGGGGAAGGAGAAGGACATGGCCAGGGACCAGTAGAGGAAGGAGGATGGCGCAGCAGGGACCAGTCAGGGAAGGAGGAGGCCGCGGCAGGGACCAGTCAGGGAAGGAGGGCGTGGCCAGGGAAGGAGGAGGGTGTAGTGGGGACAGTCGAGGAAGGAGGAGGGCGCGGCAGGGACCAGTCGGGGAAGGAGGACGCCACAGTGGGAACCAGTCAGTCAAGGAAGACGGCATGGCCAGAGAAGGAGGGCGTGGCCAAGGAGGGCATGGCTAGGGAAGGAGGAGGGTGTGGCAGAGACCAGTAGAGGAAGGAGGAGGGTGTGGTCAAGGAAGGAGGGCGCAGCAGGGACCAGTCGAGGAAGGAGGAGGGCGCAGCAGGGACCAGTCAGGGAAGGAGGAGGCCGCAGCAGGGACCAGTCAGGGAAGGAGGAGGGCGTGGCCAGGGCCTGGCCTCACCTGTGTTGTCCTTGCTGAGCATGCTCTTCTGCATGTCCTCCACTTTGGCCACGAGCCTCTGGTACTGCTCCTCGGCCACCTGCAAGTCGTTGTTGGACGATGCCAGGCTGGCATTTTTTGCCTCCAGCATGTTCTGCAGGTCGGTCATGGCTCGCTCCAGGTCCCAGCATGACTGCTTCAAAGTGTCCACCTCCGAGCTGAGCGAATCCTGCCGCTGCTGGCTGCTGTGGCTGCACTCCACCTGCGCCTGCAGCTTCGTGCTGAGGGCGGCCAGCTGGGCCTGTAGCTCAGCCTTCTCTTTAAGTGCCTGAAAAGATCCCAACAACCACAATGACTTTCAGAAAACGAGTCACTTCTATCCAGTGTATTAACAGGAACACAACTGGCGAGTCAGTCAGGGCCTGACGGGGGACCCTGAGACCCCCAGGCGCTCTCCCAGGGCCTGACAGGGGACCCTGCCCCGAGACCCCCAGGCACTCTCCCAGCACAGCCGTCCCAGAAGAAGGCGACTTTCCAAACAGGCCCAGGACGCACACGGAGCTGCACTAGTTTTGGGCCCAACTGCACCTGCACAGGGCAGCGCTCGGGCAGGGCTGGGGAAGCACCCTTCTCCTGCGAGGACACGGGAAACGTGTTCAAAACACCAAACGTGCACATGGGCATGCCAGATATGGCATGGATATGGCACGCGCACACAGAATGCCAGACTTGTAGAGGGACCCCTGAGAGATTAACAGTGGATTCGGATCTGGGGGGAAATGGGCAAAAAACACAGGCAAGGAAAGGTGGCTGCTTCCTAAGTGCGGCTCTAGGGGCTCCAGCCAGGGCCACGGGACACAGCACAGTCCTGAGTGACCACGGCAATGCTGTGTGGCCCCACGAGCAGCAGAGAATCGCCAGCGAAAATCACCCCACCACCGACCCCAACCGGCCCCCACCGGCCCCCACACTAAGGCCTATGGGGAGGGATCCAGTTCACACATCACCAAGACAACAAACACCCAAAGCAACTGAGGAAACACAAACTCAAGGATACCCTAGAGCAAGGGGCCAGCAACCACCACACCTGAAACAACCCTCACGATCGTGGTGTGGATGCAACCGAAGCACCGATCAGTGACCCCAGGAGGATAAGAAGACAAAGTGCAGTGAGAGCAAGCCACCGTTCGAGAGAGTGGCTACACAGAGGAAGGGAAACGCGTCCGGCGACGGGAGGCTCACGCTGTAACGCTGGAGAAGTGACGACTGTACAACCAGAATTAGCCTCAAAACAGCCGAAATCACCTTTTCCGTAGACACAGCTTTAGGTGGTTTGTGTCCAAGGACCATGTTGTACAAGAACACCATCTTCAGCATGAGATGTGCATTTAGCAAGGCAAGCTCCCGGCGCGGTGAGCAGCTACGGCCCTGCTCTGCGGCCCCGTTCGCTGCAGGAGGCCCCCTCAGCCCCGTCACCTCAGGGCCTGGGTGCAATCTCACGCTTCCACGACAGAAGCAGACAGCTGACCCCCACTGAACAGATTTACTCAACTGTCGGCAGACAGTAAATACCTAGCTCTTTGCTATGGGTAAAGTGCATACAACAAAATGACAAAGGAGAGCTGAAAAAGGGATGGAAAATGATGTTTCTGGCACATGCTAACCAAAGCCAGCGTGTGTGGCTTTTTCTGCTATAGCAAAACTAGTATCAGAAAAAGCAGAAAGCACTACAAAGAAACAAGGTTCACCGTGCCAGAAAAAGGTGCAACCCACCAAGAGACTTTAACTCTTAAGGCCTGTGAGACACCTAACATCTAGGAAATACTCTGGTGAGATGCAGGGAGAAATGGACCCACGCATGATGAGGCAGGAAACTCACACCTCTTTCTAAGGCTGACAATAGACAAAAAACGTAAAGATGCAGAACACTCGGCTGCCAGACACGCTGCGGCGGCTGATTCCCAACCACATCTTGAAACCTCGTACCCAGCAGAGGAGCCACACGTGCTTTCCGACTTCGCCGCCCGCTAAGACGTCGAGGGCGTCCGTTACCTGACTCGCCTCCAGTGACAAGGCTTCCAGCTGTCCTTCGAGTCGCATTTTCTCTTTGAGCACCTGCAGCATCTCCTCCTGGGTTTCTGCTGCAGAGCTCTCCAAGGACACGCTGGGGACAAAAGCACGGGTCAGGCCTGTGCGAGCCAGAGCCATCCTGATTTTCCTTCATATTCCTCCATGTTCTCCAAATTCCACACACCCCTGCTGCTCTCTCCCAATCTTTTTAAATTAAGTAGAGAGCTAAGGCTTGCATGAACGCACGGATGAACATTCCTGCCAACAGTCGGCACCTCACAACGTGGGAACTGTTAGGAAACGTGAGACGGGCATCGTGCAGCTTAGTGACAAGTCTATGCAAACAGGAGAGTGGATATTTTAATAACACAGACGATTGCTGATTATTCCAACTCTACTGCTTAAAAAACAGCAAACTTGGTATGAATGAAATGTTCATGTCAAGACTAAGGACAGAATCAGGAAGAAAAGCTGTGTATCCCCTGTTCCAGTGCGGAGAGTCCTGGGCTGGGGAAGCAACATCTAAGGTCAGGCCCTCTGTCGGCCCCTCCCACCTCTGCTATGGCCCCACCGATCCCTGCCCGCCCCGCCCCCTCTGTCGGCCCCTCCCACCTCTGCTATCGCCCCACCCACCTCCACCCGCCCCGCCCACCTCTGCTGTCCCCCCACCTGCTGCAGATGCTCTCTCTCCGACTCCGCACCTCCCCGTTGACCTCCTGCCCCTGGTCTTGGTGCTCAGCGGCTGCAGCCTGGAGGACGTCCTTAATCGAGGGGAACTGGCCCAGCGTATCCGCAGGAATCTCCTGGCCGTTGACCATATAGGGGGTGTCCTGCGTGCCCACCGTCTTCGACAGAACGACATAGGTCCCTCGGGTGGAGGCGCTGCTGTACGATGAGCTGTCGCTGTCATTTCCATCCACCTCAGACACGCTGTCTCCAGCCAGGGAGGCGTTCTCCAGACGGTCGTCAGTGTCAGGGTACAGGCTGATCTCAGACACAACGGACGCTGCGCTGCTTCTGTTCTGCTTCAGGGAACCCTTGGTAGAATCGGGAACCGGAACATTTCCCCCGGAATTCCCAGCATTTGAATCTTCAGTTCTGTAATCGGCCAGAGACCGGATTTTGCTTGACTTGGAACTTTTTTTCTCCTTAGGGTGTGCCGGAAGCCCCAGGCTGCCCACCTTAGGCCCCCGAGGGACACTGGTGCGCAGGAAGGAATATTCTTTTGTCATAGCCACGGTGCTGGCCCTTGGCAAGTTTTCTGGGTTTAACATGAGCTCAGGATCAAGCGTGCTAGAAAGTCTCGTTTTGGTTGCAGGTTGACTGGACTGAGAAGAAAACAAAAGTACAAAAATTACATTTAAAATCCACAAGCAGCATTCTTAAAATTACCATTCAGAACGGTGGCACCGATTATACTCCCTCCACTGACAATCAGAGAGCACCACCTCCCCAGGCCCTCACCACACAGGGTGCGGCCAGGCCTCCAATCCTCGGTGGTCTCACTGCTGCAAGGCCCCACTCGAGTGACCAGCATGACCACCCCTGGTCTGAAGCACACTCTTCAGTGAATGACTTCAACACGTTTAAAACAAAACAGCAAGAACCTCCTCATCAGACTCCTCAACAAAACTTTCCCGGCTACTCTCCAGTTTTTTTTTTTTTTTTAATAAACATAGAAACTTTCTTCAAGGCCGGGCGCGGTGGCTTACACCTGTAATCCCAACACTCTGGGAGGCTGAGGTGGGCAAATCATTTGAGGTCAGGAGTTCAAGACCAGGCTGGCCAACATGGTGAAACCCCCGTCTCTACTAAAAATACAAAAACATGAGTCAGGCATGGTGCTGGGCACCTGTAATCTTGGCTACTCAGGAGGCTGAGACACGAGAATCACTGGAACCCAGGAGGTGGAGGTTGCAGCGAACCAAGATCGCTCCAGCCTGGGCAACAGAGTGAGACTCCGTCTCTCAAAAAAAAAAAAAAAAATTAGCTGGGTAGGGTGGCACATGCTTTTAATCCCAGCTACTCAGGAGGCTGAGGCAGGCGAATCGCTTGAACCCGGGAGGCAGAGGTTACAGTGGGCCAAGATCACACCACTACACTCCTGCTTGGGTGACAAAGCGAGATTCTGTCTCAAAATACACATATATATTTTTTTCTTTTTTTCTTTTAACTGCTCATTGACAATGCACCTGGTCACCTAAACTCTGATGGGAGATGTACAAGGAGGTGAATGTTGCTTTCATGCCTGTGAACTCAACGTCCATTGTGCAGCCCATGGATCAAGGACTAGTTTTGACTTTCAAGTCTTACTACTTAAGAAATACCTTTGTAAGGGTACAACTGCCATAGTCACAGTGATTCCTCTCACGGATCTGGGCAAAGTAAACTGAAAACCTTCTGGAAAGGATTCACATTCTAGATGCCATTAAGAACATTCATGATTCATGGCTGGAGGAGTCAAAATATCAACATTAACAGGAGTGTGGAAGAAGCTGATTTCTACCCTCATAGACGACTTTGAGGGGCTCCACACTTCTGGGTCCACACACTGCACCCAGCCTTTTTTTTATTTTTTTGAGACGGAGTCTCGCTGTGTCGCCCAGGCTGGAGTGCAGTGGCCGGATCTCAGCTCACTGCAAGCTCTGCCTCCCGGGTTTTTAAGCCATTCTCCTGCCTCAGCCTCCCGAGTGGCCGGGACTACAGGCGCCCACCACCTCGCCCGGCTAGTTTTTTGTATTTTTTAGTAGAGACGGGGTTTCACCGTGTTAGCCAGGATGGTCTCGAACTCCTGACCTCGTGATCCGCCCGTCTCGGCCTCCCAAAGTGCTGGGATTACAGGCTTGAGCCACCGCGCCCAGCCAGTGGTGTGATCTTGGTGGTGGAAACAGCAAGAGAACTAGAATTAGAAGTGGAGCCTGAAGATGTGATTGAATTGCTGCAATCTCACAATAAAACTTGAAAGGGAGGGCTGGGCGCGGTAGCTCACGCCTGTAATCTCAACACTTTGGGAGGCCAAGACCAGCGGATCATGAGATCAGGAGATCAAGACTATCCTGGCTAACATGGTGAAACCCCGTCTCTACTAAAAATACCAAAAACACTAGCCGGGCGTGGTAGTGGGCGCCTGTAGTCCCAGCTACTCGGGAGGCTGAGGCAGGAGAATTGCGTGAACCCGGGAGGCGGAGCTTGCAGTAAGCCAAGACGGCGCTACTGCCTGGGCGACAGAGCAAGACTCCATCTCAAAAAAAAAAACACTTGAATGGGTAAAATCCTATCAAACAGCACTGCATGTTACAGAGACACCTTTTGTAAGAGAGTGAATCACCATGGCAAACTTTACTGCGGTTTGAAGAAATTCCTACAGCCCAATCTTCAGCAACCACCACCCTGATCAGTCAGGAGCCATCAAACTTGACGCAAGATCCTCCAACAGCACAGAGATTACACTTGCCGAAGGCTCAGATGATCGTCAGCATCTTTTAGTAATAAAGCATTTTCAAATTATGTGGGTACATCCGTTTTATTTAGACACAGTGCTACTGCACACTTAGTAAACTACAGAAGCGTATACACATAACTTCTTTATGCTCCAGGAAACCAAAACCATGTAGGACTTGCTCTATTGCAATGTTTACATTTTTGTGGTGGTCTGGAACTGAACCCACAGTGTCTCTGAGGTCACCTGTGTTTGCTTTCTTTGCTTTTCAATTGGCAGATTTAGAAATAAAATGTGCTTGTTGCAAAAGAAGCAGGACCAGGCAGGGGGCACAAGCCAGGCTCCTGTGGAGTCCCCCAGAGGTGGGACCCACACGACAGGAGCAGAGTCAGCCGCTGCAGAGGCCCCTGAGCCCATGGCAGCTCACAGAAGCCAATGGCAGGTCCCAGGGTTATGTGGGACCAACAGCTGTCTCTAGGGCAGGAAGCTTTCCATGAGCTTGTTTGGGAGAGGGGACTCACCCTCTCCTGCTGGCGCTTCACCCTGTACTGTTTGAGCTGCTCTTCCAGCCACTTCCGAGCCTGAAGTCGGACCTGCTCCTCCTTCTCCAGTGGCAGGGAAGAATCTGTAGAGCCTGCAGTGGGAAAATGGCCATTTGGAAACTCATCAAATACCAGGATGCAGAACAATCAGGCACAAGAACTTGGTCGTTTTGTACTTAATTACCCATATATTTTACACCTAAACAATGCAGAGCCATCTTGTTTGGAAGGACAATTTCTAGATCAAGAGAGAACTGTGAGCCCATGACACTGACCACAGGCGGGAACCACCTCACAGGAGACACACTGGTCAGGCACTGGGTCTGTGATCGCAGGACGAGTACACCCCACCTGGGGGCATCCCCCGGTAAAACAGGAAACCACGGCAAGTAACTTTTTTTTCTTTTTGAGACAGAGTCTCGCTCTGTCTCCCAGGCTGGAATGCAGTGGTGCGATCTCGGCTCACTGCAAGCTCCACCTCCTGGGTTCAAGCAATTCGCCTGCCTCAGCCTCCCGAGTAGCTGGGATTACAGGCGCCCACCACCACGCCCGGCTAATTTTTTGTATTTTTAGTATAGATGGGGTTTCACCGTGTTAGCCAGGATGGTCTCGGTCTCCTGACCTCATGATCCGCCCACCTCAGCCTCCCAGAGTGCTGGGATTACAGGCGTGAGCCACTGCACCCGGCCTTTTTTTTTTTTTTTGAGACGGAGTTTCGCTCTTGTTGCCCAGGCTGGAGTGCAGTGGTGTGATCTTGGTTTACTGCAACTTGGTTTACTGCCTCCTGGGTTCAAACGATTCTCCTGCCTTAGCCTCCTGAGTAGACGGGATTACAGGCATGCAACACCACACCTGACTAATTTTGTATTTTAGTAGAGATGGGGGTTTCTCCATGTTGGCCAGGCTGGTCTCGAACTCCTGACCTCAGGTGATCCGCCCGCCTCAGCCTCTCAAAGTGCTGGGATTACAGGCGTGAGCTGCCGCGCCTGGCAGCAAGTGCCTTTTAACAACAGATAGAACTGGGTTCAAAGCTGGAGCTGTGCCGAGCACTCTGAGGCAGGCTCAGCTCTCACCACGCTGCAACTTCCCCTGGCTTCACAGCAGGTTCTCCTGACCCCGCTGGGAGGAGCACATGAAAAGCCGGCACTGTGGAGTTACAGGCAGTACCCAGCCACAGGAGCTCAGCCGCCGCTGGGTCACGAGACCCCGCGTGCATTTCCTTGCGCAGTTACATTTGGGGTCCGCTTTGACGCACAGCTCATCTCAGCTCCTACAGTCACAAGCCACATTACGAAAAGGCTCTGGCGGTACTCAAATGGCTGAAGCCTGGCGCCAGGCGTCACTGCAGAGTAAACGCTGCACAGGCTCCGCCCTCCAGGGCTGGAAGCAGATTACCTCAGTCTCCAGACAGACGAGACTCCAATCCGAGGTCATGCTCCAGGACAGGAGGGGAAAATTATAACGTTTTAGCCAAAACCAGAATTTAAAATATCTAAAACCCAGACCGTTCATTTTGGGTGATGAAAGGGGTGCATGGTGCGTGCCAACGTGTTACAGTTACAAACCCAGGGCTCCACTTCCCAGGGCTGAGTGTGTGGCCCTCGTCCTTCCTAAGCTAACAGCAGACACAGCCCGATGGCCTGGGTGCCGACCAGAGAAGGGAAGCATAATCACGCAGCAACACTTTACACACGGCACCCTCCTTACATGTGGATGCTGAGGAGATGAGCAGCTACTGTCCTAAATAGTCCCTAAAATCTGAGTAGTCACCAAGAATTTCACTGCAAATGTACCATTATTAGTTTATACATTTTATCACTGAAAAGATCTCTAGTCGTTTTCACGAGGCAAAGTGGTCCAGATGGCTAGACCGTAAGTGGCAAATGCAGGTCTACGGCCATCAGACAGATATTTACACAAGTCGGCAAAATGATCAGGGTTTCAACCAAACACTGATGCAGGAGACAGGCTCAGAGCCAGGCGCCAGCAGGAACAGGTGACCGGGGCATCCCACAAAGGCGTGCACGCAGACCCAGCACTACTGTCACACGGGCACCTGGGCCAGAGCTCACACATCTGTAACTTTAGGACCCCAAAAGTAAATAAACTAAGTTGAAAAAAATCAGGAATCTAGACTTTTTTACATGCTACTTCTCAACTTAAACGCTGGCAATGAGTTTTCAGAATTGTTTCAAATAAACACATGGGAAATGCAGTTTGATTTCAGTAATTTGGGGGGTTTTGTTGTTTTTATTTAGTTTTAAGAAATTTTTAAAAATATACTGCAGGCCAGGCACAGTGGCTCACGCCTATAATCCCAGCATTTTGGGAGGCCAAGGTATGACGATCACTTGAGCCTAGGAGTTCAAGACCAGCCTGGGCAACATGGTGAGACCCTGTTTCTATAAAAAAAAAAAAAAAAAAAAAAAAATTAAGATTACCCGGGTGTGGTGGCGTGCACCTGTTGTCCCAGCTACTTGACGACAGAGGCAGGAAGATACCTTGAGCCTGGGAGGCAGAGGCTGCAGTGAGCTCTGACTGTGCCACTGGACTCCAGCCTGGGCGACAGAGCAAGATCCTGACTCTAATTAAAAGAACAAAACAGGCTGGATGCCCACGGTCTGCTTACCAAGCACCTGGGTGACACAGGACATGCAGGCCGGCCTTTAACGCAAGAGCGTCAGCACCGCTGCCAGTCAGACCGTAGCAGAGCCTGGACTCCAACTGCATCTTCACTCTCTAATGTGAAGCTGTCTTTGCTAAACGCACAGCCCTGCATGGGACTTGGATGGCACACAGCAGGCACAGGCACACAACGGCTCAGACAGCAAGTGCGCAGGGCACCTGCTCCCAAGGGGCTGAGCGACACGAACATGGAGAGTGGGAAACGCGGCGGGAACGGATGCTTACACAGTTGCGTTTCTTGCATAGGAAGACTGAGTCTGAGAGACTGCAAAGCTTCTTTTCTAACACTGCCCTCAGCACTAGTTCCCTGAGCCTTCCTTAGGTTGTCATGGAAACCAGCCACACCTGGAGAGGCATCAGGGCCCACTGGGCTTGTGGCGGGGTCGAGAGATGACGGAGGGTCTGGCGAGGGTGGCATTGGCCCGTTCTGACAGAGGCCTCCCTGGCCAGGTCCATCTGGGCTTTCTCCTTCCGTGGAAGCTCTGTTTACCTCAGCACCTGGAAAGACAGAGTACGCTGGACCACCGTGGATTTAACAACAAGTGATGTCGCTTTTCAGACACGCAGCTGGAGTAGGAGAGAAGAGGATCCAGACTCATGAGCACAGTACCTTCTCACCCCACAAAGGCGTTCACTCTGAGAAGAGCAGCCCATGGGCCCCGTCCCACAGCCGGGGTGGCCAGGATAAGGCCCACAGCCCCGCTGGTGTCATGTCCTCCCTGTAAGGTGAACTCGCCCTCCACGCCTCCACTCTGGCTGTAGAATTTATGTAGTAACGACAGTAACATTTCCTCTTTTTATTTTTATTTTTTGAGATGGAGTCTCGCTCTAGTGCCCAGGCTGGAGTGCAGTGGCACAATCTCAGCTCACTGCAAGCTCCACCCACCGGATTCAAGCGATTCTCCTGCCTCAGCCTCCCGAGGAGCTGGGATTACAGGCACCCACTACCACATCCGGCTAATTTTTGGTCTTTTTAGTAGAGACGGGGTTTCACCATGTTGGCCAGGCTGGTCTCAAACTCCTGACCTCAAGTGACCCGCTCACCCGCCTCGGCCTCCTGGAATGCTGGGATTACAGGCGTGAGCCACTGCACCTAGCCAATGTTTCCTTTCCATTTAAGTAAAACCAATAAGAAATCTTATGAAAGTCGACTGTTTAAAACAAGCAAAAACCACAAACGCTTAAAACACAGCTGACAATCTTTCTAGCAGGCACTGGGAACAGCAGTGATAATCAGAGTCACAGCCTCACATTTACAAAGGCTGATTCTGGAGTCATTTCAAAGCCTAAGCCTATCCTCCAAGGCGAGGACCCTACGGCAAGGAGGTGGATTACGTCATCAGAACACCACCCGCGAAGCAGAGACAAGCCAGAACTGCGCTTCTGCTCAAACACTGCCTGCTGGGTAAAGGCCTGGGTTGAACCAGTGACAATTCTATACCCACGTGCTACCTCAGTTCACCCACTAACATGATTATATATAAATTACCCACAACACAAACTAAAACATATTTCCTCATCACACGGAAGAAAGACTTCTTTCAATGAAGTGATTTTCAGTCTTTTCCCTGCCCCCAACTGCTGACTGGCGGGTGGGTCAGTTCAAAGAACCAAGACATGTGAGGGGGAAGGGAGGGTCCTCAGGGGGTTCTGGCCCTGGTTCCAGTGGCTCTCGAGGCCTGGCAACACCCCTGCCTCTCACAGCGGTCGGCATTCCTTGGATCCTATGTGCATGCAGTAGAGTAAATTCGCTTTTTGCTCAGGCAAATTAAAAATGGGTTTCTTTCACTTGCAAATGTGAGTCCAAACACAGCTACTTACTGTCATGCCTCCTGAAAGAAAAACCAGAGTAAAAGCAGGGGTGCCACAGACAGGAAGCCAGAGCAAGGGGACCCCGTCAACGCACTGAGACGCCTTTCATGCAAACGACCTGGGAGCTCCACTGCTGGGAGAGGGGGAACCTTGCATTTCAGATAAAAGTTAATGGGTTAGGCCAGGCGTGGTGGCTCACGCCTGTAATCCCAACACTTTGGAGGCCGATGCAGGTGGATCACTTGAGGTCAGGAGTTCAAGACCAGCCTGGCCAACATGGTGAAACCCTCATCTCGACTAAAAAGACAAAAATTAGCCACGCACGGTGGCACGCATCTGTAATCCCAGCTACTTGGGAGGCTAAAGCAGGAGAATCACTTGAACTCGGGAGGTGGAGGTTGCAGTGAGCCAAGATCGCGACACTGCACTCCAGCCTTGGCGACAGAGCAAGACTCTATCTCAAAAAAACAAAAAACAACAAAAAAAGAGGTTGGCCACATGCAGTGGCTCTCGCCTGTAATCCCAGCACTTTGGGAGGTGAAGGTGGGAGGATAACTTGAGGCCAGGAATTCAAGACCAGCCTGGGCAACGGCAAGACTGTCTCACACCTGCAATCCCAG
Organism: Macaca thibetana thibetana; assembly: GCF_024542745.1. Taxonomy (NCBI): domain Eukaryota; kingdom Metazoa; phylum Chordata; class Mammalia; order Primates; family Cercopithecidae; genus Macaca; species Macaca thibetana. The sequence continues at coordinate 129,178,998 of NC_065588.1, forward strand.
CACTTTGGGAGGCCGAAGCGAATGGATCACCAGAGATCGGGAGTTCGAGACCAGCCTGATCAACATGGAAACTCCATCTCTACTAAAAATACAAAATTAGCTGGGCATGGTGGCACATGCCTGTAATCCCAGCTACTCGGGAGGCTGAGGCAGAAGAATCGCTTGAATCTGGGAGGCAGAGGTTGCGACAAGCTGAGATCGCACCACCGCACTAAGCCTGGGAGACAAGAGCAAAACTCTGTCTCAAAAAAAAAGAAAAATCAGCCAGGCGTGCTGACATGCATCTGTAGTCACAGCTACCCCAGAGGCCAAGGCAGGAGGATTGCTTACACCCAGGAGGCCAAGGCAGGAGGATTGCTTACGCCCAGGGGCTCATGGCTGCAGTGAGCTATGATTACACCACTGCACTTCAGCCTCCTCAATGGAGCAACACCCTGACTCTAAAAACAGTAATAAAATTTTTGAAACAGAAAAATGAAGAGGTAGAGGCTGCAATTAATCAAGCATCTTGCTCAAGGGCACAATGCTCCTGAGTGGCAGATCTAACAGCAGGTTCCATGGCTGTGGGTCTCAGAACCCCTGACCTTGGGCCTCCAAGCTGTCATCTGCCTCACCTGATGTTTTCGTAGCAAGGACCAGCGAAGCCATCCTAAGTGCCTGAGTATCATTTTACAGGAATTAGACTGTGATTTCTGATAGTAAATTAGCACATCTATAGTCTACTGTTTTAAAGCACTGAACCTCCTGGCCAGAAAGAGGCAGGAGAACTGAGTGAATAACTAACTCACCCTTTCCCTCTGACACGTGCATAGCCCCGGGGGGCTAACATAAAATTGTGCTCAGTAATCCTTAGATCTCTATTGAAATAGTTCTGAATTCTAGCTATTAAAAATTTGGCCACTGACCAATCAAAAAGGCAGAATTTGGCCAGGCACAGTGGCTCACTCCTGTAATCCCAGCACTTTGGGAGGCTCAAGTGGGTGGATCACTTAAGATCAGGAGTTCGAGACCAGCCTGACCAACATGGTGAAACCTCATCTCTACTAAAAATACAAAAAACAGCTGGGCGTGGTGGTGGGCACTTCAGGAGGCTGAAGCAGGAGAATCGCTTGAACCCGGGAGGTGGAGGTTGCAGTGAGCTGAGATTGTGCCACTGCACTCCAGCCTTGGCAACAGGACACTGTGTCACACACACACAAAAAAGGGGCTGGGTGCGGTGGCTCACGCCTGTAATCCCAGCACTCTGGGAGGCTGAGGTGGGCGATCACCTGAGGTTGGGAGTTCGCGACCAACCTGACCAACATGGAAAAACCCTATCTCTAATAAAAATACAAAAAACAGCCGGGGGTGGCGGCGCCTGTAATCCCAGCTACTCGGGAGGCTGAGGCAGAAGAATCGCTTGAACCCAGGAGGTGGAGGTTGCAGTGAGCCGAGATCTCGCCACTGCACTCTAGCCTGGGCAACAAGAGTGAAACTCCATCTCAAAAAAAAAAAAAAAGGTAGAATTCTGGGCAGGGAACACGACAAAGACCCATAGATCCCTTCAGGGAAACACTGCTGCTGCCCCACAGGTGTCAAATGGCGTTCTGTTTAGCAGGAATGTGCCTGATCTAAAGGTGGCATCATTCAGTTACTAAAACATACTCTGAATGAAGTGAAAAGCTCACAGTGGTCTCAACACCACGTCCTCCCTCAATACCACGTCCTCCTGTGACCAGCACACAGAGGAACCTGACGACTTACGCTGGGCTTTGTCCTGCTGGTCAGGTGGCACCAGCGGGTCCTGGTCAGGTGGCACCACTGGGCCCGGGGGCTTCAGGGGGCCCTCGGGGAGAGCCAAGGGGCCACCGTGGGATCTGTCCTCCTGGAGGCCATCCTGCTCAGCCGACGCACCGTCCATGGTCAGGACGACACCAGCTGCACTGACGCCGTGGGGCTACAAGTGAACCTTGGTCAAGCGTGGTTTCTGCCATCAGCAACAGCCAAGAGCCCCTGGGAGGGGCCCCACTGTGTCTCCCATTTTCAGGAGATCGAATGACTCAAATGGCTTGAGGTTAAACCAGCTAATATCATGATACCTGACAGGAGAGAAAGAGAAAAAATGTATTATGAAACTTTTACTTGTCAGATTTCAAGTATCGATTACAAAATTAACATTTGGTTCCCAATTTGCATATGTACAAGAAACAAATACAGACTTTTTCATTCAGCAAATAATCCTGGAGCGCCTACAATGTCCTAGGTTTTGCGGCTAAAATGCTGACCCAGCCACACTGGGCCCTTTCCTGAAGGAGCTTAATGTCTGTGTCGGTGCCAACTAAAGAACATTCTACCGGGACAGTGCGGCTTTCTGTCCCGGAGTAGCTGTATTGTGGAGTAGCTGTCACACAGGGCAACTGAGGAACTGAGATTTAAATTTAAAATTAATTGGCTGGGCGCGGTGGCTCAAGCCTGTAATCCCAGCACTTTGGGAGGCCGAGGCGGGTGGATCACGAGGTCAGGAGATCGAGACTATCCTGGCTAACATGGTGAAACCCCGTCTCTACTAAAAATACAAAAAACTAGCCGGGCGTGGTGGCGGGCGCCTGTAGTCTCAGCTACTTGGGAGGCTGAGGCAGGAGAATGGCATGAACCCGGGAGGCGGAGCTTGCAGTGAGCCGAGATCACGCCACTGCACTCCAGCCTGGGAGACACAGCGAGACTCCGTCTCAAAAAAAAAAAAAATAAAAAATAAAAAAATAATAAAAAAAATAAATAAATAAAATTAATTAATTTGGGCCAGGTGTGGTGGCTCACCCATGTAATCCCAGCAATTTGGGAGGCCGAGGCAGGCAGATCACATGAGATCAGGAGTTCAAGACCAGACTGGCCAACATGGTGAAACCCCATCTCTACTAAAAATACAAAAACTAGCTGGGCGTGGTGGTGCACACCTGTAATCTCAGCTACTGGGGAGGCTGAGGCAGGAAAGTCGCTTGAACCTGGGAGGTGGAGTTTGCAGTGAGCCGAGATCATGCCACTGCACTCCAGCCTGGGCAACAGAGTGAGACTCCATCTCAAAAAAAAAAATTAGGCCAGATGCAGTGGCTCACACCTACTATCCCAGCACTTTGGGAGGCCGAAGTGGGTGATCACCTGAGGTCAGGAGTGCAGACCAGTCTGGCCAACAGAGTGAAGCCCTGTCTCTGCTAAAAATACAAAAAATAGCTGGGTGTGGTGGTGGGCACCTGTAATCCCAGCTAGTTGGGAGGCTGAGGAACGAGGGTCACTTGAACCTGGGAGGCGGAGGTTGCAGTGAGCCGAGATCGCACCACTGCACTCCAGCCTGGGCAACAGAGGGAGGCCCTATCTCAAAAAAATTTAAAAATTAAAATAGACTCGCAGGCCTAGGTGTGCTAGGGCACGCTCCCCTCTCAGCCAGTGGAGTGACTGTCCAAGGCCAAGGCTCCTGCTGGCAGCTCTACCCCTTCAGGTTGGACAGCTCAGATCTGGAGAAACAAAACTTTAAAAAGCAGGTGCCATGGATGTGGTAACTGTATACAGGGGGTACAAGGACACCAGAAAGGCAGCTGCCTTGGAGTGGGGGCAGAGAGAGGGCATCTCACAGCAGGGCCCGTTCCCGTCTTTGCCTGTAGCTGGGTTAGAGCGCTCTCTCTCTCTCTGTCTCTCGCATGCACACTCCTTCTCTCTTAGCCCTGCTGGGCTACATTCAGGTGAGCAAAACTTTGCCCAACATTTGACAAGTGATTATCCACCTTGAAATGTGCTGGTGATATTATTAACTTGTTTCCTTATCAACAGGTAAGATGCTAGCACGAGCTTCCATTCATTCTGCAGAAATGTTGGCATTTATTCCTTTAAAATCAGTTTCATATTAACCTACATTATGTTCCGTGTTTAACATTTTTCATGATAAACATTACACAACCTTCGCCTCTAGCTTACAAATCCCACACAGAAGGTACAGACAAGAAGCTCACGTGGGGCTGCGCGCAGTGGCTCACGCCTGTAATCCCAGCACTTTGGGAGGCCAAGGCGGGCAGATCACCTGAGGTCAGGAGTTAGAGACCACCTGGCCAACATGGTGAAACCCCATCTCTACTAAAAATACAAATAACTAGCCGGGTGTGGTGGCAGGTGCCCATAATCCCAGCTACTTGGGAGCCTGAGGCAGAAGAACCACTTGAACCTGGGAGGCAGAGGTTGCAGTGAACCAAGACCACACCATTGCACTCCAGCCTGGGCAACAAGAGTGGAAACTCCGTCTCAAAAAAAAAAAAGAAAAGGGCCGGGCGCAGTGACTCACGCCCGTAATCCCATAACTTTGTGAGGCCAAGGTGGGTGGATCACTGGAGGTCAGAATTTCAAGGCCAGCCTAACACGGTGAAACCTCATGTTTACTAAAAATACAAAAATTAGCCAGGCATGGCGGCATGTGCCTGTAATCCCAACTACTCAGGAGGCTGAGGCAGGAAAATCGCTTGAACCTGGGAGACAAAGGTTGCAGTGAGTCAAAATTGTGCCATTGCACTCCAGCCTGGGAGACAAGTGCAAAACTCCATCTCAAAAAAAAAAAGCAGCCCACGTGGCTGGTCCTCGGGAGCACGTGTGCCGCTGGCCCCACAGCAGGATGTGCCTGTCTTTCTAGTTTTTACTCTCACTCTATCTGCCCTCTAGACTGGTCACCCGTAAAAGAGGAAACCCACTGGTGGTGGGTGTAACCCAGTCCACTGACACAGTCAGTAACTCACTGAAGGGCGTGCAGACCTGTATCTGCTCATAGCTATAATAATCCACCATTCCTCTCTGCCGCCTTGCATCCTACAGGCCAGAGACAGTTATGAGTTCATAAGAGTGTTGCTCAGAGCATTAAAAGATTATGCTATTAGCATGAAACTAGCAGTAACGGTTTGTAACCAGAAAGCACTGTGAATAGAAACGTGTCATAACGGCCGGGCGCGGTGGCTCACGCCTGTAATCCCAGCACTTTGGGAGGCCGAGGCGGGCGGATCACAAGGTCAGGAGATCGAGACCACGGTGAAACCCCGTCTCTACTAAAAATACAAAAAATTAGCCGGGCGCGGTTGTGGGCGCCTGTAGTCCCAGCTACTCGGGAGGCTGAGGCAGGAGAATGGCGTGAACCCGGGAGGCGGAGCTTGCAGTGAGCCGAGATCGCGCCACTGCACTCCAGCCTGGGCAACAGCGTGAGACTCCGTCTCAAAAAAAAAAAAAAAAAAAAAAAAAAAAAAAAAAAGAAACGTGTCATAACATTAGTAACTTTAAACCCAGCACAGCTAATCAGGAAACTACTGTAAACAGAGGATCCTAGGAGTCTTGACTCAGGGTGCCTGGCACATATAAATATTTAAAGATTAAAACAATGTCTGAATCACAGAAGTGAAGGAAGTTACTGAGGCTGGTCAAGAGCTAATCCTGTGTGCAACAAATTCTCAATCTCACTTTTGTGTCTACGACCATCTAGTAACATCTTTCATCCCTGGATTTTCCAGGTGGGTGGGTGATAAAGGGGCCCTAGAGCCTGGGCAGGGATCTGAGCTACACACCTGTCCTTACACACAGCACAGAACCATCTGAAAATCACTTTCCAGGAAAACCACCGGGACCTCCACCAAGCCTGCCCCTCAGCTACAATCGCAGACACGCCCCAGGAGGAGGGGGGGTGTCAGTCGGCCACGCCCACCTGGGAGTGGAGAAGACACCCCCAAAACAAGGGGAGGAGCATCAGCAAAGGCTTCCCGTTCGACCACAGACGAATTACAAACCGACACGGGATACACGAGTGGAATGTGGACTCTGCTACGCCACTGAATATTGGCACCTGCACATCTGGTCCTCCTGAAAACTTCCTAGCAAAAGAAAACTTGTGCTTTGCTTTGTGATGTCTTTGCTTCTGCCTTGCGGGGGTGGGGTGATGATATGGAAACGACCGTGTGTGGCTACGTGTGCAGTCCCTCCTGGCCCCTCAGGTAAAGGGTCTTGTCCATCCCCTCTGCCATCACTGTACCTCACGTGGCCTCCACCACAGCACGTCATGTCTGCCACTGTGTGTGTGCCCATTACACGGCGAGATCCTTGAAGGCAAAGACTCATTCCCCATCTGCCTCCTACCACCTTGAATACTCCCAACTCCTAAAGTGCCAACGCGGATTTAATTTGCCGAATTAAATCTCCAGTTCTGCTGAGTACACTCCTCGGCTACAAAGCTAATGGTTCCAAAACAAAGTGATCAAGTATTTGAATCCTTGAGCGTCAATACTCCCTTTTAAAATACAGAAAACTCTAAACATCTGAAAGCTTCAGTTCCAATGAGGGAGTCCAGGGAGTTAGAAACTGGAAGAGCAGCATCACGACCACAGCCCAGGCACCACCACCTGAACAGAAAGGATGGGACGACCAGCAGGACCCGACTCAGTCATTACAGGCAGAACATGCAGAGAACTGCTGCAGAGGCCCACAGCGACGACGCCCGGGCCTTACACTGACCAAGGAGGAGGAACATAGCCAATGAAGCTCAGGTCCACCGAGAGGGCATGCCAACACGGTGACAGCCAGCTGCACCAAGCTCTCTGAGTCCAGTGCAGTCACAGATTCGGCTCACATAATGCCCCTGCTGGCGTCCAAGCAGCCCACCCCCCCTCCAGAACGGGGACCCCGAGACAGCGACTGTAAGTCACAAAGACGGCCCCTGTTTATAGGCAGCTCCTCCTGAAGCCGGACCAGAGAGAGAATTCACTAACTGCCTGGAGTTTGCTGACAGCGATACTTCTTCCTGTAGGGCAATAAGCTGGCAGTCTCGGTCAATCCTCAGTCTTGCTTGCTTTTTAGTTAAAATTCGGAATGACTCAGTCATCAGGGCCTCATTACCTCAGACGACTGACAAAAGCCAATCTCCGGGCAGCAAGGAGGAGGAGCAGCCAGTTGCCAGTGCATCACAGAAAGCTGTTATTAGGAACATGACTCGCTTTTCATTTTATTTTTTAAATAAAGAGGCCAGTCTGATCAGTCTCACTTATGATCACTTGCACTCCTACATCTCTAGAGGGAAGAGACGGCACAAAGCTGTCACTTAGAACTCGGAAAGGTACACACAACCCTAGGTTCACAGCTGGGTAACATCAAGGGACTTCACACTGCAAAACCACCACCTCAGGCACCTACAGGACGTTCTGCTTCCCCCACACCTGAATTATACAGACATTCACGGCTCCATCTACTCCACCTCGTTTCAGCTGTCCTATCGGGTATGACAAACAACAGAGCACAGCCAAAGACCAACCACGATTTCCCAGGAAGACAGTACCTGGTGGAGGCCACACTAGTATCCAAAAGTAAACAGAGATCTATACACAAAGTGAAAACCAAAAGCAAGCCTCACGTCACTGCAGAGACGTAAACGGCAGGCTTGGAAGTCGGCCTCAGCTCCCGACCCTCCACCACTTAGCTGTGAGATCCTGGGCTAAAGATTTAACCACTTTTAGCCTGTCTCCTCCCGTAAAACAACGAGAAAATGAGTGCAAAATTTTGCCAGGATTAAATACAACAAGGCACAGAGTCTGTCCCATGTCCTCAATAAAATGGCAGTAATTATGACTTTCCCTTTAGTTGTTGCTTGTCAAAATCGCTAAGTAAAAGCCAACCTAAGGCATTCTCTCTTGGGAAAGTGCTACATTTTTTTTTTTTTTTGAGACTGAATCTTGCTCTGTCACCTAGGCCGGAGAGCAGTGGCGCGATCTTGGCTCACTGCAAGCTCCACTGTCTGGGTTCACGCCATTCTCCTGCCTCAGCCTCCTGAGTAGCTGGGACTACAGGTGCCCGCCACCACGGCCGGGTAATGTATTGTATTTTTAGTAGAGACGGGGTTTCACCGTGTTAGCCAGGATGGTCTCGGCCTCCCAAAGTGCTGGGATTACAGGCGTGAGCCACTGCGCCCGGCCATGCTACTATTTCTTAAGGCAATGGGGCGGGGAGGAGGGGGGGGGAAGCTCCTCTTCAATCTGAGTAAAGTCAAATGATTTATTTCCTTCTATACTGCCCGGAAAGCTATTAAAGGGTTATAAAGGGCTATGTTCATGTCATTTAAAAGACAATTCAAAATAACCCACGACGACGGGTGTGGCTGCTCACACCTGTAACCCCAGCACTTAGGGAGGTTGGGGCGGGGGAATCGCTTGAGGCCAGGAGTTCCACACCAGCCTGGGCAATACAGCAACACACCCAGTCTCTTAAAAAAAAAAATCCACGAGTCACCTGTAAATGGCTTACACTGTCCCAGTGACAATAAACTCCAATCTCTTACCAATCCAGCACCTGCCTACACCAACATCCTTACCTCCATCGCTTTCCCCCTGTGCCATTACACTCCAGCCACATTCTCCGCCTTAAAACGCCAACCTTTCTCCGCCCTCAGGATCTTCAAACTTTCTGCCTGAGACGTGTTTTTCTCACAATTTTGCCTGGCTTGTTTCTCGTCATAGAGGCCTTAGTACAGAAGTCGCCCGCCCCCCAGGCTCCCACACACCAACCACCGCCCGGTACCCTCTCGGTGGCGACCCTGGGCGTCCCTGTGCTAGGTGAGCTCGGCGGGGGCAGGGACCCAGGCCCACAATGACCAGGACCCGCCGCACGACTGACATTCGTCGGGTTCATACCCGTGACAACGCCCGGCCCCACTCGCTCTGGGCACCTGGAATGGAGACAAGTCCGCCAGCGACAAAGGCAAACAAGGAAGTGCTCGGACTCCTGAAACCCCGGCTTCCCACGAACCACCCGACACCAAGTCACGCTTGTCAGCTGCAAAGGGCCAGACTAAAGGCACAAGCACTGCCCGAGCGGTGGCAGTGGACAGCTTCAGGACATGCCGCGCTCGTCAGGCGCAGACAAGCATTCAGGAGGGCTCGCGGGCACCGGCATGTACAGAGTCAGCTCCGCTGCAGCTGAAGCGGGGCGCCCAGGCCCGAGGCCACCGCAGCGAGGAGGGGGCGACTGGAACGGGGCCGTCCCGCAACGCTGCAGGGACGGGCCCAGGCCCCGCCGCCCCACGCCCGGCCTCCGCCGCAGCCCCTCGGGCCTCCCCGGCCCATGCACGGCTGGAACCAGAGCCCTGAGGCGCCGCGTCCTCCCCCCCCCGCCTCTCACCCTGCTGCTGCGGCAGCCACGGAGGCCGCCCGGCCCGGATGCCCCGGCAGAGACGTGGCCGTGCGAGGGGCGGGGCGAGCGGTGCAGCGGCCTCGGGTCCCCGGAAACAGCCTGCACGCGCTGCCTTCGTTCCGGAACAGAGACTGTCCTCCTCTTCTGCCAGCGGCCACCCCAGAGCCAGGGACGCTCTGGCCGCAGGGTCCGGATCGAGCTCACCTCGGAATGTCCTGAGGCCGGCTTCAGAAAGTGACCTTAGGAGTTTGCGGACCTTTCCCTAGTAGAAACGCAACTTCCGGACGTGCAGGACCAACTCCTTCAGGAAGCTGAACTGAGCTTCCGGCGGAAGTGGCGTGGCCGGGGCTCGGCGGGGGCGCGGCCGTCCTCGGTGTGGGCGTGACTTCCCCGCCCGCCCTAGGCCGGTCCCCGCCCCAACCCCGCAGCTCCACTCGGCCGGCGCCTTTCGCGCTTCAGGTGCCAGTTCAAAGGCGACGCTGCTTTCGACCCTATTTGCTTCCCCTTTAAAAGGCAAAGCTGGACTGCGCGGGGCGCGGGGCGCTGGGGAACGGCTTTCCACCTTCCCTCGTCCGCCAGGCCGCTCTTCCAGCTGTGAGGAAGGAGGCCGCCTCGGGGTCCTCTGTGATGTTGCGCTCATCTCTGCGGATTTTGGATACAGCCTGTCTACGAACCTTTCTGGGATTTTGATGGGAACTGCTGCAGATCATTTGGGGAGCACGGGCATCGCTGACTCGGTCCTTCATCTGCGTCCATGGTGGCTTCTCCATTTATTTAGGGCTTTTGATTTCTTCCACCAGCATTTCGTAATTTCAGCATACAGATTCTGCACCTTTGAAGTGTATAGTATTTCACGTCAAGCAACTGTGACACTGCGTTTTTGACATCGTTTTCCACGTATTCACTGTTGGTCTACACAAACGTGATGAATTCTATCTTGATTTTGTTATCCTGAGACCTCGCTGAACTCATTAGTTTGAGGGTTTATTTGACGTTTTGCCGTTGTCTGTTGTAAAATCCTTGTATTTTTTACATGGGCCATGATATTATCTGCAAATGCAAATTCTAACTCAAAATGATCACAGACTGAGGCGTAAAATCTATGAATGAAACTATACAACTTTTAGAAGAAAACAATTTCTTACGTCTAGAGCTTGGGGAAGAGTTTCTAGATCTGACAAGCAAGCACAATTCACAAAAGTTGATAGCGTAAACGTCATGAAAAAATTAGAAACTTTTCACCAGACGCGGTGGCTCGCACCTGTAATCCCAACACTTTGGGAGGCCGAGGCGGGCGGATCACCTGAGGTCAGGAGTTCAAGACCAGCCAAGCCAAATGGTAAAACCCATCTCTACTAAAAATAATTAGCTGGGCGTGGTGGCGAGCGCCTGTAATCCCAGCTACTTGGGAGGCTGAGGCAGAAGAATGGCGAGAACGCCGGGGGTGGAGCTTGCAGTGAGCCAAGATCATGCCACAGCATTCCTGCCTGGGCGACAGAGCGAGACTCCGTCTCAAAAAAAAAAAAAAAAAAAAAAAAAAAAAAAAAAAAAAAAAGGGCCAGGCGCGCTGGCTCACGCCTTGTAATCCCAGCACTTTGAGAGACTGAGGAAGGTGGATCACAAGGTCAACAGATGGAGACTATCCTGGCCAACATGGTGAAACCCAGCTCTACGAAAAATACAAAAAAATTAGTTGGGTGTGGTGGTGCGTGCCTGTAGTCCCAGCTACTTGGGAGGCCGAGGGAGGAGGATCACTTGAACCCGGGAGGCAGAAGTTGCAGTGAGCTGAGATCGTACCACTGCACTCCAGCCTGGGTGACAGAGCAAGACTGTCTCAAAACAAACAAACAAACCTTATGAGAAAGACCACATTAAGAGGATGAAAAGATGAGTTACAGACTGTGAGAAAATATTTTCAAACCATGTTTGTTGAAGGACTAGTAGCTAGAATATATAAAGAACTCTCAAAACTTGATAGTTTAAAAAAAAAAAAATACAATTATTCTGGGCACAATGGCTCATGCCTGTAATCTCAGCACTTTGGGAGACCGAGGCGGGCAAATCACTTGAGGCCAGGAGTTTGAGACCAGCCTGGCCAACATGGAGAAACCCTGTCTCTACTAAAAATATAAAAATTAGCCAGGTGTGGTGGTGCACGCCTGTAATGCCAGCTACTAGGGTGGCTGAGGCACAAAAATTGCTTGAACCTGGGAGGTGGAGGTTGCAGTGAGCTGAGATCATGAGATCATGTCACTGCACTCCAGCCTGGGTGACAGAATGAGACTCCATCTCCAAAACACACACACACACACACACACACACACACACACACACACACACCAGAAGACAAGCAAAAAACATGAAAAGACATTTCACTAAAAGGATATATGAGTGGCAAATAAGCTTGTGACCAGGTTCAGCGTCACTAGCCATTACAGAAATGCACATTATGTTGACGTCAGGTGCAGAAGCTCACGCCTATAATTCCAGCACTTTGGGAGGCCAGGGCAGGTGGATCACCTGAGGTCAGGGGTTTGAGACCAGCCTGACCAATATGGTGAAATCCCATTTCTACTAAAAATACAAAAATTAGCTGGGCATGGTGGCAGGTACCTGTAAGACCAACTACGTGGGAGGCTGAGGCAGGAGAATCGCTTTGAACCCGGGAGGTGGAGGCTGCAGTGAGCTGGGATCGTACCACTGCACTCCAGCCTGGGTGACAGCAAGACCCTGTCTCAAAAAAAAAAAAAAAAAAAAAAGACTGCCTTGGGATATTAGTATACACCTATTAGAACAGCTGAAATAATATACAGCAGTGGCAATATGGAATGCTGGGAGTAATGTAGTTCAGAGTAATCTCTCAAATAATACACAGCAGTGGCAATATGAAATGCTGGGAATAATCTAGTTTGGGGTAACTAATCTCTCCTACATTGCTGATAGGAACAGCAATAGTGCACCCACTCTGGAATACAGTTGGGCAGTTTCTTTAAAAAGTAAACAGTTTTATGACCCAGCAACTGCGCTCCTAGACATTCAGAGAAATAAACTTATGTCCACACAGAAGCCTGTACGTTACTGACCCCAAACTGGAAACAACCAAAATGTCCTCTGAGGTGGTTAAACCAACCATGGCTACCCACGCCACAGACACCACTCAGCAAGAAAAAGGAGCTGACCACTGATGTGCGCAATAACTCGGATGAAGCTCAAAGGCATTACACCCAGGGAGGAAAGCATCTCCAAAGGTCGGCCGGGCGCGGTGGCTCAAGCCTGTAATCCCAGCACTTTGGGAGGCCGAGACGGGCGGATCACGAGGTCAGGAGATCGAGACCATCCTTGCTAACACGGTGAAACCCCGTCTCTACTAAAAAATACAAAAAACTAGCCGGGCGAGGTGGCAGGCGCCTGTAGTCCCAGCTACTCGGGAGGCTGAGGCAGGAGAATGGCGTAAACCCGGGAGGCGGAGCTTGCAGTGAGCCGAGATCGCGCCACTGCACTCCAGCCTGGGTGACAGAGCCAGACTCCGTCTCAAAAAAAAAAAAAAAAAAAAAAGGTCTACACTGCACGAACTGTATGACATGTCCACTTACATCACAAAATGACAGAATCACAGAGTGGTTGTGGGGGTCAGATTACTATAAAGGGGTAGACGGAGATTTTTGTGGTGACGGAACTATTCTGTATTTTGTGACCATGGTTACGTGAGTGTCCTCGTGTGATAAAACGACAAAATGAAGAAAACACTCCACCAAGCTTAGTTTCCTGGTTTTTGTATTGCACTATCCTAAGGTGTAGCCAATGGGAGAAATCGGGAAAACATTTAATTAGCCTAAGATCCAGTATTTGATAGCACAATAGGGTGAATATAGTTAATAATAGTGTATTGTATATTTTTAAATAACAAAAAGAATGGAACTGGAATGTTCCTAACAAAGAAATGGTATAGGCTTGAGGTGATGGATACCCCAGTTACTGGGAGTTGATTGTTATACATTGTACATCTGTATTAAAACATCCAGGTACCCCATAAATATATACAACCTTTTATGTACCCACAATAATTTAAAATTTTAAACATTTAATTAGCAAGCAAAATTGGACAAATGCTCAATTTAAATACAGGCAGAAACAATGAATCTAATTATATATTAAATTGATGGCACAGTGTGGGAAAAATGCTAATCTAAGTAAAATTCTTAACAGCTTTATTAAGGTACAATTTATATGCAATAAAATATACCCGTGTTGTGTATGCAGTTCAGCAACTATAGTAAATGTGCAGAGCTGTGCACCCATCACTCCAACCCAGTTTCCGGATACTTCCGTTACCTCAGAAGGATCCTTCTTGCATTCACTCCCCATCCCCTCCACCTAGCCCAACAACCACTCAGCCACCTTCTGTCTTTATGAATGTGCCTCTTCTGGACATTTCATATAAATGGGATCATATCGTATGTGGCTTTCTGGGACACCTTTTCACTTAGCGTGGTGTGTTTAAGGTCCCTCCGCACTGAGCACGTTTCCTCGTTGCACGATACTAGTGTCGGGATACACCCATTTGTCTGTCCATGCATCAGCCGATGGACCCAGAGGTGCCTTACGTGAGCCCAGCACTATTCTGCGTGCGGGGGGTCCCTGCTTTGGTCCAGCTTCATGTTTGTGTGGAGACCTTCAGAGGGCGGTAACTGATGAAAATAAAGCTGGGTGGAGTGTTTGAGCCGGAGGGGCTGCCATCTACATGGGACCGTGGTTCCTGTTTATTGTGGCCTACTGTGTGCACGTACTATTCTAGGCGCGGTCCCAAGTCCCTGCTCTTACAGAACGTACATTCTAGTGGGGACCAGACAACAAGCACAGAAGGTGACAGGAAGAGTCAAGAAGAGACAGAGGCAACCTGGGGAGGCTCGCTGCTATTTCAGGCCGATGGTTGAGGGAGAACCTCTCAGGAAAATGTGAGCCAACAAAGTAAGAAACAGAGTTGCTGGGCGCGGCGGTTCACACCTGGAATCCCAGCACTGTGGGCTGTGGAGGCGGGCAGATCGCTTGAACTCAGGAGTTCAAGACCAGCCTGGCCAGCATGGTGAAACCCGTCTCTACTAAAAATGGGAAAATTAGCTGGGCGTGGTGGTGTGCACCTGTAGTCCCAGCTACTCAGGAGGCTGAGGTGGGAGGATCATCTGAGCCCAGGAGGTGGAGGCTGCAGTGAGCTGAGATTGCGCCACTGCCCTCCAGCCTGGACAACAGAGCAAGACCCTGTCTCAAAAAAATAAAAAATAAAAAAAAGGTAAAAGAAAGAAAAGGAATCATGCAGGTACTGGTGGGAACAGTGTCCCAGGAGAGGGAAAGGCAAGGACAGTGAGCACTCAAAGGCATCTCTGAGGAAGTAATATTTGAGCTGAACTTGCGTGACAAGGAGGACCCAGGCACGCACAGATCTGGGAGAAGAGCAGCGAGGTGAGGGGGCAACAATCAGAGCCACAAGAAGCCCCTGAAGAGAAGCCTGGGGCACTGAGGAGCCAGCAGGGACGACCCCTAGGGGTTGGCCTGAGCCACAGTGAGGCCATGCCACCTTCTGACAGTAGAGAGGGCAGGTCTGTGGGGTGCACCTGGTGGGCCTGGGGTCCCCGCTGGAAACAGCTCTCTCTGACAACATGAATCTGGGATGTTTGAACACCAAGTGGAGATATTAAGTCAGCAGTTAGAGCCGAGTGTCTGCCACAAAGACCTAGAGCTACAGGGTGAAGGAACATGCGGGGAGCAGGGAAGAGGGTGTTGGGTGCTCAGCCATGCCCCACACTCCACCTCCAACCACAGCACCTCTGAGAACAGACTGGACCTTCCTGAAAACAAACACCAAAGGGGAAGAGTGTGTGGGGGGTGGTGAGCTTCCTGTGGCTGCGCTAAGAAGTTACCACCAACTTTGCTGCTTAAACTAGACTTACTCTCTTGAAGTTCTGGAGCTCGGAAGTCCAAAATGAGGGGGCAGGCAGGGCTGGTTCCTTCTGGAGGCCCTTGCAGGGAGATCTGTTTTCTTTTCTGTTTTGACATCCTGCCCTCCTCTCCCGCTGAAGGCCCTTGCTCCCCCTGCAAAGCACATCCCTCCCGCCTCTTCTCTGTCGCCAAGCCCCGGCCTCTGCTGTCACCAAGCCTCCTCTCCCTGCCTCCTGCCTTTGATTTCTTGCTTCCCTCTTTGATCTGCCCACCTCAGCCTCCCAAAGTGCTGGGATTCCAGGCGTGAGCCGCCGCGCCCGGCCTCTTGCTTCCTCCTTACGACGACTCCTGCAATTGCACACGGGGCCCACAGGATAATCCAGGATCCTCCGCTCATCTCAAGGTCCTTGATTCCACCATATCTGCAAAGCCCCTTTTACTGTGCAAGACTCAAGTGATCAGATACAGACATCCGTGGTGGCGGGACAACTCGGCCCACCACGGGGTGTCAACAGTATCCAGCATGTGGGGTTTGCCAAATAACAAACAAAACCACCCAATTTTTACACAACCCCGTGGCGTGCGAGGTTTCATGGCAGAGTGTTACAGTATGTTCAAGTCCTAAATCCCAGGACCTCAGAGGCGACTGTATCTGCAGACATGGAACACGTCATGAATTTGCGTGTCATGCCTGCACACGGGCCACGCGAATCTTCTCTGTATCCAGTTTTAGTATGTGTGGTCTTTAAAGAGATGATTAAGATAAAATGAGGCCACTGGGGCGGGCCCTAATCCAATAGGACTGGTGTCCTCGCAGGAAGAGATTAGGGCACAGACACGCATGAAGAGAAGACGACGTGAGGACTCAAGGAGAAGATACTGTCCACAAGCCAAGGAGACAGACCAAAGAGGAACCGGCCCCTCTGACACCCTGATCTCAGAGTTCCAGGCCCCAGAACTGTGAGAAAATACTTTCTGTTGTTTAAGCCGCCTGTTCTGCGGCGTTTTGATCAAGCAGCCGGAGTGGACCCACATTCAAGGCCACTACTGGGCGAGGCGTGGCTCACAAATGCAGGCTCCCAGCACAGCACACGGCCCTCACGTCAGGCTCCCAGCACAGCACACGGCACTCACAATGCCAGGCTCCCAGCACAGCACACGGCCCTCACAATGCCAGGCTCCCAGCACAGCACACGGCACTCACAATGCCAGGCTCCCAGCACAGCACACGGCACTCACAATGCCAGGCTCCCAGCACAGCACACGGCCCTCACGTCAGGCTCCCAGCACAGCACACGGCACTCACAATGCCAGGCTCCCAGCACAGCACACGGCCCTCACAATGCCAGGCTCCCAGCACAGCACACGGCACTCACAATGCCAGGCTCCCAGCACAGCACACGGCACTCACAATGCCAGGCTCCCAGCACAGCACACGGCCCTCACGTCAGGCTCCCAGCACAGCACACGGCACTCACAATGCCAGGCTCCCAGCACAGCACACGGCCCTCACAATGCCAGGCTCCCAGCACAGCACACGGCACTCACAATGCCAGGCTCCCAGCACAGCACACGGCACTCACAATGCCAGGCTCCCAGCACAGCACACGGCACTCACAATGCCAGGCTCCCAGCACAGAGCACAACCCTCACTCCTGGTCTAATGGCCTTCAACATTCTCTCCTGCGTCCATCCCTTCCACACACATGCACAACCAAGTGTCTGCTCTGTGTGAGGAACACAGATAAAAGACCCCACCATCTAGACTCACCGCCTCAGGAGACAACCACAAAACGTGAGTGACAGAGGAAGGAGCGACTGTTTGTGCCGCGGGAAAGATTTCAAGCCCAGGGGACAGCTCGTCAGGACCTTCACCGTTTGGCAGCCAACTGGTCACCCAGGGATCAGGAGATGCCGCCCTGGGGCCAAACATTTCAGACAAACAAACAACAGCGGGCGACAGGCAAGATCCCTGCTCTATTTTTCAGAGGGGGGAGACAAATGGTAAACAGATGTTTCCTTTCTGACAGTGACAGGTGCTGGGGGGAAACCAGAATGGCTGGCGGGGTTGGGGGTGGGGGCAGCCCTGCAGGAGTTGGGCTGAGCTGGAACCTGAATGAGGAGAGGCTGCGGGAGGGGGAGGGGCCGGCACCTGGGGCTGGTTGTGGGAAGGAGCTGGCTGGATGGAGAAGCAGAGGAACACCCCAGGGGCTCCAGGAGGAGCAGGTAGGGAGAAGAGGTTTTTCTGAGGGGTGGAGGCAGGGGTTGTATGTGCTGGGCCTTCAAGGACCATGAGATGGTTATTCATTACTATGTAACAAACCACTCCAAATGCTGTGGTTTAAACAACTACTTGTTTCTCAGGATTATATGCTGGCTGCCTGGTGCAGCACTGTGCTGGTGTTTAACAACCTTCTCTCCAGAAGAAAACAAAAGCAATTAAAAACCACCCTGATTTGAAGCATTTACCAATTTCCACAGTGCAAACACTCCTCCCAGGGCCCATTCCCACCAGGCCAAGTGGGTAAGGCTGGAAGGGACGCCCTTCCACACCGGCCCCAGAAGCACACCCCTCGGGCGGCAGTAACAGGCAGGTGCGGTGAACTAACCAGAAAGTGGTGCATCCTGAGCACTCATTGCCTTTGTTTTCAGTGTAACTTAATTCTAAGTGTAGAGGATGCTTGAATAAGGGCGTCTACCAGTTACCAGCACTAGGCATTCCTGGAGGTGGCTCCCCCGAAGATCACCTGGCTCCGTCCTGCTGCCTGTCTGGTCAGCGCGCAGGTCTGCAGGGATAGGCTGCACTCTGCACGTGGCCGTCCGTCCTCAGGGAGGCAAGACCCGGCCTCTCCACACAGCTGCGTCCGAAGGCGCAGGAGCTGGCGTGCACGCCATGCCAAAGCAGAGCCCACGTGGAGGCAGAGGGCAGGGACGGCCCCGGGGACAGCCTTCTGGTTTCCCATCAAGCCAGGCGGGAGGGAAGATCTACTCCCAGCTTCCTAAATCCCCTCGTTCTCATGCTTTCCTTCCCTTCCCAGTGCAGGGCTCCCGGCGACCTAGTGGCCCTGGCAGTGACACTGGCACCTCTTCAGGGAGGCGGCTGCAGCTGCCTCAGGGCCAGCATTGCTCCGCTCTCTCCAGGCTGCCAACCTGAAGCTGGGGGGGCTGTCACCAGGAACCCCTGGCTGGCAGAAGCCCCTTCCAAACTCAGCTGCCTCTCTGCTTTGGCCACATACCTGGGGTGAAGGCCGCGCTGTGCTGGGAGCAGCCCCTGGGCCCCTGGCTCTCTCACACCTGGGCCCGATCTCTCCCATCCTGCTGGCCCTGAGATCATTAAGATGACTTAAAGCAGATTTAAAACAGCCTTTGTAGCTGGCCTAGGGAGGAGGGTTGGCCTGAATCCCCCAGTCTGTTTTAAGCCAATCTGCCCGGACTTCCTGGCTGCAGTCGAGAGCCCTCACAAAGGCCATCTCAGGGAGGTCTCACTGGGGTGGATGGGCTCACCTAGAACCTGAGGCCCCCTTCCCTGGCTTGGAGCCTGGGCAGCACACGGAGGGGTGGGCACCAGGGAGCACAGAGGGAGCCGCAGGTGAGGAGCACGTGGGGAGACGGTCCGTGGGGCCAGCGGACAGCTGCAGCCCTGCCCTGGGTTTGTTCCAAGGCTGGGCCCAGGAGCCAGGGAGAAGCAGTGGGATCTGCAGCGGCTGCCAGGCTGTCCTCCAGAAAGCCTGTGGATGACCCAAGCAGCCACCCCACGAGGACAGCAGGGCTCCAAAACCACCACAGTGCGTCAGTCTTGCTGGGTGGGATGGCTGGGTCTTGAGGACAAGGAAGTACAGAAGCTCACGAAAACACGGGATGAGTTCACGGCCACCTGCCTCCATAAAACACGGCTCCTTACCACACCGGGGGGGTAACTGCCCCGGTCCCAAGGCCTCCTCCCTCACATCAGAGCCAAACCCAAGCTCTGTTCCGACTGCTCCAGGCAGAAACGCCCTTCGCAGTGGGCCAGGAAATGGACTTCTCTGAAGGACTGAGGAAGCAGGAGTGAGTCCCTAGGACACCTGGAGCCCTGAGGCTCTCTGAGCTGCCCTGCCCTTCCTGAGCAAAGCTCTGCGTCCTCCACAGGGCGAGTGTTCTTGTTTCTACTTTTTGGAGATGGGAAGGGGGAGAGTGAATATCATCTGATCTAAGACACAGACACAGGGCAGCCACGGGTGAATGCCGACCTCCCCTCTCAGCCTCAGCCCTGCACAAACTCGCAACCTCCCCCCTCTCGGCCTCACCCCTGCACTAACTAGGTACCGCCCCTCTCAGCCTCGCCCCTGCATAAACTTGGGCCCTCCCCTCTCGGCCCCACCCCTGCACAAACTCAGGACCTCCCCTCTTGGCCCCACCCCTGCACTAACTCGGGACCTCCCCTCTCAGCCCCGCCCCTGCACAAACTCGGGGTCTCTGCATGGCGGCTTCATCTGGTGCTCAGCTGAAGACAAAGCCTCCACACTGGATGAACAGGTTGTGGTTTCCCAGCACTGGCCAAATGAAGAGACCTGAGCAGGTTTCACAGGATGCTCGGACTTCAGGCCCCAACCTCAGGTCAGGCGTGACTCCATGGAGACACTGAGGGACAGCAGGCGACAGAGTAACCATCACTAGCAGTGAGGTGCTCGGCGCTCACTCTGCACAGGGCCTGCCTCCCTCGCGTGGAGAAGTGAGGCAGCCCCACACACGAGCCCAACACGAGAGGGGAGGAGCGAAGGCGGCTCATTTATTAGAATATGCAAAAGAGAGGGCTTTCCTCCACAAACGCAGAGACAGTGCTGCTTCTCAGTTCCTATCAAGAGCAAGTCAACAGTTGAAAACTGTATTCCTGAGAAGCAAAAAAGTTACCAGTTTGCAAACAAGGATAACAGGTGATTTCAACAAAAGATAAAAAACTTTTTTTCCCAAAAATCAAAATTTCAAGTATTATTCCAGCTGACATGGCAAACCTAGCACAGGCGGAAGCCAAGGTGCCCCTCAGGCTCTGTAGGGTCTTGGAGGAAGGGCCCGGGCAGCATGAGGGAGCCGCGCGTCCTGGGCCCTGCGTCCAGCTCCGGGCTCGGGGCCGTGAAGGGAGTGGCGAGTCCTGGGCCCTGCGTCCAGCTCCGGGCTTGGGGCCGTGGTCACCCACAGGTTAGCAAGGAGCGACTAACTTGACGGCCACGTCGAGGGTTAGCAGTTTTGGACACTGGAAGTTTTTTTTCAATAAACAGAAGCATATGCTTATTCTTTCAAATACCATACTATACCCAATTTTAGTCAATTTGTAAATTATAAATTATATTATTTGTGCTACAGTTTGTGATATTTAAATCTTATTAGAAGATAAGCACCAAACCTATTAAAATAAAAAATATATAAAATGCTGTTTTCCCAACAGCAGAATATTGTGTACATCCTGTAGGCTGTAAACTTATGCTCCCTTCTCCTGAAACAATGTTTTTGATAAACTGTCCCCTTTCTCCCTTGAAACTCTTCCTGAAAACAGACTTCTGCTTTACCTGTGGTTGCGGAAAACATACAAAAGAGCAAAACTGCCCCTCTGGGCGGGACGGCTGCGTGTCACGGAAAGGCTTTGTCTCTGCTGCTCACGCCACCAGGAGCCCCACCCAGCACTCGCCAGGAGGGCGGGCTGTGGCCCCCAGGCTCCGGGGAGGGTCTCACTCAGAGGGTAAAGCTCCACAGAAGAGTCACCCCAGAGCACCTGCCGGAGACCCTGCGTCCCTCAGGGGGCCGTGAAAACGCCCTGACATGTTTGTCTCTGTATTTTAAAACCACGCTCTCTTCCCCTTCAGTGCTGAAAGCCGCTCGGGGCCTCTGGATGCTTAGTTTTTGAACCTTGTCTGTTCACAGATATGATTGAATTTCCTGCCGGGAGAAAATGGCCAAATTACACAAAAGAGCATCAGAGAAGCATTCAAATAAATTACACGAGAGCACTGGAGAGGTATTCAAATAAACCCATTCTGAAACCATACACCGAAAGAGCTACCTGAGAAAGAGTGTGTGCTTTCTACAAAATCAAAGCAACTAACCCCAAAGGTAAACTTCTTTTTCCCTTTTGAAATTTTGAAACAGAAGTGAAACATCTGGCCACGCACAGTGGTTCATGTCTGTAATCTAGCACTTTGGGAGGCCGAGGTGGGTAGATCACTTGAGGTCAGGAATTCGAGACCAGCCTGGCCAACATGGTGAAACCCTGTCTCTACTAAAACTACAAAAAAAATTTAGCCTAATGTGGAGGCGAGCACCTGTAGTCCCAGCTACTCAGGAGGCTGAGGCAGGAGAATCGCTTGAACCCCGGAGGTGGGGTTGCAGTGAGCTGAGATCGCACCACTGCACTCCAGCCTGGGAGACAGAGCGAGACTCCATTTCAAAAAAAAAAAAAAAGAAAGCACTGTAAACATCTTAGATAATTTTTTAAGAGAAGAGAATAAAAGCTGCACCTCCTCGGGCATCCCCGTGGCATCTGCTGACAGGGCTGAGGCAGACACGCCAAGCTGGAAGGCCTGTGGCCACCTTTCCTCTCCACAGACCGTGGCAAGGAGGACCAGCATGGCTCTGCTCTCCTGATACACATTTCTACTGAAAACTGTCTGCCAGTCAACAGTGAAATCTTTTTTTGTGACAACATGGTCTCCTCCATGTGCTGTTTGTGCTCAAACACAAAGCAAGGTTTGCATTCCACAAAATCCCTGCGAGGGAGGCACCTTATCTGAGTCCTCGCAGCACCTCGTCCTGACGGCACTGTCTCCATCACTTTCATCTGAACTCCTTGGCCACAGGAGTGATTTACACAATCACCTAACCTAAGAGATGCTTCCTGACCTACACCTCCCAGGGCAATGCAGATGGCGCCGTGAACCTCCTTTAAGGACGCTGGGAAAGATACCACGTGAGGGTGACAATGTGACAGCGATCACAAATGCCTGCTCACGGTACGGACGAGAACCCAGCTGCGCAGCGCTATGCGAGGGGGCCCTGAAGCCCTCAGAGACTACAGCCTCGACTTAGAAATGGCTAAGCCTGAAACGATGGGGTGTGCCCCGGATGCCTCAGACGACAGATAAACCAGCTCCAGACAGGAAGACACAGAGGTGGAAGATGGAAATAAGACTGCATGAAATGAAGGGATAAAGGAAGAGCAGGATTTCTAAATGAAGATGCGGTTCCTAAAGGATGCAACCTGAGAGAAGGATAATGACCATATCAGCGTATTTGTAAGCAGGTGGTGAACTCATTCATCACCCTGCAGCTGACGCCTGTGCCCCCAGCTGCACTCACATGGCGTGGTGAGCTTTCACCTGAGTGCGGCAGTTACGGCCCCAGTAGCAGTCAGGACGGGATGTTACAGCCACTGGAAAAACAGAAGGGTTACGCATCTATGAGATGTACTGCACACACCCACTCCGCTACCTGAATTTCAGCAGAGACCCAAAGACAGACGTTGCGGGGGAAACGCACAGCCTCTGGTCCCTCCACAACTAGTCTCCTTGGACCGTTCTGAGATTTCAGGAAAGGAAACACATGTTTAACTAAAAACCCAATTGAGGGTCAGGTGCGGTGGTTCATGCCCGTAATCCCAGCACTTTGGGAGGAGAGGCGGGTAAATCAACTGAGGTCAGGAGTTCAAAATCAGCCTGATCAACATGGTGAAACCCTGTCTCTACTAAAAAATACAAAAAATTTGCCAGGTGTGGTGGTGGGCACCTGTAATCCCAGCTACTTGGAAGGCTGAGGCAGGAGAATCACTTGAACCCAGGAGAGGAAGGTTGCAGTGAGCCAAGATTGCACCACTGCACTTCAGCCTGGGCGACAGAGTAAGACTCTGTCTCAAAGATAAATAAATAAAATAAATAAAAATTAAAAAATAAAAACCCAATTAAGGAAATATTTATTTATTTTTTATTTTTTTTTTTTTTTTGAGACGGAGTCTGGCTCTGTCGCCCAGGCTGGAGTGCTGTGGCCGGATCTCAGCTCACTGCAACCTCCGCCTCCCGGGTTTATGCCATTCTCCTGCCTCAGCCTCCCGAGTAGCTGGGACTACAGGTGCTGCCACCTCGCTCGGCTAGTTTTTTGTATTTTTTAGTAGAGACGGGGTTTCACCGTGTTAGCCAGGATGGTCTCGATCTCCTGACCTCGTGATCCACCCGTCTCGGCCTCCCAAAGTGCTGGGGTTACAGGCTTGAGCCACCGCGCCCAGCCCAATTAAGGAAATAAAATTACCCCAGCTTTCTATTGGATGTCTTTACGACTCAGTTTTAGAAACCCACGTTACACTCATGAATAATTGCAAACAGACGCAAGGCCTAAGACAACCACGGCCCGGCATGGCCTGTCTGTCCTGCCGGCTCCTGACTGAGGCCAAATTCTGCTTAGAACACAGAGCAAAGTGCAAACAGGTTATCTGCTAAGAAGAGAGTGCTGGCCAAGCGGGGTGGCTCATGCCTGTAATCCCAGCACTTTGGGAGGCCAAGGTCAAGAGTTCGAGACCAGCCTGGCCAACTCTACTAAAAACACAAAAAGTTAGCCGGGCGTAGGGGAAGGTGCCTGGAATCCCAGCTACTCAGGAGGCTGAGGCAGAAGAATCGCTTGAACCCAGGAGGCAGAGGTTGCGGTGAGCCGCGATTGTGCCACTGCACTCCAGTCTGGGCGACAGAGCGAAACTCCATCTCAAAAAAAAAACCAAAAAAAAGTGTAGAAGCCAACCCAGACAGAACAAGAGCCGTGTGGGGTCGGGGTCCTCACCTGGCAACTCGGAAGCAGGAATGTTCCGCCGATACTGATAAGTCAGCTCCCGGAAGCTGCGCAGGCCACAGCAGTAACACAGCACGGTGTTCCCCGTGACCCTGTAATCTGGAACAAACACAGCCTCATGCAGACACAGCCAGTTACCCAGCAACGCCACCTTCCCCACAGCAGCACACACAGACCACAGCAGCGGGAAACTAACGCGCTGACCATAATTGGGGTGAAGACAACGGGCTACACCATCAGAAAACAAGAACAAAGTCAACCTAGACAGCAATTTTTTCCTTTCTTTTTTTTGAGACAGAGTCTCGCTCTGTCGCTCAGGCTGGAGTGCAGTGGCGCGATCTCGGCTTACTGCAAGCTCCGCCTCCCAGGTTCACGCCATTCTCCTGCCTCAGCCTCCCGAGTAGCTGGGACCACAGGCACTCGCCACCATGCCCGGCTAATTTTTTTTTGTTTTTAGTAGAGACGGGGTTTCACTGTGTTAGCCAGGATGGTCTCGATCTCCTGACCTTGTGATCCACCCGCCTCAGCCTCCCAAAGTGCTGAGATTATAGGCGTGAGCCACCGCACCCAGTCCTACCAATTTATTTTCTTACAGCAAAATAATCCCACATGGATATAACATTTATTTTATTTATTTATTTTTTTTTGAGACCAAGTCTCGCTCTGTTGCCCAGGCTAGAGTGCAGTGGTGCAGTCTCGGCTCACTGCAACCTCCGCCTCCTGGGTTCAACTGATCCTCCTGCCTCAGCCCCCCGAGTAACTGGGACTACAGGCATGCGCCACCGCGCCCAGCTAATGTTTGTATTTTTTCAGTAGAGTTGGGGTTTCACCACGTTGGCCAGGCTGGTCTCGACCTCCTGACCTCAGGCGATCTGCCTGCCTCAGCATCCCAAAATGCTGGGATTACAGGTATGAGCCACCGCACCTGGCCCCACGTGGATATAAAATTTAAATATTAAAACTCCCAAAAAATTACTAAGAATAAAATGAGAAAATTAGCTATTTCTAAGTATGTCTTGGAACACCAAATTGCACAGAGGAAGGATTTGTACACTTGACAACAATTCAAACCTCAAAATGAAAATAAATACAACAAAAGTGAGCTAGTACTATAGCGGAAACATTTGCAACACAAATCAAAACGTGCTATACCCTTAATTCACAAAGATATCGGGCCGGGCGCGGTGGCTCAAGCCTGTAATCCCAGCACTTTGAGAGGCCGAGACGGGCGGATCACGAGGTCAGGAGATTGAGACCATCCTGGCTAACACAGCGAAACCCCGTCTCTACTAAAAAATGCAAAAAAAAAAAAAACTAGCCGGGCGGGTTGGCGGGCGCCTGTAGTCCCAGCTACTCGGGAGGCTGAGGTAGGAGAATGGCCTAAACCCGGGAGGCGGAGCTTGCAGTGAGCTGAGATCTGGCCACTGCACTCCAGCCTGAGCGACAGAGCAAGACTCCATCTCAAAAAAATAAATAAATAAATAAAATAAAATTAGCCGGGTATGGTGGTGCGCGCCTGTAATCCCAGCTACTCAGGAGGCTGAGGCAGGAGAATCGCTTGAACCCAGGAGGCACAGGTGGCGGTGAGCTGAGATCACGCCCCTGCACTCCAGCCTGGGCAACAAGAGCGAAACTCCATCTCAAAAAACAAACAAAAAACAACCCGAAAGCATCAGGATCGTTTTTCTTCTCTTCCAGGATGGGTGAAGGTCAGAGTTGTCACTGGGAGAGCAGACGGGCAGGTGCAGCCCTGGAAAGTCACACGCACCCTAGAGCAGGAGGCAAGAGAAGAGCTCACCAGACAGCAGGAACACTCCTCGCTGGAGAGCCACGAGGCTCTCGGTCAACATGTTTTTCCACGTCAGACCTCTGGTTGCCAGGTAATTCTGTGACGCAAAAAAAAAAAAGAGGAATAAGCAATATTCGTTTAGAGGAAGAAACGCTGAAATAATGAGATAGAAAACAATTTCATAAAAGATCCCTGAAGGTGCAGAAAGCCGAAGCTCAGCCCCTTACGAGTGGCATTTGCAGAGGGCTGCACGTTCACAGCCTGCGGCACGAGAAGTCTTGTCCAGGAGCCTCCTGGAAGTCCCAAAAGGAAGGCTCACTTCTGACCTTCCAGCGTAGGAGTTATCAGAGGCCCTCAAAAGTTCTGCCAAGACCCTCACAGCCCAGGTGTGAATGAGACACGAAAGCCTGGCCACGGTGCACACAGCTCCACAACGAGCCCAGTCTGTTTGACAAGAAAAGCTGAGGACTGGGCACATCTGTTTTCCGTGCCCTTTAAACACACACGAGCTGTTGAGCTCCTTCTGTGGGCATCAAAGCAGAGTGTGGGGCTGAGCGGGCACCTGCCAGGTGTGTCTGTGGCAAGCGTCAAGGCCCCACCACTGTGTGTGCTCTCGGCAAGAGGGCAGATGCGCACGTTACACACAGAAACCCAGAAGCCGAGGTAGCTTCCTAGATGCGGGAAAGCAAATGGCCGGAAGAGAAAGGGACCAGAGAAAACGCCCTGGTCCCGGGCAGCACTTCCAAGTTCCTCCCGAGAGCTGTGGGAGGCGGCTCCTATGGATCCGTGGCAGGAGGCACAAAAAGGAAACACCTATTTTTGGAATGCGGGAAAAACAGATAAACACCAATGGAATGCAGAGAACCAGCTGGCTGCACTAGCGAGAAAACGCGGCTCCCGGCTCCCCAGCCCGCGGCGGGTCAGTACCTTCAGGATGTCCGACTCGTAGCTGTTGTTGTTCAGCACGCCGTCCAGACACTTGTCACCCAGGTTGAGCTCTGCCGAGATGAAGGTGCAACGTTACCTGTTTATAAAGACGTCGCAGGAAAGCACTGTCTGCCCCACACTGAGGATAAACACATTTCTTTTCATTACAGATTCTAGAAGGAATAAGAAGTTCAGTGATAAAACTCAATTTTAAACACAGGACAAGTAGAAATGATTTCCATTCCACTCCCTCCTTAAAAAGATCAGCTCTCGAGTCACCCCAGCACCTAGTCTGGTATCGTGACACCAGAACCCTGCAGCAAGGATTCCGTCCTGGGAGTATGTCCCCTCATCCTTCCATTAAGGCTTGATTTTCAGCCAACACGAATCTGACACACCTCTGCAGATCAGCAGGAAAATGTCACCATCTGATGACATGACCAACCGTGGCCTCACCCCTGTAAACATCAGGCTATGGACCCCACCATCCCCTGCCCTCAAGTTCACCAAGAGAACATGCAAAGGTCAAAGCAACTGGGGCCCGAAGAGCCGGTATTACCACAGAACGGGGCCAGGCAGCCGAAGCAGCCGCTGCGGGTGCAGCCCCAGTACAGATGGCAGAAAGGCTGCAGGCAGACGGCACCTGTGGAGAGAGGACACTCGTTACCCGCAAGGCTGCAGGCAGATGGCACCTGTAGAGAGAGGCACTCGTTACCCACACCCAGTGCTGAGTCCTATCTCTGACACAATTCATCAGCACCAGGCTCAGGAGCTCAACTCGATTTGGAAACATTGTTCAGGAGGAGTCTCATGGAACTCGGGGCAGGGCCACATCCCAGGACTGTGACGACGGGGAGTTGTAGCCCTGAAAAAAGGCCAGGCTCACGTTTTCTGTTTTTTTATTTTTTAGAGATGGTGTCTCGCTCTGTTGCCCAGGCTGGAGCACAGTGGCACAATCAGCTCACTGCAACCTCCGCCTCCTGGCCTCAAGGGATCCACCCACCTCAGTCTCCCAAGTAGCTAGGACTACAGGTGCATGCCACCATACCCGGCTAATTTGTTTTTTATTTTTGTAGAGACAGGGTCTCACTATGTTGACCAGGGTGCTTTCAAACTCTTGGCTTCAAGTGATCCTCCCACCTCAGCCTCTCAAAGTGCTAGTATTACGGGCATGAGGCATAGCACCCGGCCCCAGACCCATATCGTTTCTTACACTGAACACCACATGCTCATCCCAGGAAAACAGTGAGAGCCACGAAAGAAAAAAATCTCACCTTCTCCATCCCCCTAACACAGCTTCGATGGGTTTCCTTGTAGCTCTGAACATGCAACATGTTTGCCCCCAACTGCACATACTTTTTAAATTTTATTTTATTTTGAGACAGTCTCGCTCTGTGGCCTAGGCTGGAGTGCAGTGGTGCAATCTCGGCTCACTGCAACCTCTGCCTCCTGGGTTCAAGCGATTCTCCTGCCTCAGCCTCCCCAGTAGCTAGGATTACAGGTGCCCACCACAACTGGCTAATTTTTGCATTTTTAGTAGAAACGGGGTCTCACCGTGTTTGTCAGGCTGGTCTCAAACTCCTGACCTCAGGTGATCCACCCACCTCAGCCTCCCAAAGTGCTGGGATTACAGGCGTGAGCCCCTGCACCCAGTCTAGGTGGCCTTTTTCTACCTAGGTATTTTTTCATGCCGTCACCTTGGTTTTGTAGACGTTATTTATTTTTTGAGACAGAGTCTCACTCTGTCGCCCAGGCTGGAGTGCAATGGCACAATCTCGGCTCACTGCAAGCTCCGCCTCCCAGGTTCACGCCATTCTCCTGCATCAGCCTCCCGAGTAGCTGGGACTACAGTTGCCCACCACCACACCTGGCTAATTTTTTGTATTTTTAGTAGAGATGGGATTTCACTATGTTAGCCAGGATGGTCTCGATCTCCTGACCTCGTGATCCGCCTGCCTCAGCCTCCCACAGGAAATTATTTTTAATTGTCTGATATTCTATACAATGGAAATCCCTAAAATATAATATTAGTTAAACCCTCGCTAAAATTCTCACAGGGTTGAGTCCTTTTTTTTTTTTTTTTTTTTTTTGAGACGGAGTCTGGCTCTGTCGCCCAGACTGGAGTGCAGTGGCGCGATCTCGGCTCACTGCAAGCTCCACCTCCCGGGTTCACGCCATTCTCCTGCCTCAGCCTCCCGAGTAGCTGGGACTACAGGCGCCCGCCACCACGCCCAGCTAATTTCTTTTTGTATTTTTAGTAGAGACGGGGTTTCACCGTGTTAGCCAGGATGGTCTCGATCTCCTGACCTCGTGATCCGCCCGCCTCGGCCTCCCAAAGTGCTGGGATTACAGGCTTGAGCCACCGCGCCCGGCCTTGGGTTGAGTCCTTAAGTCTTCTAACGCCTACGGCCACTTCATAAATGCCTCTGTATACGAAGCATTATCTATGAAATTAGAGTCGAGAGCTTGGGTTCCTGGGGAAAAGCTGGCCCGAGCTGCCATCTGCTGCCCACCATGTGTGTTAGGCACGGGGCGAGCTATTCTCTGTGGCTTCTCACCTGCCCTCCCGCAAGCAGCATCAGCAGCGGCCAGTGCCTGCCGTGGACGACCCGAGGCAGGGACCGTCCAGGTCACCTCGCCGGGTGTGTCCCAACGCTGCAGGCCGGGCCCCACCCCTGCCAAGCCCAGTCTCAGGGTACAGCCCCCAGAAGTAACCTGTTTGGTTTCCTGAGTGCCTAGAACATTTTAAGCCAATCCAGACAGAACCGGTGCTGCGGCCGCGCTGCTCACGCAGGGCTCGGTGCACACAGCAGCACAGGTGCCTGTGGCAGGAGTCAACTGTGGTGCTCAGCAGCATATAAGGAGCTCTGACAAATTAGGAAGTCATTTAAAAAAAAGGCAAAGGACATAAACAGACATTTCTGCAGGAATAAATTAAAACAGACATGAAATAAAGGACAAGCTCCGTTTTTAACAGTAAGAACTGTATGTGCGTGCATATATATATTTGTTTTGTTTTGAGACAGGATTTCCCTCTGTTGCCAAGGCTGGAGTACAGTGGCACGATCTCAGCTCACTGCAACCTCCTCTCGGACTCAAGCCATCCTCTGGCCTCAGTCTCCCGAGTAGCTGGGATTACAGGTGTACACCATCATGTCTGGCTAATTTTTGTAATTTTTGTAGAGATGGGGTTTCACCATGTTGCCCAGGCTGGTCTGAAACTCCTGGACACAGAAAATCCATCTACCTTGGCCTCCCAAAGTGCTGGGATTACAGGCGTTAGCCACTGTGCCTGGCCAGAGTTGTATTTTTTTTTTTTTTTTTGGAGACGGAGTCTTGCTCTGTTGCCCAGGCTGGAGTGCAGTGGCCGGATCTTGGCTCACTGCAAGCTCCGCCTCCCGGGTTCACGCCATTCTCCTGCCTCAGCCTCCGGAGTAGCTGGGACTACAGGCGCCCGCCACCTTGCCCGGCTAGTTTTTTGTACTTTTTAGTAGAGACGGGGTTTCACCGTGTTAGCCAGGATGGTCTCGATCTCCTGACCTCGTGATCCACCCGTCTCGGCCTCCCAAAGTGCTGGGATTACAGGCTTCAGCCACCGCGCCCGGCCCTAGAGTTGTATATTAAAGCATCAGAATTCATCTAGGAGGTTTAACAGTGACACATTAAAAAGCAACCACAGTGCTGGCAGGAGATGGACACAGATCCAGGCCAAGCCCCTGCTGGATGGAGATGTGTGGCCTGTGAAGGGGCAGTGCAACTAGCTGGTGGGAAAAGATGGATTATTCAATATGGTCACGTGGGGACAACTGATCACACAGATGGAAAAAAAGAAATGGCATCCTTACTTCATGGGGTACCCTAAGGCCAACACCATTTTGAAACCTGAGCCCCGAAGGACAGAGGGAGCCCGCCTGCGTTCCGTGGCACGGGCACTCACACTGCTGAGGGGCGACACGTGGGTCCTGCTCGCGCTCCGCTCTCCGGTCGGGCATGGGCTGGAAGCAGCAGGTGCACAGGGCGTGGCTTCCTTGCAGAGGGCACACGTAATCCTGGACTGCTGAAGCACACGCACATTCAGCGGGAGCACGTGGGACCCAGGGCAGAAAGACAGCAGGTTAGAGACGCCGCCCGGAAGCACAGTGAGGAGGTGCACCTGCGATAGCCGGGGAAGACATAGACCTACCCCGCTAAACCACCAGGGACCTTCTGCCACCCAAACTCGGGGAGTCCAAACGGATTAACAATAATGACTGGTTTAGCGACTAGAGCAAGATTTCAAAGACCTGTTGAAGGTTTTTTTTTTTTTTTTTTTTAGACAGAGTCTTGCTCTGTCACTCAGGCTGGAGTGCAGTGGCGTGATCTCAGCTCACTGCAAGCTCCACCTCCCAGGTTCATGCCATTCTCCTGCCTCAGCCTCCCGAGTAGCTGGGACTACAGGCACCCGCCACCTCGCCCGGCTAATTTTTCTGTATTTTTAGTAGAGATGGGATTTCACCGTGGTAGCCAGGATGGTCTCGATCTCCTGACCTCGTGATCCGCCTGCCTCGGCCTCCCAAAGTGCTGGGATTACAGGTATGAGCCACCACGCCCGGCCGATCTGTTGAAGGTTTTCTACTATTTCCTATAAAAGGAGGATAGCCCCATAGAACCTATGACATAGAATAAAACAAGTTTTGTGTTCAATGTCCGCTCAGGTGAGAGAACAGCCATCTCTCAAATCAACAAAGAACAGGCTAGTTGCACAAGACCAATTGATGCGGCAGCAGAAGTCTGAGCCCACCTGGCCAAGTTCCCTGGACACTCACCACCCACACAGGAAAGACCCTGCGAGGTCAACATGCTGGCCATAAGGACAGCAATTTCACCACCCAGGTTCACCGAGTGCCCACTGAGGGATCCAGGACCCCAGAGGGAGGCGCTGGTCCCACCATGCAAAGGAAGGAGTCTGTCCAGTGACCCAAACGGAGCTGCTGAGTGGCGGAGGCAAACCCAGGCTGGTGGACAGGCGTCCAGGTGGACACTGCTTTGTCTGTTCTGTCCACGGGTTCTACAAGAAGCCACTGAGAACACAGCACAAGGATGTGGCTCTGCATCCATCCCAGGCCAGCGGCCTCGTGATGTGCTCAGCCCTGACCCATGGCCAGGACCCCAAGGGCCATCTTCCCATTCTATGAGTCCGGAGTGAGCAGGGCGGAGAAGTGCAGCCTCCACACCCCCTGCCCAGCTCTCCTCTGCTTTCCTGGATGGCACCTGACACCCCTTGCTGGAAACAGGCACCTGACGGGAAAACATTTCGCACTAAGCCAACTCTGGAGACATCGCCACTGCTGAGGAGAAGCCTGCCTCTTACTTGAGGGACAGACACGCGATCATCACTTTGGGTCTGGCAAACCCACTGGGGGATGTGAGCTGCCCTGAGGCAGTGGCTGGGGAGAAGCCAAGTATTAAGGTCAGGTTGTTAATTCCCAGGAGTGTTCAGGAGTGGCTACGAATCAACAGTTATTTATCTGATTTCCCAACCCAAAATCAGTCACAAAAAGCAACAAACTGTGAGTGCAGGGAGACCACTGAGGCCAGGTCCCAAAGGGGGCAAGGGGTGCAGAGAGGAGGTGGGCAGAGTGTGGCCACGTGCACGTCAGCACCGGGCACAGCCATAAAGTGACTCGCGGGAAGGCTGAGGCCTAAGGGCGGCGTGGCTCACCTGTCGTGAGGCTGACGGACGTGGAGGGTACATCCCCCAGGGCCTGCGGGGCTCCTGGCTCAACCTCGGGTGCTGGGCAGTGGGGAGGCTGCGCCACCTGCCTTCTGTACTCAGGACACTGCCGGCACACAACGTATGGCTGGCTGCAAGGAAGCACAGGGCCGAGCTGTGTGCAGGCCCCCAGCCTCTCTCAGGCAGGGCCGGTGCAATGCGGATCCACAGCCGTCACAGCTCAGCTCCACCCTCGCTCAGCTGCTTGGTGTGAGGGGAGGGGCCAGGCCCCCTTCCTGCCCAGCACCACTGTGTTAGAGAAATGGGACCAGAACAGGAGTCGAAGGGCGAGGATGTGCCGCTCTACATCCCCAGCTCAGCCCCCACGCTTTGGAGCGCCGTCCCCGGGGCCACTCAGTCCCCACTGATGTGTGCTCCCAGGAGACGACACCAGCGCAGGGCAAAGGCCAGCACGTGCGAACACACCTCATGCTTCTCAGGATGCCGCCTACTCTCCCGTTAAAAGTAGAGCATGGTGGACAAGGTACCGGGAGTCACACCAGGAGCCTGCAAGGCCCCAAATCACTTGTCTTTTCTACACTTCCCTTGTACGTCCACAAACGAGCAGATAAAAATGTAAACTGTAAAAAAAGAACCTGTCGAAAAAAATACACGAGGCTCTCATCTCCATCTGAAAGGCTTTTCTGCGCCTGACACCAAGGCCAGGGGCCAATAAGGCCAGCGGGTAAGACCTGACCAGATTAAAAAACAAAGCACGGTGAAAAGACACGTATTTTTTCATAAGGAAAAAATGTAAATGCAAATGAGATTACCTATTTTCCCTACTGAACTGGCAAAAAGCGCCCCTCGTGCAGACCTTGTAGAGCGCACTAGACGCGCCCTTTCCCATTGGTGTGGGGATAACAAACTTATCAAACGTCTGTCCAGGTCCAATTCCAGTCACTCTGTGACTCGACCGCTTCACGTCTAAATGCTGACGTCACTGCACGTGTGCACAAACACGGACGTTAAGAAATGCACAGCAAGAGCCGGGCGCGGTGGCTCACGCCTGTAATCCCAGCACTTTGGGAGGCCGAGGCGGGCGGATCACAAGGTCAGGAGATGGAGACCATCCTGGCTAACATGGTGAAACCCCGTCTCTACTAAAAATACAAAAAATTAGCTGGGCGTGGTGGTGGCGCCTATAGTCCCAGCTACTTGGAGGCTGAGGCAGGAGAATGGCGTGAACCCAGGAGGCGGAGCCTGCAGTGAGCCGAGATGGTGCCACTGCACTCCAGCCTGGGCGACAAAGCAAGACTCCGTCTCAAAAAAAAATAAATAAAAAAAATAAAATAAAATAAATGCACAGCAAGTGCTTCCCATTCAAATGCTGGGGACATTACCGAGCTGTATGTGCAGCCGAATCTGAGCTTCATAAAAACATTTGTTTCTCACGCCTGTAATCCCAGCACTTTGGGAGGTCGAGGTGGGCAGATCACGAGGTCAGGAGGTCGAGGCCATCCTGGCCAACGTGGTGAAACCTTGTCTCTACTAAAAATACAAAAAAATTAGTTGGGTGTGGTGGCAGGCGCCTGTTGTCCCAGCTACTCGAGAGGCTGAGGCAGGAGAATCACTTGAATCCAGGAGGCGGAGGTTGCAGTGAGCCGACATCGCACGACTGCACTCCAGCCTGGCGACAGAGCGAGACTCCGTCTCAAAAATAAATAAATAAATAAATAAATAAATAAATAAATAAAATTCGTGCTATTGCACTTCAGCCTGGTCGACAAGAGCGAAACTCCGTCTCAAAAAAAAAAAAAAACCTGTTAGTATATTACATTTCATTTTGTTAACGATTAGGACGCATGTACGAATAGCTGGGAAGATGCAGCAAAATCTTAACGCAACCTGTTAGCATATTACATTTCATTTTGTTAACGATTAGGACGCATGTACGAATAGCTGGGAAGATGCAGCAAAATCTTAACGCTAAAGTGGTTTTTGTTCCCTTCTTTTTGCTTAACAGTCACATGTTAAACTTGGCAAAAGCAAACAAAGATAAGTTTTGGGGTTTTTTTAATGTGTTCATTGTCTTTTTAAATATCATGGCCTTGACCCAACATTCAGACCCTGGACTTGTGCATTAGGAAACATCTACATGGCAGCCGATAAACAAGGTCTCTGAGGCCGGGACTGTCTGGTCCAGGTGATGGGGCCTCTTCCGTAATAACATCCTGACAAATGATAAACGTTGCAATTTATACTACAGGACTTTACAGTCACTAGATCAGCTACAAAGAATACATGAGCTTATGTGGGAAAAAATAACATATGGAATGAAGTCCCTCTGTCACAGCCAGAGATGCCAGCCCATGACGAGTCGAAGCCAAGGGAAGGGTGTCGGCCAAGGGTGCAGATGTCCCGGCAGCCGCCTGCGGCTGGCGCTCTGCTGGCTACCCGACTACCCCCGTAAGTGTTCACCCAGTCCCTGCCACACCCTCTCAGGGGAGGTGCTAATTCTATCCAATACCAGAAACCAAGCTGAAGCCATT
This sequence comes from Macaca thibetana thibetana, assembly GCF_024542745.1. NCBI lineage: Eukaryota > Metazoa > Chordata > Mammalia > Primates > Cercopithecidae > Macaca > Macaca thibetana. Next base: position 129,213,859 of record NC_065588.1, read on the forward strand.
TAAGAGCTTGGCTGCTCAGGGGCAGAACCGGAACTCAGGACCCATGCTGTCCACCCGGTGGTGAGCTCAGGGGCAGAACCGGAACTCAGGACCCGCGCTGTCCACCCGGTGGTGAGCTCTCGGTCCTGGTTCTGATGCTCCTCCAGCTCCCATACTCTGCTCTGAGCCAGGGGCATGATTTACCTAATGTCCGAGGACTCACTGTCAACGTCTGACAGCTCCAGCAGGTCCTCTGAACTCCCTTCCTCATCAGAAAAAGACCGCCTAACTTTGGGCTGCAGCATGTCTTGAGTGATTTTATTCCTGGCATCCATACTTTGCACATCTTCTTCACTGCGACTCTTGTCTGGAATTAAAGAACACAGCGCCATTGGCCAGCAGTGAGACACAACAGGCAGACACAGCTCACACTGCTGGGAGCTTGTGTGCACAGTGCTGTGGAAGAGGGGTCTGGGTGGACCGCCCTCATTTCCCTGGGTGCTGGTGGGTGGACCGCCCTCATTTCCCTGGGTGCTGGTGGACGGACCGCCCTCATTTCCCTGGGTGCTGGTGGACGGACCGCCCTCATTTCCCTGGGTGCTGGTGGGTGGACCGCCCGCACTTGCCTGGGTGCTGGGTGAGGTACGCTTCCACGAGGTTGTTGAGGATGTGGTTTTTACAGATACGCTCCACAGGACAGCGGCAGGTGGGGCACAGGGACGAGCGCTCCATCCAGCCCGAGTAGCAAGCCGCGCAGAACGTGTGCATGCAGGGCTGCAAACTGAAAGCGTGAGAGGAGCAGTGTCCAGACAGTCCCACAGACGCAACCACCACCCTCGACCAAGGTCCACGGCAGCCCCACCACGGAAGGGCCTACAGGAGCCCAGCCATCGTTCAACCTAAAAACCCTTTAACTCAGTCTTCGTAAACGTAAAGAAATCTGAGGCCACGTGGCCTCTGTGTTTTCAGGAGGGACAGAGGTGAGATTATGACTTCAGGAACACAAACAACGAGACACCAAGTGTTTCTGGAACAGAAGCTGGAAGGTTCTCACTCTTGAGTTCCCACGGAAAAGCAAGGAGGCCCTTCCTCAGCTGCCCCTGCATTCATTCCGTGCTGAATACACCTTCCCAGCTAAGGAACATTTAAAATGTGCACAGTTCCTTCCATCTGTCTGCAGAGGTCACTGGGTCACACACGACCCACACACCCAAAACTTGTGGGGTCCACAGCCTCCAGCTCAGGGTTCCAGGTTTCCTCCCTGTTGGCGCCACAACTAAAATGCAAGTGGTGGCCATGCACGGTGGCCCACGTCTGTAATCCCAACACTTTGGGAGGCCAAGGCGGGCAGATTACCTGAGTTCAGGAGTTCGAGAACAGCCTGGTTAACATGGTGAAACCCCCGTCTCTACTAAAAATACAAAAAAATTAGCCAGGCGTGGTGGCGCACGCATGCTACTTGAGAGGCTGAGGCAGGAGAATCACTTGAACACGGGAGGTGGAGATTGCAGTGAGCTGAGATCATGCCACTGCACTCCAGCCTGGGTGACAGAGCGAGACTCCAACTCCAAAACAAAAACAAAAACAAAAAACCAGCCTGGGCTACATGGCGCAACCCTGCCTCTACAAAAATACAAAAATCAGCAGGGTGGCTGGGAGCAGTGGCTCACGCCTATAATTCCAGTACTTTGGGAGGCGAAGGTGGGCGGATCACCTGAAGTCAGGAGTTCAAGACCAGCCTGGCCAATATGGTGAAACTCTGCTCTACTAAAAAATACAAAAAATACAAAAAAATTAGCCTGGTGGCACACGCCTGCAGTCCCAGCTGCTCAGGAGGCTGAGGCAGAAGAATCGTCTGAACCTGGGAATCTGAGGTTGCAGTGAGCCAAGATCGTGCCACTGCACTTCAGCCTGGTGACAGAGCAAGACTCCATCTAAAAAAAAAAAAAAAGGAATAAAAAATAAATACATAAATAACAATAAAATCAGAACATTAAAAAAAAAAGTCAGCCAGGCATAGTGGTGTGCACCTGTAGTCCCAGCTACTGAGGAGGCTGAGGTGGGAGAACCGCTCAAGCCTGGTAGGGAGAGGTTGCAGTGGGCTGAGATAGCGCCCACTCTTACCTGGGTGACAGAGCCAGACCTTGTCTAAAAAAGAAAAAGAAAATGGTAACCTCAGCAGATGCCAGGCCAAACAGAACCTGGAGGCTTGTTTCATGCTCAGCCCCGCCCCACACTGGATGAGGAACCTGCAGTGCCATGTTCCATGAGCCAAGGGTGAACGCAGTCGCACCTCACGCAGTCGTGTAGCAGGTCCTGGCAGATGATGCATGTCAGCGTCTCCTCCATCTTGTCTGGCTTCCCAGTCGCTGCTCTGACGTCCTCCTGGACGGTTTGGGCGTTTCTACGCGGTTGTGCGACCAACAACTGCAGGTTCAGGTCAAGGTCCCCGTCTACAAGAGAAAGGGATGTGTTCTGACTGTCGTAACCGAGGAAATACATGCAGTCGTTTTTTTTTTTCTTGAAACGGAGTCTTGCTCTGTTGCCCAGGCTGGACTGCAGTGGCGCGATCTCGGCTCACGACAAGCTCCACCTTCCAGGTTCACGCCATTCTCCTGCCACAGCCTCCCAAGTAGCTGGGACTACAGGTGCCCGCCACCACGCCCCACTAATTTTTTGCATTTTTAGTAGAGACGGGGTTTCACCGTGTTAGCCAGGATGGTCTCGATCTCCTGACCTCGTGATCCACCCGCCTCGGCCTCCCAAAGTGCTGGGATTACAGGCGTGAGCCACCGAGCCTGGCACATGCAGTCTTTTGAGCTGACAAACATCTTCACCTGTAGAAAGAGAAAATCTCCAGGCCACAGATGTTCAGAACCAGAAGCAGAAAACACAGAGGCCTTGCCTTATCTTTGTATTTCCAAAGCGCATCTTTGGCTGGGCGAGGTGGCTCACGCCTGTAATCCCAGCACCTTGAGAGGCCGAGGCGGTCTGACACCAGCCTGGCTGACACAGGGAAAACCCGTCTCTGCTGAAAATACAAAAATTAGCCGGAAATCACTTAAACCTGGGAGGCAGAGGTTGCAGTGAGTCAAGATTGTGCCACTGCAATCCAGCCTGGGCAACAGAGTGAGACACTGTCTTAAAAAAATAATAATTAAATAAATAGGGTATTTTTCAGAAGGTCCAAAATAAATCTCATATTCCAATAGGTTTAAGTTTTGTTTTAGAGACATGGTTAATAACATTAAAAAAGACATTCAGGATGTGAGTCAGTGTTGAAGGCCGGCTGTCAGGGTGTATGATGTCACTTTGTTTAAACACAAACTGGGACTCGTTTGTGTCACAGAGGAAAAGGCTGAAAACAGAGACTGAGGATGTCAACAGCAGCTCACATATTTTTTTCTTCTGGTGTGTTTTTTTGTCTTTTTTTTTTTTGAGATGGAGTCTCAAAAATGTGTTGTTGATTTCTTTACTTGAAACAAGCATACGAACAGTTTTGTGTGGTTTAATTGCTTAGCAATTTCAATGTCATTGGAGTTGAGAAGAAGGTAACATCTTGAGTTTTCTTTAACTTTTTTTTTTGAGACAGTCTCTCACTCTGTCGCCCAGGCTGGAGTCAGTGGCCGGATCTCAGCTCACTGCAAGCTCCACCTCCCGGGTTCACGCCATTCTCCTGCCTCAGCCTCCCGAGTAGCTGGGACCACAGGCGCCCGCCGCCACGCCTGGCTAATTTTTTGTATTTTAGTAGAGACGGGGTTTCACTGTGTTACCAGGATGGTCTTGATCTCCTGACCTCGTGATCTGCCTGCCTCGGCCTCCCAAAGTGCTGGGGTAACAGGCGTGAGCCATCGCGCCTGACCCTCTTCGGGTGTGTCTTCATTTTTCTATAATGCTGAGATGTTGGTAATCATCAATTAATTTTTATTTTTAATTAAATAAACTGCACACAATTTAAAAAGCCAAATATTTACAAGAAGCCAGATGCAATGGCTCACAGCTGTAATCCCAGCACTTTGGGAGGCTGAGGCAGGGAGATCACTTGAGCCCAGGAGTTCGAGACCAGCCTGGGCAATATAATGAAACCCCATCTCTACAAAAAAAAAAAAAAAAAAAAAAAAAAAATTAGCCGGGTATGGTAGCACGCACCTGCGGTCCCAGCTACTCGGAAGGCTGAGGTGGGAGGACTCTCTGAGCCCAGGAGGCGGAGGCTGCAGTGAACCAAGACTGAGCCGCTGCGCTCTGGCCTGGATGACAAAGCAAGATCTTGTCTCTTAAAAAAATGTATAGATGGCCGGGCGCGGTGGCTCAAGCCTGTAATCCCAGCACTTTGGGAGGCCGAGACGGGCGGATCACGAGGTCAGGAGATCGAGACCATCCTGGCTAACACGGTGAAACCCCGTCTCTACTAAGAAATACAAAAAATAGCCGGGCGAGGTGGCAGCGCCTGTAGTCCCAGCTACTCGGGAGGCTGAGGCAGGAGAATGGCGTGAACCCGGGAGGCGGAGCTTGCAGTGAGCTGAGATCCGGCCACTGCACTCCAGCCTGGGCTACAGAGCGAGACTCCGTCTCAAAGGAAAAAAAAAAAAAAAAAATGTATAGATAATATATTTAGAAGAAAACAAAGGCAGTCACCTTCTGCCTCAGCCGCTCCTCACCTGATTTCCCTCCTTGGAGGAAAACTACTTTCATGTCTTTGAGCTGTTTCTTCTGGTATTTACCTCTGTGTTTCTAAGTTATCATGGTACATGTTGATTTATCAATTTTAGACATCATCCCTGACATCTATTAACATAGAGTAAAACTCTGAACTGAGACCCCCCCACCAACATTATGTTAACACAACCATTAGTTCATGATATTGTATTTGTATTCTGCTTATGCAAGTATTCACTGCTGAGCCAAGTAGTGTACTAGATTGTTGTAGGACTTACACAATTTTTCATGTTTGCTAGAATTAAAATTTCCTGGCCGGGCGCGGTGGCTCACGCCTGTAATCCCAGCACTTTGGGAGGCCGAGACGGGCGGATCACAAGGTCAGGAGATCGAGACCATCCTGGCTGACACGGTGAAACCCCGTCTCTACTAAAAGTACAAAAAACCAGCCGGGCGAGGTGGCGGGCGCCTGTAGTCCCGGCTACTCAGGAGGCTGAGGCAGGAGAATGGCGTAAACCCAGGAAGCGGAGCTTGTAGTGAGCCGAGTTGACGCCATTGCACTCCAGCCTGGGCGACAAAGACTCCGTCTCAAAAAAACAAAAAAATAAATAAATAAATAAAAATAAAAAATAAAATTTCCTCACTCCTGTGCTTATTTTTCCTATGTAACTGTTGCTGATCCTCGAGGTCAGGAGATCGAGAGACGATCCCGGCTAACACGGTGAAACCCCGTCTCTACTAAAAAATACAAAAAAATAGCCGGGCGAGGTGGCGGGCGCCTGTAGTCCCAGCTACTCGGGAGGCTGAGGCAGGAGAATGGCGTAAACCCGGGAGGCGGAGCTTGCAGTGAGCTGAGATCCGGCCACTGCACTCCAGCCTGGGTGACAGAGCAAGACTCCGTCTCAAAAAAAAAAAAAAAAAAAAAAAAAAAAAAAAAAAAAACTGTTGCTGATCCTTTCCACACCTTCCCCATGCCAATCAACTCCACGTGTCAGACAACCTGTGAATGTGAAGATTTAAGCTACATTTTTAGAAATTATTGTCCTACCAGGACAGAGGACTTTCTTTTTTGATTTTTATTTATTTTGAGACAGAGTTTTGCTCTTGTTGCCCTGGCTGCAGAGCAATGGCACAGTCTTGGCTCACCACAACCTCCACCTGCTGGGTTCAAGCAATTCTCCTGCTTCAGCCTTTCAAGTAGCTGGGATTACAGGCATGAGCTGCCACACCCAGCTAATTTTTGCATTTTTAGCAGAGACGGGGTTTCACCATGTTGGCCATGCTGGTCTAGAACTCCTGACCTCAGGTGATCTGCCCGCCTTGGCCTCCCAAAGTGCTGGGATTACAGGCATGAGCCACGACGTCTGGCTTGATTTTTATTTTTAGAGACCAAGTCTTGCTCTGTTGCCCAGGCTGGTCTTGATCACCTGACCTCAAGAGATTCTCCTGCCTTGGTCTCCCAGTGTTAGGATTACAGGTATGAACTACTGCACCTGGCCAGGAAGGAGGACTTTCAGATTAATTCTGCAACTCAGAACGGACTATTTCCAGACCAAGAGAATAGCCTGTAGTAAACCACAGTGCTATCGGGATTATGCAAACCACAAAAAACAGGCCCAGGTTTTCTGAATGAAAATGCCAGAGGTGTTCACAGGCATCAACCTGAGGCAGGGTCCATGTGCCCCTGCAGGAAGCAACGCCCCACAGCACAGAGCACGGCAGCGGCCCCTGCACACCCCGGGAGCTCACGATAGGGCAGAGGACACACACAACCAGATACTAACCTCCTTTCATTTTCTTCTTCACGGGCTCCAAATCCTCCTGATCCTGGGGTTCCAATGACGAAAAGGATGCAGGCTTTCTGTCTGGGAGAGCTGAGGCAAAGCTGGAGATTTTATCACTTGCCACGGAGGGACCACATCCTTTAGGGGAGATGCCACCATCCCCAGACTCTGTGAGAGGAATCAAACAAGACAAGTGCTGATCCATCCAGCTCAGGAGAGAACCACGAAGGTAGGGTATCACTGACTGGAACCCAGTGCAGCTGGCAACCTAAGATGCTTACCAGGAGTGTGTGCTCACTCAACTCAGATCTTCACTGTATTTGTGCCCATCTCTGTGTGGGGTGGAGCTGGGGGCAAGAAGCGCATTCGCAGAGAACAAATGCGGAAATGTCTTTGACCAGGTTTAGCCCTCGCGCGACAAGTCTAACTCAGGGTAAATCCACATATTTGTGGTCATATGATGCACACCGTGTCGTAAACTGTGTTAAAATAGAGGTTTGGGCCCGGTGCGGTGGCTCACACTTGTAATCCCAGCACTTTGGGAGGCTGAAGCAAGTGGATCACCCGAGGTCAGGTCGAGACCAGCCTGGCCAACATGGTGACATGGTGAAACCCCATCTCTACTAAAAATACGAAAAATTAGCCAGGCATGGTGGCGGGCACCTGTAATCCCAGCTACTCAAGAGGCTAAGGCAGGAGAATTGCTTGAACCCGGGAGGCGGAGGCTGCAGTGAGCCGAGATCGTGGCACTGCACTCCAGTCTGGGCAACAAGAGTGAAACTCCTTCTGGGGAAAAAAATAAAAATAAAAAATAGAGGTCAGAGGCCGGGCATGGGGCTCACACCTGTAATCCCAATACTTTGGGAGGCCAAGGTGGGAGGATCACTTGATCCCAGGAGTTTGAGACCAGCCTGGGCAACAAAGTAAGACCCCATCTCTACAAAAAATACAAAAAAGAAAAAATTAACTATGCGTGACAGTACGAGCCTGTGGTCCCAGCTACTCAGGAGGCTGAGGTGGGAGGATCACTTGAGCCCAGGAGGTCAAGGTTACAGTGAGCTATGATCACGCCACTCTCCCCACCTGGGCAACAGAGCGAGACCTGTTTTTTTTGAGATGCAGTCTTGCTCTGTCGCCCAGGCTAGAGTGCAGTGGTGCAATCTTGGCTCACTGCAACCTCCGCCTCCTGGGTTCACGCCACTCTCCTGCCTCAACCTCCTGAGTAGCTGGGACTACAGGCGCCCGCCACCATGCCCAGTTAATTTGTTGTATTTTTTTTTTTTTTTTGAGACAGAGTCTCGCTTAGTTGCCGAGGCTGGAGTGCAATGGCGCTATCTCGGCTCACTGCAAGCTCCGCCTCCCGGGTTCACGCCATTCCCCTGCCTCAGCCTCCCGAGTAGCTGGGACTACAGGCGCCCGCCGCCTCGCCTGGCTAATTTTTTGCATTTTTAGTAGAGACGGGGTTTCACCGTGTCAGCCAGGATGGTCTCGATCTCCTGACCTCGTGATCCACCCGCCTCGGCCTCCCAAAGTGCTGGGATTACAGGCGTGAGCCACTGCGCCCGGCCAATTTGTTGTATTTTTAATAGAGACGGGCTTTCACCATGTTACCCAGGATGGTCTCGATCTCGTGACCTTGTGATCCGCCCGCCTTGGCCTCCCAAAGTGCTGGGATTACAGGTGTGAGCCACCGCGCCTGGCCAAAACTGGTTTTAAATAACATTCTCTTCTTGATGAACTCTGAAAACATCATGCTAAGTGAAAAGAGCCAGTCACGGCTGGGAGCAGTGGCTCATGCCTGTAACCCCAGCACTTTGGGAGGCTGAGGTGGGTGGATCACGAGGTCAGGAGATCGAGACCATCCTGGCTGACACGGTGAAACCCCATCTCTACTAAAAATACAAAAAACTAGCCGGGCGTGGTGGCGGGTGCCTGTAGTCCCAGCTACTTGGGAGGCTGAGGCAGGAGAATGGTGTGAACCTAGGAGGCGGAGCTTATAGTGAGCCGAGATCGCGCCACTGCACTCCAGCCTGGGAGACAGAGCGAGACTCCGTCTCAGCAATAGAAAAAAGAGCCCAGTCACAATAGACCACGCATGATTCCATGTCTGTGAAGTGTCTAGAACAGAAAAATCCAGAGGCCAAAAGCACACACAGCTGCCAGGGGCCACGGGGAAGAGGACACGCAGAGTGACTGCTGATGGGCACCGGTTTCCTTTTGGTGTCAACGAGTGGTGACGGTCCCACAACCTTGTGATGTACTAAAATCCACTGAAATGTACGCTTTAGCTGGATGACTTTTATGGTATGTGAATTATAATCTCAATGAAACTGTAAAATACACCATGGTACTAGAGTCCCTGATCTTCACTTCTCTTGGGAAGTAAAAGGAACAACACAGTCAATATTGACTCCTACAGAAATCTTACTACTGAGAACCTCATGCCAGTCCTCAGTCGCTTATCTGTCTCTGTAACAACACACGCAAAGAGTAGTGAACAAAAACTATGCAACCAGCACCAAGACCTCATGAGATGTCACCTCACCGCAACTGGAGGAATGCTCTCGCCCTGCAGGAGGCGGCTCCGTGGAAGAGGCCAAGGCTGTGGGGAAGAGGTCTGACGTCGACGTTGATGGCTGTGGTTCCTCAAAGCACACCTGAGCGGTGGGCGACAACGGAGGGAGCCGGGGATCGGCCCCTGGCCCTGCACCTACACCTGCACCTGAGGCATCTTTGGTCCCATGGAACACATTTTCCTTGTTAGCTTCTGTAACCCAAAAGGAGCAGAAGGAGCACACATCCAGGGCTCAGGGAGACACTCTAGGGATTGAAACGCTCTTAAGAATGCAACAGCCCCAAGGCCAGGCACGGTGGCTCACGCCCGTAATCCCAGCACTTTCGGAAGCCAAGGCACCTGAGGTCAGGAGTTCGAGACCAGCCTGACCAACATGGTGAAACCCCATCTCTACTAAAAATATAAAAATCAGCCGGGTGTGGTGGTGCAACCCATAATCCCAGCTACTCGGGAGGTTGAGGCAGGAGAATCTCTTGAACCCGGCAGGTGGAGGTTGCAGTGAGCCAAGATTGTACCACTGCACTCCAGCCTGGGCAACAAGAGCAAAACTTCATCTCAAAAAAAAAACTGGAGGCTGAGGCAGGGAAATCGCTTGAACCCAGAAGGCGGAGGTTGCAGTGAGCTGAGATCGCACCACTGCACTCCAGCCTGGCGACAGAGCGAGATTCCATCTCAAAAAAAAAAAGGAATGCTACAACTCCTAATATGCATCCGCTTCTTTGCTATAATCTTACTTACCAAAGGATTCTTGTGTCATGCCTTGCTTTTCATTTAAAGATTCATAGAGGTATGCCACGTCTAAAAGAAAATTAATCAAATCAGAAACGTGGTGGCCCCTGTGCAAACTGAGAACTCATTTTTCTCTCTGTTCTCCAGTCCATTTGTTTTTGTTGATTATTTTGACTCATCAGCTAATAACAAATTCATCAGTTCAAGAGTTTTTAAAAGAAGTAATCTAAAACATCTTTTCCAACTCAAAAGACATAAGCCTCGGGGAAAAATGGCATCAGGAGGCAGAAGGTGAAGAATCTACGTCTCACTTATAACTTCAAACTACACAAAGGAGCAGATACAAGAGCCTTCTGTGTGGCAGGGGCTGGTTAAGTTTATACTGAAGATGCCTAAGACATATTTGCCCCATTCTTCCTCACCACTGTGGTCTTTAGGTATTTCAGGGGTGGCCAGGTGCAGTGGCTCTTATCTGTAATCCCAGCACTTTGGGAGGCCGAGGCAGGCAGATCACCTGAGGTCAGGAGTTCGAGACCAGCCTGGCCAACATGGCGAAACCCTGTCTCTACTAAAAATACAAAAATTAGCCAGGTGTGGTGGCGTATGCCTGTAATCCCAGCTACCTGGGAGGCTGAGGCAGGAGAATCGCTTGAACCCAGGAGGTGGAGGCTGCAGTGAGCCAAGATCACGCTGCTGCACTACAGCCTGGGCAACATAGCAGAGTGAGACTCTGTCTCAAAAAAAAAATTAAATAAGTACTGGCCGGGTGTGGTGGCTCACGCCTGTAATCCCAGCACTTTGGGAGGCTGAGGTGGGTGGATCACCTGAGGTCAGGAGTTTGAGACCAGCCTGTCCAGCAGGGCAAAACCGCATCTCTACTAAAAATACAAAAATGAGCCAGGCGTGGTGGCGGGCACCTGTAATCCCAGCTACTTGGGAGGCTGAGGCAGGAGAATGGCTTGAACCCAGCAGGTGGAGATTGCAGTGAGCTGAGATCACGCCATTACACTCCAGCCTGGGCAACAAGAGCAAAACTCCATCTCAAAAAAAAAAAAAAAAAGGATTTCAGGGGTGACCTTGGAAGGACTCCCATCACTTTCCTTGTCCTATACCGTCCTTCCACAAAACCAAAACGCAGACTTCTGGAGCTGAAAAAACTTACTGGAATCCAGTCTAACCTTTGATGTTTCTTGTAAGGTCTCCAAAAGCAGAGCCATCAGTGGCCTCCAGACCCCTGGTCCTAGGTTTTATCCCCGTAACTCAAGTTCTTCTCCTGTAGAACCTAAGCCATCCCCGTGAGTTTCTCCCTGGCTGCCACGTTGGGATTGGCTGCTCAAGGCCACGGTGGTATTCCTGAGGAATGGCTGGACTCAGGCTGCAAAATCGACACTCCCACTCCTCAACAGACACTATTCACAACAGGAACCCACGTGAGCAAGAAAGGGGGTGTAGCTGGGAGGAACGTTCCTACGGGAAGCGGTGTAGCCAGAAGGAACGTTCAGAGCGCGCCCTCGAGTGCACCCCTGTGTGCGTCTGACCCTGGCAAGCCTTCCTCTCTCTTACTGTGTTCCGGTTCATTCTTCCTGTACACCAAGTAGATGACATCCCCACTCTGTAAAGGGCACGTCTGCTTCTTAACAACTTTCAGCTTGTTAATCACTGTTCCGTTGGTGCTGTAAAAAAACAAAAACACAATTTATTCTACTTAAAGTAACTTGGAGTTACGAGATTTTTTTTCTAGCACCATCAGCAAAGCAGCTCAGTATGACCATTCTGGGAATACTTGTAGGAACGGCATAAATATGTAACGTCGCACACATCCGTGCACCCCTCACCATTCTCTCGAGAAATGGCTCACCCACTTCTCCCTGACTGACAGCCTAACCAGTCACCACACCTCCTCACGTGCTGGGCAGCTCTGCTGCTGCAGGCCTAGGTTCTCTCCTGTTTGCCTCCTACTGGACCCGGAGGCCTCGCCTGCAGTGTGGTGCTTCCACCTCCAGCCTCCCCTGAGCTGGACTTGCACTATCCACAGTTCCGTTCCCTGCAGCCGTCACAACCCCGGGGAGCTCATGCCTCCAATAAGTACTGATCCCTCCCAAGAGACTGGCTCTGGGCAGAAGCGGAATAAATGCCGGGCCATTAGCTGCAGGACACGGCCCTGCGCTCAGAGCCTGTGGTCTGGCTGCCAAACCCCTCGAGGAGCTCTGCCCTGGGAGAGGCCAATTCAGATGCTGCTGACCCAGGGACAGACAGGAGGAGGCTAAGTTGGTGGGGCAGGAAGTGCCTCCTGGGGACCTCTGAGCAGAGACCTGATGGGAAATCAGGTGTTGGTCAGGTGACGAAGGTCCAAGAGCACAGCACACCCGACACACAAAACGGCAACCAAACAAAACGATTGATTTCAGCCAAACCACACGGGCCTCAGCTCTGCAGCCTCACTCCTGAGGCCCCAGCAGTGGACAGAATTCACATCCGAGTGACCACCAGTTTGCTGAGGTATGGGAGTGGCAAACGATTTCTGTAAACAGAGGGTAAACAGTGTAGGTTTTGCCATCACCTGGTCACCTGGTCACCACTGCCACTACTCAGCTCTGCCGTCTGTAGCAGGAAAGCAAATGCAGACAGTAAGCAAATGAACTGCCATGGCCATCTCCCTGTAAAACCTTCAAAACCAGGCAGTGGCTGTGTGTGCCTGAGTTCTGCTGTTGCAGTACAAAGCTGACCCTGGAAGATGCGGTTTTGAGCTGTGCAGGTGCACTTATACACGGATTCTTTTCAATGACAGGTGCAGGTGCACTTATACACGGATTCTTTTCAATGACAGGTGCAGGTGCATATATACATGGGTTCTTTTCAATAACAGCTGCAGGTGCACTTATACAGGGGTTCTTTTCAATGACAGGTGCAGGTGCACTTATACATGGGTTCTTTTCAATGAGAGGGAGTGAACCCCACACACATGCTGGACTGACTTTCTGTGTCCTCGTGCTCCACAGGGCTGGCTACGGGGCGCGAGTACACACAGATTTGGGTGCATCAGGGCACTGGAGCTGGAATGACTTAGTGTTCTCATGCTCTGCAGGGCTGGCTACAAGGCTGGAGTGCGCATGGATTTTGGGTGCATGCAGGGGGCTGGAGCTGGACTGACTTTCTGTGTCCTCATGCTCTGCAGGGCTGGCTACGAGGCTGGAGTGCGCACGGATTTGGGTGCATGCAGGGGCGCTGGAACCAATCCCCCCAGATGCCGAGGGGCGACTGCAGTCATCACTCATCCTCCTGCTCTTTCCAAACAAAAATCTGATTATTTCACTCCTCCACTTACGCCCCTTCAATGACTCCTCACTGCTCTCAGGCTAAAGCCCAAGCTCCCTCGTGCGACTCTGCTGCTCACCACATGCTCTGACCACATGGCCCTGCTCATGCTCGGGGGCCCCCATACATGTGGTTCCTTCTGCTTGAGCAACCCTCCCCTCCAGCCCACCTCTGCCAAGAACGTGGCACACTCTTCTACATGCTGCTAGACGACCACCTGCCAACCCTGCCATGAGAACAGCACACTCTCCACACGCTGCTAGAAGACGGCCTGCCACTTGCAGCAGATCTAAAAGACGCACATTCTGGCTGGGTGTGGGAGCTCACGCTTGCAATCCCAGCACGTGGGGAGGCTGAGGCAGGTGGATCACCTGAGGCCAGGAGCTCAAGTCCAGCCTGGCCAGCATGGTGAAACCCCATCTGAGCCGGGCGTGGTGGCGTGCACCTGTAATCCCAGTTACTCAGGAAGCTGAGGCAGAAGAATCGCTTGAATCCGGGTGGCAGAGGTTGCAGTGAGTCGAGATCACACCAACTGCACTCCAGCCTGAGCTACAGAGCGAAACTCCATCTCAAAAAAGAAAAAAAAACGGAATAGGCACATTCTGAGTGACACTGACACAGGTTTCCCTTTCAAGAATCATCCCAAGAAAACAGACATGAAAGCAGAGTTTGGGAAAGAGTCACTGCAGTGTTATTTATAGTAAGAAAAAGTCAAAACAATAAATGTCCACCAATAAGGGAAGTGACAAAGAAACTATCCTAAAATGACAAGAAGATGAGATAGATGCAGACGCAGGGACATGTGAAGCGCTCCACACAACACTGTAAGTGAAAAAAGCTCTCAATCCACTCCCCTCGGCCTCCCAAAGTGCTGGGATTACAGGCGTGAGTGCCGGGCGCAGTGGCTCATGCCTGTAATCCCAGCACTTTGGAGGCGCATCACCTGAGATCAGGAGTTTGAGACCAGCCTGGCCAACACGGTGAAATCCCGTCTCTACTAAAAACACAAAAAAATTAGCTGGGTGTGGTAGTGCATGCCTATAATGCCAGCCACACGGGAGGCTGAGGCAGGAGAATCACTGGAACTTGGGACGTGGAGGCTGCAGTGAGCCGAGATTGCACCACTGCACTCCAGCCTGTGACAGAGTGAAACTCCATCTCAAAAAAAAAAAAAGAAGAAGAAAAAAGCTGACGCTACAACAGTATGCGTAGCGTAATCGCATTAATGCAAAATATATATACCTGCACATGTATTTCTTTTTTTTTTTTTTGAGACGGAGTCTTGCTCTGTCGCCCAGGCTGGAGTGCAGTGGCCGGATCTCAGCTCACTGCAAGCTCCGCCTCCCGGGTTTACGCCATTCTCCTGCCCCAGCCTCCCGAGTAGCTGGGACTACAGGCGCCCGCCGCCTCGCCCGGCTAGTTTTTTGTATTTTTTAGTAGAGACGGGGTTTCACCGTGTTCGCCAGGATGGTCTCGATCTCCTGACCTTGTGATCCGCCCGTCCCGGCCTCCCAAAGTGCTGGGATTACAGGCTTGAGCCACCGCGCCCGGCCACCTGCACATGTATTTCTAATGTATGAACGGGATTTTGGAAAGCTTTCCACTTTCTAAGTTGAATATCCCTAAGCTGAATGTCCTTAATCAGATATCTGAAGTCCTAAACTTTTTGAGCACCAATAAGACACTCAAAAAATACCCACTGGAGCATTTCAGAATTTTGAATCAGACACGCTCAATTGGTAATTATAATGCAAATATTCTAAAATCTGAAAAAATTCAAAATCTAAACACTCTAGTCCCAATCATTTCAGATACTCAATCTGTACTTAAGTTGTACAAGAACGAGAATTTATTAGTTTTAAAAAACGATTTTTGGATTTGAGGGAAAGAAATCAAACCTGAATAGGCTTGCAAGAACTAAAAATTACGAGCATCTTTTAAGTCTTATTTCTGAGACATACTTAATTTGAATACATTCAAGAAGGGTCATAGATACCAAAGTGTCACTAAGTGTCCCATCCTGGAAACCAGGAAATACGTCTTCTTATACCTTGGGAGCCTAATTAACTACAGTCATGTCCCAGATAATAACTTTTGTTTTGTTTTGTTTTGAGACGGAGTTTCACTCGCTTCTCAGGCTGGAGTGCAATGGCGCCATCTCAGCTCACCGCAACCTCCACCTCCCAGGTTCAAGTGATTCTCCTGTCTCAGCCTCCCGAGTAGATGGGATTACAGGTGCATGCCACTATGCCCAGCTAATTTTTATATTTTTAATAGAGACGAGGTTTCTCCATGTTGGCCAGGCTGGGCTCGAGTTCCTGACCTCATCTGCCTGCCTCAGCCTCCCAAAGTGCTGGGATTACAGGTGAGCCACCACGTCCGGCCTGATAATAACGTTTTGTTCAACAGATACATATACGGTAGTAGTCCCATAAGACTAAAATATCCTATTTCTACTGCACCTTTTCCATGTTTAGATAGATAAATACTTTCACCGTGGTGTTACCACTGCCTATAGCATTCAGTTCAGTGGCACGCTGTTTAGGTTTCCAGCCTGGGAGCAACAGGCTGCACCATGTAGCCTAGGTACGTAGTAGGCTATACCACCAGGTTTGTTTAAGCATACTCCATGATGTTTGCAAGATGATGGAATTGTCTAATGACACATTTCTCAGACTGTATCCGTGTTGCTAAGGGACACGACTGTGCTGTGTTATAAAAATGAGCCGCTGTTATCACACCAAAGACAGCATTTCTTCTCCTCCTCAGCCGTGGCACACAGCACACTAGCAAGGAGTCAGGCTTCTTAAGGTACAAGAAGAAACACCAAAAGAAGCTCAGAACATACTCACCTGGTATCTTCCAGTGTCACCTGACCTGATTTTTCATCCACTACAATTTTACAGTGATCTCCAGAGACCAGTTTATTGCCGGGGAACGAAAGGTCGCAACCTACAAAAGACAGGGTGGGATGACATGGAATATGACCGTGGGAACTGTGAACCCTAATGCCCTTTGCTTTACCAAAGTATGTGGTTCAAACTCAGGATCCCCCTTGTACATATGTAAGAAAAACACTTAACCAAGACAGTTATGAAAAACAAATTTTTTTTTTTTTTTTAGACAGAGTCTTGCTTTGTTGCCCAGGCTGGAGTGCAGTGGCGCAATCTCAGCTCACTACAAGCTCCACCTCCCGGGTTCACACCATTCTCCTGCCTCAGCCTCCCAAGTAGCTGGGACTACAGGCACCCACCACCACGCCTGGCTAATTTTTTGTATTTTTAGTAAAGATGGGGTTTCACCGTGTTAGCCAGGATGGTCTCGATCTCCTGACCTCGCAATCCACTCCCCTCGGCCTCCCAAAGTGCTGGGATTACAGGCGTGAGCCGCCGCGCCCGGCCCGTCCTGAACCTTTCTGAATCCCCACCCTCTCAAAGACACCCATCAACACCTCCAGCTACACACAGCCTCTCAAATGACAATTTTACAGCCGGGCACAGTGGCTCACACTTGTAATCTCAGCACCTTGGGAGGCCGAGGCAGACGGATCACAAGGTCATGAGTTCGAGACCAGCCTGGCCAACATAGTGAAACCCCATCTCTACTGAAAATACAAACATTAGCCAGGCATGGTGGCAGGCGCCTGTAATTCCAGCTACTTGGGAGGCTGAGGCAGGAGAATCGCTTGAACCTGGGAGGCGGAGGTTGCTGTGAGCTGAGATCATGCCATTGCACTCCGGCCTGGGCAAAAAGAGTGAAACTCCGTCTCAAAAGAAAAGAAAAAAGAACAAAGGCTTTTAATATCTCATCATTAATCATTACTGCTTATAGTAATCTATAAGGATACATAGAGATATTATAAGACACTAAAGGCAATTAAAAAGTGAAGGGTTTGGTCAGGCGACAGTGCCATGCAAATTACTTTTCCCAAATGTTCCACATAGAACGACACCCTGAATCTGCTTTGGCCTGAGCCTTGCTCCCATCACTGACCTATGGGTGTGTGAATCAGAGACTCAATATTGTCAAGATGCCAGCTGTCCCCTAGGATTGTTTCATACATTCAAGGCAATTCCAATAAAAATCCCAGAGGGCTTGCAGACACTGACAAGCTGACTCTAAAGTTCACAGAAAAAAACTGTAGAATAACCAAAGCAATTTTGAAAAAGAATGAAGTTGGAAGACTCACATTACTTAACGGACTTACCATCATGCTATAGTAATCAATACAGTATTGTAGTCGTGTAAGGATGGCCAGAGACAAATGTAAAACCTAAAACTATGAAACTTCCAGTGGAAAAGACAGGTGAAAATCTTAGTGCCGTTGGGTCGGGCATGGACTTCACAGACAGGACACAAAAAGCACAAACCAGGAAAAAAAAAAACTAAGCTGAGGTTCGTCAAAAGTAAAATCTGGGCCAGGCACGGTGGCTCACGCCTGTAATTCCAGCACTTTGGGAGGCTGAGGCGGGTGGATCACAAAGTCAGGAGATCGAGACCATCTGGCTAACATGGTGAAACCCCGTCTCTACCACGATTACAAAAAATTAGCCTGGCGTGGTGGCGGGCGCCCGTAGTCCCAGCTACTAGGGAGGCTGAGGCAGGAGAATGGTGTAAACCCGGGAGGCAGAGCTTGCAGTCAGCCGAGATGGCGCCACTGCACTCCAGCCTGGGCGACAGAGCCACATAGCAAGACTCTCAAAAAAAAAGAAAGAAAAACAAATTCTGGGCTAGGAGATGTGGCTCACGCCTATAATCTCAGCACTTTGGGAGGCCGAGGCGGGTGGATCACAAGGTCAGGAGTTTAGACCAGTCTGGCCAACATGGTGAAATCCCGTCT
This sequence comes from Macaca thibetana thibetana, assembly GCF_024542745.1. Classification (NCBI taxonomy): domain Eukaryota; kingdom Metazoa; phylum Chordata; class Mammalia; order Primates; family Cercopithecidae; genus Macaca; species Macaca thibetana. The sequence goes on from NC_065588.1 coordinate 129,231,737, forward strand.
CTACTAAAAATACAAAAAAATAGCCGGGCGTGGTAGTGCGTGCCTACAATGCCAGCTACACGGGAGGCTGAGGCAGGAGAATCATGTGAACCCAGCAGGTGGAGGTTGCAGTGAGCCGAGATCGCACCACTGTACTCCAGCCTGGGCGACAGAGCAAGACTCTGGCTCAAAAAAAAAAAAAAAGGCTCAGCGCAGTGGCTCACGCCTGTAATCCCAGCATTTTGGGTGGCCAAGGCGGGCGGATCACTTCAGGCCAGGAATTCAAGACCAGCCTGGTCAACATGGAGAAACCCTGTCTCTAATAAAAATACAAAAATTAGCCAGGCATGGTGGCACACGCCTGTAGTTCCACTACTCCAGAGGCTGAGGGGGAGAATCACTTGAACCAGGAGGCAGAGGGTGCAGTGAGCTGAGATCACACCACTGCAACCCAGCCTGGGCGACAGAGCAAGACTCTTAACTCAAAAAAACAAACAAACAAAAATAAACAGGTGCAAACACATTATAAGGGGTGACAGTAAAAAAAAAAAAAAATTTGCTTCCAAAGAGCACTTATCTCCCATCCTCGCTCCTTTTCAAAGTATAATGTCAGAGCTAATTTATTAATTTTCACACAAACTAAACATTTTTGTTGACAGGACCAGTGCATTTCCCTCCCCATACAAAGGCTACAGGAGAAAATCAAACTACCAGATAGTTACTTGGGAGCCTGGAGGCAGTGAATGTGGAGGCTGAGGGAACTTCCTCTCACTAATTGTATGACTTTGTTCAAGTTCTTAGCTTTCCAGGTTCATTAAATAAATAAATATTCTAGGGGCTGGGACTCGAGATCTTTGTTAATGTAGGCACTACAGCTATAAATTTCCCTCGAGTACTGCCTTGGCTGCATCCTAAACGTCTTTTGGTGTATTCTATTTTTGTTTCATTTGTCTCAAAATATTTTTAAAGGTTTCCCCCGTAAAGACTTATTTGACCCATCGCTTGCTTTTAAGGGTGTAGTGTTTAATGTCCATATATCTGTGAATTTTCCACATTTCCTTCTGTTATTTTTAACTTTGTTCCATTATAATCAGAAAAGATACTCTGTACAGCAACGAATGTGACAATATTGCATTCCGGAGAGTATATTAACACAACTACTTTATAAAGTTGTAACGAGGGCTAAATGATGTGCATGAATCATGCGCAAGAGTGGGTGGGCAGAACGCCGAATAAACACCAGTTCTTACGTGAGATTTCACTCCACCGAAAAATCTGGAGCTCACTGCACCGCCGCCCCCGTGACCTGCCCGCAACCGGGTGGCTCTGCCCGGCCCGGCCCCCGGCCCCCGGCCCCGGCCCCGGCCCCCGCCCCCGCCCCGCACCTCGTCTCCGCCCGATGGTCCACTCCCGCTTCCTCAGGAGGACGTGCGGCTCGCCCTCCTCGGCGCCCAGGCGCAGGAGCCGTCCCCAGGGCTGCTGCGGCGGCGGCGGCGGCGGCTGCTTGCCTTCCTCGGGCCGCTCCATCGGGATTCACATCTGCGGAGACCCCGGAAACGCCCGTGGAGACTCCCGACCCCAGAGGCCGAGACTCGGCGCCCGCCCCACCCCGCGAGCCCTGGCCCGGCCGCCCGCGCCCACGCAGCCCCGCGGCCCGGCCCACACGCCGGCGGGCGCCCCCTCCCACGGCCGCAGCCAGGTCCCCCTTCGCGGTCCGCCGCAGCCCTCTCGCCAGCCGCGCTTACCCCCGCCCCGCGTCGAACCCGGAACCGGCTGCGCCGCCGCCGCTGTCAACAGACATTGCGGCTCCCTCAGCTGATCCGCGGGGCGGGGCCAGCGGCGTCTGCGCCCCGCGATTGGCTGGTGGCGGCGCTCACCGAGAGCGGCGGCTAGAGCGGAGCCGGGAGTGGCCAGCGAGAGTAGGCGCGTGGCGGACGCGCGGCCATCTTTGATCCTGGCCGGGAGACTTCGTCGCCTGCGGATCACGGAAGTGGCTGCGGTGGGCGCCATGTTATGTTGGGGCAGAAAGGACGGGGAACTTCCGGATTGGAAGCCCTTAGGATTCTGACAGCCCGGCTGAGCTGCGGATGAGTCCTAGGAGTCGAAGACGGTCCACCTTAGTTGTCACGAGGTAGTGCACGTGGAGACCCTTTCGGGTACAGTTGCACACAGCGGATCACACAGATCCGAAGTCTGAAGCACAGGGCGCGCTCCAGGAGTGGGAGCGGCTGCGTTGTGGGCAGGGCGGACGCGGGGCCACGTCTTGGCGGGTGTTTTGCGGTGTCTTCCCGTTCTGAAAGCGCGTACCCTTTACCTCAGTATCCCACTTTTTGGAATCCCGAGACGTTCACGCGTGTGCTCCAGAGAAGAGCGCCAGAGGGTATTCCCTGAAAGTGAAAGGTTGGCGAAAGCGGAGTAAACACGGCGAGGTGCGTCCACGCAGGGCGTCTGTGCGGTTTGAAGGAACCAGCCAATGTCTGCACTGATGAGGAGCCCCCAAGTGCGGTTTTAAAAGGGTGAAGCAGGACCCGCCGCAGTGATTTATGTCTGTAATCTAAGTGCTTTGGGAGGCCTAGGCAGGAGTTCGAGATTAGCCTGAGACCTCATCGCTACCAAAAAAAAAAAAAGTCGGCATCCATTTGTGTAAAACCATATATACACACGTATATGCATATATAAACATTTGTATATATAGGTATAGGCATGTAGCAGGACGAGCAGCAGACAAAACTCATCAGACACCGAGTTAAAGAAGGAAGGGGTTTATTCAGCCAGGGGCATCGGCAAGACTTCTATCTCAAGAGCCGGGCGAGTGAGCGATTCCTGTCCCTTTTAAGGGCTCACAACTCTAAGGGGGTGCATGTGAGAGGGTCGTGATTGATTGAGCAAGCAGGGGGTACATGACTGGGGGCTGCTTGCACCGGTAATTAGATCGGAACAAAGCAAGACAGGGATTTTCACAGTGCATTTCTATACAATGATTGTAATCTATAGATAACAGAACCAATTAGGTCACGGGTCGATGTTTAACTACCAGGCCCAGGGTGCGGCGCCGGGCTATCTGCCTGTGGATTTCATTTCTGCCTTTTAGTTTTTACTTTTTCTTTCTTTGGAGGCAGAAATTGGGCGTAAGACAATATGAGGGGTGGTCTCCTCCCTTAGGCATAGTTATCTATACCTTGTAAACCAAAAATAAATTTGTAAGCCCCCCAACCAACTGAATGAACTGATTCTCTCAATGCCAAAGTTAACCTGAAAAACCAGTTCAGTCCCTGATGGGAAGCAGGGTTTGGACATGTCCCATTATACTCTCCTCCCTTTGGAATTCAGGTATAACTGACCAGCATCGACATTAAAACAGACACCTTAAGGCTGACCAAACAGACTGTAGTATTAAAATACATCACATGACAAATAGCAGGCCCTGGAAGAAAACGAAGTATTTTACCCAGACATGCATTTCTTTTTTCTTTTTTTTTTTTTTTTTGTGACGGAGTCTCGCTGTGTCTCCCAGGCTGGAGTGCAGTGGCGTGATCTCGGCTCATTGCAAGCTCCGCCTCCCGGGTTCACGCCATTCTCCTGTCTCAGCCTCCCAAGTAGCTGAGACTACAGGCGCCCGCCACCACGCCCGGCTAGTTTTTTGTATTTTTAGTAGAGACAGGGTTTCACCATGTTAGCCAGGATAGTCTCGATCTCCTGACCTCGTGATCCACCCGCCTCGGCCTCCCAAAGTGCTGGGATTACAGGCTTGAGCCACCGCGCCCGGCCCAGACATGCATTTCTTTAACATAGTTTTATATAGCCCTGCAGAACTGTCTCCTGGGGGAAATCTATTTTGTAGAGAATCTCCTTCCTTTTCCACATCTTTTCCTGATCCAGGAGAGAACGTAAGAGTCTGGCACCTTTTTAATTCTAATAAGAAACGTTTACCATCTATTCTTTCTAAAGCCTGCTGCCTGGAGCTGCATCCGCATAAGAATGGCCAGGATGGTGGTGTTCAAGCCTGTAATCCCAGCACTTTAGGAGGCCGAGGTGGGAGGATCGCTTGAGCCCAGGAGTTCCACACCATCCTGGGCAACATAGGGAGACCCCGTCTTAGCTGGGCGTAATGACAGCACATGCCTATCGTCCCAGCTACTCGGGAGGCAGAGGTGAGCAGATTCCTTGAGCCCAAGAGGCCGAGGCTGCGGTAAACCACAGATTGTGCCACTGCAATCCACCCTGGGCAACAGAGACCTTGTCAAAAAAAATAATAAAATGGAACCTTGGGCTCCCTTATCTTAACCCAGACACTCCTTTCTATTGATTCTGGGTCTTTAGATAATAACCCTTTCAACCAAGTGCCAGTCAGAAAATCTTTGACTCCATCTGTGACCTTTCTCCCTAAAATGTGTAAAACCTGCTGGGTGCGGTGGCTCACGCCTGTAATCCCAGCACTTTGGGAGGCCGAGGCAGGTGGATCACGAGGTCAGGAGTTCAAGACCACCCTGGTCAAGATGGTGAAACCCCGTCTCTACTAAAAGTACAAAAAAAAATTAGTCGGGCGTGGTGGCAGGTGCCTGTAATCTCAGCTACTCAGGAGGCTGAGGCAGAGAATTGCTTGAACCCAGGAGGCAGACGTTGCAGTGAGCTGAGATCGTGCCACTGCACTCCAGCCTATTGACAGAGTGAGACTCCGTCTCAAAAAAAAAAAAAAGTATAGGCCGGGCGCGGTGGCTCAAGCCTGTAATCCCAGCACTTTGGGAGGCCGAGACGGGCGGATCACGAGGTCAGGAGTTCGAGACCATCCTGGCTAACACGGTGAAACCCCGTCTCTACTAAAAAAAAAATACAAAAAACTAGCCGGGCGAGGTGGTGGGCGCCTGTAGTCCCGGCTACTCGGGAGGCTGAGGCAGGAGAATGGCATAAAAACCCGGGAGGCGGAGCTTGCAGTGAGCTGAGATCCGGCCACTGCACTCCAGCCTGGGCGACACAGCAAGACTCCGTCTCAAAAAAAAAAAAAAAAAAAAGTATAAAACCAAGCTGTAGCCCCACCACCGTGGGCACAGGGTCTTAGGACCTCTTGGGACTGTGCTGTGGGCCGTGATCACTCACTTTTGGCTCAGAATAAACCTCTTCAAATATTGTACAGTTTGACTCTTTTAACTGATAATGTGTACATACAAATATGTTTATGAAAATCTCTGTAGAAAGGATACACAAGGAAATGGCAGTGGCTTCCTCTGGAACATGGACTTGAAGTCAAGGGGGTAATGAAGACTTACCTTTCACTATATATTTGTCTCAGTCTGAGTTCCACCAGAAAAACAGAACCAAAATCGGTAGGATGATGGAGAACACAGCATGACCCATGAATTCCATGAGCATGGGCCCACGGTGTACCTCATTTACTGTGAAGTGGGTACTCTGATCCGAAGCAATGCCATTGTTACAGGAAAAAGAGGAGTTCCAGTCCAGGCTCCATGAAAGGGTTCTTAGATCTTACACAGGAAAGAATTTGAGGTGAGTCACTGAGCACAGTGAAAGAAGCAAGTTTATCAGAATCTACTCTGTTACAGAATAAGGCAGCCTCAGAAAGCAGAAGGAGGAACGCTGTACCACAGACTCTTAAGGAGCTACAATTAAACCTGGAATGTGCAGATGTGCTCACTAAAGGTAAGGCTATTGGTGCTATCAGTGACCATTAATCCTTCAACCCAAGCCTGCTCATTAAGGTTCTCTCTGAGTAAAGTGGGCTGCACTCTTAGGACATCTGGACATTCTGCAGGCTTGGTGGGAGATGTCCCGTATGATCATAAATATTTCTGCAACTATAATTGGTGGTCAGCTTAGAATGTGGCTATTTTCAGACCATAACAACCTTACAGGTGCCTTGTGAGTGCCTAGCTACTCACCTTAGATAGAGTCATTCTAGTCATGTTTTATTAAACCAGAGACCTGGTAGACAGAACTTTCTCTATCGCCACAACAGTGGATAAGGCATTCTGTGAGTCCACTCATTCTGTGAGTTTTGGCACAGTCATTGCATGATGATGGAATGCTACTCTGTATGCCTCACTTTATGACTTGGTAGGTCAGATAACACTGAGTTCGTGATGAGCAGCTCAGGTCATGCAGTAACTTGGTGGTCCCTGGTTAATTATTCAGTCCCTAATACTGTCTAGTAGCAAGCCAAAAGCTGGTTGTCAAAAGAAGAGTTCGGGTGGAGGCAAGCGCTTCTCAGACCTCGGCTGCGCTGCCCTAGGAGTGCCGAGCCCGCAGAACCACAGCCATGACTGAGACCAATGTGAATCCGAAGGCCTAGCCCCTCGCCGATGCCCACCTCACCAAGAAACCACTGGAGCTCGTTCAGTAGTCATATAACCACAAGCAGCTTCAGAAAGGAGCCAAAGAGGCCACCAAAACCCTTAATGGGGGCATCTCTGAGTTCATCGTGATAGCTGCAGACACCGAGCCACTGGAGATCATTCTGCACCTCCACTGCTGTGTGAAGACAAGAACGTGCCCTACGTATTTGTGCGCTCGAAGCAGGCCCTGGGGAGAGACTGTGGGGTCTCCAGGCCTGTCATCACCTGTTCTGTCACCATCAAAGAAAGCTCACAACTGAAACAGCAGATCCAATCCATTCAGCAGGCCATTGAAAGGCTCTTAGTCTAAACCTGTGGCCTCTGCCACGTGCTCCCTGCTAACTTCTCCCACGAGGTTGTGTATCATATTGTCCGTGTTAGCATGTAGTATTTTCTGCTACTCTCTATTGTAAAATGTTGAAGTACCAAAAAAAAAAAAAAAAAAAAAAAAAAAAAATTAATTATCCGCAGACAATGTCAGGGCTTTACACCAGAATCCTAAAAGTCTACATTGTGATTCTCCTATGCGGGCCTGCCAAGGCTCTACCCAGCATTGCTCTCTGCCACTGACATGTCAAGCAGCATTGGATCTGCTGGGTCATGTGACCAAGTGGCTGGGCAGCTTGCACAACAGCCTGCACCTGTTGCAGAGCCTTCACTTGTTCTGGGCCCCACTCAAAACTAGCAGCTGGCTGGGAGCTCAAGCCTGTCATTCCATCACTTTGGGAAGCCGAGGTGGGTGGATTGCCTGAGCTCAGGAGTTCGAGACCAGCCTGGCCAACATGGTGAAACCCCCGTCTCCACCAAAAATACAAAAAATTAGCCGGGTATGGTGATTCACACCTGTACTGGGGAGGCTAAGGTGGGAGGATTGGTTAAGCCTGGGAGGCGGAGGCTGCAATGAGCCATGATCGTACCACTGCACTCCAGCCTGGGCAACAGAGTGAGACCCTGTCTCAAAAAACAAACAAAAAGAAACCTTTTATTTATTTATTTATTTTTGAGACGGAGTCTCACTGGATCACCTAGGCTGGAGTGCAGTGGCATGATCTTGGCTCACTGCAACCTCTGCCTCCAGGGTTCATGCAATTCTCCCTGCCTCAGCCTCCCAAGTACATGAGATTACAGGCGCCTGCCACCACGTCTGGCTAATTTTTTATATTTAGTAGAGATGGCGTTTCGCCATCTTGGCCAGGCTGGTCTCCAACTCCTCACCTCAGGTGATCCACTAGTCTCGGGCTCCCAAAGTACTGGGATTACAGGCGTGAGCCACCACACCTGGCCACGAAAAACCTTTTGAGATTGTCAGTGAGTCATAAAAAATTATCAACCATGGAAATTACCTTAAGTGAAAATGAGGTGAGCTAATAAGTACATTTTAAAAATATTACTGATGGACCGGGCGCGGTGGCTCACACCTGTAATCCCAGCACTTTGGGAGGCCGAGGCAGGAGGATCACGAGGTCAGGAGATGAAGACCATCCTGCCTGACATGGTGAAACCTTGTCTCTACTAAAAAACATGAAAATTAGCCAGATGTGGCAGCGCGCACCTGTAGTCCCAGCTACTTGGGAGGCTGAGGCAGGAGAATTGCTTGAACCCGGGAAGCGCAGGCTGCAGTCAGCCGAGATCGGCTATTGCACTCCAGCCTGGGGACAGAGAGAGACTCCGTCTCAAAAAAAGAAAAAAAAAAAAAAAGGTTACTGAGGAATTTGCTTCCATTAAAACCAGAAAAGTAAAATTACATTTTACATTTTCATTTCTTTTTTTTTTTTTTTTTTTTTTTGAGATGAGTTTTGCTACTGTTGCCCAGCCTGGAGTGCAGTGGTGCGATCTCGGCTCACCGCAACCTCCGCCTCCCCGGTTCAAGCGATTCTCCTGCCTCAGCATCCCAGTAGCTGGGATTACAGGCATGTGCCACCACACCCGGCTAATTTTATATTTTTAGTAGAGACAGGGATTCTCCATGTTGGCTAGGCTGGGCTCGAACTCCTGACCTCAGGTGATCCGCCTGCCTTGGCCTCCCAAAGTGCTGGGATTACAGGCATGAGCCACCATGCCCAGCCCTTTTTTTTTTTTTTTTTTTTGAGATGGAGTCTTTCTCTGTTGCCCAGGCTGAAGTGCAGTGGCATAATCTTGGCTCACTGCAACCTCCGCCTCCCAGGTTCAAGAAACTCGCTTGTCTCAGCCTCCTGAGTAGCTGGGATTACAGGCGTGCACCACCACACTGGCTTATTTTTGTATTTTCAGTAGAGACGGGGTTTCACCATGTTGGCCAGGCTGGTCTCGAACTCCTGACCTTAGGTGATCTGCCTGCCTCAGCCTCCCAGAGTGCTAGGATTTTCCTTTTTTTTTTTTTTTTTTTTAAGTGAAAGCAAGTTTATTAGAGATGTAAAGAAACAATGCTACTCCATAGGCAGAGCAGCCTATATTTTCCTTTTGATATGAACTGGGTTTATTTTTGTTTTGTTTTGTTTTTGAGATGGAGTCTCATTCTATTGCCCAGGCTGGAGTGCAGTGGCAGGATCTCGGATCACTGCAACCTCCGCCTCCCGAGTTCAAGCGATTCTTCTGCCTCAGCCTCCCTAGTAGCTGGGACTACAGGTGTGCACCACCACACCCGGCTGCTTTTTTTGTGTTTTTAGTAGAGACAGGGTTTCACCATGTTGGCCAGGTTGGTCTTGAACTCCTGATCTCAGGTGATCTGCCTGCCTTGGCCTCCCAAAGTGCTGGGATTACTGGCGTGAGCCACTGTGTCCAGCTGATATGAACTATTTTAACTGGAAATAATGTTTTTAGTTCTATTTTTTATTTAATTTCATCATTTTTTTGGGGGGACAGAGTCTTGCTCTGTCACCCAGGCTGGATGGAGTGCAATGGTGCGATCTTCACTGACTGCAGCCTCCGCCTCCCGGGTTCAAACGATTCTCCTGCCTCAGCCTCCCAAGTAGCTGGGACTACAGGCACGTAGTCAGGCTAATTTTTGTATTTTTAGTAGGGACGGGGTTTCACTGTGTTAGCCAGGATGGTCTCGATCTCATGACCTTGTGATCTGCCCACTTTGGCCTCCCAAAATGCTGGGATTACAGGCAAGAGCCGCCACACCCGGCTTAATGTTTTGAGTTTTAATACATGTACTTTGCAAAACTTTCTTCTTTACAACTACTTTAACCCTGTAGGGAAAATAAGACAGGAAGAAACGAATAAAGCACATCCACAGGAGTGCTCATTTTCCTTCTCCCAGACTCCCCAAGCTGTAGGCACCAACACTGTTCCCTGCAAGCCTCACCTGGGCCATGCACTTCTCTGGACTTGCGTGGATTTCCTCCCAGAACAGTCCTGATTAAGGAAACACCAGGTGCTCTCTGTTTCCTGCTACCAACCCCTCTGTGAAGGGAAATGCCTAAAACAGATCTCACTCAATGATTTCCAGAGAAAGTAAAGAATAACGCATGGGAACATTCCAGAACATGAGGGAATCTCTGCTTATGAATTTAAGGAAAGTGTCTCTGGAGGACGTCGAGAAAAGGGAACCCTCGTACATGGTTGGTGGGAATGTAAATTAGTACAACTACCATGGAGAACAGTTTGGAGGTTCCTCAAAAAACTAAAAATTGAGCTACCACACGCTCCAGCAATCCCTGCTGGCTAGATACCTGAAAGAAAGGGAATCAGTATGTCTAAGAGATATCTGCACTGCCATGTTTGTTGCAGCACTGTTCACAACAGCCAAGATTTGGAAGCAACCTAAATGTCCATCAACAGATGAATGGATAAGAAAATGCGGCACGGCCGGGCATGGTGGCTCATGCCTGTAATCCCAGCACTTTGTGAGACTGAGGCGGATGGATCATAAGGTCAGGAGTTCAAGACCAGCCTGGCCAAGATGGTGAAACCACGTTTCTACTAAAAATACAAAATTAGCCGGGCGTGGTGGCAGGCGCCTGTAATCCCAGCTACCCTGGAGGCTGAGACAGGAGAATCGCTTGAACCCGGGAGGCGGCGATTGCAGTGAGCCGAGACCACCTCCAGCCTGGGCAACAGAACGAGACTCTGTCTCCAAAAAAAAAAAAAAAAAACAACTAAAAAAAGTTATTTATTATTTATTTAAAGACGGAGTCTTGCTCAGGTTGCCCAGGCTGGAGTGCAACGTCACAATCTCGGCTCACTGCAACCTCCGTCTCCTGGATTCAAGCAATTCTCCTGCCTCAGTCTCCCGAGTAGCTGGAACTACAGGCACTCGCTACCATGCCCGGCTAATTTTTGTATTTTTAGTAGAAACGGGGTTTCACCATCTTGGCCAGGCTGGTCTTGAACTCCTGACCTCATGATCCACCCGCCTTGGCCTCCCAAAGTGCTGGGATTACAGGCGAGAGCCACGGCGCCTGGCCCATAAAAACATTTTTTTTTTTTTTTTTTTTTTTCCTTGAGATGAGGAAACCAAGTATCCCTGTGGCGACGCCGCGGGCGAAATGCCAGCGCGCCACGAGTGTAGGGTTGGCGCGATCTCGGCTCAGCGCTGCCCATCAGCGGAAGAAGCGCGCCACCCCCTGCCCGGGTTTTCGAATCATTCTTCTTTTTTTTTTTTTTTTTTTTTTTTTTTTTTGAGCGGAGTTCGCTGTGTCACCCAGGCTGGAGTGCAGTGGCGCGATCTCGGCTCACTGCAAGCTCCGCCTCCCGGGTTTACGCCATTCTCCTGCCTCAGCTTCCGAGTAGCTGGGACTACCGGCGCCCGCCACCACGCCCGGCTAGTTTTTTGTATTTTTAGTAGAGACGGGGTTTCACCGTGTTAGCCAGGATGGTCTCGATCTCCTGACTTCGTGATCCACCCGCCTCGGCCTCCCAAAGTACTGGGATTACATGCTTGAGCCACCGCGCCCGGCCTCATCTCTTCTAAACTATAATTTTGGAAATCAAAAGTGAGGTGGAGCCTCCTCTTCTGTGGCTTGATAGGTGGGAGGGAGGTAACAAGAAGCAAAAGTACAAGGCCAATATATTAAAGTCAACTGAAACTGGAAAACTTTAAAAGCCTACCATGTGCAATAAAACAACAAAAAGAAATTCTTGGATACAACAAATCCAAGAAATCCTTGGATCTAACAAAATATGAACCTATCTGTATCCAGAAAACTATGAAACACTATTAAAAGGAAACGTAGGCCGGCACAGTAGCTCGCAACTGTAATCCCAGCACTCTGGGAGGCCCAAAGCAGAGAGGGCTCGCCTGAGGTCAGGAGTCCAGAGGGGCCTGGGAAATATGGCCAAGCCCCGTCGTTACTAAAAATACAAAAATTAGCCTGGCTTGGTGGTGTGCGGCTGTAATCCCAGCTACTTGGGAGCCTGAGGTGTAAGCATGACTTGGGCCCTGGAAACAGAGGCTGCAGTGAGCCATGATCGGGCCACTGCACTCCAGCCGGGGGAACAGAGGGAGACCCTATCTCAAGGGAGGGAGGGAGAGAAGGAGGGAAAGAAAGGAGGGAAAAGAAAGAGAGAGAAAGAGAAAAAAAAGGAAAACCTAAATAAATGGAGCATACTCCTTTTTCATTATCGTAGTCACAATATTGCTAAGATGTCAATTCTTCCCAATTGGTGCCGCTCCGACAAAAATACCTGCAATTAATTTCGTAGATGTTGACAAACTGTTTCTAAACCTCGAATTGTAAATGCACCTCTGAATAATAATGAACTTGAAGAATTTAACTTCCAAATCCAAAGCTTTTAAAAGTTGCCAAAAGAGCACGATCTCTGCAAAAGAATGGGCATTCTTTCACATGAACAATATCATTTTATCTTATTTTTAATTTTTTTTCAGGGTGTTGCTGTCACCCAGGCTGGAGTGCACTGGCACCATCATAGCTTACTGTGGCCTCAAATTCCTGGGATCAAGGGATCCTCCCACATCAGCCTCCCGAGTAGCTGTTACCACAGGTGCCACCACGCCTGGCTGGAACAGTATCATTTAAACTAAGCTTACATAGAATGTATTAATAATACAATCACAGGCAAGGATCCTTGCTTCAAACGTGTTAGGAAGCTACAGAATTGAGGCCAGCCAAAACACATAAATCAAATCACATACATTTCTAGCTTTAATTTGCTTCCTATTTTCGTAGATGGTGATTTTCATAATGATAATACATGAGGTGGTCCTTATAATAACTAGATTCTATAGAGATGTGTATTGTATCAGCAGTCGTCTGGTGTAGAATGCCACTTCCATTACAGCTGGTGAACACAGTGTTCTCTACAATCAATTAAAAAATACATTTCAAAAGCCAGTTTCCCCAATATACCAAACGTCAGCATTCACTGATGTACTGAAAACTTGTATTTGCCAACAATAGATTTCAGGGTAATTCATATTAAGATAGGATGGTTTTTAATATTATTTGAGGATAGCCAGGAAGTTTTGGTTGAGCAGGTTCTATTTTGTTTGAGTGGGTCCATTAAAAAGATTGTTATTATTGCCGAGTGTGGTGGCTTGTGGCTATAATCCCAGTACTCCGGGAGGCTGAGGCAGGAGGATGGCTTGAGCCGGTGTTTGAGTCCAGCCTGGACAACCTAGGCAGATCTCATCTCTAATAAAGATACAAAAATCAGCCTGATGCAGTAGCACGTGCCTGTAGTCTCAGCTACTTGGGAGGCTAAGGCGGAAGGACCACTTGAGCCCAGGAGTTCGAGGCTGCAGTGAGCTATCATGGCACCACTGGACTCCAGACGAGTGGACAGAGACCCTCCCTCTAATAAATAAATCAATGCATAAATGAAAAAATTTAAAAAGATGGTTATTTGTTGACTGTCAGGGTAATTTATTCCTCTAATGAATAGAATATTTACTAATAAGTGTATACCTTGTCATCAGTACTCCAGTTCTAGTTACAAATTGGTAAAAATTGAAATAAAATCATAAAACTAACCAGGAAAACATAGAATCCGTAAAACTACTCAGAAAATACTTGCTATAACAGATTACTCTCTCTGCTAAAGGGTCCCATGGAGAGAGATTTCTATGAATATCGAACAGTTAAAAAACTGAGACTGGGGCAGTGACAGATAATTCAGATTACAAAGCAAAAGGAACATAGGATTCAGATGAATACGACCCATGGTGAGACAAAATCTTTAAAGCACAGACAACTGGTTTTGGATGTAGAAGCTCATATTTTACTGAGTTAATTACTCACTGACGCGTAGTTCGCTTTTCAGCAGTGATCTCCAATCAGTCCCTCTTTTCACAGAAGCCAGTGCAGGAGGGGCACGCATCGCGTCGCTTCCTGCCCCGCGCTCCACCGCCCCAGTCCGTCCCGGCTGCCGCCCGCCGTCCCCGAGAAACGGTCAGACGGTTTTCTGTTTTTTAAATTATACTTTAAGTTCTGGGGTACATGTGCAGAACGTGCAGGTTTGTTACACAGGTATACACGTGCCATGGTGGTTTGCTGCACCCATCCACCCATCATCTACATTAGGTATATCTCCTGATGCTCTCCCTCTCCTGGCCCCCACCCCCCGACAGGCCCTGGTGTGTGATGCTCCCCTCCCTGTGTCCATGTTTTTTATTTTTTATTTTATTTATTTATTTTTTTGAGATGGAGTCTCGCTCTATGGCCCATGCTGGAGTGCGGTGGCAGCATTTCGGGTTCAAGCGATTCTCCTGCCTCAGCCTCCTGAGTAGCTGGGATTACAGGCACGCGTCGCCACGCCTGGCTATTTTTTTGTATTTTTAGTAGAGACGAGGTTTCACCATGTTGGCCGGGCTGGTCTCGATCTCCTGACCTTGTGATCCGCCCGCCTCGGCCTCCCAAAGTGCGGGGATTACAGGAGTGAGCCGCCGCGGCCGGCCTCAGACTCTTTTCTCTAGGTGAAGCCGCGGGACGAACCAGCCCCTGCGGAAATTTAGAAACAACGACGTCCGTCAATTTCTGTAGGAAAAAGATACAGATCGTGTGACACGTCTTCTGGGAATGAAAGTCCGCTAAACTCGCCGTCACGAGTAGATGAACACATTTAAAGTTTGTATTTAAGAGGAAAATGCCAACGACACAAATGACCCAAGCGCTGGATGAAGCGGCGACCCAGGAGGGGGCTGGCCTGGAACGGGAACCAAGACGCCCGCTGGAAAACGAGCAGGGAAGCCCGGGCCGGGGGTCGCCGCCCCACACGGCGCACTCCGCAGCGACTACGCGGCTCCGGGTCTCGCCTGCGCCGGCGCCTCCTTCGCAGACGCGCTTGCGTGACGCGAGGGTCGGTTCAGCGAAGCGCACGCGGAAGTCTCCGCCCCGCAGCCCGCCCAGTCCGGCTCCGGCGCAGACCCCGGCGGGTCCCAGCGGGGCGGGGCGGGGCGGGGCGGAGAGCCCAGGCCAACGGCAATGGGAGCCGCACGCTGCTAGGCAACATGCTGTCTCCCGGCAACGAAGAGGCGGGGAATTCGCCAACGTGTCTGAAACAGACAACAATTTTAGCCTACGGCTGTGGGGTCTTGGGCTTCCTGGCCAATGGGAATAGTGAGGGGCCTGGTCTCTAAGCAACGCAAAGGCGAGGTGGAACCCAGCAGCGCTGACAGAGCCGCCGTGAAGGGCGGGAACGTATTACCCGTGAGCCAAATTTCAGAGCGTCGTTTGCCTTCCTGAGCCCACCAGCTTTCAGCGTTCTCCAGCCTCGCCACACCCCCGCCTCGGGCCATCCCCGCCCAGACGCTCATCCCCGCGAGAAGCTCAGCGCACCCGAGCGAGCCCGGCGGCTGCCGCGGGAGGAGGCGCCCGGCTCTGGACACGCCCATCAGGATGCTCAGTGGCCGCAACACCGCTTCTGCATTGATTTCCGCTTTACTTTTACTCTTTTCTTGGGTTAAAATTCAAACGCCGACCCGAGGCGTCAGAGATGGGCGGTCGTTGGGCGCAGTAGCGGCCCCCGGACGTTTGCGGTGGGACTGCAGGCTCGGAACGTGCGGACGGGACGTCGGAGGTGGGAGCCCCCTTGGGCCAGGGCTGGATCCGGGCTGTGGTGCGGTGTCTCGGCTGTCAGTCACAGGAGATATGCAGGCCTCGTCATCTGGGGTCTTCTGTGTCAGTGATGTGGGGTCGGCCGGGTCAGAGAAGGGGGAGGGGGTCTGAGGTCGCCAGTGGGAGGCCACTCCCAAAGTGATCCCCTCTCTTCCACCTGCTTCCCTGAGAAGAGCTCGCTTATCCTTCACGAGCCACAAAAGCCATCTTTGACGTGAAGACAACTTGATGAAAAAAATCCAAAGTGATTTTATATGCAGCTAAAATATTTATATATTAATTTTTATTGGAATATATATTTCAAATATGTACAGTTCACATATATATGACTTTTGAAAGTACACCTAGCGGCCGGGCTTGGTGGCTCACGCCTATAATCCCAGCACTTTGGGAGGCCGAGGCGGGCGGATCACGAGGTCATCCTGGCTAACACAGTGCAACCTTGTCTCTACTAAAACTTCAAAAAATTAACCGCGCCGGGCGCGGTGGCGGGCGCCTGTAGTCCCAGCTACTCTGGAGGCTGAGGCAGGAGAATGGCGTGAACCCAGGAGGCGGAGCTTGCGGTGAGCGGAGATCGTGCCACTGCACTCCAGCCTCGGCGACAGAGCGAGACTCCTTCTCAAAAAAAAAGAAAAAAAAAAGTGAAGTACAATGATCAAGGTAAGGATTTCTGGACCCCCCCCCCCACCCTTCAACCAAAAGGGAACTGCATCCCCATCTTTCTGTGCTTGGCAGAGGAGATTACGGCCTCTGGCCTGGCCTGGTATTATGTGGGAGCAAGAAAAAAAGGGGACAATTCAAACACATGTGTGGGGACAGAGGGAATGAGTGCAAGTGTGTATGGTCTGTGATAAAGCTGCTATAGAATTCGGAACGTGGCTCACATCAGCTTCCACAGCACATTACTCTGAAGGTCTGAAGAATCTTTACCTGATTTTTTTTTAAAAAAACAGTCTCACTCTGTTGCCCAGGCTAGAGTGCAGTGGCGTGATCTCGACTCACTACAGCCTCCGCCTCCCCGGGTTCAAGCGATTCTAGTGCCTCCGCCTCCTGAGTAGCTGGGAAAACAGGCACCCACTGTGGGTGAGGGATTTACCCAGGTGCCGAGGCAAGAGACTGAAGGCACAAACTTTCAGTATAATAAAGAAAATAGTTAGAATAAGAATAGTTATACTACAAATTAGATATAGAGATGATCATGGACATTATCAATCATTAGCATAAACATTATTAATCATTAGCCTTTAATATCACTCTGTCGTATTACTAATATAACCTAGGAATAACCGGTGGGTATAGGAATAATCAGGTGCTGAAGGGACATTGTGAGAAGTGACCTAGAAGGCAAGAGGTGAGTCTTCTGTCACGCCCACATAAGGGCCGCTTGAGGGCTCCTTAGTCAAGCGGTAATGCCAGTGCCTGGGAAGGCACCCATTACTTAGCAGACCGCGAAAGGGAGTTTCCCTTTCCTTGGAGGAGTCAGGGAACACTCTGCTCCACCAGCTTCTTGTGGGAGGCTGGATATTATCCAGGCCTGCCCACAGTCATCCGGAAGCCTAAACCCCTCCCTGTGGTGCTATGCTTCAGTGGTCACGCTTGTCCACTTTCATGTTCCTCCAATACTCCTGGTTCCTCTTTGAAGTTCTGAGAAGATAGCGGTAGAATAGTGAAAGTCTTAAAGTCTTTGATCTTTCTGGTAAGTGCACAGAAGAAAACGCTGACGTAGGCTGTCTTCCCTCTGCTTCAGCTACCCATGAGGGAAGGGCACCCTGTCCTATGATCACATGACTTGCTTGACCTTCACAATCACTTGGATGACTCACCCTCCTTACCCTGCCCCCTTGTCTTGTGTGCAATAAATATCAGCGCTCTTAGCCATTTGGGGCCACTATCGGTCTCCGCGTCTTGGTGGTAGTGGCCCCCCCCGGGCCCAGCTGTTTTCTCTTTATCTCTTTGTCTTGTGTCTTTATTTCTTAAGATCTCTCGTCTCCACGCACGGGGAGAACACCCGCTAAGCCCCATAGGGCTGGACCCTACACCCACCACCACCCCCAGCTAATTTTTGTAATTTTAGTAGAGATGGGGTTTCACCATGTTGGTTAGGCTGGTCTCGAACTCCTGGCCTCAAGTGATCCACCTGCCTCGGCCTCCCTAAGTGTTGGGATTACAGGCGTGAGCCACCGTGCCTGGTCATTACCTGATTTTCTTGGTGGCAAGTGTGGGTGGCCTGGAAAATTGGGCATTGTTCCATCATTCTACCTCACCGCCCCTTGCCCCTCATCCCCACTCGGCCCATGTTGCATCTCCCCCGGTGCCATCCCCACAGATCTGAGCCACCCAAGCCCCAGAGTCCCCTGTCACTTGGCCACCCCCTAGGGCCCCACACCGTGTTTACCTGCCAAATGCTGCCCCCACCAGCCGGGAATATGCGCATGAGATACAGGCCTACCTGTGACCTGGCTGGGACTCGCAGGGCGGTCATCGCGGACCCCCACGTGGGCACAGGGGTCGCCCCCAACCCCGCAGCCTTTCCCGTCCGGCCCGCCCTCACACCCTTACCCTTGTGACCCGCGCGCCAAGACCGACTGGCGGATTGCAGAAGTGTCCGCGGAGAACCACATTTCTGAGTCCCGCTCGCTTGGGACTACACTTCCCAGAAGGCCGCGCGCGCCGTGGCCGAGTCCAGCGTGCCGAGTTCTCGGGGAGCCGCCAGTTGTCTGGGAGCGGCCTGTAGCTGTGATTTTTCAGGCGGGCTGCTTCTCGGAGGACCAATCTTAACTGTCTACCTAATTGATTTTTCCTTTTCTTCTCCCTCAATAATTTAAAGGGGGCTTGCATTCCTCAGATAAACAGACTCCTTTTTAACTAGCAAAACAATGGCCAGGTGCGGTGGCTCACGCCTGTAATCTCAGCACTTTGGGAGGCCAAGGTGCGTGGATCACGAGGTCAGGAGTTCAAGACCAAACTGACCAACACGGTGAAACCCCGTCTCTACTAAAAATACAAAAAAATTAGCTGGGCACGGTGGCATGCGCTTGTGATCCCAGTTATTCAGGAGGCTGAGGCAGGAGAATTGCTTGAACCTGGGAGGCGGAGGTTGCAGTGAGCCGAGGCTGCGCCACTGCACTCCAGCCTGGGCAATAAATCGAGACTCCATCTCAAAATAAAATAAAATAAAAATAAATAAATAAATAAATAAATAGGAAGACAAGGTTCTGTGTAGAGGAATCAACCTAAGGTTTGGAATGTGAAGTGGGCCCAGGCCCCAGTTTTCTTGGAAACTACAAAGTTAAAAGGAACACTGAAAACTGTGTCCAGAAAGCCGTTCTCTGAACCTTTGTCCGCGGGTGGGACATAAGGGCTGCTTCTCTGGGTCAAAGAGACTAAGGCAAGAATGGGATGTTTTATTTTTACTGATATAATTTCAACAGCAAAGTTTTTGATAGTTTATTATTTTGGAGATAAAGTTTTATCAGTAAGAGTGAGGAGGGGACCCTGCCCCCCCCCATAATGCGTATTTTTCCACATCAGTTGGATAAGCAGACCTTGCACTGTGGGACCCTAGGGCACTAAGAGGGGCTTCCCCCGTATGTATCACTCAAGGGAGCTACCCTGTTTCCTACATGGGCACCTGACCAGGGGAATGACAGCCTTTGCTGGTGTGTCATTATCAACTAAGACCTCTGCCGGAGAGGGGCCTGTCTCCCTTTCCTGATCATGGGACGCATGTGTTAACATGACCCCCCACTACCCTGTGACCCCAACACTCCACCCGCACATGTGTGGCGCTACCGGCCATGAACTGCACGTGGTCTTCTTAAAGCACCGCCTGCAGTGCAGGCCCTGAGGGACAGCGGGGGCTTCCCCATTGTGCCCAGACATAAGCCACAGGAAATGTCTGGTTTGGGAAGCCTACTGGCCCGTCAGTCTCCTTGACATGCGCTTTGGGTACATGAGATTACAGTCACTCAAACAGGGACTCCTTAATGAATATTTACAGCTTGTTTTTGGGAGAAATACTGTTTCTTGTTAATTTTGCATCTGGCTTAATTAATCTGTGTCTGTCCTTCCTGCCTGATGAATGGCAGATTTTAAATTCTCCATCTTAAGTTATTTTTATTTTTCCAACTTTCCCAAACATTGCTTCAAGGAACATTCTTGCACATATATCCTTGATTTGGGTGGAAGAGTTTCTTTCAGGGTGTTGATACAGTTTCTCTGTGTCCCCACCCAAATCTCATATTGAATTCCCAGGTGTTGTGGGAGGGACCTGGTGGGAGGTAACTGAATCATGGGGGCAGGTCTTTCTCGTGATATTTTAATGATAGTGAATAAGTCTCAGATTGGATGATTCTATAAGGGGGGAGTTTCCCTGCACAAGCTCTCTCTCTCTTGCCTGCACCATCCATGTAAGATGTGACATTCTCCTCATTGGTTTCCACCATGATTGCAAGGCCTCCCCAGCCATGTGGAACTGTAAGTTCCTCTTTTTCACCATGTTGGCCAGGCTAGTCTCAACCTCCTGACCTCGTGATTCAGTTATCTCCCACTGGGTCCCTCCCACAACATGTGAGAATTATGGGAGCTGCAATTCAAGATGAGATTTGGGTGGGGACACAGCCAAACCAAGTTATCTCCCACTGGGTCCCTCTCACAACTTGTGGTAATTACAGGAGCTGCAATTCAAGATAAGATTTGGGTGGGGACACAGTCAAACCAAGTTATCTCCTACTGAGTCCCTGCCACAACATGTGGGAATTACGGGAGCTGCCATTCAAGATGAGATTTGGGTGGGGACACAGCCAAACCAAGTTATCTCCCACCTTGTCCCTCCCACAACAAGTGGGAATTATGGGAGCTGCAATTCAAGATGAGATTTGGGTGGGGACACAGTTAAACCAAGTTATCTCCCACGGGGTCCCTCCCAAAACATGGAATTATCGGAGCTGCAATTCAAGATGAGATCTGCGTGGGGACACAGCCAAACCAAGTTATCTCCCACACGGTCCCACCCACATTTGGGAATTACGGGAGCTGCAATTCAAGATGAGATTTGGGTGGGGACACAGTCAAACCACATTACCTCCCACACCATCCCACCCACATTTGGGAATTAGAGGAGCTGCAATTCAAGATGAGATTTGGGTGGGGACAAAGTCAAACCAAGTTATCTCCCACCGGGTCCCTCCTACAACATGCAAGAATTACGGGAGCTGCAATGCAAGATGAAATTTGGGTGGGGACACAGCCAAACCAGATCACTTACCAATTATGTGCTGTCCTGCTCTATCAATTCCTAAGAAAGGTGTGCAAAAATTTCCAAATGATAATGTGGATTTGTAATTTATTCTTGGGTAACTGTCCTATTTTGTATAATATATTCTTTTGTCTATGTTAATTTGACATTTTGAACATAGAATAATTATATCTTCACAGCAAATTGTACTTTCATCCTTACATAATGATCCTTTTTATACCTACTGATGGTTTCCCTAAAGCTTATGTTACCCAATTAATGTTTGCCAGGTATATATTTTTCCACTCATATTCAGTCTTTTTATAACATTTTAATGCATTTTTTAATAAACATATACATGGAATATTTTAAAGCATAATGCGACATTCTGCTTTTAAACTGATGAGTTTATATGATTTGTGATTATTGATACAGTTGGCTGGGCACGGTGGTTCACACCTCTAATCCCAGCACTTTGGGAGGCTGAGGCGGGCAGATCACAAGGTCAGGAGATTGAGCCTGGCTAACATGGTGAAAGCCTGTCTCTACTAAAAGTACAAAAAATTAGCTGGGCGTGGTGGTGGGCGCCTGTAATCCCAGCTACTCTGGAGGCTGGGGCAGGAGAATGGCGTGAACCCAGGAGGTGGAGCTTGCAGTGAGCGGAGATCACACCACTGCACTTCAGCCTTGGCAATGGAGCGAGACTCCGTCTCAAAAAAAAAAAAAAAAAAAAAAAAAGATTATTGATATAGTTATGTTTATTGCTATCATTTTACTTTTTGCTTTCCATTGGCCTAGTGTTTTTTATCCCTTATTATTTTCTATCTTCTTTTGGATTTAATCAAGCTTTCTAACTTCCGTTTTGAATATCTGTTCTTTAAGTATTAATGTTAAGATGTTTGCTATGTATACAAGACTTAACAAAGTGTAAAGGTACTTAATCTGCTCTCTCCATAAACAACAGAGAGGCATCCCAACTTTTTGTTTTGTTTTGTCTTGAGACAGAGTTTTCACTCTTCTTGCCCAGGCTGGAGTGCAGTGGCACAATCTTGGTTAACTACAACCTCCCTCTTCCAGGTTCAAGTGATTCTCCCCCTCAGCCTCCCAAGTAGCTAGGATTACAGGCACCCACCAGCACGCCCAGCTAATTTTTTGTATTTAGTAGAGTCAGGGTTTCACCATGTTGGTCAGGCTGGTCTGGAACTCCTGACCTCAGGTGATCCATCTGCCTTGGCCTCCCAAAGTGCTGGGATTACAGGCGTGAGCCAGTGCACCCAGTGTCCCAACATTTTTATCTCTGATCATCCTGAACACATACCATGCTACTCACTGTTTTAGTTCTTCATTATTTTTGTTGCAGAACCACTAACATTACATTATTATTGTTAGTTTACAGAGCCAATACTAGTTTAGGTTCACATGTATTACCTGCTGGCTTCACCCACTCCTTTTCTCTGATGGCAATCTTCGGAAGTTCCTTCAGTGAGGGTTTATTAGTGGTAAACTCTTTATCTTTGTTGTTGTGCAATGTCTAGAATTTTTGTTAAGTGAAGGTTTTACATTTAAATATTCATCTATTGAGTTTGAATATGGGATGTTTGAGTTTGAATATGGGATGAATCATGGATTGAGGTTCATTTGTTTTGTATATTGATTTTCAATTATTGCAGCACCATTTTTTAAAACCACTATTTTCATTGATTTGCCCTTGCAACTTTGTCAAAAATCAATTGACCATATACACAAGGGTCTATTTATGTATTCTCAATTATGGTCCATGATCTATGTGTTTATCCTTTCTTTGATAATGTTTAGATTGCTATATCTAAACATTATCAAATATAGCAATGTTTAGATTGCTATATCTTTACAGTAATTTTCAAAATCAGGGACTGCAAGTCTTCCAGCTTTGTTCTTCTTTGACAAAAGATGTTTTGGCTATTCTAGTTTATTCTGCTTTTCCACATAAATTTGATTAACTTGTTAATGTCTACAAAAACTCCCGCTGGAATCTCCATTGGGATCACAATAAATTTATAGGTAAATCTAGAGAGAACTGACATTCTAATATTTATTGTTCCAAACCATAAACATGATACATATTTCCATTTATTTAGGATTTGGATTTCCCTTATTTCTCTCATAAGAAATGTTTTGACGTTTTCAACATACAGATCTTTTGTAACAACACTTACCTCCTTCCCACCATTCTACTCTCATTTCTAAACCTTGGCAACACAAGAATCTGTCCTCCATTAAAAATGTCGTGATTTCAGAAATGTTATATAAATGGAACAATACAATATGCAACCTTATGGGACTGATTTGTTGCATTTGGTGTACTTCTCTAGAGATTAATCCAAGTTGTTGTGTATATCAATAGTCCATTTGTTTTCCTGAGTAGCATTCTATTTGTATGTGCCACAATTTGTTTAACCATTCACCTTATTCTCAGTTTTTGTCTGTTCAAATAAACTGATATTAATATCTGTGTACAGGTGTTGGTGAGAAAATATATTTATCTGGGATAAATCCCCAAAAGTGCAATTACTAAGTTATATGGTAATTTGACGTTTAATTCATAAGAAACCGCCAAACTGTTTTCTAGAATTGCTGTACCATTTTAGACTCCCACTGGTAATGTATTAGTGACACAGCTATGTACCCTCAACATTTAATGCTGTCACTTTTTTTTTTTTTTTTTTGAGACGGAATCTCTCTCTATTGCCCAGGCTGGAGTACATGGTGTGATCTTGACTCACTGCAACCTCTGCCTCCAGGTTCAAGCAATTCTCTGCCTCAGCGTCCTGAGTAGCTGGGATTACAGGTGCGCACCACCATGTCTGGTGAATTTTTGCATTTTTAGTAGAGATGTGGTTTCACCATTTGGCCAGGTTGGTCTCGAACTCCTGACCTCGTGGTCCAACTGTCTCAGCCACCCAAAGTGCTAGGCTTACAAGTGTGAGCCACCATGCCCGGCCACTGTCACTTTTTTGTTTGTTTGTTTTGAGACGGAGTCTTGCTCTGTCGCCCAGGCTGAAGTGCAGTGGCACAATCTGGGCTCACTGTAAGCTCTGCCTCCCAGGTTCAGGCCATTCTCCTGCCTCAGAGTATTTTTTACTTAAGCCATCTTGATATCTTGATAGGTGTGTAGTAGCACTTCATTGTGATTTGAATTTGCATTTCCCAAATCACTAATGATATTGAATGTCTTTTCATGTGCTTGTCATTTGTGTATTTTTCTCAGTGATATATCTGTTAATGCCTACTGCTCATTTTCTAATTTTTTTTTTTTTTTTTTTTTGAGACGGAGTCTCACTCTGTCGCCTGGGCTGGAGTGCAGTGGCCAGATCTCAGCTCACTGCAAGCTCCGCCTCCCGGGTTTACGCCATTCTCCTGCCTCAGCCTCCCGAGTAGCTGGGACTACAGGTGCCCGCCACCTCGCCCGGCTAGTTTGTTGTATTTTTTAGTAGAGACGGGGTTTCACCGTGTTAGCCAGGATGGTCTCGATCTGCTGACCTCGTGATCCACCCGTCTCAGCCTCCCAAAGTGCTGGGATTACAGGCTTGAGCCACCGCGCCCCACCTTTTTTTTTTTTGGGGGGGGGGTACGGAGTCTTACTCTGCCGCCCAGGCTGGAGTGCAATGGAACAATGTCGGTTCACTGCAACCTCCAACTCCTGGATTCAAGCGATTCTCCTGCCTCAGCCTCCTGACTAGTTGCAACTACAGGCGCACACCACCACACCCAGCTAATTGTTATATTTTTAGTAGAAACGGGGTTTCACCATGTTGGCCAGGATGGTCTCAATCTCTTGACCTCGTGATCTGCCCACCTCAGCCTCCCAAAGTGCTGGGATTATAGGCATGAGCCACCGCACCCGGCCTGCTGTACAGTTTTAGAGATGAATTACATTCATGTATTTTGAAATATTCAACTTACCCTTGCATACGTGGAATAAATCCCACTTTGTCATGGTGCATACTTTATCTTATATATTTTGAATTTTGTTTTCAAATATTTTGTTGAGGATTTTCACATGTAAGTGTGATATTGGCCTTTAGTTGTGTGTGTGTGCATGCATTCATGCTGTCTTCGGTTTGGTATCAGGGTAGTGTAATACTGGCCTCATAAAATGAGTTGAGAGATATATTTCCCCTCTTCTATTTTTCTGGAATATCATGTAAAGCTGGTATGAATTCTCCTTTAAATGACTGATACAATTCTCCATCTGGGCCCAGAGATTTCTCTTTGGGTAGATCATTAGTAGTTCAATTTCTTTACTAGATATAGGGCTATTCAGATAATCAACTTCATCATGGGTGAATTTTGGTAGTTTGTGGTTTTTAAGAAATTAGTCCATTTCTTCCAAGCTGTTGAATTTATGAGTGTGAAGCTGTTAGTAGAGATCCTTTTTTTATTTTTGATGTCAGCGAGGTCTGTAATAAAATATTTATTTCCTTTTTAATACTGGTGATTTGTATCTTTATATTTCTGTCAATGTTGCTATAGGTTAATCATTTTTGTAAATTTTTTTAAGAATGAGCTTTTAGTTGTCCTGTTTTCTTTTCTTTTCTTTTCTTTTTTGAGACGGAGTCTGGCTCTGTCACCCAGGCTGGAGTGCAGTGGCCGGATCTCAGCTCACTGCAAGCTCCGCCTCCCGGGTTTACGCCATTCTCCTGCCTCAGCCTCCCAAGTAGCTGGGACTACAGGCACCTGCCACCTCGCCAGGTTAGTTTTTTTGTATTTTTTTTAGTAGAGATAGGGTTTCACTGTGTTAGCCAGGATGGTCTCGATCTCCTGACCTTGTGATCCGCCCGTCTCAGCCTCCCAAAGTGCTAGGATTACAGGCTTGAGCCACCGCGCCCAGCCTAGTTGTCCTGTTTTCAATCACTGACTTCAGTTCTTTATCATTTTCTTCCTTGCATTTGTTTTGGATTTATTTTGCACTTATTTTTCTAGTTTCCTGAGGTAGAAACTTAAATTACTGATTTCACATCTTTCCATATTTCTAATGTACACATTAGAAGGGTAAAATTTACTTTTTTTTTTTTTTTTTTTTTGAGACGGAGTCTCGCTCTGTCGCCCAGGCTGGAGTGCAGTGGCCGGATCTCAGCTCACTGCAAGCTCCGCCTCCCGGGTTTACGCCATTCTCCTGCCTCAGCCTCCCAAGTAGCTGGGACTACAGGCGCCCGCCACCTCGCCCGGCTAGTTTTTTTGTATTTTTAGTAGAGACGGGGTTTCACCATGTTAGCCAGGATGGTCTCGATCTCCTGACCTTGTGATCCGCCCGTCTCGGCCTCCCAAAGTGCTGGGATTACAGGCTTGAGCCACCGCGCCCGGCAAATTTACTTTTTTATATCAAGCTGTGTGTGTCTGCTTTTGCTTTGTTTTAGAGATGGGGTCTCACTCACTCTGTTGCTCAGGCTAGAGTGCAATGGTGTGATAACTCACTGTAGCCTCAGACTGGGCTCCAGGAATCCTCCTACCTCAGCTTCCCGCATCAGGCTAATTTTTTTTCCCCCCCAAGACAGAGTCTTGCTCTGTCACCTAGGCTGGAGTGCAGTGATGCGATCTCGGCTCACTGCAACCTCTGCCTCCTGGGTTCAAGCGATTCTCCTGCCTCAGCCTCAGGAGGAGCTGGGGTTACAGGTGCCCACAACTGTGCCCAGTTAATTTTTGTATTTTTAGTAGAGATGCAGTTTCACCATATTGGCCAGGCTGGTCTCAAACTCCTGACCTCGTGATCTGCTGGCCTCGGCCTCCCAAAGTGCTGGGATTACAGGCTTAAGCCACTGGACCCAGCCTAAAAAAAAATTTTTTTTTAGAGATGGGGTCTTGACTGGATGTGGTGACTCACACCTGTAATCCCAGCACTTTGGGAGGCCAAGGCAGGGGATCACCTGAGGTCAGGAGTTCGAGACTAGGCTGGCCAACATGGCAAAACCCTGTCTCTACTAAAAATACAAAAAATTAGTTTGGCATGGTGGTGCACACTTGTAATCCCAGCTACTTGGGAGGCTGAGGCAGGATAATTCCTTGAACCTGGGAGGTGGAGGCTGTAGTGAGCTGAGATCGTGCCACTGCACTCCAGCCTGGGTGACAGAGTGAGATTCCATCTTAAAAAAAAAAAAAAAGGGCCGGGCGCGGTGGCTCAAGCCTGTAATCCCAGCACTTTGGGAGGCCGAGACGGGTGGATCACGAGGTCAGGAGATCAAGACCATCCTGGCTAACATGGTGAAACCCCATCTCTACTAAAAAATACAAAAAACTAGCCGGGCGAGGTGGCGGGCGCCTGTAGTCCCAGCTACTCGGGAGGCTGAGGCAGGAGAATGGCGTAAACCCGGGAGGCGGAGCTTGCAGTGAGCTGAGATCCGGCCACTGCACCCCAGCCTGGGCGACAGAGCAAGACTCCGTCTCAAAAAAAAAAAAAAAAAAAAAAAAAAAAAAAGAGATAGGGTCTTGCTATGTTGCCCACACTGGTCTGGAATTTCTGAGCTCAGTGTTCCTTCCACCTCTGGTGCCCTAGTAGTTGGGTTTACAGGAATGAGCCACTGCACCGGGCAAGTTGTGTATATTTTGACAAATGCATAATTGTGCCACAAAAACACTAGTTTTCAATATTATTTGAACCATCTAATTATAGTTACCAGTGCTTTAGAAAACAAACCCACATAATTGCCTATGGGATGGACCAAATGACAGCTAACTGTTCATTGTCCTAAAGAGGAAAGTTAAAGGGGTGGAAAAAAATAACAGAAGTGGGTGGTCCTGCAAGGAAGGGGGTAAGTAGACAGGATTAGGCTGGAGATGTTTCAGCTCACACTCTCACTGAGGATAAAAGGAACAGACAAAAAACTGAGAGGGAACAGCTGCTTCTTTGGGTGTATCTGGATGCATATGGATTATAACAAATTGAAAACTGATGATAATTCAGATTTAATTTGGGATACCTGGTTGGAATGGAAACCAGAGTTTATTTGCAAATTGCTCCCAATGATCACACTCACACATATGAATTCATAAAACAGTTTACTCAGTAAACATTTGGGTACAGAGATTTTCTTTTCAAACAGAGCACAGAAGGGTCAGTAACAGGTTTGACCTAGCACAGCTTCCCAAGCACTGATGAGTGGATCAAACACTACAGCTTACACAGGATGCTCCTCACAGAATGAAAAACAGCTGCTCATTTTCGCTTAGCTATTAGCCTTCTAGCCCCACCCTTGTGGTTTTTTTTTTTTTTTTTTTTTTTTTTTTTTTTTTGAGACAGAGTCTCACTCTGTCACCCAGGCTGGAGTGCAGTGGCACAATCTCGGCTCACTGCAAGCTCTGCCTCCTGGGTTCACGCCATTCTCCTGCCTCAGCCTCCCAAGTAGCTGGGACTACAGGTGCCCACCATTACGCCTGGCTAATTTTTTTTGTATTTTTAGTAGAGACGGGGTTTCACCGTGTTGACCAAGATGGTCTCGATCTCCTGACCTCGTGATCTGCCCGTCTCGGCCTCCCAAAGTGCTGGGATTACAGGCGTGAGCCACTGCGCCCGGCCTGTTTTTTCTTTTTTGAGACAGAAGCTCACTCTGTTGCTCAGGCTGGAGTGCAGTGGCGGTGCCATCTTGGCTCACTGCAACCTCCACCTCCTGGGTTCATGCGATTTGCCCACCTCAGCCTCCTGAGCAGCTGGGTTTACAGGTGCTCCACCACACCCGGATTTTATATATATATATAGGTTTTTAGTAGAGATAGGGTTTTGCCGTGTTGGCCAGGCTGCTCTTGAACTCCTGAACGCAAGTGATCCACCCACGTTGGCCTCCCAAAGTGCTGGGATGACAGGCGTGAGCTATTGCACCTGGCCAGCCTTACCCTTGTAATGAAGCAGTGAAGTACAGCTGGCCCAGATCTCAGCCAACATCATCTTCTGACAGACTCTGCTTCATGCAGATACATTACACACAACAGGACACAATGCACATGCCTTGTTCATACCCTCAGAGTTGCCTGGCAATTACCATGGTTTGGGGACAAATCTACACTAGACCTGCATGGCTGCAGTGGTAACACTCCATTGCTTAACTGCTCCTTTCACATGAGCACTCTCTAATGAAAATAAAAAGTTAATTCACTTCCCCTACTCCCTATTTTAAGTTTAAGCTTGAATTTTTTTTTTTTTTTTTTTTTTTTTAGATGGAGTCTCACTCTGTCGCCAGGCTGGAGTGCAGTGGCACAGTCTTTGCTCACTGCAACCTCTGCCTCCTGGGTTCAAGCAATTCTCCTGCCTCAGCCTCCCAAGTAGCTGGGATTACAGGCACGCGCCACCATGCCCAACTAATTTTTGTATTTTTTTTTTTTTTAGTAGAGATGGGGTTTCACCATGTTGGCCAGGCTGGTCTTGAACTCCTGACCTCGTGATCCTCCCGCCTCGGCCTCCCAAAGTACTGGGATTACAGGTGTGAGCCACCGTGCCCAGCTCACTTGATATGTTTTTTATAAGTATTTTTAGTGATAGGAATGCTTACTTGCTTTATTTATTATTTTTGTGGAGAACAAAGTCCCACTATGTTGCCCAGGCTGGTCTCAAACTCTTTGGCTCAAGCTCTCCTCCCACCTGGGCTTCCCAAAGTCCTGGGACTGCAGGCATGAGCCACCACATCTGGCCAGTAATGCCTTTTTTTCTCTTTTTTTGAGATGGGGTCTTGCTCTGTTGCCCAGGCCAGATTGCTGTGGCATGATCTCAGCTCACTGCAAGCTCTGCCTCCCTGGTTCATGCCATTCTTCTGCCTCAGCCTCTTGAGTAGCTGGGACTACAGGCACCCACCACCACGCCCGGCTAATTTTTTGTATTTTTAGTAGAGATGGGGTTTCACCTTGTTAGCCAGGATGGTCTCGATCTCCTGGCCTCGTGATCCGCCCACCTTGGCCTCCAAAAGAGCTGGGATTACAGGCGTGAGCCACCGCGCCCGGCCCTGGTCAGTAATTCTTTAATGCGAACTTCAAGTTATAAACGTCCCTTCACTTACATTTCTTTTCATCTTAGCAGTGAATGCCTCGAGAGCTACATTCTTTTTGCTGTGCACATTTCAAGATTTAGGTATCACTAACTAAAAAACCAGGCGTTCCTTTTTTGTGTGTGTGACAGAGTCTCACTCTGTCACCCAGGCTGGAGTGCAGTGGTGTGATCTCAGCTCACTGCAACCTCGGCCTCCTGGGTTGAAGCGATTCTCTTGCCTCAGTCTCCCGAGTAGCTGGGACTACATGCACACCACTATGCCTGGCTAATTTTTGCCTTTTTAGTAGAGACGGGGTTTCACGATACTGGCCAGGCTGGTCTTGAACTCCTGACCTTGTGATCTGCCCGCCTCAGCCTCCCAAAGTGCTAGGATTACAGGCGTGAACCCTGGTTTATTTAATGTTAGCATTCTGACATGATGTTAAATGACCTCGATACAATGAGTAATAATTATGTTCTAAGTTGCAAAGATCCCATAAGGAAAATAAAGAAGTATTAGATAGCATCACCGACTTCACAGATTTGGTCTCAAAGTAAATCTGCTACATACTAAATAATTTAAATTAATATGGTGATGGAGTGTATAGCATTGGAAGAAAACTTGTTGAAGAAAGCTTACTTTATTTTTATTTTTTTAAGAGGCAGGGTTTCACTCTGTTACCCAGGCTGGAGTGCAGTGGCCTGATCATGGCTCACTGCAGCCTCGAACTCCTGGGTTCAAGTGACCCTTCTCCCTCAGCCTCCCAAGTAGTTAGGATTACAGACATGCACCATCATGGCTAATTTTTTTTTTTTTTTTTTTTTTTTGAGATGGAGTTTTGCTCTTGTTTCCCAAGGTGGAGTGCAATGGTGTGATCTTGGCTCACTGAAACCTCTTCCTCCTAGGTACAAGCAATTTTCTGGTCTCAGCCTCCCAAGTAGCTCAGACGACAGGCATGCGATACCATACCCGGCTAATTTTTTTGCATTTGGTAGAGACGGGGTTTCACCGTGTTAGTCAGGCTGGTTGCAAACTCCTAAACTCAGGTGATCCACCCACCTTGGCCTCGCAAAGTGCTAGGATTACAGGTGTGCGTCACTGCGCCCAGCCCAAAATGGCTAATTAAGATTTTTTTTTTTTGTAGAGGTGAGTCTTGCTATGTTGTCCAGGTGGTCTCAAATGCCTGGGATCAAGCGATCCTCCCCATTTGGCCTCCCCAAGCACTGGGATTACAGGTGTGAGACACCACTCCCACTCGAAAGCTTACTTTGGATATAACTGATTTGAATTTTATTCTTGTGAAATAGTGACGAGATTTACATCGTCTACTTCTAAGCTGCAGACAGTCATCATGAGGCAAATAAAATTTTCTAAGGTAAGGAGAGTGAGAATGGACTTTCCCCTTCAGTCTATGGCAAAATAAAGGGGGGCATGGGAGAATCCTGACGGTGGAAATCATTTTATTCTCATACACAGGTTATTACAGCACAATTAGGAAGAGACAATCACAGGCAACTCACAATGCTATATTCAAATTATGCCAAAGTCCCAACGTATTCATTTCATTTGCTAGTCAGTTCCTGAAAGACCAGAGCAGAGTGATACACAAGTTTATTAACACCGACTACAATGTCAATGAAGCCTTCTGGCATTGTTCAAAATAGAAAACATGTGTAAAGATCTTCAAAATGCAGGTCGAAATGCAAATTCAAGTGAAAGGAAAAAGCACTGCTGTGAAGCCTAATGGCAATTACTTCCTTTCAAAGGTTTGTGTCCCAGCCGGAGAGAATGACTGGTGGACAGAAGAGAAAGAAAGGCAAAATTCCTAAGGGAGAAATTAAAAAAATGATGGGGGTGCTGCCCTCTGCACTGGGCCTCTTTGGCAGTCTACTTCAACTTAATTTATTAGCGCCATAAGGTTGTAAGAGAAGCAACTCTGGCTTGATCTTAGAAAAGCTGATTTTCGGCCGGGCGCGGTGGCTCAAGCCTGTAATCCCAGCACTTTGGAAGGCCGAGACGGGCGGATCACGAGGTCAGGAGATCGAGACCATCCTGGCTAATATGGTGAAACCCCGTCTCTACTAAAAATACAAAAAAAAAAACTAGCCGGGCGAGGTGGTGGGCGCCTGTAGTCCCAGCTACTCGGGAGGCTGAGGCAGGAGAATGGCGTAAACCCGGGAGGCGGAGCTTGCAGTGAGCTGAGATCCGGCCACTGCACTCCAGCCTGGGCGACAAAGCGAGACTCCGTCTCAAAAAAAAAAAAAAAAAAAGAAAAGCTGATTTTCTTTTTGGCATCATATTTCTGGTGAGAACTGATGGGAAAGGTGGTGTGGATTCTTGGACAAAATCTGTAACATAATCTTGACTACTGAAGGGTAAAGACTTGCCCACAGGTTACAGATTACATGAATTACACATAATAATAGCAGATGATGGGACAGGGATATTTTAATTGTACAGCATAACACTAGAGAGCTGGGAAGTGTGGGACATCATTCTTGTCTTTCTTCACTCAGTAACTGATTATCTTGTTTCTTGTCCATGGATATTTAACCTAAATAACGATGCTTTTTGAAGGTTGTTTGGCTGACCCAGAGGTAGTAAAAGACTTCATAAGTCTTTCTATTACTGAAGAGGGGCTTAGTAATAACTGCAAGTCCATTTATATATGTAGCAGATGGTAACAATCTCCAGAGCCACTGACATATGCAGCAGAAAAGCACAAAGAACTTTGTATTTGTTATAATTTCTACTGCATTGTCCAAATACAGATAGAAAATACTGATATATAGTGTGGGGAATCTTTTTTTTTTTTTTTTTTTTGAGACGGAGTCTCGCTCTGTCGCCCAGGCTGGAGTGCAGTGGCCGGATCTCAGCTCACTGCAAGCTCCGCCTCCCGGGTTCACGCCATTCTCCTGCCTCAGCCTCCCGAGTAGCTGGGACTACAGGCGCCTGCCACCTCGCCTGGCTAAGTTTTTTGTATTTTTAGTAGAGACAGGGTTTCACTGTGTTACCCAGGATGGTCTCGATCTCCTGACCTCGTGATCCGCCCGTCTTGGCCTCCCAAAGTGCTGGGATTACAGGCTTGAGCCACCGCGCCCGGCCTAGAAAATACTGATATATAGTGTGGGGAATCTTGAGACATTTCAGCCCATGCACTATGAGGCACTTGTACTGATAACTGATTATCACAACTTTATTAAATGCCCATCATTTAACAGATGGCACAGAAAATAAATGGCACACTCAAAATATTAACTTAACAAATAAAGGCACTATTTACAAATATGTGTTCACAATTAAAGACACCCAACCAGTGGGTTGGGGAAGCACCCAGTAGTAAAGTCTGAAGATCATGGAGAGGGAATGATAACAACTGAAACCAAGAGATCTACGGCCATAGACGGGGGCTTCCCAAAGGGAGCTGTATCCTTATGGGAACACAGAAGCTACCTAAACCATAGTCCAGGCAGGAGGAAGGGAATGGTATAAAATACCTTTTTTTCTCCTCCCATCTGATCCCTTTCTGGTATCTCCCATTGTTCAAACCTATGAAGAAACCCCAGTCTCTAGAAGACAGTCTTGCGGGGGGAGCAGAGCAGAAAATGGGGGAAAACGGATCAAAGAAATAGGGAACACTCAGCACACATGCAGATCCACAGTCCACACAATTTCTGTCATGTGCCTGGTACAAATTCAAGTTACCCTGAGCCCGGAAGGAACAGGCTTCTGACTCAGATGATGCAGTCTACTCAACTATATTTAACAATTCACACTTAAGTGTTATCATCATCACACTTTACTTCTAAATAAACTCCAAATATGTTATCGTTACTTTGGCTTTAAGCAGCCAATTCCCTTTTAAAAAGATTTTAAAAAGAGAGAAGTATCTTTTATATTTACCCACATATTCACCATTTTCAGAACTTCATTCCTTTGTACAGACCCAAACTTAAGTTTTGTATTATTTTCCTGCTGCCCTCAAACTTCCTTTCATATTTCCCGAAGACAGGTCTACAGGTAATAAAATTATCTTTGATTTAGTTTGTCTGAAACAGTCTTTATTTTGCCTTCATTTTTGAAAACATTTTTGATGGAAACAGAATTCTAGGTTGCAGGGTTTGTTGTTTATTTCATTCAGGAATTTAGAGATAATACTCTATTGTTTTACAGCTTGCATAGTTCTCACCATAAATTTGCTGCCATTCTTTGTTCCTGTGTATGTATTATCTTTTCTTCTCAAGGTGTTTTAAAATTATTCTGTTTATCAGTGCTTTTCTTGAATGTGACTCTGAGGTGCACTGCTGTGAAATAAATTATGTTTATTCTAGTTCAGGTCATTTGAACTTCTTGAATATGTGGGGGTATTGTTTTCATCAGATTTGGAAAATCTTTAGCCAATATTTATTCAAATACTTCTTCCTGCCTCTTCATTTTCTCCTCTCCTTCTGGGACTCCAGTTACACATATATTACACCACTATAACTGTTTTCCTATTCTCTTTAAGTCTTTTTTTCTCTCTCTGCATAACATTTTGGTAGTTTTTATTCTTACTCTTCAAGTTCACTGATTTTTTTCTTTTTCTGTATCTAATCTCTCCACTTGGGATTTTAACAAAATCAGAAGGTGTTTTCATCCCTAGAAGTTCTATTTTGGCCATTAAAAATATCTCTTATACCTCAGGTTTCATCAACTTCTTGCATATGTGGGGGTATTGTTTTCCTCTACTTTATATTTACAATCGCTCTTTTAATACCCTTGTCTACTAATTCCATCACCTCTGTCTTTTCTGGGTTTCTATTGATTTTTCTCCTGGTTATAAGTCATACTTTATTGCTTCCTTGCATGCCAGATAAGATTTTTTTTGGATGCCGAACACTACAGGTCCACAGTAGCTTTTTAATCTAGAGCTAATTAGCCTCACTACTAAAACAAAACCCTTCTAAGAATTCTACCTGATGCTCCATGTGTTAGAATCTGTTTCCACTCTGGCTGCTGAGAACATAAACTATTCCCAGCCCTGCATGAGTTCCAGGAATTGTTCAGCCTGCTGCTTTCCAGTGCTTCTTTTCCTGGCCTCAGTGCCAAGTCAGTACTAAGCCAAAGGACCAAGGGGACTCTCTGCAGACTTCTTGAGCCCTATCTCTAGGAAGATCCCATCTCTCCAGTACTTTCCCCTGCAAATTCTAGCTGCTGTGGCCTCCCTAACTGCCAATCCTGTCTCTTCAATTCAGCAAGATTTACTGTTTCCCTTCCCTGAACTGCAGCCTAGTAACTGCCATCAGGGGGCAGGCTGAGAAACCATAGTGCTCACCTCACTCTGTCTACAGTTTCCTGAGGATTACAAACCTGTGCTTGTCATATGTCTAAAAACCGTTACATATTATATGTATTGAACAGCTTCTAGTTGTTTAAGGCAGGAGAGAAAATCTACTGTGCTTGTCCTATGTCTAAAAACCATTATATATTATATGTATTGGACAGCTTCTAGTTGTTTAAGGCAGGAAAGGAAATCTGACTCTTGTTATTCCATCACAGCAGAAAGCAGAACTCTTCACATCTAAGTAAACACACCTAACACTTACAATTGACTGCTTTTTGTAATAATTTAAATATAAAGAACACCACTTCCTTACAGAACTATTTCAATAGCATCACGCTTGTCAAATTCTTTACATTATTGAGACTACTCGTCAGTATGAACCTCTGTAGGTATTATTCTCAAGTGCACAGTGAGTTGTCCTTTCTTGAAATCTTTCACTTGCTTGTTATAACAATATAATTTTCTTCCTGTTTAGGTATTCTAAACATTTAATAAGCTGACTTTTGACTAAAAGCTTCTGTACTATCACAACACTAATAAAGTTTTCATCTCAATGAGTCATCCAATATGTAATGAGTAGTGTCTTCTGGGATGACTTTTTTTACATTGTTTACTTTTTAAAAACTCTCCTTTCTAAATTCTGCATAGTGACTCTTGACTCCTCGATTCAAGCTTTTTCAACAGTCACTGCCTCAATAGGGTTTCTCTCCCTTATTCATCCTCAAAAGTGTTAGAAAGTAGGACATTTGATAGCAACCTTTCTGAATTCACCAAACTTATGATTTTTATATTATATGATTTCTCTGATGTATCATAAGCTGCGACTTCCTGTTGAAGGTGGTCCCACACTCATTGCATCCATAGTATTTATCTCCTGTATGAATCCTCTGATGCCTCATAAGGTGTGACTTTCTCGTGAAAGACTTCCCACATTCACCACATTTATATGGTCTCTCTCCTGTATGAATTCTCTGATGTATAATGAGCTGTGCCTTCTCAAAGAAAGCTTTTGCACAATCACTGCATCCATAGGTTTTCTCTCCCGTGTGATTTCTTTGATGCTTAATGAGCTGCACTTTCTGAACAAATGCTTTCCCACATTCATTGCATTCATAGGGTTTCTCCCCTGTATGAATTCTCTGATGCCTAAGAAGCTGTGGCTTCCAGGCAAAAGCTTTCCTACATTCACTACATTCAAAGGGCTTTTCTCCAGTATGAGTTCTCTGATGATGAATGAGACTTGACTTCTCACTGAAGGTTTTCCTGCATTCACTGCATTCATAGGGTTTCTCACCTGTATGTGTTCTCTGATGTGATATCAGGCTTGATTTCTGGGTGAAGGCTTTCCCACACTCACTGCATTCATAAGGCTTCTCCCCAGTGTGTGTTCTGTGATGCGTCAGGAGCTGGGACTTCCCAAAGAAGGTTTTCCCACATTGAATGCATCCATATGGTTTCTCTCCTAAGTGAATTTTTTGATGTCTTATTAACTCTGACTTCTTAAAGAAGGCCTCTTCACAATCACTGCATCGATAGTTCTTCTCTCCTGTGTGAGTTATCTGATGTTTAATCAGCTGTGGTTTTCTGATGAAGGCTTCACCACATTCATTGCATTCATAGGGCTTCTCTCCTGTATGAATCCTCTGATGCCTAATGAGAAGTGAGTTCCTGCTGAAGGCTTTTTGACACTCACTACATGCATAAGGTTTCTTCCCTGTGTGGGTCCTCTGATGAGTAATAAGCTGCGACTTCCAAAAGAAGGATTTTCCACAGTGACTACACGTATAGGGTTTCTCTCCTGTGTGCGTTCTCTGATGTGTGATGAGTTTTAATTTCTGCGAGAATGCTTTCCCGCACTCACTGCAACTGTAGGGTTTCTCTATTGTGTGAGTTATCTGATGTCTTTTAAGCTGCGACTTCCTACTGAAGGCTTTTCCACATTCACTGCATCCATACGGCTTCTCTCCAGTATGAATTCTCTGATGTAAAATGAGGAGTGACTTCCTACTAAAAGCTTTCTGACATTCGCTGCACCCATACGGTTTTTCTCCTGAGTGAGTTCTTTGATGAATAGTGAGCAGTGACTTCTGTGAGAAGGCTTTTCCACACTCACTGCATTGATAGGGCTTCTCCCCTGTATGAGTTCTCTGGTGAATAATAAGTTGTGACTTCTTGTTAAAAAATCTGCCACATTCCATGCATAAATAGACTCCTGTGTGTGTATGATTAGCAGTGAGCCATGGCTCTTTATTGCTGGGTTTTCTACATGTATTGCAATCACAGTATTTTATTCCACCATGGGTTCTGTCATGAATACAGAATAGTAATTTATTATTGAGCTCATCAATTTTCTTTCTTTCACCGTTATTTCTTGGAATAAGCAAATCAAAAGGACGTTTCAAACTTTTTTCTCCTGTGCCACATTTATGGGATCTCATTCCTACATGAACAACGTTTATGTTTGAATTAAATATTTTTCCAAAAACATCATATTTATGGCCTCTCTCCATACTTTTAAGGTTGTCTTGATTATCTCGGAGCCACATTTTGGGATTATCTAGCCAGACTTCTAAAAAGAGAAAAAAATGAACCATACTGTGTAATTCCTTCAATTATTATGCTTATCATGTAAAGCTTCTGAAATTGGGCCATAATCCTACTTTTTAAAAAATCTCTCAAATAATGTGTACTCATTGGGCATTGACAATTTTAACATAAATGAAAATTAATTTTTAAATTACAAATGTTTAAATACACGAACTTTTATTTTTATTATTTATGTTTTTGTGACGGAGCCTCATGCAGTCACCAGGCTGGAGTACAGTGGTGTGATCTCAGCTCACTACAACCTCTGCCTCCTGGGTTCAAGCAATTTCCTGCCTCCTCCTCCCAAGTAGCTGGGACTACAGGCATGCACCACGACACCCAGCAAATTTTTGTATTTTTAGTAGAGACGGGGTTTCACCATGTTGCCCAGGATGGTCTCAATCTCTTGACTTCGTGATCCACCCACCTTGGCCTCCCAAAGTGTTGGGATTACAGGCATGAGCCGCCGCGCCTGGCCTTATTTATTTATTTATTTATTTATTTTTGAGACGGAGTCTCGCTCTGTCACCCAGGCTGGAGTGCAGTGGCCGGATCTCAGCTCACTGCAAGCTCCGCCTCCCGGGTTCATGCCATTCTCCTGCCTCAGCCTCCCGAGTAGCTGGGACTACAGGCGCCTGCCACCTCGCCCGGCTAAGTTTTTGTATTTTTAGTAGAGACGGGGTTTCACTGTGTTAGCCAGGATGGTCTCGATCTCCTGACCTTGTGATCCGCCCGTCTCGGCCTCCCAAAGTGCTGGGATTACAGGCTTGAGCCACCGTGCCCGGCCTTATTTATTTTTTTTGAGAGGGAGTCTTGCTCTGTCGCTAGGCTAGAGTGCAGTGGCATGATCTCAGCTCACTGCAACCTCCACTTCCCGGGTTCAAGCGATTCTCCTGCCTCAGCTTCCTGAGTATCTGGGACTACAGGTTTGCACCACCACACCTGGCTATTTTTTGTATTTTTAGTAGAGATAGGATTTCACCAGGTTGGCCAGGATGGTCTCGATCTCCTGATCTTATGATCCACCCGTGTTGGCCTCCCAAAGTGCTGGGATTACAGGTGTGAGCCACCACACCTGGTCAAATACATGAACTTTTAAATGAGGAAATATTAAATATACTCAAAAAACAGTGATCATGAGATGAAAGAGCCTGGAGCAATTTCCAATCAAATACTGAGGTGATTAGTTTATTTTTTTGAAAATAATCTACGATTATCTACCATGTGTCCAGAACTTAGTATGAGATCAGAGAAGAAAAGTGGTAAGTACACCACCATTAGAAAGCTTCACAATATAGTTAAGAATGTGATTAATAAAAACATAAAAATGTAACATTAGTATATGTTGTTGAATAGTATAATAGAAAAAGGGATATAATGCAGAATAAATGTACAATACGAACTTTACACCTGAAAGATAAGAAACATTAAATTTTTGGGCCGGGCACGGTGGCTCAAGCCTGTAATCCCAGCACTTTGGGAGGCCGAGACGGGCGGATCACGAGGTCAGGAGATCGAGACCATCCTGGCTAACACAGTAAAACCCCGTCTCTACTCAAAAATACAAAAAGTTAGCCAGGCGAGGTGGTGGGCGCCTGTAGTCCCAGCTACTCAGGAGGCTGAGGCAGGAGAATGGCGTAAACCCGGGAGGCGGAGCTTGCAGTGAGCTGAGATCCGGCCACTGCACTCCAGCCTGGGCGACAGAGCCAGACTCCGTCTCAAAAAAAAAAAAGAAACATTAAATTTTTGTACTATTGTTGCATTTATAAAATATTCAGGATCATTACTTAAATCACTGATGTCAATAACTTCACCATCATCAGTAAAACTTCCTTTTGTAATTATCCAAGAGTTCTCCAGAGCTCAGTATCAACACTTTTATTTAACTTCTTCACATTCATCCTCCTTTAATTGAACCTATAATTGAATCTATAAAGTATATATTGTATCTATATGGAATGCTATCATTGGAAATTACTCCTAACCATAATAATTTTTTGTATAATAGTAGGACAGATATTTTCATCCAATAAGTACAATTGTTTGTGATTTCTACAAGACCATTTATTGCATATTTTAAAAGTTTATTGACTTTTTGATGATATTCTTTACTAGCAATTGTGGGATAATATTCTCAGGAAGTACTCTGCAAGATGAAAAGATCTGGCATGGTCTCAAATATAAAACGAGGCTGGACCTGGTGGCAGCTCACACCTACAATCCCAGCACTTTGGGAGGCTGAGGTGGGAGGACTGCTTGTCTTCAACCCAGGAGTTTGAGACCAGCCTGGGCAACATACAGAGAACCTGTCTCTACAAATATTTTTTTTCTAAAATTAGCCATGTGTGGTGGTGCACACCTTAAGTCCCAGTTACTTGTGAGGCAGAGGGGGTGGATCACTATAGCCTGAGAGGTTGAGGTTGCAGTGAGCCATAACTGCACTGCTGCACTCCACCCTAGGAGACAGAGTGAGACAGAGGCTCAAAACAAACAACAAACAAAAACAAACAAAAAAACCCCAAAAAACTACTCTTTTCTTGAGGCAAAAAGCCTCATCTAATTTTCAGACATCAGAATTTCAGATGAAGCAGGCTGGCTGTGGTGACTGATGCCTGGAATCCCAGTACTTTAGGAGGCTGAGGTGGGTGGATCACTTGACCCCAGGAGTTCAAGACCAGCCTGGCCAACATATTGAAACCCCATCTCTACCCAAATACAAAAATTAGCCGGGTGTGGTGGTGCATGCCTGTAATCCCAGCTACTTGGGAGGCTGAGATGGGAGGATCACTTGAGCCTGGGAGGCGGAGGTTGTGTGAGCCAAGAGTGAGCCACTGCACGTCAGCCTGGGTGACTGAGACCCCATCTCAAAAATAAAATGGAATTTCAGAGGAAGCACCACTGCTGATATGGAAAATTAAAGAAAGGCTCAGTGTTGGTCAGGCGTGGTGGCTCACGCCTGTAATCCCAGCACTTCGGGAGGTCAAGGTGGGCAAATCATGAGATCAGGAGATCGAGACCATCCTGGCCAACATGGTGAAACCCCATCTCTACTAAAAATACAAAATTAGCTGGGTGTGGTGGCGGGCGCCTGTAATCCCAGCTACTCGGGAGGCTGAGGCAGGAGAATCACGTGAACCCGGGAGGCGGAGGTTGCAGTGAGCTGAGATCGCACCGCCGCCCTCCAGCCCTGGCGACAGAGCGAGACTCCTTCTCAAAAAAAAAAAAAAAAAAAAAAAAAAAGAAAGAAAGAAACATTCAGTGTTTCGGGTATAAATAAATATGATAATACTATTCATTGAGATGAAAAACACTATGCAAAGAAGTTTGAAGATCAAAAGCAAGAGTCATATGTAGACAAATGTGAGATCCACTTGAAGAGTTTACAGAAAATTGTTTTATAAGATGTGAGAACAAAGGAAAACAATAATTTTAAATTAAAATCAAATCAAGATGGGTTAAAAATATGTCTATCCAGGCCAGGCGCGGTGGCTCACGCCTGCAATCCCAGCACTTTGGGAGGCTGAAGCAGGCAGATTACGAGGTCAAGGGATTGAGACCAGCCTGGTCAACATGGCGAAATCCCGTCTCTACTAAAAATACAAAAATTAGCCAGGCGTGGTGGAGCACACCGGTAGTCCCACCTACTCGGGTGGCTGAGGCAGGAGAATTGCTTGAACCTGGGAGGCGGAGGTTGCAGTGAGCTTAGATTGTACCACTGTACTCCAGCCTGGCGACAGAGTGAGACTTCGTCTCAAAAAAAAAAAAAAAAAAAAAAAAAAAAGTCTATCCAAATTAATGAATTAAATGGTAAACAATAATAAAGTAGTTTATATGTAGACTTAAAAGTAGTATTTTGCGATTTTTTAGTCAGGATATCACTGTGTTGCCCAAGGAATGAAGAGGTAGGGTCATACCTCACTGCAGCTGCAAACTTCCAGGCTGAAGTGATCCTTCTGCCTCAGTCACACAAGTAGCTGAGACTGTTGGTGTGTGCCAGCATGCCTGGCTAATTTTTCATATTCTTCTTGTAGAGATGGGGTCTTGCTATGTTGCCCGGGCTGGCCTTCAACTCCTGGCCTCAAGCAATACTCCTGTCTTGGCCTCCCAAAGCACTGGGATTACAGGCATAAGCCACCATATCACGCCCACCAAAATGTCATTTTGATGGCACACAAACAAATACCCTCTTTCTTTCTTTCCTTCATAGTACTTATCAAATAGGTAATCCTTTTACTCATATCTCTCCCAGTAGAATGTAAACTGTATGAGGGTAGGGAACAGGTCTTTTTCACTAATGTACCCCCACTGCATAGCACATAACAAGCCCTCAATATAGGTAGGATAAATATTATTCACTTATCATTGAGCTTCTAAAGTAGTTCCTTTCAGTATCATTAATCTTGAGAATTTTGCACTTTAACACAAATGCTTCATGTTCAAATACTGAATTGCTGAATATTTTATGGTTTTATATTGTCTCCTAAATTAAAATCCTACAAAGTTATTTCATGACTCATTTCTTTTCAATTCCTCTCATTCCACATGAGAAGTGGGTCTAAATTAATAGGGGAACATAATATCTATCTTTACAGCTTTTCCAAACTGCACATACTCAGACCTAAAAAACAATGGGAATGGTACCTAGACATCTGCAACCTGAAATATTTCCCTGCTGTGCATTATGGCTCACTCCTGTAATCCCAGCACTTTGGGAGGCCAAAGCAAAGGATCACTTGAGCCCAGAGTTTGAGACCAGCCTGGGAAACATAGTGAGATCCTGTCTCTCCAAAAAAGCCACAATTTTAAAAATTAGCTGGGTGTGGTGGTAGTCTCAGCTACTGGGGAGGCTGAAGTGGAAGGAGCTCATGAGTCCAGACAGGTCAAGGCTGCAGTGAGCTGTGACTGTGCCACTATACTCCAGCCTGGGTGACAAAGGGAGACCTTATCTAAAAAAAAATTAAAAATAAATATTTCCCAAAGTAGATGCTTAGATGGAAACTTTTCTACTGAAGGAACATCTGACAAACAAGACTTTTATTTGGCTCCATAATAACCAATTTTAAAAAATCAAATAAGTACATACCACAGATTCCACAGAGAGCACAGACTACGCTACTGGCCATCTCTCTTCATGGGGGAAAAAATCTTAGGACCTAGTTGTTTCAGGAATTTCAGACAATGTCTCATCAGGCCTGAGTTACTATATTATAGATGCTACATGGGTAGAGATTTCAGAAAAAGCTGTGAGTCGAGGAACATTCACTGGAGTTGAAGAAAAGAGCTGAAAGTGAAGTCTACCTGGGGAAACTGTACCATAATCAAAGGCACAGATGCAGAAAAAAATTTCAGAAGAGCAGTGAGGAAGAATCTAGCCGAAATGGAGTTAATAATGACTTCTGTGCACAGAAAAATAAATGGAGAGATAAGATGTTCCCATACCACGAGGTTCTTCAACATAAAGGTAACGGGTACTTAAACCCACCTGACTATGTGATGGGATGGGAGAGAAGCTTTAGAGAAGTTAAATACCAAATGTACCAGAAAAATGCACTGGGAACTGACTTGAAAATCCTTAGTCTGTACAGAGGAAGGTAAGAAGCAAAATCTCCTTACTATGTTTAAAGTATTAGGGTTTTTTTATGTGCTTTTGTTTTTAGAGACAAGGTCTCACTCTGTTGCCTAGCACATCCGTGGCTCACTGCAGCTTCCAGCTCCTGGGCTCAAGCAATCCTCCCACTTCAGCCACCCAAGTAGCTGGCACTAGAAGTGCACACCAGCATATTTGGCTAAGTTATTATTATTATTAGTAGTAGTAGTAGTAGTAGACATGGGATCTTGCTTTGTTGCCCAGGTTGGTCTCAAACTCCTGGCCTTACATGACTATCGTGCCTTGCCCTCTCCCCAACCTCCAAAGCATGAGGATTACAGGCATGATCTACTGCGCCCGGCCTAGATCTTCATTCTGTATCAGTGAGTTCATCTTCTACTCTCTGT
This sequence comes from Macaca thibetana thibetana, assembly GCF_024542745.1. Lineage (NCBI taxonomy): Eukaryota > Metazoa > Chordata > Mammalia > Primates > Cercopithecidae > Macaca > Macaca thibetana. The sequence goes on from NC_065588.1 coordinate 129,275,188, forward strand.
GGTTTTAAAATAGATATATATCAAATTACAGGAAGAGAAGAAAAATAATAAATTAAAAGTTTAAGTTTAAATAAACTCAAAGGCAATCAGTGTTATCTAAAAGAAGAAAAAAACTATGAATTCATAAAGAGAGCCTTAACCAAGAAAGTGGGGTTCTAAATGGCCATCAATCTGTGCCACTGAATAAGATGGATACATTTCATCATAAACTCCATAGAGAAAAGACACATCCCGATGTGGAGAACAGGTATATGGAGCACATCTGTTAAAAATCATGAAGAATTCATGTCACCAATCTTGAGTGAATTCTAAAGATTCAGGAACTTTAAACAGTTTTATAAACAACATTTTAAAAGTGCCCACCTGTCATCAAAAACCAGAGATTAAATGTTCACTGTATCTCATAAACCTGATTATTCCTCACCTGAAAAGTTTTAATTTAGGATTTCTTGACCTATTATCCATGGATCTTGTTGTTCTAGTTTGAGGTTTGAGAATTTGATAACCTGTCGATTGGAAACACAGAGGACTTGCACCTAACTGCTTGGGCTAAGAGTCTTAAATATGAAGAATGTTTTATTACAAAGGCTGTGAAATAAAAAGCAAGTGAATGAAAATCTTTCAATTTAGTATAAAAGTCAAATAATCTTTGACGTGTAAAACTTACGTCCAAAATCAACAAACACCTCACAGGCCAAACAGTTACTGGCCATACAGTAAGTTACATAAGAATGTTCTTACTCAAGAAGAAGAATGTTCTTACCCAAGAAAATCAGATTGCTATAGTTCTCCAACATCACATCTCTGTACAAGTTCTTCTGAGTAGGATTAAGTAGCTGCCATTCCTCCAACGTGAAATCCACAGCCACATCCTCAAATGATATCTGGAAAAGCACAATCCCTGTTAAACCTGAAGTGGTTCTCACTTGGTCTTGTAAAATACTTGCTTCTGTATTTGTGGTAGGCGGCCTCTAAGATGGCCCCAGTGACCTCTGACTCTGGTATTCATGCTTTTGCGTAATCCTCTCCTCCTGACTGTGGGCTGGACTCACTGACTCATTCTCCTGAACAGAACAGGGGAACATGATGAGATGCCACTTCCAAGACTAGGTTAGAAAGAAATGCAGCTTCTATCCTGGGCACTCTCTCTCTGGAGGAGTCTGGCTGCTGTGTTGTAAGGTCGCCATGTGGAAGCTCATGTGCCATGGAACTGAGGCTTCCCAAAAGTCACTGAGCGAGCCTGGAGGACCCAGCTCCTTCCTCGCTGCACCCTGAGATGACGGCAGCCCTTCTCAACACCTTCATCACTGCACCATGTGAGACCCTCAGCTGAAACCAAGTGGGAAGCACCTGGCAGATTCCTAAGCCCAGAAACTGTGAGATCAATGTTTGCTGTTTTCAGCCCCTGAGGTTTGGGGTAATTTGTTACGCAATAATGAATAACTAATACAATATAATATAATATAACATAATATAAAATAATCTTGAATTATGCTTTGAGCAAGAAATGTTAAAAAAATATATAATATATATTTTATATAATTTATATATTATATATAAATTTATATATTTTATATTTTTATATAATTTATATATTTATATAATTTATATATTATATATATTTTATATTTGTACTCCAGACTGGAGTACAATGGTGTGATCTCGGCTCATTGCAACCTCTGCCTCCCAGGTTCAAATGATTCTCCTGCCTCATCCTCCTGAGTAGCTGGGATTATAGGCGCCCGCCACCATGCCCAGTTAATTTTTGTATTTTCAGTAGAGACGGGGTTTCACCATGGTGACCAGGCTGGTCTTGAACACCTAACCTCGTGATCTGTCCGCCTCGGACTCCCAAAGTGCTGGGATTACAGGCATGAGCCACCGCACCCAGCTTAAAAATATTTATCATTGTGAATTCATTCATCCATCTACCTATCAACTGAACAAGAAACCAGAATAGGTTGTCTTTAAACAATACAGTGGTTCTCAAAGAAGGTGCCACTGGTATTTGAGAACCAATTTTAGCTAAGCAACATTGTCCCATGCAGTTAAGCCCTTCAGCATGCCTGGCCTCTGTCTGCTAATGACAGTAATATCTCTCAGTCACTGGCTGGGCATGGTGGCTCATGCCTGTAATCCCAGCACTTTGGGAGGCTGAGGTGGGCGGATCACCTGAGGCCAGGAATTCAAGACCAGCGTGGCCAACATGGCGAAACTCCATCTCTACTAAAAATACACACACACACACACACACACACACACACACACAGCTAGGCATGGTGGCGGGTGCCTGTAATCCCAGCTACTAGGGAGACTGAGGCAGAAGAATCACTTAAACCTAGGAGATGGAGGTTGCAGTGAGCCAAGGTTGCACCCCTGCACTCCAGCCTGGGCAACAGAGCGAGACTCTATCTCAAATAAATAAATAACAAAACAAACAAAAAACCACTGTCTTCCCTCTGGGAGTGATTCTGCTCCCAAGTAAGAACAACTGGCCAGCTATTTTAGATATCTTCCAAAACACACGTATTAAGCAATTAAGATTCCAGGAACTATCTGGGTGCAGTGGCTCACTCCTGAAATTCCAGCACTTTGGGAGGCTGAGGCGGGTGGATCACCTGAGGTCAGGAGTTGGAGACCAGCCTGGTCAACATGGTGAAACCCCATCCTATTAAAAATACAAAATTAGCCAAGCGTGGTGGTGCATGCCTGTAATCCCAGCTACTCGGGAGGCTGAGACAGGAGAATCCCTTGAATCCTGGAGGTGGAGGTTGCAGTGAGCCAAGGTTGCACCCCTGCACTCCAGCCTGGGCAACAGAGCGAGACTCTATCTCAAATAAATAAATAACAAAACAAACAAAAAACCACTGTCTTCCCTCTGGGAGTGATTCTGCTCCCAAGTAAGAACAACTGGCCAGCTATTTTAGATATCTTCCAAAACACACGTATTAAGCAATTAAGATTCCAGGAACTATCTGGGTGCAGTGGCTCACTCCTGAAATTCCAGCACTTTGGGAGGCTGAGGCGGGTGGATCACCTGAGGTCAGGAGTTGGAGACCAGCCTGGTCAACATGGTGAAACCCCATCCTATTAAAAATACAAAATTAGCCAAGCGTGGTGGTGCATGCCTGTAATCCCAGCTACTCGGGAGGCTGAGACAGGAGAATCCCTTGAACCCTGGAGGTGGAGGTTGCAGTGAGCCAAGATTGCGCCACTGCACTCCAGCCTGGGCAACAGAGCGAGACTCTATCTCAAATAAATAAATAACAAAACAAACAAAAAACCACTGTCTTCCCTCTGGGAGTGATTCTGCTCCCAAGTAAGAACAACTGGCCAGCTATTTTAGATATCTTCCAAAACACACGTATTAAGCAATTAAGATTCCAGGAACTATCTGGGTGCAGTGGCTCACTCCTGAAATTCCAGCACTTTGGGAGGCTGAGGCGGGTGGATCACCTGAGGTCAGGAGTTGGAGACCAGCCTGGTCAACATGGTGAAACCCCATCCTATTAAAAATACAAAATTAGCCAAGCGTGGTGGTGCATGCCTGTAATCCCAGCTACTCGGGAGGCTGAGACAGGAGAATCCCTTGAACCCTGGAGGTGGAGGTTGCAGTGAGCCAAGATTGCGCCACTGCACTCCAGCCTGGACAATAGAGCAAGATTCCATCTCAAAAAAAAAAAAAAGAAAAGAAAAGAAAAAAGATTCCAGGAACCATAACACGTATCAGAAATTTAAAAATGAGTAGAAAAATACCATGTTCTCAAGTACCCTTCAGGCCAGAGTGAATAAGGTTACAGGACTATGAAACTAGCATTTACAGAATATAGAGACAAAACAGGGATAAAAACACTGGATTTGACAACACTGACTCAGGTGCTATAAAGAAGTAAGGCTTATGAAGGGTCTCTAGAAAGTCCTGGTCACAGAGGGGGATGAGGAAAAGGACACTCACAAGGCAGCAGCATGAGCAAAGGCATGGAAACAGAGTGTGTTTTCTCAGGGATGAAAGTTCAGGAATATAAGAGAGGAAGTGGGAGTGGCAGCGGTGGGAAAGGTCCTGGCCTCTTTAAAAGGGAAAGTGGAAACCTTGAGAGGTAAGCAGAGGCCAACCTCCATTTGGACTCAGGTAAATTTGAACATTCCTGTCCCAACAGTTACAAGGAACATAGAAGAAAGGAGAAAGGCTTAGAACAAGCCCAAGCATAGAGGACTAATAGGTTACTTTCCCTCATGAAGCTGGAAGACAAGGAGTACTCTGTGTGTGGGTAAATGAAAAATAAAAATCAAAGAAAATTAATTTCTTGCCTCAAATGTTAGTGTTAAACAAAGAGGTCAGAAATGGTCCCTGAGAATTATAACAAGCTAGATTTATATGGGTGTATGGGCTGAACTCCAGTATAGATGTGTTTTGCAAAAACCTTAAGCACAGAGTTCTAAAGTGTTTTTGAGGGTGACGTGCATTCAGGCATCCAGCAGAATCAAATGCAAATTCTATTTAGAGAAAGAGATCCAAATAATTCTCACAAATAAAGGTTCAAGAAAAATGAGTACAGAGTAAAAGAGAAACCAGAATGCACACATTAAAAAAAAAATTGGCTGGGTGCAGTGGCTCATGCCTGTAATCCCAACATTTTGGGAAGCTGAGGCGGGCGGATCACCTGAGGTCAGGAGTTCGAGACCAGCCCAGCCAACACGGGGAAACTCAGTCTCTACTAAAAGTGCAAAAATTAGCTGGGCATGGTGGTATGCGCCTGTATTCCCAGCTACTCAGGAGGCTGAGACAGGAGAATCACTTGAACCCAGGAGGCGGAGGTTGCAGAGAGCTGAGACCGCGCCACTGCACTACAGCCTAGGCGACAAGACTGATACTCCATCTCAAAAAATAAATAAATAAAATAAAAAATAAATCTATTTATTTACTTATTTATTTTGAGATGGAGTCTTACTCTGTTGCCCAGGCTGAAACGCAATGATGCGATCTTGGCTCATTGCAACCTCTGCCTCCCGGGTTCAAGCGATTCTCCTGCCTCAGCCTCCCGAATAGCTGAGATTACAGGCACACGCCACGACGCCTAGGTAACTTTTATATTTTCAGTAGAGATGGGGTTTTGCCATGTTGGTCAGGCTGGTCTTGAACTCCTGACCTCAGGTGATCCGCCCGCCTCAGCCTCCCAAAGTGCTGGGATTGCAGGCGTGAGCCACCTTGCCCGGCCTGAGAAATCTAATTTTTAAAAAAGACAGGAGAGGTATAAAAGACTTGAGATATTTGAACTGTCAGCACAGAATATAAAATAAATACATTTAATATATTCAAAGAAATAAAAGATGCTAATGAAAGTATGAAAAAGAATCAGAAGACTATACAAATGAATAAACGGATTTGAAAAAGAATGAAATACAACTCCTAGAGATAAAGTGCATAGTAAGTAAAGTTAAGAAGTCAACGGAAGGGCTTAAGAGTAGATTAGAAAAAGATGAAGAGGGAATAAGTGAATTGGAAGACAGACCAGAAGAAATTCATAATGAAGCAAAAGAACAGAAATGGAAAATATAAAGCAAGCCAGCTATATGCTGCCTATGAAAGAGGCACATTTATGTTCCAAATAGTTTAAACATAAAAGGACTCACATTACTTGATTTCAAGATTTCCTATACAAGCACAGTAATTAAGACAGGATGGAATTTGTGAAAGGATAAAAACACAGGGTAATGGAACAGAACAGAGAACTCGAAAATAAGCCCCTACAAATATACTCAATTGTTTCCCAAAAGTACAAAAAGCAATTCTACAGTCTTTGTGACAAATAATGTCAGAATAATTTTATACTCATAAGCAAAAGAAGAGATCTCAACACATACCTCACACCTTATATCAAAACTAACTCAAAATGGACCACAGACCTAAACATAAAAAACTATAAACCTTTTAGAATAAAACCAAAGAAAACCTGTATGACTTTGGGTTTGGCAATGAGTTAGATACAACACCAAAGGCCTGATCAATTTAAGAAAAATATTTGATAGGCCGGGCGCGGTGGCTCAAGCCTGTAATCCCAGCACTTTGGGAGGCCGAGACGGGCGGATCACGAGGTCAGGAGATCAAGACCATCCTGGCTAACACGGTGAAACCCCGTCTCTACTAAAAAGTACAAAAAACTAGCCGGGCGAGGTGGCGAGCGCCTGTAGTCCCAGCTACTCGGGAGGCTGAGCCAGGAGAATGGCGTAAACCCGGGAGGCGGAGCTTGCAGTGAGCAGAGATCCGGCCACCGCACTCCAGCCTGGGTGACAGAGCGAGACTCCGTCTCAAAAAAAAAAAAAAAAAAAAAAAAAAGAAAAATATTTGATAAATTGGACTTTCTCAAAATTAAGAACTTTTGTTCTGTGAAAAACAATGTTAAGAGAAATAGAAGATATGGCACAGACTAAGAGAAAATTATTTGCAAATTACATACCTGCTAAAGCACTCATATCCAGGATATAAAGAACTATTAATAAGAAAATAATCCCATTTTAAAAATTAGCAAAATATCTTGACATTTCACCAAAGAAAACACATGGATGGTGGCCAGGCATGGTGGCTCATGCCACGCCTGTAATCCCAGCACTTTGGGAGGCCGAGGCGGGAGGATCACCTGAGGTCAGGAGTTTGAGACCAGCCTGGCCAACATGGTGAAACCCCATTTCTACTAAAAATACAAAAATTAGCTGGGTGTGGTGATGCACACCTGTAATCCTACCTACTGGGGAGACTGAGGGAGGATAACTGCTTGAACCTGGGAAGCAGAGGTTGCAGTGAGCCAAGGTTGTGCTACTGCACTCCAGCCTGGGCGACAAGAGTGAAACTCTGACTCAAAAAAAAAAAAAAAAAAAAAGAAAATGCATGGATGGAAAGTACACATAGGAAAAGATGTTCAATATCATGTCAAAAGGTGAATGCAAATTAAAACTATAATGAAATACTACTATGTACTTATTAGAAGGCTAAAACTAAACACACACACACACACACACACACACACACACACACACCCCTGACAAATATCAGTGAGGATTCAGAGCAACAGCAACTCTCATTCATTGTGGTGAGCATGTAAAATGTACAGCAGCTTTGGAAAACATTTTGGCAGTTTCTCACAAAGTTGAACACAGACTTACCCCACAACCCAGCAATCCCACTCCTAGGCGTTTACTCAAGTAGTGAACTGAAAACTTACATTCACCTGAAAATTTATGTTCAAACCTATATGGAGATGAATGCTTTATTCAAAACTGCTAAAAAGTGGAAGCCACCAAGATGTCCTTCAATGAGTGAATGGATAGAGACTGTGGCCCATCCATACATGGGATAGTATTCAAGGGAACCACATGCCAAGAAAAAGGAACAAACTGCCGACAAGATATGAATGAATCTCAAAGGTATGCTGAGTGAGAAAAGCCACTGTCAAAAGGTCACATACATGATCCCATTTGTTTTTTTATTTTTATTTTATTTCTTGAGACAGAATCTCACTCTGTTGCCCTTTTGATAAGAGGAAACCACGTTAACTATCCCTACTTTTCTTTCTGTTATGGCTTCTGGGAATACCTGAGAAAAGCTTGCAGTTCAATTCTGTAATAGGGAAGGATCCATTTTTTTTTTTTTTTTTCGAGACAGAGTCTAGCTCTGTCGCTCAGGCTGGAGTATAGTGGTGCGATCTCGGCTCACTGCAAGCTTCGCCTCCCGGTTTCACGCCATTCTCCTGCCTCAGCCTCCTGAGTAGCTGGGACTACAGGCACCTGCCACCAAGTCCGGCTAATTTTTTGTATTTTTAGTAGAGACGGGGTTTCACCGTGTTAGCCAGGATGGTCTCAATCTCCTGACCTCGTGATCCACCCACCTTGGCCTCCCAAAGTGCTGGGATTATAGGCGTGAGCCACCATGCCCGGCAGGATCCCATTTCTTATTGATCTCTTCCAACTTTAAGACTTTTGTATGACTCTTTTTCTAACTCTGTCACCCCGGAGTGCACTGATGTAATCCCAGCTCACTGCAATCTCCATCTCCTGGGTTCAAGTGATTCTCATGCCTCAGCTTCCCGAGTAGCTACGAGGCTAATTTTTGTATTTTTAGTAGAGACGGGGTTTTGCCATATTGGCCAGGCTGGTCTCAAACTCCTGGCCTCAAATGATCTGCCCTCCTTGGCCTCCCAAAGGGCTGGGATTACAGGCGTGAGCCACCATGCCCAGCTGAGACTTTTGTATGATTCTATAATCTACTATGTGCTTCTTTTGACATCTTCTTTCCCAAGCTTATATTTTCTCTTATTTAAATGTATTTAGACCCTTCTGTGTGTTGCAGAGATTTCCATAAGCCTCATCACATCCACGAAACAGAGGACAAACCGATCACCCACCTGTGACTGGATCATTTTCCACTGCTCTTGGGAAACCCGCTGTTTTGTGACTTCTCTTAGTCCTGACACCTGGAGTGGTCTCTGGTCAGTGGTCTGTAAACTGAGAATGCATTCTTGGTCTTGTGGGCTCTTCTTTCTTATCTCACATGAATTGTCTTGTTCCAGAGGGTTACTGCCTGTGGATGCAGTAGACATTTTATTTTAGATGATCTAATTAATTTGGAAACCTAAATCTTGGTGTTCTCTTGCTGGGAGCTCAGATTATTTAAAGCCTCAAACTAGATGTTGGGTAGGTTCACATCAGGGCTAGCAGGTGGGAAGCAGGGTGGAATGTGAGCTACTGGCATGTCTCCATCGGGTCTGACCTGCATCTAGGCCAGGTCTGCAGCACACACTGAACTTAACCACCCTGGCTCCACCCATAAATGCCAGATGGAAACCACTCACCCGGCTGGTTCAAGCAGACAGAGGAGCACCCCTACACCGAGCTGCTCAGCACCTCTAGAGGAGCACCCCTACACTGAGCTGCTCAGCACAGACACCTCCAGAGGAGCACCCCTACGCCGAGCTGCCCAGCACCTCCAGAGGAGCACCCCACACCGAGCTGCTCAGCACCTCCAGAGGAGCACCCCACACCGAGCTGCTCAGCACAGACACCTCCAGAGGAGCACCCCACACCGAGCTGCTCAGCACAGACACCTCCAGAGGAGCACCCCACACCGAGCTGCTCAGCACAGACACCTCCAGAGGAGCACCCCTACAGCAAACTGCTCAGCACCTCCAGAGGAGCACCCCACACCGAACTGCTCAGCACCTCCAGAGGAGCACCCCTAAAGCAAACTGCTCAGCACCTCCAGAGGAGCACCCCACACTGAGCTGCTCAGCACCTCCAGAGGAGCACCCCACACCGAGCTGCTCAGCACAGACACCTCCAGAGGAGCACCCCTACAGCAAACTGCTCAGCACCTCCAGAGGAGCACCCCACACCGAACTGCTCAGCACAGACACCTCCAGAGGAGCACCCCTACAGCAAACTGCTCAGCACCTCCAGAGGAGCACCCCACACCGAACTGCTCAGCACCTCCAGAGGAGCACCCCTAAAGCAAACTGCTCAGCACCTCCAGAGGAGTACCCCACACCAAACTGCCCAGCACCTCCAGAGAAGCACCCCCACACCGAACTGCTCAGCACCTCCAGAGGAGCACCCCTACGCCGAGCTGCTCAGCACCTCCAGAGGAGCACCCCTCACCGAGCTGCTCAGCACCTCCATAGAAGCACCCCTACACCGAACTGCTCAGACACCTCCAGAGGAGCACCCCACACCGAACTGCTCAGACACCTCCAGAGGAGCACCCCTCACCAAGCTGCTCAGCACCTCCAGAGGAGCACCCCACACCGAGCTGCTCAGCACCTCCAGAGGAGCACCCCACACCGAGCTGCCCAGACACCTCCAGAGGAGCACCCCTACACCAAGCTGCTCAGCACAGACACCTCCAGAGGAGCACCCCACACCGAGCTGCTCAGCACAGACATCCTGCAGCTCTGGAAATGCAATGAGGGCTTATTCATTCCACAGAAATATTTCCTGGAGGTACCTAAATCAAGTTATTTGTGTTAAGTGCTACAGAGTAAAATGCAACTTATTTCTAGGCAGGGTGGTAAACAGAAAATGGCCTTTAGATGGAGATGGTGAATCAGCCTGGGGTTCTGGCTCCCTACCCCCAAATCAGCCAGGAACAAAAGGAAAACATAGATCAGAGGAACTAATATAAGAGTAAAAAAAGAAAAAGAGACACCCCTGGGCAGACGCAGGGTGGGGTGAAGCTGAGGCATGGGTTTGAGGCTGAGCAGGGCCTGACAGCAGCCTACAGTAGATGGGAGCCAGAGGGGGCAGCAAGACACAAGGCAGGGAGTGTCGTATGTTGCCTCTTCCCCAGTTCACACTGGAACAGCTACCGCCTGCACTTTCTTCAGAAATCAGCAGTAACAGCCCAGGCTGCTGGTTTCCAAGGTGTACCTGAGGCAGACCCCAATCCCTGCAGAACCGAGGAATCATGGAGGGGTAAGGGCTGCAGCTGTTCTTTGGGTATTTTCTGACCTCCTGCCTCCAGCATCCCAGGGCTGGGAGTGTCAACTCACGAGCTGCCCGGAATGGGGGCAGCTCACAGCTGGAAGAGGGGGCACGATTTCCAGGTCTCCCCTTGGTCCGGGGCCCCTGAACGCTCCTCTGCTTCAAATCATCAGAAGTTTCAGAGACTAAAGCCTGGCCTTCAGCCTTTCCCCAACACGCATCTCCAGACAATGTGGGGGAGCAGCTGATACCCCGAGGGGAACGTGAGCTCACAGGCCTGGAAGAGCAAATATAGATTTAAAAGGAAGAAAAAACTCTAATTTTCCCTCATACCAAACAGAGAAAGAGATTCACCCCCGTTTTTTTTTTGTTTGTTTGTTTGTTTTTTAAGAGGCTCAGTTTTGCTCTTGTAGCCCAGGCTGGAGTGCAGTGGCATGATCTCGGCTCACTGCAAACTCCGTCTCCAGGGTTCAAGCGATTCTCCTGCCTCAGACTCCCAAGTAGCTGGGATTACAGGCGCCGCCACCACGCCCGGCTAATTTTTTGTATTTTCAGTAGAGACGGGGTTTCACCATATTGGCCAGGCTGGTCTCGAACTCCTGACCTCAGGTGATCCACCCGCCTCGGCCTCCCAAAGTGCTGGGATTACAGGCGTGAGCCACCATGCCTGGCCACATTCTTTTTTTGAGACAGGGTCTTGCTGTCACCCGGGCTGGAGTGCAGTGGCATGATCTTGGCTCACCGCAGCCTCAACCTTCCTGGGCTCACGTGAATTCTCTCACTTCAGCCGCCTGAGTAGCTGGGACCACAGGTGTGCGCCACCACACCCAGCTAATTTTTGTATTTTTTGTAGAGATGGGGTTTTGCCTTGTTGCCCAGGTTGGCCTTGAACTCCTGGGCTCAAGTGATCCACTGGCCTCAATCTCCCAAAGTACTGGGACTACAGGTGTGAGCCACCGTGTCCGGCCTCGTCGAACTTTTATTCAATAATAAAACTGTTTTTCTTTATTTTCTTTTTTTATTTTATTTTTATTTTTATTTTTTTTGAGACGGAGTCTCGCTTTGTCGCCCAGGCTGGAGTGCAGTGGCCAGATCTCAGCTCACTGCAAGCTCCGCCTCCCGGGTTCACGCCATTCTCCTGCCTCAGCCTCCCGAGTAGCTGGGACTACAGGCGCCCACCACCTCGCCCGGCTAGTTTTTTGTATTTTTAGTAGAGACGGGGTTTTACCATATTAGCCAGGATGGTCTCGATCTCCTGACCTCGTGATCCGCCCGTCTCGGCCTCCCAAAGTGCTGGGATTACAGGCTTGAGCCACCGCGCCCGGCCTGTTTTTCTTTATTTTCTACTTGTGTGGAGAGGTCTTCTGGGTTGGCATATTTTAGGTTTATTTCCCCAACAGGCCAAATAATCGGGTAACTAAGTATAACCATTATTTTTAAAACTTTTTCAAAGACCACAAACTGCACAAAAGATATCATCTTAGGCAGAAGATGGAAAAGACTGACCAAGATTGAAAATAAGCATAATGAACTCAAGAAGTACCACATCCTGGTGCATGTGAATGCTTACACTTTAAATTTCTTCCCTGCCCATGGACCAGGCCACGTAGATTAAGCCACACATGGAGTCAGAGCCAAAGAAATTCAAGGACATGCAGCTGCACAGGGATGCTCTTTCCTTCACCAGAATGAGTTTGAAAGGAAATGTCCAAAAAAAGTTTCCTGTACACTTGGGGACAAGAGGAACCGAAAATCTACCTCACATAACAATCCTGCCAAGCAACATTTGTCCAGCAATCACCGTCTACACCTGCGGGGCGAGGCCACGTGGCCCAGGAATGGTTGCCAAGCAGCGCCGAAGCTCCCAGGGCTGAAGCAGGTGACTCCCGAGCACACGGCAAGGGCCCCACAGGCAAGGGGCTAATCAGCCAGCCAGGAAGATATTGAGTGGCACGAGGCCAGCGGCACCTTTCCAGAAAGTGAGGTACACTGAGCGAGAAGACCTACAGCAAGGGCCTTTTCTCATCTTCGTCTGTCTTCACTGTCCCACAGAAACAGAGTAAGCAGTGACTGAAGTGTCCACTCCCCTGCCTCAAATGAGGGAGGAAAGTTAGGACTGGATATTAGCAAATGGCCGGGTTTTTCCCCAGGGCAACTGAGAAAAAAGAGTAGAGGCAGACGCCACCCCTCTGTGCAGTCCCCCACTTACCCCAGAGGCAGGCTGAGAATTAGACAAGGGCAGTTCCCAGGTGACCTCACGCTCAGGAACCCCACGGTGCACAGCCAGCAGCATCCACACCTGCAGGGCACAGGAGGCGGGGGCCGGCGTAGCTCGCGCCTGGCACCTGCGGAAGCAGACGTCAGTGTGGCTCGCGCCTGGCACCTGCGGAAGCAGACATCAGTGTGGCTCGTGCCTGGCACCTGCAGGGAGCAGACGTCAGTGTGGCTCGCGCCTGGCACCTGCGGAAGCAGACGTCAGTGTGGCTCGCGCCTGGCACCTGCGGAAGCAGACGTCAGTGTGGCTCGCGCCTGGCACCTGCGGAAGCAGACGTCAGTGTGGCTCGCGCCTGGCACCTGCAGGGAGCAGGAGGCAGAGACCAATGTAGCTCACGCCTGGTATCTGTTGGTGGAAAGGCATATGGGGTGCTTGTATTAACTGGCCATAAAAATATGGGACAATAAGTTGTGGAAAGCCACAAGAGGCCGCTGAGGAGGATGCCTTCTTATTGCCATTATGTTCCCATGTTCTGAGCGAGACTTGCTCTCTTATCCATGAACACTGTGTTTAAGGAGAGAGACGCTCCTCTGAAGCACTGGAATGTGGCCAGACGTGCAGGCTCCTAGTTAAGCCCGCTCCCACTAGCTACTCTCCGATAAGTTAAAAATATGCTGTTTGAGCACAAAGGAGATTCATTTAAACCGCCACTGCTATAGATTACACGTAGGACGCACTGCTCCCTTTCACCATTTCGCCCTGAACGTTTGCTTCGTAGATCTAAGTGATTGTACTCAATAAACAGAGTGGAGACCAGAACTCTGGGCCTTTTGCGGCCTCCATTTTGCAATTGGCCCCCCGGCCCCCACTCTTTATACACTCTTAACCTGTCTCTTCTCATTCCTTAGTCGCCACCGGACTTTGGGTACCCTACGGGTGATGTTGAGGCTGGTCCCCAACAGCATCTGCAGGGAGCAAGAGGCGGAGACCAGTGTAGCTCGTGCCGGCGTTGGCTCCCGAGTTCTTTATGTCTCCCTCTCTGTCATTAAGAGAATCAAGGTAAGACTCAGGCCAGGGAGGGGAGACAGGTCCCAGTGTCAGCATGGACAGTTAACAACCATAGTCACTCTGGAAAGATTGGCTAAACTGTGGATTCTGACCCAAGCCGTGGTTAACGGCAGAGCAAGGACACTGAGGCAGGAGGAATTCCTAGAAAAGGCGGGAAAGCAGAGGCATGGCGCGGAGCTTCGCCCATTCACAGGAAGTGGAGATAAGGTCAGAGGCTCTGAGGGGACTCTCTCTAGTCCGCAGTGTGAAGGGCTTGTGGCTAAAGGCAGATCTCTAGTCCGCAGAGTGAAGGGCTTGTGGCTAGATGCAGATCTCTAGTCCGCAGTGTGAAGGGCTTGTGGCTAGAGGCAGATCTCTAGTCCGCAGAGTGAAGGGCTTGTGGCTAGAGGCAGATCTCTAGTCCGCAGAGTGAAGGGCTTGTGGCTAGAGACAGATCTCTAGTCCGCAGAGTGAAGGGCTTGTGGCTAGAGGCAGATCTCTAGTCCGCAGAGTGAAGGGCTTGTGGCTAGAGGCAGATCTCTAGTCCGCAGAGTGAAGGGCTTGTGGCTAGAGGCAGATCTCTAGTCCGCAGTGTGAAGGGCTTGTGGCTAGAGGCAGATCTCTAGTCCGCAGAGTGAAGGGCTTGTGGCTAGAGGCAGATCTCTAGTCCGCAGAGTGAAGGGCTTGTGGCTAGAGGCAGATCTCTAGTCCGCAGTGTGAAGGGCTTGTGGCTAGAGGCAGATCTCTAGTCCGCAGAGGGAAGGGCTTGTGGCTAGAGGCAGATCTCTAGTCCGCAGAGTGAAGGGCTTGTGGCTAGAGGCAGATCTCTAGTCCGCAGAGTGAAGGGCTTGTGGCTAGAGGCAGATCTCTAGTCCGCAGAGTGAAGGGCTTGTGGCTAGAGGCAGATCTCTAGTCCGCAGAGTGAAGGGCTTGTGGCTAGGGGCAGATCTCTAGTCCGCAGAGTGAAGGGCTTGTGGCTAGAGGCAGATCTCTAGTCCGCAATGTGAAGGGCTTGTGGCTAGAGGCAGATCTCTAGTCCGCAGAGGGAAGGGCTTGTGGCTAGAGGCAGATCTCTAGTCCGCAGTGTGAAGGGCTTGTGGCTAGAGGCAGATCTCTAGTCTGCAGAGGGAAGGGCTTGTGGCTAGAGGCAGATCTCTAGTCCGCAGAGTGAAGGGCTTGTGGCTAGAGGCAGATCTCTAGTCCGCAGTGTGAAGGGCTTGTGGCTAGAGGCAGATCTCTAGTCCGCAGAGGGAAGGGCTTGTGGCTAGAGGCAGATCTCTAGTCCGCAGAGTGAAGGGCTTGTGGCTAGAGGCAGATCTCTAGTCCGCAGAGTGAAGGGCTTGTGGCTAGAGGCAGATCTCTAGTCCGCAGAGTGAAGGGCTTGTGGCTAGGGGCAGATCTCTAGTCCGCAGAGTGAAGGGCTTGTGGCTAGGGGCAGATCTCTAGTCCGCAGAGTGAAGGGCTTGTGGCTAGAGGCAGATCTCTAGTCCGCAGTGTGAAGGGCTTGTGGCTAGAGGCAGATCTCTAGTCCGCAGAGGGAAGGGCTTGTGGCTAGAGGCAGATCTCTAGTCCGCAGAGTGAAGGGCTTGTGGCTAGAGGCAGATCTCTAGTCCGCAGAGTGAAGGGCTTGTGGCTAGAGGCAGATCTCTAGTCCGCAGAGTGAAGGGCTTGTGGCTAGAGGCAGATCTCTAGTCCGCAGAGTGAAGGGCTTGTGGCTAGGGGCAGATCTCTAGTCCGCAGAGTGAAGGGCTTGTGGCTAGAGGCAGATCTCTAGTCCGCAGTGTGAAGGGCTTGTGGCTAGAGGCAGATCTCTAGTCCGCAGTGTGAAGGGCTTGTGGCTAGAGGCAGATCTCTAGTCCGCAGTGTGAAGGGCTTGTGGCTAGAGGCAGATCTCTAGTCCGCAGTGTGAAGGGCTTGTGGCTAGAGGCAGATCTCTAGTCCGCAGAGTGAAGGGCTTGTGGCTAGAGGCAGATCTCTAGTCCGCAGAGTGAAGGGCTTGTGGCTAGAGGCAGATCTCTAGTCCGCAGTGTGAAGGGCTTGTGGCTAGAGGCAGATCTCTAGTCCGCAGTGTGAAGGGCTTGTGGCTAGAGGCAGATCTCTAGTCCGCAGAGTGAAGGGCTTGTGGCTAGAGGCAGATCTCTAGTCCGCAGTGTGAAGGGCTTGTGGCTAGAGGCAGATCTCTAGTCCGCAGAGTGAAGGGCTTGTGGCTAGAGGCAGATCTCTAGTCCGCAGACTGAAGGGCTTGTGGCTAGGGGCAGATTTCTTGAGAACAAACATCCTGGAAGAGCCCAGAGATTGGCATCCAAAGACGCAGCTCCTCCTCAGATGCCCAGGAGCTCCTTCAGGCTCGCGGCACAGAGCTCAGGGGTTCCACCGTCTAGGAGGCCCAGAGAGAAGCCCGGACTATAAAGAGACCCCATAGTTACCGGCACCCAAACCTGAGGTCCCTGAAATCAGG
Organism: Macaca thibetana thibetana; assembly: GCF_024542745.1. Lineage (NCBI taxonomy): Eukaryota > Metazoa > Chordata > Mammalia > Primates > Cercopithecidae > Macaca > Macaca thibetana. The sequence goes on from NC_065588.1 coordinate 129,291,375, forward strand.
GTCCCCCCGCCCTCTTGGAAGCTTCAAATTAGTTCGAACCCTTTTTGAGTGAATGCGGAGGGACCTCCTCCAGCTGCTCCTCCGGCAAAGGGAATGTCTTGTCCTGAGTCCAAAAGCAGCCACCTGGCCTCCCGCTTCAGAATCCTGAGTACTTAATCCCCCTGCTCTCACATTCACACCAAACCTCTCACTCCACACACACGGATACACAAGTACACGCACACACAGACATGCGAACACACAGATGCACACATACAGACAGGCACACACAGACATGCACACAGACATGCGCACACACTCACAGACGCACATACAGATGCACACGTACAGACAGGTACACACAAGCACACTAAGACATGCGCACACACAGATGCACAGATGCACACGTAGAGGCACACACAGACATGCACAGACATGCACACACAGACGCACAGATGCACACATACAGACGTGCACACACAGACATGCGCACACACTCACAGATGCACAGATGCACACAGACACGCACACACAGACGCACACGTACACAGACATGCGCGCACACAGATGCACATGTACACACACACAGACATGCACACAGGTGCACACACAAATGCACACATACACACAGGCATGCACACATACTCAGGCACACTGATACACATGTATATCACACACTCAAGACACACACTGATACAGGTACACACAGACACATACACACAAAGACATGCACAGACACACTGATACACACGTACATCACATACAGACGTACACACAGACACAATGATATGTACATCACACACACAGACACACTGATATGTACATCACACACACAGACATACACACAGACACTGATACACACGTACATCATGCAAACTCTCAGACATGTACACACAGACACACTGATACACACGTACATCACATACAGACGTACACACAGACACAATGATATGTACATCACACACACAGACACACTGATATGTACATCACACACACAGACATACACACAGACACTGATACACACGTACATCATGCAAACTCTCAGACATGTACACACAGACACACTGATACACACGTACATCACATACAGACGTACACACAGACACAATGATACGTACATCACACACACAGACACACTGATATGTACATCACACACACAGACTTACACACAGACACTGATACACACGTACATCATGCATACTCTCAGACATGTACACACAGACACACTGATACACACGTACATCACATACAGACGTACACACAGACACAATGATACGTACATCACACACACAGACACACTGATATGTACATCACACACACAGACATACACACAGACACTGATACACACGTACATCATGCATACTCTCAGACATGTACACACAGACACACTGATACACACGTACATCACATACAGACGTACACACAGACACAATGATACGTACATCACACACACAGACACACTGATATGTACATCACACACACAGACACACACACAGACACTGATACACACGTACATCATGCATACTCTCAGACATGTACACACAGACACACTGATACACACGTACATCACATACAGACGTACACACAGACACAATGATATGTACATCACACACACAGACATACACACAGACACTGATACACACGTACATCATGCAAACTCTCAGACATGTACACACAGACACACTGACAGGTACATCACACATACACACAGACGCATGCACACAGTGATACACACGTATACACAGACACGTACAGTCATGCACACATACACTCAGACACAATGATACACATACATCACACAGACATGTACATACAGATGCAATGATACGTACATCACACATACACTCAGACGCACACACAGATACACACGTACAGACACGCAGACATGCACACTCAGACACGCTGATACATAAATCACACAGACATGTACACACAGACACAATGATACACATGTACATCACGCATACACTCAGAGGCACAGATACACGTACACACAGACACGCAAACAGATGCACACACACTCGGATACAGTGATACACATGTACATCACACACAGACGTACACACAGACACAATGATACACACGTACATCACACACTCAGATGCACACACATGTACACACAGACATGCACACTTAGACACACTGATACGTAAATCACAGACATGTACACACAGACACAATATGTACATCACGCATACACTCAGACACACACACACAGATACACACATACAGACACACTCAGACGCACTGATACACACGTACATCAGACTCACAGATATGTACACACAGACACACTAATATGTACATCATATATACACACAAAGACACGTAAACACATACATCACATACACACTAATACGTACATCACAAACGTACATACACACTGACATGTACATCACATACACAGACACGTAAACACACTGATACACGTGTACATCAGACACGCACAGACACTGATACACACGTACATTACAAACGTACACACAGACACACTGATACATACATCACAGACACACAGACACGAGCGCACACACTGATATGTACATCACACACTCACAGACACATATGCACACACAGATATGTACGTCACACAGACGTACACACACACTGATACACACGTACATCACACATACACAGACATGTACACAGATACTGACGCACATGTACATCACACGTACACACATACACATGTACACAGACGTACACAGAGATATGTACATCACATACACACAGATACGCATGCATATCACACATGCATGTATGTACACACACCGATATGTACATCACACTCACACACAGACATGTACACACAGAGATATGTACCTCACACATATACACACTCAGACATGCACACAGACGCATCCGTATATCATATATACAGACATGTACACACACACTGATGTACACATACATCACAGATACACTCAGACACGTACACACACTGACACAATGATGCACATGTACATCATACACACAGACGTACACACACACACACTCAGACATATCACAGACACACACAGATACACATACTGATGCACACGTACATCCCACATAACACAGACATGCACAAACTCACTGACATACACGTACATCACACATGCACACACACTGATACGTACATGACACACACGTACAACACACATGACACATACACAGACAAGCACAAACACTCACACATTGATACACCACACAGGCACGTACACACACACTGATACACACGTACATCACACGTGCACACACTCATAGACACACTCATACACATACATCACACACACTCATACACGTACACCACACATACAAATACACACATACATCACACACATATACTCACACTCAAACATCACACACACACATTCATACGTACATCACACAATACACATTCCCACACACAGACCTCACAGTTTCACACACGTACATATACCACATACACACACACATCACACACACATTCATGCATGCATCACACACAGTCTCATTTACCCGCTAGGAAAGCAGCATTTGCTGAATTCTTATTACACACCAGGCACTGCTCTGCACACGTGGAAAAGACCACTCAACAAGATGTACAGCGTCTTTGCCCTCCAGGGAAACAGCCAAGTAAATAAATGATTTCTGACTGTGAGCGCTCAGAAGAAATTTTAACTGTGGGCCGGACGCGGTGGCTCACGCCTATAATCCCAGCACTTTGGGAGGCTGAGGCAGTAGGCGGATTACTTGAAGTCAGGAGTTCGAGACCAGCCTGGCCAACATGGTGAAATCCCATCTTTACTAAAAATACAAAAAATTAGCTGGGCATGGTGGCGGATGCCTGTAATCCCAACTACTCAGGGGGCTGAGGCAGAAGAATCACTGGAACCCGGGAGATGGAGGTTGCAGTGAGCTGAGATCACGCCACTGCACTCCAGCATGGGCGAAGTAGCGAGACTCTGTCTCAAAAAAAAAAAAAAAAAAAAAAAAGGGAAATTTTAACTGTGACCTAGTGACGGATGGACAGAAGACATTCCTCCCAGACGTCGGAGAGGCTTGTGGGAGGAGGTGGCTTTTAGCTGAGCCTGAAGCAGGAGGAGCCTACCACCGAAGGCTGGGCCGACCATACCACTCCAGGCACCTCAGATGCAAAGGTCTTGGGCAGAGGAGCCAGAGGTCATCAGGAGGGATGGAAGAGGCCCAGGAGGTACAAACAGCAAGGGGAAAATTCTACAAGGAGAAGACCTGAAAGACAACAGGGTCACTGAGAACTTTTAAAAAGGAAATAATCACGTAAAAAGAGTAGTCACTGATCAACGGTCCCATGCTACAAGGAGAGGGCCAAAGGGCAAAAAGACTTGTCACACACGAGAGGCTTCACAACCATACGCACTCGGATCTGCTTCCAGACCCACCAACACGGACTTCCCAGGCCCCTGGATTACCAAGTCCCAGACAGGGCCTCAATCATACACACACACCCCAGACACGAACTACTGAACTCCGCAGCCACAAGCACATGCCAACCTCCAGCGTCCCAAGTCCCCCAGTCACTCACAGTGACCACCTGAGAATTCTCCAGCTCCACATCCCAAGATGTCCCCAGATCACTGAATCCAACAGGCCTGCTTCACAGACCGGACCACACAACCACGGAACCCCATAAACTCCACTCCCACTCACTCATGTGCCCCTATCACACTCCCACAGAACCACAACGGCTGACTTCACAGGCCACCCAGTCTCTCTCCCCAAGAGGCCGCTTCTCCAGGGCTTTCAGTGACACATGCTATGGGTTCCCCAGTGATCAACAAAGCCCCCAGGTGGTAACTCTAGTGACCCCACAACAGCCTCCAGAAACACCTGACCACTGACTCCACAGACTGGCACAGTATTGGCTCCCAGACAACTAATCACAGATATCCAAAGGCCACTAACTTAATATTATTATTATTATTTATTTATTTATTTTCTTTTTGAGACGGAGTCTCGCTCTGTTGCTCAGGCTGGAGTGCAGTGGCCGGATCTCAGCTCACTGCAAGCTCCCCTCCCGGGTTCACGCCATTCTCCTGCCTCACGCTCCCGAGTAGCTGGGACTACAGGCGCCTGCCACCTCGCCCGGCTAGTTTTTTTTGTATTTCTTAGTAGAGACGGGGTTTCACCGTGTTAGCCAGGATGGTCTCGATCTCCTGACCTCGTGATCCACCCGTCTCGGCCTCCCAAAGTGCTGGGATTACAGGCTTGAGCCACCGTGCCCGGCCTATTATTATTATTTTTTAAGATGGAGTCTCACTCTGTCACCAGGCTGGAGTGCAGTGGCGCAATGTCGGTTCACTGCAACCTCCACCTCCCGGGTTCAAGCAACTCTCCTGCCTCAGCCTCCTGAGTAGCTGGGACTACAGGTGCCCACCACCACTCCCAGCTAATTTTTGTATTTTTAGGAGAGACGGGGTTTCACCATGTTGGCCAGGATGGTCTCGATCTCTTGACCTTGTGATCTGCCTGCCTCGGCCTCCCAAAGTGTTGGGATTACAGGCGTGAGCCACCACGCCCGGCTAAGGCCACTAACTTCGAACTCCACATTCACCGCAAATGGCAAAGAAACCATTATGCTCCCCAGGCTTCCCTCTCACTGACACCCACAGGGTCCCCAATTTCTCGCCCTCACCCACCCACACATCAATCACAGACACTTGCATGCATGCTTGGCATTCATCCCAAACATCAAACTCCCAAGCCCTCCGATCATTCCTCCTCACAGACCTCACTGCCCACCCCATCAGTCCTTCAGTCATCTCTGGTACCCGGTCACTGATACAAACAAGCTCCTTCTCACCTGGTTCCAACCCCCTCAAATAACAAAGCCAATGCACAGGGCATGAGCCAACAAAACCATCCCCATTCAACGATGCACACTGGACCTTTTATTCCTAATCCTCCACAGGCCCCCAGACACTCACCTGGCGTTTACCATTCCTGTGTCACACCATAGACCCCATGGGCCAGGCAGAGTCATCCCTACAGGCCCAACTGATGACTGGACTCCAGTGACTCCCACACAGCTTTTAAATACAGATGACCAGACACCATAATCACCGGCACCCCCAAACCTCCACTTAAGAATCACCACATGGCTCAAGCCTGTAATCCCAGCACTTTGGGAGGCCGAGACGGGCGGATCACGAGGTCAGGAGATCGAGACCATCCTGGCTAACACAGTGAAACCCCGTCTCTACTAAAAAATACAAAAAACTAGCCGGGCGAAGTGGCGGGCGCCTGTAATCCCAGCTACTACTCGGAGGCTGAGGCAGGAGAATGCTGTAAACCCGGGAGGCGGAGCCTGCAGTGAGCTGAGATCTGGCCACTGCAATCCAGCCTGGGCGACAGAGCGAGACTCCGTCTCAAAAAAAAAAAAAAAAAAAAAAAAAAGAATCACCACAGACTGAAACCCCAAACACTGAGTCCCAAAGGATCCCCACAGAACTCAGACACTCCTGCCGGTGAGCTGGGGAGGGAGGGGAAGAGAAGGGTGGGGAGGTGAGCGGGGAGGGGAAGAGAAGAGTAGGGAAGGGAGGAGAAGGGTAGGAAGGGGAGAAGAAGGGTAGAAAGGGGAGGAGAAGGATGTGGAGGGGGAAGGGTGGGGAGGGGAGGAGAAGGGGCTTCAGTCACCCCTGCAGGTGAGGTGGGGAGGGGAGGAGAACGGGCTGCTGTCCTGGGACGAACACACTGGTCTCCATTCACTCACTTTATCAGGTGCCCAGGTCACGCGCTCACAGAGCCCCTCCCCAATAACTGACATTCTCAGACTTGCGCCACAGACCACCTAAATTGGACCCGTCACTCAATGCCAAGGGATCCCTAATCCCTTATCCCTGGGGCCCCCAAGCATTTGCCCCATGACACCCCATTCTCTAATCCACTCCATGCTGGAGCATTCACGGACACTCCCATAGCCCTTCCCAGACACCACCTGGAAAGGGATTGTGGGGCTGTGCAGAAATGCCGACCCCGCAGGCCGCTCCAATGACGCCAAGTACGACCCCGTTGTCCACGCACTCACAACCTGCAAGTCCACCATTAACTTACATCCAGACTCCCTTGTCACAAACACACAGCGCCCCCATTCCTAGTGCTTCAATCACAAGATCCCCAAACACAAGCACAGAAACCAACCCCAGCCACTCGCCAGCATAGGCCACCCCATACTCGCCTCCGCTATTGGAGACGGGTTGAAACAGCAACCACCGTTATTCAGCTGTCAAATAAAGCATGCAACTGGACACAGCAAAGACGGCTCCGAAAGGTTACTGGAAGTGGGGAAAAAAGACGCGGAAGAGGGTTGGGAAGGGGGAGGGGAAGGGGCTTCTGGGAAGAACCCCGAAGCCACGAGACTCACGTGCGTCTCTGCAAAGCAAAAAGGGATTTTCTTTCATAGAGAGACGGGAACAAGGGTAGCCAAGACCAGGCCTGCCAAGCGAGGTGGCAGTTCGCGCGACCAGAGAGCAAAGCAGAGGAAGCCTGACCCTGAGCCAGCCTGTTCTCTGCCGAGGCTGCGTGTTGGCTCAGGCCGGGGATGGGCCAAAGCTCAAGAAAATGGGGAAAGGAAAGAAGCTTGGCTAAAGTTTGGTTAAGGAACATTTTGCTCCGACCGCTCAGTGGAGTTCAGCCAGTCACTGATGAGGCAAGCGACAGCAACGTGGCGGGTCTGTGTGAACAAGGGGCATCCTGGAGGCTGACCTAAATCACATAGGGAAGGGGGGTCTCTGCAGCGAGTCATCTCCTGGAACCCAAAAGGGTGGGAAATTCCTCAGCCTTCACTGTTTCCAGGAGCACAAGGCTCTGGCGAAATTCAACACTGTCACAGCCGGCAGGCTTCCGTGAATGGAACCCACACAAGCGAGCCCCTAAACCCTCCCAAGCAGACCCCCGCAGAAGCCTCATCATTCACCCCGCTGGCCTCCAGTGCTCACCACAAGGCATCCAAATCATTGATCAGCAGAGTCCTAATCGCTGCAGACACATCCTCCACACGGCCTCCCAGGGGCCCTTCTCCCCCAGGGCCAAGAGCAGCCTCGCGTCCCCTTGCCCCGCCCGCGCTGCACCCCAAGTCTACAGGGACCTCCATAGGCCGCCAGTGAATCGCCCAGCTGACCCCAAATCTCCCCCGACCCCCACATTCAGCGCCCCGCCGCCGCCCGCCCTACAGCCCCCACCCCGCCCGCTGCCTCCCACCCCCGCGCGCCCCCAGGGCCCCGCCCGAGGCCCGCCGTCCGCGCATGCGCCCAGGCCGCCCCGCAGGCCTTTGTGGCCCCGGCCGGCAGCCAGCTCCGGCGCGCTGGGGTCACCGCTAGCCGGTCCGCAGCGGGGTCACCGCGACCCCCGGCGCAGACACACAGCCCGCCTCCAGCCCCGCCGCCTAGTCGTCCCGCCCCCGCTGCACACTCCCTTACCCCTCGGACCTCGCAGTGCAGTGGTGGACACGGCCCCACCGCGGAAGTGAACGCGCAGAGAACTACATTTACCAGAGTGCCGCTCGCGCTGGAACTACACTTCCCGAGGGGCTCCGCGGTGCACCCGCCGGGGTCGCCCTAGGACGTTTCCGGTTGGAGAAGCCGCTTGGCGGGTAACTGGGGAGGACTGGAAGAAATCTAGGATGGAGCCAGCAGTGCTGGCCCAACATGTCTGTGAGAGAACCTAAAGGCGCCTCCAGGAGGACGCCTCTGCATCTTTTCCTTGTTTTTTTGTTTGTTTGTTTTTGGAGGCAGGGTTTCGCTCTGTCACCCAGTGGGGAGTGCAGTGGTGCCATCACCACTCATTGCAGCCTCAGGCTGGTTTCCCAACTCCTGGGTTCAAATGATCCTCCTGCCCCAGCCTCCTAAAATGCTGGAATTACAGGCATGAGTCACTGCGTCCGGCTTCTTTTCCATTTTACATCACAGCTGTAAGTAATATAGGTAAATTTTAGTGTTACGCGCGTTGCAGTGAGCCAATATCGTGCCATTGCACTCTAGCCTGGGCGACTGGGCGAGACTCCGTCTCAAAAAAAAAAAAAAAAAAAAAAAAAATTAGCTGGGAGTGGTGCTGGGCGCCTGTAATCCCAGTGACTCAGGAGGCTGAGACAGGAGAATCGCTTGAACCCGGAGGTTGCAGTGAGCCGAGATCCCGCCGCTGCACCCTAGCCTGGGCAACAGAGCGAGACTGTCTCAAAAAAAAAAAAAAAAAAAAAGGTTTTTCCCAGGCCGGGGGCGGTGACTCACGCCTGTAATCCCAGCACTTTGGGAGGCCGAGGCAGGGGTATCACCTGAGGTCAGGAGTTCGAGACCAGCCTGACCAACATGGTGAAATCCCGTTTCTACTAAAAATATAAAAATTAGCCGGGTGTGGTGGCTCATGCCTGTAATCCCAGCTACTCAGGAGGCTGAGGCGCGAGAATTGCTTGAACCCGGGAGGCAGAGGTAGCAGTGAGCTGAGATCACACCACTGCAGTCTGCCCTGGGAGACAGTGAGACTCCGTCAAAAAAAACCCATAAAAGCATATTAATTTTTACATAAAAATGGGGAAAAACAGGAAACACACACAATTGGCAATTTAAAAAATTGGAATGGCCATAAAGACCAAATTCAAGTTTTTGTGAAATAATATTTAGCTCAATTCTATATTAGTAAATTTGGAGCCTGTGAGAGATGGGGTTTTGCTCTTGCTGCCCAGGCTGGAGTGCAATGGCGCAATCTCAGCTCACTGCAACCTCCGCCTCCCGCCTCCCGGGTTCAAGCGATTCTCCTGTCTCAGCCTCCTGAGTCACTGGGATTACAGGCGCCCAGCACCACTCCCAGCTAATTTTTTTTTTTTTTTTTGAGACGGAGTCTCGCCCAGTCGCCCAGGCTAGAGTGCAATGGCACGATATTGGCTCACTGCAACCTCTGCCTCCTGGGTTCAAGCGATTCTCCTGCCTCAGCCTCTCGAGTAGCTGGGATTACAGGTGCATGCCACCGTGCCCGGCTAATTTTTGTATTTTTAGTAGAGATGGGGTTTCAACATGTTAGCCAGGTTGGTCTCCATCTCTTAACATCGTGATCCACCCACCTTGGCCTCCCAAAGTGCTGGGATTACAGGCGTGAGCCACGGCACCCAGCCACTCCCGGCTAATTTTTTGTGTTTTTAGTAGACATGGGTTTCACCATGTTGACCAGGCTGGTCTCAAACTTCTGACCTCAGTTGATCCACCCGCCTCAGCCTGCCAAAGTGCTGGGATTACAGGCCTGAGCCACTGCACCTGGCCCACATTGCCCCAGTTCTAATTGAAATTCAGACTTTATTTAAGCAACCCAATTCCGTGCTCAACAGAGCTAAAATTAAAATTCTGCTTTAAGGTGGTTTTGTTTTTGTTCTCGGAAAATGCTGCTGTTCACAGATTTATGATTTTCACTTTTCTCTGAGGTTGTGTTATTTATTAAATGACTCACTAGAATTTATACGCCCCTCCCTTTTTTTTTTTTTTTTTTTTTTTTTTTGAGACGGAGTCTCGCTTTGTTGCCCAGGCTGGAGCACAGTGGCATGATCTCGGCTCACTGCAACCTCTGCCTTCTGGATTCAAGCAATTCTCCCATCTCTGCCTCTTGAGTAGCTGGGATTACAGACACCCACCATCATGCCCGGCTAATTTTTTGGGTTTTTGTAGAGATGGGGTTTCACCATGTTGGCCAAGCTGGTCTCTAACTCATGACCTCAGGTGATCTGCCTGCCTTGGCCTCCCAAAATGCTAGGATTACAGGCATGAGTCACCGAGCATGGCCATGGCCTTTTCTCCCATTCAAATTTTGGTCAGGAAAGAAAAGTTTCTCTCTCTCAAAAAAAGATTGCATGACTTAAGTAAAACTTATAAGTTAAAAAAAAAAAAAAACTGGCTAAACTCTTTTTTTTTTTTTTTTTTTTTTTTTTTTTTTTTTGAGACGGAGTCTCGCTGTGTCTCCCAGGCTGGAGTGCAGTGGCGCGAACTCGGCTCACTGCAAGCTCCGCCTCCTGGGTTCACGCCATTCTCCCGCCTCAGCCTCCGAGTAGCTGGGACTACAGGCGCCCGCCACCACGCCCGGCTAATTTTTTGTATTTTTAGTAGAGACGGGGTTTCACCGTGTTAGCCAGGATGGTCTTGATCTCCTGACCTCGTGATCCGCCCGTCTTGGCCTCCCAAAGTGCTGGGATTACAGGCTTGAGCCACCGCGCCCGGCCGGCTAAACTCTTAAGTTCAGTTCATTTGACATATCTAAGGTCCCATTTTAAATGACCAAAGCCAATAAAAGAAACTTTCTATAAAGACAGAGATAAATTTTAAAGATAAGACACTATTTCTCCCAGCCAAAAGATAGCTTAGTGACTAAGGTTTTGTGAAACTATTTAAGCTCATCCTTCATGACATACATTGGACCCATAAGACTCCCCTCAACAAAAAACATACAAAAATATCCTAGTGCCCTAAGTGCCCCAAATTACTGGGTTTCACCAAGACATATAAGAGGAAAAAAGTGACTCATGGGTGACTCTTCAAGAAATAATCCTTATTAAGCAGCATGCCAGATCCAACAACTCTTTCCCTTTTGGTCTTTGACCATTAAAACAAAAACCCCAAATTATGGACAATCATCCATCTAACAATGAGTCTTTACCCTTCAAAAGAAATACACCTTTAATGGCCGGATGCAGTGGCTCACGCCTGTAATCCCAGCACTATGGGAGGCCAAGGTGGCAGAGCACCAGGTCAGGAATTCGAGACCAGCCTGACCAACGTGGTGAAACCCTGTCTCTACTGAAAATACAAAAATTAGCTGGGTGTGTTGGCGGGCACTTGTAATCCCAGCTACTCGGGAGGCTGAGGCAGGAGAATCACTTGAAACAGAAAGGTGGAGGTTGCAGTGAGCTGAGATCATGCCACTGCATTCCAGTCTGGGCAAAAGAGGAAAACTCCGTCTCCAAAAAAAAAAATACACCTTTAAGTAACTCCAGCTAAATTCATATTCATAAATAGTACTTATGATGTGACCTCCCATCAGTATCTTTTAAAATGGTCTTATTTAACCCATAAAGACCCAAACTACGAAGACCGAAATGAAATGCCATTAAAAATACCTAAATTAGTTCATTTATGTACATAATTTTTAAAAACTGAGTATAAAATTTTTAAAAAATTGAAAGTTACTTTCAATTTTTGGATGCTAAAAAGCATCCAAAGGAGACTCTGAAAATTTCTTTCCCTACAGAAAAAATTAAACTCTCTAGAATTATCGATATATTAAAAAAGGAAACTGCCAAAACTTCTTCTCACCCTTCTGCTTCTCCATCTCTTTATCCCTCCTTCTCTAAACTGCTTTGCCAAGACTTGGCTTCTTTTTTCCTCCTCCCACCCAATCACTTATCTTTTGTAAATTATTATGTATTAATGTGGAGTCCTAATTAGGGAAAAAGAGTCAGGGTAGTGGGAACAGGGGAAAGCAAAATAAGAAAGAAGAAAAAGCAGATAAGCTGTAAGTCTGCCTTTCCTAATGGTCCAGGACACAGAGTCGTCCTGTGCAAATAACTCACAATCTTCCTATGCCTAGCTATCGCCAGACTCTCAGCTGATACAAAAAATGCAAGTCAGCTTCCTGCAACCTTGGTGTTATCAGAAATGAATGTAACACTCTGCAGCCCAAAAACCACCTATTCTATCTCCAGGAAGTCTGCGTTTCCTTGCAGTCAGTTCCTCTCTTGCTGGCTGCCCATTACCTTCTTGAAAGTATTTTCCTACTTCCTCTAATAAATCTGCCTGTGTTAGTGAATTCTTTTTTTTTTTTTTTTTTTTTCTTTGAGACAGAATCTTGCTCTGTCACCAGGCTGGAGTGCAGGAGCATGATCTTGGCTCACTGCAACCTCCGCCTCCTGGATTCAAGCTATTCTACTGCCTCAGCCCCCCAAGTAGGTGGGACTACAGGTGTGCACCACCACGCCTGGCTAATTTTTTGCATTTTGGTAGAGACCGGGTTTCACCATGTTGGCCAGGATGGTCTCGATCTCCTGACCTTGTGATCCATCCACCTTGGCCTCTCAAAGTGTTGGGATTACAGATGTGAGCCACCACGCCTGGCCCTGTCTTGGTAAATTCTTTTACTCCTGTTCCACTTTCCCAGTTCCACTGCTCCCCCATGACCAGTTATATATCTATACAAGTTGTAAATATATATTTATAATTATATATTTAACATATATGCCTTTTTATTGTTCTGTACCTAACCTAACTCAGACCAAATAACACAGAAAACCTGTAACTACTACATCTTCAATATAAAATAGTAAGTATATCTTCCTCCCCAAGAAAACCACCTTAACTAATCAGACCATTATAATGCTACATTAAGCCTTATATATAAAAAAATTAAAGTTCTGTTAAACTTTCCTAAACGTTGTCTATATAAACGATCCCAGACTTCTACACTTCAAAACACAAACTTTCATTCTTTAAGATTTATACTTCCTAGGTGGCTATCCTCAAATTTTACACTGAAATAAACTCTATTTAAACTAGATACTGATCCTTTTAGTTATTTTATTTATTTGCTTTGTTTTTTTTTTTTTTTTTGAGACGGAGTCTAGCTCTGTTGCCCAGGCTGGAGTGAGTGGTGCGATCTTGGCTTACTGCAAGCTCTGCCTTCCGGGTTCACGCCATTCTCCTGCCTTAGCCTCCGGAGTAGCTGGGACTACAGGCGCCCGCCACCACGCCCGGCTAGTTTTTTTAGTATTTTTAGTAGAGACGGGGTTTCACCGTGTTAGCCAGGATGGTCTCGATCTCCTGACCTCGTGATCCACCCGCCTCGGCCTCCCAAAGTGCTGGGATTACAGGCGTGAGCCACCGCGCCTGGCCTATTTTATTTTATTTTTTTATTTTTGAGACTGAGTTTCGCTCTTGTTGCCCAGGCTGGAGTGCAATGGCGAGAACTTGGCTCACTGCAACCTCCGCCTCCTGCGTTCAAGCGACTCTCGTGCCTCAGCCCCCTGAGTAGCTGGAATTACAGGCGCCCTCCACCTCGCCCGCCACGCCTGGCTAAATTTGTATATTTAGTGGAGATGGGGTTTCGCCACGTTGGCCAGCCTGGTCTCCAACTCTTGACCTGAGGTGATCCGCTCGCCTCGGCCTCCCAGGGTGCTGGGATTACAGGAATGAGCCACCCACACCCAGTCAGATCCTTTTATTATTATTATTATTATTATTATTATTTGAGACGGAGTCTTGCTCTGTAGCCCAGGCTGGAGTGCAGTGGCGTGATCCCGGCTCACTGCAACCTCCGCCTCCCAGATTCTGTCTCAGTCTCCCGAGAAGCTGGGATTACAGGCGTGCACCACCACACCCAGCTAATTTGTATTTTTAGTAGAGACGGGGTTGCACCTTATTAGCCAGGATGGTATCGATCTGCTGACCTTGTGATCCGCCCGCCTCGGCCTCCCAAACTGTTGGGATTACAGGCGTGAGCCACCCCACCGGGCCTGTTTTATTTTTTTATTATGTTTATTATTATTATTATTTGAGACAGAGCCTCATTCTGTCGCCCAGTATGGGGTGCAGTGGCGCGATCTTGGCTCACTGCAACCTCCGCCCCCTGGGTTCAAGTGATTCTCCTGCCTCAGCCTCGGGAGCAGCTGGGACTACAGGTGAGCGGCACCACGCCCCGTAATTTTTTATATTTTTAGTTGAGAGGGGGTTTCAACGTATTGGCTAGGCCGGTCTCTAACTCCTCCCACCTCGGCCTCCTAAAGTGCTGGGATTACAGGCATGAGCCAGCACGCCAGGCCCTTTTAGTTGTTTTAGATTAACATATCCTAGTGCTGATTGTAGCCCTGGAGTCAGCTATTCCTGAAGCCTTCAGATCGGCTCCTTCAGTTCTAAAGGCTCATAGATTTCTTCTGTTAGTCTATGCTAGTTTGAGTTATATTTCTGGCAGAGCCTTATTACAAATTTACTCTTTTTTTTCTTTTCATTTCTTTCTGTTTGAGACAGGATCTTACTTTGTGAACCAGCAGGAGTGCAGTGGTGCAAATACAGTTTGCACCCCACCTCCCAGGCTCAAGTGATCCTGCCATCTCAGCCTCCTGAGTAGCTGGGAGCACAGGTGCATGCCACCACGCCTGGCTAATTTTTTTTTTTTTTTGAGGCAAAGTCTAAGTCTGTTGCCCACGCTGGAGTGCAATGGCACGATCTCGGCTCATTGCAGCCTCTGCCTCCTGGGTTCAAGTGATTCTCATGCCCCAGCCTCCCAAGTAGTTGGGATTACAGGCACATACCACCATGCCTGGCTAATTTTTTGCATTTTTAGTAGAGACAGGGTTTCACCATATTGGTCAGGCTGGTCTCGAACTCCTGACCTCAGGTGATCCGCCCACCTTGGCTTCCCATACTGCTGGGATTACAGGCTTGAGCCACTGCGTCCAGACTAATGCCTGGTTAATTTTTTTTTTTTTTTTTTTTTTTTTTTGAGACGGTGTCTGGCTCTGTCACCCAGGCTGGAGTGCAGTGGCGCGATCTCGGCTCACTGCAAGCTCCGCCTCCCGGGTTCACGCCATTCACCTGCCTCAGCCTCCCGAGTAGCTGGGACTACAGGCGCCCGCCACCTCGCCCGGCTAGTTTTTTGTATTTTTTAGTAGAGACGGGGTTTCACCGTGTTAGCCAGGATGGTCTCGATCTCCTGACCTCGTGATCCGCCCGTCTCGGCCTCCCAAAGTGCTGGGATTACAGGCTTGAGCCACCGCGCCCGGCCTGCCTGGTTAATTTTTGTAAAGACAGGGTTTCACCATGTTGCCCAGGCTGCTCTTGATCTCCTGAGCTCTAGTGATCCACCCACTTTGACCTCCTAAAGTGCTGGGATTACAGGTATGAGCAATTGCACCCAGCCACAAATTCACCCTTTTACTTCAAAAGAGTCTTAATACAAACTTACTGTAGTAATTATGTAGGGCATTCCCAGCATCCATTTCCATGCCAATTAAAATAACCTTAAGCTAAATAATTTAAAAATATAGAAGTAAAAGAAATCTGTGTGCAGCAAACCACCCGGGTGCTGAGGCAAGAGACCGAGGGCACGAGCTGTTCCAGTATAATAAAGAAAATACAGAGAATAGGCCGGGCGCGGTGGCTCAAGCCTGTAATCCCAGCACTTTGGGAGGCCGAGACGGGCAGATCACGAGGTCAGGAGATCGAGACCATCCTGGGTAACACAGTGAAACCCCGTCTCTACTAAAAAATACAAAAAACTAGCCGGGCGAGGTGGCGGGCGCCTGTAGTCCCAGCTACTCAGGAGGCTGAGGCAGGAGAATGGCGTGAACCCGGGAGGCGGAGCTTGCAGTGAGCTGAGATCCGGTCACTGCACTCCAGCCTGGGTGACAGAGTGAGACTCCGTCTCAAAAAAAAAAAAAAGAAAATACAGAGAATAGTTATACTAGAAATAGAATGTAGGTATGATTATATATGAATATTATCAATCATTAGTTTGTAGCATCACTCTTTATTCCAATATTACAATAATATTTGTTCTACAATCATAACCTAGGAAAAACCAGGCCATACAGAGATAGGAGCTGAAGGGACACGGTGAGAAGTGACCAGAAGACGAGTGTGAGCCTCTGTCATGCCTGGACAGGGCCACTAGAGGGCTCCTTGGTCTAGCGGTAGTAGGCCTGGGAAGGCACCCGTTACTTAGCTGACCAAGAAAGGGAGTCTCCCTTTGCCCAGGGGAGTTAGAGAAGACTCTGCTCCACCACCTCTTGTGGAAGGCCTGACTCAGGCCCGCCCACAGCCTCCTGAGGCCTGAACGTCTCCCTGTGATGCTGTGCTCCAGCGGTCATGCTCCTGTTTCACTTCCATGTTCCGCTCTGTACACCTGGCTCTGCTTTCTAGCTAGCAGTAGCAGAATTAGTGAAAGTACTAAAAGTCTTTGAAATGCAGAGAAGAAATAATGGCATAAGCTGTCCTCTCTCTCCGTCTGCCTCAGCTGCCAAGTAGGGAAGAGCCCCCTGTCTGGTGGACACGTGACTCACATGACCTTACCTATCACTGGAGACGACTCACACTCCTGACCCTGCCCTTTTGCCTTGTATCCAACAAATCACAGCGCAGTCAGGCATTCGGGGCCACTACCAGTCTCCGCGTCTTGGTGGTAGTGGTCGCCCGGGCACAGCTGTCTTTTCTTCTCTTTGTCTTGCATCTTTATTTCTACAATCTCTCGTCTCCGCACACAGGGAGAAAATCCCACAGACCCTGTAGGGCTAGATCCTACAGGCATGGTGGCACATGTCTGTAGTCTCAGCTACTTGGGAGGCTGACTTGGGAGAGCCCAGGAGTTTGAGGCAGCAGTGAGCCATGATTGTGCTACTGCACTCCAGCCTGGGTGACAGATTGAGACACTGTCTCAAAAGAAAAAAAAAATTTGAGCAGATCATAAAATAATCATTAAACTAAACGATAGCATTATTGTAACTCTGGTTTATATCTCCATATTTTCTTTTTTTTTTTTTACATAATTTAAGAGATTAATGCATTTAAAAGAAGGATTAATGTATGTTTTAGGGCATGCAATGTATAAAAATGTAATTTTGTGACATCAACAAATCAAAGGGGGGCATCAGAGCTTTAAAGGAGCAGAGTTCTCATATGTTATTGAAGTTAAACTGGTAAAAATTCAAATTAGAGCACTATAGTTTCCTATGTTAAATATACTCCTTATGGCAACCACAAACAAATAGCTATAGAATAGACCCAAAAGAACATCAGAAAGGAACTTAAACATTCTTCTCTAAAAAATCAACTAGGCCAGGCGCGGTGGCTCACGCCTGTAATCCCAGCACTTTGGGAGGCCGAGGTGGGCGGATCACTTGAGGTCAGGAGTTTGAGACCATCTTGGCCAACATGGTGAAACCCCGTCTCTACTAAAAATGCAAAAAATTAGCCGGGCGTGGTGGTGGGCACCTGTAATCCCAGCTACTCAGGAGACTGAGGCAGGAGAGTCACTTGAACCTGGGAGGTGGAGGTTGCAGTGAACCGACATCGCGCCATTGCACTCCAGCTTGAGCAACAAGAACAACACTCCCTCTCAAAAAAAAAAAAAAAAAAAAAAAAATTCAACTAAACACAAAAGAAGACAGCAATGCAGGAAATTAGAGATAAAAAAGCTTATAAGCCTCTTCAAAAACAAAGCAAAATGACAGAAATAATAGCTTCTGGCCGGGCGCAGTGGCTCACGGCTGTAATCCCAGCATTTTGGGAGGCTGAGGCAGGTGGATCACCTGAGTTCAGGAGTTTGAGACCAACCTGACCAATATGGTGAAACCCTGTCTCTACTAAAACTGCAAACATTAGCTGGGCGTGGTGGCACACAACTGTAGTCCCAGCTACTCAGGAAGCTGAGGCCCAGGAGGCAGAGGTTGCAGTGAGCCGAGACTGCACCACTGCACCCCAGCCTGGGCGACAGAGCGAGACTCTGTCTCAAAAAAAAAAAAAAAAAAAAACCAAAAAAAAAGAATATCTTTCTCATTAGCAGTTAAATATAAATGATTAAACTTTTCAATCAAAAGACTTACATTTGAAGACTGAATAAAAATATGTAATTCAACTATATGCTGTTATAAGAGACTCACTTTACATCCAAAAACACAAATAGTAGAAAGTGAATGGATTGAAAAAGATATTCCATGTAAACATCCAAAAGAAAGCAGTGATGCTTGCATCAGACAAAATAGCCTTTAAACCAAAACAGATTACAAGACAAAGAATAACATTGTAGATTAATAAAATATTCAATATAGGACATTATAAATACTTATCTAATAGCATAAAAATATATAAAGCAAAAGCAGCATTCATAAGAGCAATATTCTAGAGTAATTGAAGACTTCTTCACTCTCTATTTGAAATATTTGTATCACTGTTGACAAGTGAAATCGACTTTTGTTTTCATTTTCTGTGATACCTTTTTAGGTTTACATATTATTGTTATAATTGCTCCAGAAATTCGGAAGTTGTTTTGTTTTGTTTTGCTTTTTTTGAAACGGAGTCTTGCTCTGTTGCCAGGCTGGAGTGCAGTGGCGCAATCTTGGCTCACTGCAACTTCCAACTCCCGGGTTCAAGTGATTCTCCTGCCTCAGCCTCCTGAGTAGCTGGGATTACAGGCAGGTGCCACCACACCCCGCTAACTTTTATATTTTTAGTAGAGACAGGGTTTCATTGTGTTAGCCAGGATGGTCTTCATCTCCTGACCTCATGATCCGCCTCGGCCTCCCAAAGTACTGGGGTTACAGGCATGAGCCACCGGGCCCAGCCAGAAGTATTATTTATTCTGGTATAATTTATGAGCATGGGATTATCTGGTCTTTGAAGTTTGGCAGCATTTTCTTATGAAATCACCCAAATCTATTACTTTTTTTGTGGGGTGGTTCTTGACAAGTTTATTTAATGAAAAGAAGACTTGAATTTTCTGAGGTAAATCTTGGAAAATTCAATTTTCCTTAGAATTTAACCATTTCATCTAGGTCTTCAAAATGTTTTTGCCTAGAGTTGGGCAAAAACATCTTTTATGATTAAAAAAAATCTATCTTCTGTTTCAGTAGTCATTTCCTCTTCGTATTTCTTATTTTGTATATTTGTACTTTCTCTCTTTTTGTTGGATTAGAATACCAAGTTGTTTGTCTATTTTGTTAATGTTCTTCAAAAACAAATGTTTTATTTATTAGTTCTACTGTTGTTCTGCTTTCGACCTCATTTATTTCTGCTTTTATCTCTCTCATTTCCAACAGTCAAACTCAGTGGCCTTAAAAAAGTTTTATTGAAATACAATTCACATTCCACAAAATTTATCGATTGTAAGTATTCAATTCAGTGGTATTAGTAAATCCATAGAGTTTTACTACCATCACCACAATGCAGCCTTGGAACATCTTCATTACCTCCCCAAAGTTCTTTATGCCCATTTACATTTAACCCCTGCTCCTACTCCTGTCCTTACGCAACTACTGATGTGATTTTTCACTCTACAAATTTGCATTTTCTAGACACTATATCCACGAAATCATCCATGTGATGACTTTTGTGTCTGGCTTTTTTTTTTTTTTTGAGACGGAGTCTCGCTCTGTCGCCCAGGCTGGAGTGCAGCGGCCAGATCTCAGCTCACTGCAAGCTCCACCGCTTCCTAGGTTAACGCCATTCTCCTGCCTCAGCCTCCTGAGTAGCTGGGACTACAGGCGCCCGCCACCACGCCCGGCTAATTTTTTTGTATTTTCAGTAGAGACGGGCTTTCACCGTTTTCGCCAGGATGGTCTCGATCTCCTGACCTCGTGATCCGCCCGCCTCGGCCTCCCAAAGTGCTGGGATTACAGGTGTGAGCCACCGCGCCCGGCCTGTGTCTGGCTTCTTGACATTAGCATCATGTTTCTGAGGTTTGTTCACATATCAGGTACCAGCACTTCCCCCTCTTCTAACTGCTGAACAGTATTCCATCGTAGGGCTATACCACACTTATTTATCCAGGCATCATTTGATGGATATTTTAGTTGTTTTCACTTTTGTTTATCCAGTCAGCAGTTGATAGACATTTTGGGTTGTTTCCAGTTTCCGGCTATTATAAATAATATTGCTGGCTGGGTGCGGTGGCTCATGCCTGTAATCCCAGCACTTTGGGAGGCCGAGACGGGCGCATCACGAGGTCAGGAGATCGAGATCATCTTGGCTAACACGGTGAGACCCCATCTCTACTAAAAATGCAAAAAATTAGCTGGGCATGGTGGCGGGCACCTGTAGTCCCACCTACTCAGGAGGCTGAGGCAGGAGAATCGCTTGAACCCAGGAGGTGGAGGTTACAGTGGGCTGAGATTGCACTGCCGACTCTAGCCTGGGCGACAGAGGGAGACTCCGTCTCAAAAATACTACTACTACTACTAATATTGCTATAAACATGATCATAAACGACTTTATACAGACATAAGTTTTCATTTTCTCTTAGATACCTAGGAGTAGAATTGCAGAGTCCTGTGGTAAGTTTATGGTTAACTTTTTAAGTAACAGCCAAACTGTTTCCCAAAGTGACTGCCATTTTACATCTCACGAGCAAATCATGAAGGCTCCTTTCTCCACATACTTGCCTACAGTAGGTGTTGTCTGTTTTTCTTATTATAACCGTTCTATTGAGTTTTTACTGGTATCTCATTGTGGTTAACTTTGCTGTTCCCTAATGAATAATGACCTTGAGCATCTTTGTATGTGCTTATTAGCCATTTATATATCTTCTTTGGTGAAATGTATATATTCAGATCTTTTATTTGCAAAATTGGGTTGCTTGTCTTATTATTGAGTCATAAGTGTTCTGAATACAAGTCTTTTATCAGACAAATGATTTTCAAATATTTTCTTTTAGACCATGACTTGTCTCCTCATTTTCTTCATACTGTCTTTTGAAACAGAAAAGTTTTTATATATTGACAAAGTTCAATTTACCAATGCTTTTATTTCATGGATCATGCTTTTGTTGTTATATCTGGAATCTCTTTACCCAACACAAAATTACAACAATTTTCTATTGTATTATAGTTTTAGCTCTTACTTTTAGGTCTATGACCCGTTTTCAGCTAATTTTCTTGTGTAACGTGTAAGGCAAGTCTTCTCCTTCTCCTTCTTTGGCATGTATGCATCCGTTTACCCAGAATCATTTACTAAAGTCTACCTTTTCATCATTGAATTATCTCTGTAACTGTGTCAAAAATTAATTGGCCATAAATGTTATAATGTATTTATAGATCCTTACTTATTTTCCATTGATCTATTTACTTATCCTTGTGCTAATATCACAGTGTCTTCATCACTGTGGCTTTATAGCAAATTTAAAATCAAGTAGTGTAAGTCTTTCAACTTTACTCTTTTTCAAAATTGTTTTGCTATTTTTTTTTTTTTTTTTTTTTTTTTTTTTTTGAGACGGAGTCTCGCTCTGTCGCCCAGGCTGGAGTACAGTGGCACGATCTCGGCTCACTGCAACCTCTGCCTCCCTGGTTCATGCCATTCTCCTGCCTCAGCCTCCCAAGTAGCTGGGACTACAGGCGCCCACCACCACGCCCGGATAATTTTTTATATTTTTAGTAGGGACGGGGTTTCTTTTTCTTTTTTTTTTTTTTTTGAGACGGAGTCTCGCTCTGTCGCCCAGGCTGGAGTGCAGTGGCCGGATCTCAGCTCACTGCAAGCTCTGCCTCCCGGGTTTACGCCATTCTCCTGCCTCAGCCTCCCGAGTAGCTGGGACTACAGGTGCCCACCACCTCACCCGGCTAGTTTTTTGTATTTAGTAGAGACAGGGTTTCACCGGGTTAGCCAGGATGGTCTCGATCTCCTGACCTCGTGATCTGCCCGTCTCGGCCTCCCAAAGTGCTGGGATTACAGGCTTGAGCCACCGCGCCCAGCAGGGATGGGGTTTCACTGTGTTGGCCAGGATGGTCTCAATCTTCTGACCTCGTGATCCATCTGCCTCGGCCTCCCAAAGTGCTGGGATTACAGGCGTGAGCCACTGTGCCTGGCCACATTTTTACTTCTTTTATTAAATTTGTTACTATTTTATTCTTTTTGATGGTGTGAAATTGTTAACTTTAATATTATTCATTGCTAGTATATAGAAGTATAGTGTTTATATATTGATCTTGTAACCTTTGACCATGCTAACATCTTTTATTAGTTTCAGTAGTTTTATTATTATCATTGATTCCTTGAAATTTTCTATATACAGAATCCTGTCATCTGTAAATAAAGGCAGTTTTACTTTTTTCCAATCTGGATGCTTTCTTCTCTTTCTTTTCTTTTGCTTGACTGCACCAGCTAGAACATCCAGTAAATGCTGAACAGAACCAACTAGAACATCCAGTACAACGTTGAACACAAGCAACTAGAACATCCAGTACAACGTTGAACAGAAGCAACTAGAACATCCAGTACAACGTTGAACGGAACCAGTTAGAACATCCTTTACAACGTTGAACGGATCCAACTAGAAGATCCTTTATAACGCTGAACGGAACCAACTAGAACATCCGGTACAACGCTGGACGGAACCAGCTAGGACATCCGGTACAACGCTGGACGGAACCAGCTAGGACATCTGGTACAAGGTTGAACGGAAACAAGTAGAACATCCAGTACAACGTTGAACAGAAGCAACTAGAACATCCGGTACAACATTGAACACAACCAGCTAGAACATCCAGTACAACGTTGAACAGAAGTGTTGAAAGCAGACACCCTTGCTTGTTTCCTATTATAGGGGAAAAACATTCAGTCTTTCACGGTTCTGTAGGATGTTAGCTAGGGTTTTTTTAAATGCCCATTATCAAGTTGAGGAAATTCCCTTTTATTCCTAAATGGTTGAGAGTTTTTGCCATGAGTAGATGTTGGTTTTGCTAAATGCCTTTTGCTGCATCTGTTGAAATAGTCATATAGTTTTTGTCTTTTATTATACTGATTTTCAGTGTTGAACCGATCTTACACTCTTGGTATATATTCCATTTGGTCATGTTATAAAATCCTTTTTGTACGTTGCCAGATTCAGTTTACTAACATTTTTCTTAAACAGCTTTATTAAGTTATAATGGATATAGAATAAACTGCACATATTTAAACAATTTGGTAAGTTTTCACACGAGTAAACACCTGCAAAACCAGTTTGAGGAGAAAAAGAGTCCAAGCCTGTTAAGAATTTTTGTGTCTATGTCTATGGTACTACACACCATAGGAATATTGGTGTGTAGTTTTATTTTGTTTTTCCCTTGTGATGTCTTTGTCTAACTAGTATGACAATAATACTGGCTTCATAGAATAAGTTGGGAAGTATTCCCTCTCATCTATTTTCTGAAATAATTTCTGAAGAATTATCCTTTCTTCTTTAAATATTTGATGGAACTCACTAGTGGAGCCATCCACTCCCAGATTTTCTCTGTGGGAAAATTTTTAATTAATTAATTTCTTTTTTTGAGACAGGGTCTCATTCTGTTGCCCAGACTGGAATGCAGTGGTGGGATCATGGCTCACTGCAGCCTCAACCTCTCAGGATCAAGCATTTCTCCTGCCTCAGCCTCCCAAGTAGCTGGGATTACAGGTGTATGCCACCACACCTGGCTAATTTTTAAAATTTTTAATTATTAGGAGTATATAGTAGGTGTATACATTTATGGATTACATGAGACATTTTGATATAGAATGCATATTATTATGCAATGCATAAAAATCACATCAGGGAAAATGGGGTATCCTCAAGCATTTATCCTTTGTGTTACAAGCAATCCAATTATACTTTTAGTTATTTTAAAATGTACAATTAAATTATTTTTGAGTATATCCTGTTGTGCTAGAAAATATTAGGTCTTATTCTTTCTATTTTTTCTACCGAATGACCATTTCTATCCCCCCCCGAGTCCCACTACTCTCCAGCTGCTGGTAACCATCTTTCTACTCTTCATCATCATGAGTTCAATTGTTTTAATTTTTGGCTCCCACAAATAAGT
This sequence comes from Macaca thibetana thibetana, assembly GCF_024542745.1. NCBI lineage: Eukaryota > Metazoa > Chordata > Mammalia > Primates > Cercopithecidae > Macaca > Macaca thibetana. Next base: position 129,315,856 of record NC_065588.1, read on the forward strand.
GAGAATATGTGAAGTTTGTCTTTCTCTGCCTTGCTTATTTCACTTAATATAATGATCTCCAGTTCCATCCATGTTGTTGCAAATGACAGGATCCATTCTTTTTTATGGCTTCCTAGTACTCCATTGTGTATATGTATCACATTTCCTTTATTCATTAACCTGTTGATTGGCACTTCAGTTACTTCCAAATCTTGGCTATTGTGAATAGTGCTGCAATAAACAAGGGAGTGCAGACAGCGCTTAAATATACTGATTTTCTTTCTTTTGGGTACATACCTAGGAGTAGGATAGCTGGATTGTATGGTAGTTCTATTTTTATTTTTTTGAGGAACCTCCAAACTCTCCATAGTGGTTGTACTAATTTACATTCCCACCAAGAGTGTACAGGTGTTCCCTTTTCCCCATAACCTCACCAGCATTTATTATTGCTTGTCTTTTGGATAATAGTCATCTTAACTGGGGTGAGATAATATCTCATTGTGGTTTTGATTTGCATTTCTCTGATGATCAATGATATTGTGTACCTTTTCATATACCTGTTTGCCATTTGTATGTCTTCTTTTGAGAAATGTCTATTCAGATGTTTGGCTTTTTTTTTCTTTTTTTTGAGACAGGTTTCACTCCTGTCATCCAGGCTGGAGCACAATGGTGCAATCTCAGCTCACTGCAACCTCCGCCTCACGGGCTCAAGCAATTCTGCTGCCTTAGCCTCCCAAGTAGCTGAGACTACAGATGCATGCCACTGCATCCGGCTGACTTTTGATATGTTTTGTAGAGACGAGGTTTCGTCATGTTGCCCAGGCTAGTCTCCAACTCCTGGGCTCATGCGATCCACCCACCTCAGCCCTCCAAAGTGCTGGGATTACAGATGTGAGCCATCGCCTGGCCATTTTGCACATTTTTAAATCTCGAAAGGTTAATCTACAATAGTGGTATTATCTGTGGGAGTAATTGGGGAAGCTGCATATCTTGTGACCAATCTACATGTTAGAATTCAGGCTCCTCTCCTCCCCCCAGCTTTGTGGTCTCTCATAGGTTTACAAAGGCAGTTGAGTTTTGGAAAAGGGTTATCATTTAAACTATAACCTAAGTGTCTTCCAAAGTTAGCTTGGCCTAAGCCCAGAAGAGCCAAAGGCGCGTGGGGTCGCGGGTTTGATTAGATTAGACCTCCCCCACGGCAATAATTTTCTCACTGATATAATTTTTGCAAAGGCAGTTTCATTATTGGTGTGGTTCTATTTATTTGTCTTTAACATCTACTATAGTTTCTTCTTTATGAAGTTGGTTACTCTATTATTTGGTGCACTGATTTCCAAACTGTTATTTAACCCTACGAATTGCAGCTTTTAGCTTTACAAAGCGTCCTTTTTTGCTGTGCCTTCTGGTCTGAACCCTATCTTGTTTGATATCAAGACCTCAGCACGCCTGCGTCTCTGCTGGGGTCAGACTCTGACTCAGTTCTACAGGCCCTGGGAAACTGGGCGTCCGGGCTCCGAGGATGGTACTGAACCTGGCGCAGCCGGGGGAGGGTGAACCAGGTGCCGCTGACGGAGCCCCCTCCCAACCTTCCTTTCCTGTCAGGCTGTGCCCCTCTCCAGATACGCTGCAGCCGGAAGTCAGGCCCGTAACTAGGGAGCCTTCGCCGAGGATTGTGGGAGATGTAGTTTTTCCGGGCGCTGTCGCGTCCTGGCGCAGGGACGCATGACGCACTTCCGCGTGCGCCACACACCCTGTCTTAGTCGGGTGCGCGCGTGCGGGGCTGTTTCCGGGTTAGACTCAGTGGACCGAAATCTGGCCAGTGGGTGAACCTGGCTAGCCTCTGTGACCGCGGAGGCGCGGAGCTAAGCGGCTGGGATTATCCGGGGCAGACCAGGGACTTGACCAGCTAAACACCTCCGTCGGTTCGGGGCGTGGACGGAGCCAGGCTAGCCGCCTGCTCTCCCGAGTCAGGGCTGCTGAACGGCACAAATCCATCGGTGCGACTCCTGGTACCCAGACCGGGAGGCCGTCTAGTCACGCGCGCTCCGCGTTGGGCGAGAGCTGAGGAGCCGGCGTCCCTGCGAGCGACTCAGCCCCGGGACGGTCAGGTGCCTGGGGCCCAGGACCCGCACCTGTCTTCGTGCGGACGCATCCCTCGCGGTCTCTCCGCAGCCCGCGGGTCCTGCCCCCTAGGCAGCGCACGAACGTGGGCGTGGGGATGGCCACCAGTTTCCGGCCAGCTTCGTGCTGGGTAAGTAGAGACTTTCCGTGTTTAAAAGTCGACTGGATACTGAGGGTGGCCACGTTGATCTCTGCAGGGTTACTCCCGGGAACTGAGCTCACGTTCACCTGTAATTGTGTCCATAGTTCACTAGACTACCCTCCCCGCCAAACCGAAGCTCCTCTAAAGCTCACCCAAGCTCTGGTCCTGCAGAAACGTGCCTCGTGGTAATCTGTGACGGGCAATTATACAGCACTTCATTGCCAGCTGCGGGCCCTGAAATCTGAGGATCCTCCATCTTTTCGTGTTTTCTACAGAAAGTTGTCTTACGCAGACCGTTGGAACTTCGTTGGAGAAATTACCAGTTCCTCCTCGTTCGTTTGGCCAAATGCTTGTTTATGGAGTGTCTTTTTGTGTGCTGAACTCTAGAGCTGGTGCTGGCAATGCAGAGATAAGTTATGTATGTTCCTGATTTTAGAGGAGCTTTGGTTTGGTGGGGAGGGTAGTCTAGTGAACTGTGGACACAATTACAGGTGTATGAGTAGGGAGAAAAGGCTGGGAGCGGAGCTCGAGAGTCCAAGAGGTAAGGGGCGGGCCAGGGGATCATCTGGACTTTATGAATGATTGACGGAGTGAACCAGAGGGGAGACTTTACAAGGGACTTGATTGCCAAATCCATTGCACTCGGTGAGTGGTGGCGACGACGTTGCCGGATGTTGTGCTCTGCCACTGAGCTATACAGCTGGAGACTAGGAAAGCTGTTAGAAGAGGGACCCTGGGAGAGACTTTCGCAGGTGTTGAATATCCAATACCTATATTTCAGCCTGTAACTCACATGGGAGGTCTAAACTGGAAATATCTAAAGACACCTTACTGTATTCGTGGAAGCTCAGAGTGTGACCAACTAGAACCCTCAAGAGGACCGAGGTGAGGACTCAAGTTAATGAAAGGAAAGGACACAGTGAGGAAGGCTGTGGTGCTAAAGAAGTGAGAGAAAGTTAGGAGTGGATATTTCCCCCCTGTGAGTTTGTTCCTTTGTCAGAGATCAGTTGACTATATTTATATGGGTCTATTTCTGGGCTCTTTATTGAGTTCTGTTGGTCTATTTGTTCTTTCACTAATACCACACTACCACACTGTCTTGATTTTTGTAGCTTTAAAATAAGTGTTTTTTGTTGTTGTTGAGACGGAGTCTCGCTCTGTCGCCCAGGCTGGAGTGCAGTGGAACAGTCACAGCTCATTGCAGCCTCGAACTCCTGGGCTCAAGGGATCCTCCCGCCTCAGCTTCCTGAGTAACTGGGATTACAGGCACGTGCCACCACATCTGGCTAATTAATTTTTTTTTCTTTTTTTGGTACAGATAGGGTCTCACTGTGTTACCCTGGCTGGCCTGCAACTCTTGGCCTCAAGCACTTCTTCCTCCTTGGCCTCTCAAAGCATTGGTGGGATAACAGGTGTGAGCCACCGTGCTCAGCCTAAAAGTCTTGAAGTCAGGTTCATTCTCCCAACTTTATCCTTCTGCTTCAGGATCCTGTTAGCTAATCTAAGTCTTTTGTCTGTCTAAATTTTATAATCAGTTCGTTAACATCTGCAAAATAACTTGCTGGGATTTTAACTGACAGTGCATTGAATCTGTAGATCAGGCTGGGAAGAGCTGAAGTCTTGAATATTGAGTCTTCCTATCCATGAACATGTTATATCTATCTAGTTCTTAGTTTTCATTCAGCAGTGTTTGGTAGGTTTTCTCATATAGATTTTATATAATATCATTATATATTTTGTTAGACTTACGCCTAAGTATTTCATTTTTGTGTGTGCTACTGTAAATGGTATTGTGTTTTTTATTTCATATTCAGCTTACACCTGTGTACAAGAAAGGGGTTGACTTTTGTACGTTAACTTTGTATCCTGCTGCAACCTTGGTATAATCACTTAGTTCCAGGAGTTTTTTGGTGATTTTTTTTTTTTGAGATAGAGTCTCTCTCTGTTGCCCAGGCTGGAGTGCAGTGGCGCGATCTCGGCTCACTGCAACCTCTGCCTCCTAGGTTCAAGTGATTCTCCTGCCTCAGCCTCCCGAATAGCTGGGACTACAGGCTCGTGCCACCACACCCAACTAATTTTTTTGTATTTTTAGTAGAGATGGAGTTTCACCATGTTAGCCAGGATGGTCTCGATCTCCTGACTTCATGATCCGCCCACCTTGGCCTCCCAGAGTACTGGGATTACAGGCGTGAGCCACCGTGCCCAGCCACTATTACTATTTTGAACAGACTAGGTCAACTAAGAATAAGAAAAATTGCTAGGTATGGTCAGGTATGGTGGCTCAGGCGTGGTAGCTCAGGCCTGTAATCCCAGCACTTTGAGAGGCCAGGGCAGGTGGATCACGAGATCAGATGTTCAAGACCAGCCTGGCAAACATGGCGAAACCCTGTCTCTACTACAAATATAAAAATTAGCCAGGTGTAGTGGTGTGTGCTTGTAGTCCTGGCTACTCAGGAGGCTGAGGTATGAGAATCGCTTGAACCCAGGAGGTGAGGGTTGCAGTGAGCCAAGATCGTGCTACTGTACTCCAGCCTGGGTGACAGAGCGAAACTTCATCTCAACAACAACAAAAAAAGAAAAATAGCTAGGCATGGTGGCTGACGCCTGTAATCCCAGCACTTTGGGAGGCTGAGGGCAGGAGGCAACTTGAAGCCAGGAGTTTGAGACCAGCCTGGGCAATGCAGAGACCTTGTCTATACAAAACAACAACAACAACAAAAAACCAAGTGTGCTGGTGTGCACCTGGAGCCCCAGCTACTTGGGAGGTGAGGTGGGAGGATCACTTGAGCCCAGGAGTTCAAGGCTGTCGCACCACTGTACTCCAGCTTAGGCAACAGAGTGAGACCGTCTCAAAAAAAAGATAAGAAAAAAGTTTTAATTTTACTTTCACTTATTCTTTCTTTGATGTTCTCAATTTTTAAAATGTATATCTGTGTCCGGGCCTGGTGGCTCCTCATCTCTGTAATCCCAGCACTTCGGGAGGCCGAGGCGGGCAGGTCATTTGAGGTCAGGAATTCAAGACCAGCCTGGCAAACATGGCGAAACCCTGTCTCTACTACAAATATAAAAATTAGCCTGGTGTAGTGGTGCGTGCTTGTAGTCCTGGCTACTCAGGAGGCTGAGGTATGAGAATCACTTGAACCCAGGAGGTGAGGGTTGTAGTGAGCCAAGATCATGCCACTGCACTCCAGCCTGGGCAACAGAGTAAGACCCTGTCTCAAAAAAAAAAAAAAAAAAAAAAAAAAAGTTGTATCTGTTTCTGACCTGTATTTTCCTTTTCTGCCCAGTTAAGGCAAGTTTACTTGTAACAACAATAAATTATCTTAGTTTTTGAGAAAGTCTTTCTTTACTTTTGAAGGATAATTTTGCAGGGTACAGAATTCTGTTTTGATGGATTTTTTTTTTTTTCTCTAAACAACTTAACTGTTCACTCCATTTTCCTGCTTGTGTGGTTTCTGTAGGTAAGGTATTTTTTTCCCCCTCAGGCTTATCTTTGATTTTTTGTGTTTTAAAAATGGTATGCCTACATGCAGGTTTTTTGGCATTTATCTTCTTGGTATTCTCAGATTTTCCTCCATCTGTGATTTGGTGTCTGACATTACTTCAGCAAAATTTTCAGTAATTATTGTGTCATATATAGATGCTCCTTGACTTAATGATGTGGTTACATCCTGATAAACTCATCATAAATTGAAAATCTCTTTGTCAGAAGTGCATTTTTGACTTATAATATATTCAACTTATAATAGATTTATCCAGGTGGAGCCTCATTGTAAGTTGGGGAATGTACTGAATGTGTATTGCTTTTGCGCTGTTGTAAAATTGAAAAATACTAAGTCAAATCACCATGCGTCAGGCACCGGCTGTCTTTCTTCTGTTCTTTTCCTTTCCTTCGGGTATTTCCATTGTGCATATCTGTACCTTTTATGGCTGTCCACAGTTCTTGGATATTCTGTTCTTTTTTTTTTCCCCAGTGTTCTCTTTGCTTGGAGGTTTGATTTTTTCGCTCAATCTCATGCTGTCTACATAATACATAGCCGATCAAAGGCATTCTTCACTTCTGTACAGTGTTTTTGATCACTAGTATTTCTTTTTTTTTTTCTGTTTGGTTTTTTTTTTTTGAGATGGAGTCTCGCTCTGTGGCCCAGGCTGGAATGCAGTGGCCGGATCTCAGCTCACTGCAAGCTCCGCCTCCCAGGTTTACGCCATTCTCCTGCCTCAGCTTCCCGAGTAACTGGGACTACAGGCGCCCGCCACCTCGCCCGGCTAGTTTTTTTGTATTTTTTAGTAGAGACGGGGTTTCACCGTGTTAGCCAGGATGGTCTTGATCTCCTGACCCCATGATCCACCCGTCTCGGCCTCCCAAAGTGCTAGGATTACAGGCTTGAGTCACCGCGCCTGGCCTCTTTTTTTATTTTTGAGATGGAGTCTCACTTTCTTGCCCAGTCTGGAGTGCAGTGGTGCGATCTGGGCTCACTGCAGCCTCCACCTCCCGGGTTCAAGCCAGTCTTGTGCCTCAGCCTCCTGAGTAGCTGGGACTACAAGTGTGCATCACGGTGCCTGGCTAATTTTTGTATTTTTAGTAGAGACAGAGTGTCACTGTGTTGGCTAGGCTGGTTTTGAACTCCTGACCTCAAGTGACTGCCTGCCTCGGCCTCCCAAAGTGCTGGGATTACAGGCATGAGCCACTGCGCCTGGCCTGCCCATCTATTCTTGCATGCTGCCTACTTTATTCACTAGAGCCCATAACATACTAATCATAGTTGTTTTAAGTTTTCTCTGATACCTTCAACATCCCTATCATGCCTGGTTCTGATGCTTCCCCTGTCTGTGTGTGCTTTTTTTTTTTTTTTTTTTTTTTGAGACGGAGTTCAGGCTGGAGTGCAGTGGTGTGATCTCGGCTCACTGCAACCTCCGCCTCCTGGGTTCAAGCGATTCTTCTGTCTCAGCCTCCTGAGTAGCTGGGACTACAGGTGCACGCCACCGCGCCTGGCTAATTTTTTTATTTTTATTTTTATTTTTTATTTATTTATTTTTTTCTTTGAGATGGAGTCTGCTCTGTTGCCCAGGCTGGAGTGCAGTAGTGCTCTCTTGGCTCACTGCAAGCTCCACCTCCCGGGTTCACGCCATTCTCCGGCCTCAGCCTCCCGAGTAGCTGGGACTACAGGCGCCTGCCACCATGCCCGGCTAATTCTTTTTGTATTTTTAGTAGAGACGGAGTTTCACCGTGTTAGCCAGGATGGTCTCGATCTCCTGACCTCGTGATCCACCTGCCTCAGTCTCCCAAAGTGTTGGGATTACAGACGTGAGCCACCGCACCCGGCCATTTTTTAATTTTTAGTAGAGATGGGGTTTCACCATATGGCCAGGCTGATCTCGAACTCCTGACCTCAGGTGATCTGCCCACCTCGGCCTCCAAAAGTGCTGGGATTACAGGCGTAAGCCACTGTGCCTGGTCACCCTGTCTGTGTTTATTTGCCTTTTAGTATTGCCTTGTCCCTTTTTGTTCGTGGCTGGACATGATGTACTGAGTAAAAAGATTTACTTTTAATAGTACTTTACTAATATGGTGGTGAGATACCGGGAAAGGGGGAGCATTCTGTAGGCCCCTGATTAGGTCTGTCTCTTTGTGAGCCTGTTCCCCTGGACTCCGAACCTCACAAGTATTTCCCAGGCCACCCCCACCCCATCCCTTAGATGGGACAGGATGGAATTTGGTATATTCTTTCCTCAGGTTAGTTAGGCTCTGACAAAACCTTAGTAGATTAGGCTCTGGGAACCTGGTTGAGCTCCTGAAAATAAAACTCAGAAAAGCTTGGGACCTCGTCTCCCTCCACTCCTACCATAAGTGGGTCCCCCTGGACTTTTTTTTTTTTTGAGACGGAGTCTGGCTCTGTCGCCCAGGCTGGAGTGCGGTGGCACGATCTCGGCTCACTGCAAGCTCCACCTCCCGGGTTCACGCCATTCTCCTGCCTCAGTCTCCCGAGTAGCTGGGACTGCAGGCGCCTGCCACCATGCCTGGATAATTTTTTTGTATTCTTTTAGTAGAGACGGGGTTTCACTGTGTTAGCCAGGATGGTTTCGATCTCCTGACCTCGTGATCCACCCACCTCGGCCTCCCAAAGTGCTGGGATTACAGACGTGAGCCACCGCTCCCGGCCCCCTCGGACGTTTTAACTTCAGACACGTACACACCTAGCCTCTGGCAATTTGTCAGTTGCAGTTCAGGTATTTCTATCCTGACACTTTCTCACAGAGGTTTGTGCTCTGGTAAGTACTGTGTTTCTGCCTGTCTCTAATTTTGGGGACAGTGGTTTGCCCTGTATTTTCACTTCTCTTTCAGATCTAAGAAGAGTTGTTGATTTTTCAGTTTGTTAAGCTTTTTACTTGTTGTTAGGACAGAGTGGCTGCTTCCAGGCTCTTTACATGCAGAACTGGAACTATTAATTTTTGATGATACAGTTGCTATTTTTCTACGTTCTCTTAGAACACAATTGTCTCTTATAACCACCCACCCATCCCAATCCCCTTTCTCTCCTCGGAGGTAATCGGTTTGGTGGATATTCTTCTAGGTCTTTCCCTATACATTTTTAATGCAGATGTTTATATCCTTAAAATGTTTGTGTTGGTTTATTTTTGTGAAGTTGTATGATACTCTGTTGTATGAACATTTCATAGTTTGTCTCTTGTAATCATCTATTATCAACATCAGTGTTTAGGTTGTTTTCAGTTACGGGCTATTTTCAATAACACTACTACGAATATTTTTGTACATTTCTTTTGGTAGACATCAGCTGTCATTTCTGTTAGGCACATACCAGGATTTTTCAGCCTCAGCACTATTGACATTTTGGACTGAATAATTCTTTGTTGTGGAGGAACGTCCTGTGCATTGTAGGATGTTGAGCAGCATTCCTGGCCCCGACCCATGTAGGTGCCAGCAGCACTGCCCCACTGTGACAACCGTAAATGGCTCCAGACATTGTCAAATGCCCCCTGGGGGACAAAACCTCCCTCTTACCCATTGAGAACCACTGGGCACGTACTTACGAGTGATACCGTGTCAAATGCCCCCTGGGGGACAAAACCTCCCTCTTACCCATGGAGAACCACTGGGCACGTACTTACGAGTGATACCGTGTCAAATGCCCCCTGGGGGACAAAACCTCCCTCTTACCCGTTGAGAACCACTGGGCGCGTACTTACGAGTGATACCGTGTCAAATGCCCCCTGGGGGACAAAACCTCCCTCTTACCCATTGAGAACCACTGGGCGCGTACTTACGAGTGATACCGTGTCAAATGCCCCCTGGGGGACAAAACCTCCCTCTTACCCATTGAGAACCACTGGGCGCGTACTTACGAGTGATGCCGTTGAGTCACGGCGTACATACATTTACATTTAGTACATACTCTCGGTTTTCCAAAGTGGCGAAATGACTTCACATTCCCAGTACCAGGAATTGAGAGCTGCATTTGCCCTAAATCCTTTTTTATTTTCGTGGAAAAGAGGTTTTCCACTTTTCAAAAGATTGCACCACTGTAGTTGATGTGGGTGTGTTGCGTAGGCGTTAGCAGTATTGCTGTCACCATGTGCTCACTGGACAGTAGCACAACCCCACGAGAAGGGTGGTTTGCTCTACATCCTTAACAGGCTTGTGTTGGCCATTGTCCCGCTGATGCTCATTTCAGGGATCAGTTGTTCGTTTCTAAATATCTCCTTGTTTTTTTTTTTTTAATTCCAATTCTCTTTTTATTCTCTTTATATAACTTCTCTGTATTTTAAATACTTATATAGTTATGTATTATGATAGTTATTTGTAATATTACTTGTCTGCTAACATCGTCTGGATCATCTGTGCGTCTGGATCAATTATCTGCCTATTCCTTTTGTCAGTCATATTTTCCTGCCTCATGTCTCAAAGTTTTTAATTTTTTGCTGACATTGTTTTAAAAGGAATAACCACAGAGGCTAAAGTTTACTGTTGTGGGTTTTTTTTGAGATGGAGTCTTGCGTTGTCGCCCAGGCTGGAGTGCAATGGCGTGATCTCGGCTCATTGCAACCTCCGCCTCCTGGGTTCAAGCAATTCTCCTGCGTCAGCCTCCCCAGTAGCTGAGATTACAGGCACCCACCACCATGCCTGGCTGTTTTGTATATTTAGTAGAGATGGGATTTCACCATGTTGGTCAGGCTGGTCTCGACAAACTCCTGACCTCAGGTGATCCACCCACCTTGGCCTCCTGAAATGCTGGGATTACAGGGGTGAGCCACCACGCCTGACCTTACTGTTGTTTTATATCAGAGGATATTTCCCCTTTTCTCTGTCATGCAGTAGGGGAATGGCTGATCACTTCAGTTTAAACAGGAATTGAGCTGTTTAGGGGCTGGACTCTATTACCTGTGGCTTCGGGTTTCTGGATGGTGTATTTATTGCAGGCTCGTCTCTACTGGTACTTTGTTTCTGGAGCACCTTGAGGCTGTGGGAGACTCAGTCTGCCATTCCAGCCCAGCCTGCAGCTTCTTGCACTGACCAGTACTCAACACATGTCCCATGGGGAAAGCTCACTGCCCACTGGGGCGCATCAAAACCTTCACTGGTTTCTCTTTCCCTATCCTAGTCCTCTGTCTGGGCTGAGCCCTTCCTTCACTGCCCTCAAGCTGAGCAAATGACCCAGGTGGGCAACAGCCAGCAATTTTAGCTCACCTAAGAGCAGCTCTTTTCTCTCTGTAATTTTAGTTTATTTAGTCCTCCTTTCTTCCACAGGTCTCTGGTTTTTTAAAAAATAAGAGTATTTAAAATTTTCTAGTTGTAGCAGCAGTAGTCCAAGCATATGATTTTATTTTACGTTAACGAGAGTTAGAATTATTAGATGAAATACAATGAAAATTTTTCTTGGTATTTTCATTGAGAATTTATCAAATTTGCAAATTAATTTGTGGAAAATTAATATCTTTAATTAATTAATTATTTATTTATTTATTTGAGACGGAGTCTCACTTGCTTTATCACCCAGGCTGGAGTGCTGTGGCACGATCTTGGCTCACTGCCAGCTCTGCCTCCCGGGTTCATGCCATTCTCCTGCCTCAGCCTCCTGAGTAGCTGGGACTACAGGCACCCGCCATCACACCTGGCTAATTTTTTATATTTTTAGTAGAGACGGGGTTTCACTGTGTTAGCCAGGATGGTCTCAATCTCCTGACCTCGTGATTCGCCCGCCTCGGCCTCCCAAAGTGCTGGGATTACAGGGGTGAGCCACTGCGCCCGGCAAAATTAATATCTTTACCGTATAAGTCTACTCATCATAAACATGGCATATTGCTTCAATCTCTTCTGTACTTACATATTTTATCATGTGTATTTTTTGTTAGGTTTTCCTGCATTTTAAATATTTTTATTTCTAAGTACTTTCTAGATTTGTTATGATCACATAGGCATTTTCTTATTATATTTTCTAGTTGGTTACTGCTAATGTACCAAAAAGCTGTTCCTTACTGATTTGTTTAAAAGTGCTACCCTGTTGACTTTTCTTACTGGTTCTCATGATTTTTTTGTTTGTTTGTTTCTTACAAAGAAACATTTGATAGGGACTTCCGAACAGAAGCCATGTCTGTGTCTCAGGTGGTAGCAAGACAAGATGGTGGATCCCTGCACCCCCAGACCCAGGGCATCTAGACCATAGGGAGGGGTGGTTCAGAAGGGATGTGTAGACAGTTGAAGTATGGTTACATCAAGGTTGTTTGACCTAAGGGTAGGATTTATGGTAAGTACCTGCTCTGACACAAGGAACAACAGATGAACTGGAAATCTTCCAGGCCTTCCCAGAACAGTTCATCAGAAGCCCACGTGGTGGATGAGCTTCCAAGCTGGCTTTGGCCTTCACACTTCACCTCCCAACCCAGCTTTTCTATCTTAGGCACCCTCCTCTGAACCTTAGGGAGGGTGCTTGATATGGCATAGCTTTAGCAGCAGTGCATTGCAGTGGAAAACACATCAGGCCCAGGAGGATTCCAAATTAAGGAGATTCACAGGGTTGTTGAATCATTTCTGGTCTTCAGGATACTATGACTTTGGTTTTCTCAGATGAAGTAAAACAATGAGAGATACATAATAATTTGAATAGTAGAAATATAATGCCCGCAAGGATTACAAACGAAAGAGAACTTTTGATTGTGCCGGAACAACAGCAGCAAATAACCTATTCCGTTAATGGGCCAACTAAAAGTATCATGAAGAAAACGAAAACCTCATTCCTTTTTCGGGACTTCTTGTAGCCAGGAAATAATTCAGAATTAGCCCAAATTATAGGCAAATAACAAAAACTCAGAACAGCAATCAGAATCTAAAATTTTCTGTCTCCAGTTTTCCTACTTCTACCAAGAATAAATCATAGCAGGACCAATTTATTTGCAAATAAATTTTGGTCTCATACTTGGCCTGGTTATTTGCATAAGAATGGCAAGAATAGTGACCAGCCATGTAGGCTTCTTTTAAGTTGACTTTACTGGAGCTTTGAGATGGGTGTACTCTCACCCAGACTAGAGCGCAGTGGTGTGATCTCGGCTCACTTCAGTCTTCGCCTCCCGGGTTCAAGCAGTTCTCCTGCCTCAGCCTCCTGAGTATCTGGAATTACAGGTGCCTGCCAGCACGCCCGGCTAATTTTTGTATTTTTAGTAGACAGAGGGTTTCACCATGTTGGTCAGGCTGGTCTCGAACTCCTGACCTCATGATCTGCCTGCCTTGGTCTCCCAAAGTACTGGGATTACAAGCGTGAGCCACCTCTCCCGGCCTTGCTGGAACTTTTATAAGGAATTTTTGATTCGGCTTTTTAAAAGCTTAGAAGGCCAGAAGCCAACCTAAGGATTTGCCGCTCGACTGTGCTTGTAACACCTGTATGAATTCCTGTCTTCTCGAGATCCCAAAATACCATGAGGTTCCTGAGCCTGTTAGAAAGTGACATTCTTTACTTGCCACAGGTCAGGAATCTTTAAGGTGGACAAGGTACCAGGCCAGTCTTTCCAAGGGGCTTTTTATCAGCTCTGTAAATCCAACCTAAATTTCTCAAAGCAGCCTGGTTATATCTGAAAATACGCCATTCCATTTGAGGCCTTGATACAATAACCAGTCTTTCCAATTGTGTCCTTTTGCAAAAGAAAACAGATTCTTGCTGAACTTATATAAATAACCGTATTATCATAAGATCAGAATACTCATGAATAGTTTCCAGATTTTGGAGAAATCAGGTAGAGAGAAAGGTAAATTTTGCTCACAAAAACATACTTTACCCAATTGCTCTAAGCTGTAAATAACTCAGAAAGATTCTTGACTCTTCTTTAATCAGAGCAGCAGCCTTCCAAACAGGATGTCATGTGTTCACCTTGGAACTGCCATCCACAAGTCAAGCAGCTCTTTGCCAGTCGGGTGAGAGCTGTTTATCAGGGACTGTAGAATCCAACAGCTGTTTACATAGTTCCAGAGTCAGTGGAACAGAAGCCATATCTGTGTCTCAGGCAGCTGCAAAACAAGATGGTGGATCTCCACCAGTTCTCATTTTATCTCAGCTGATTCTCTTAGTTTTTTGTTTGTTTGTTTGAGATGGAGTTTTGCTCTTTGTTGCCCAGGCTGGAGTGCAGTGACGTGATCTCGGCTCACTGCAAGCTCCGCCTCCCGGGTTCAAGTGATTCTCCTGCCTCAGCCTCCTGAGTAGCTGGGACTATAGGCGCCACCACCACACCTGGCTGATTTTTTTGTATTTTTAGTAGAAATGGAGTTTCACCGTGTTAGTCAGGATTGTCTCGATCTCTTGACCTTGTGATTTGCCCGCCGCAGCCTCCCAAAGTGCTAGGATTACAGGCGTGAGCCACTGCCCCCAGCCGTCATGTGTTTTTAAAGGAAATGATTTTAATGGTTCATATAAAGTATGATATTTTCTTTTCCTTTCTTTTTTTTTTTTTTTTTTTTTTTTTGAGATGGAGTCTCGCTCTGTCGCCCAGGCTGGAGTGTGGTGGCACAATCTTGGCTCACTGCTAGCTCCGCCTCCCAGGTTCACGCCGTTCTGCTGCCTCAGCCTCCTGAGTAGCTGGGACTACAGGCGCCCGCCACTACACCCGGCTAATTTTTTGTATTTTTAGTAGAGATGGGGTTTCACCGCGTTTGCCAGGATGGTCTCGATCTCCTGACCTCATGATCCACCTGCCTTGGCCTCCCAAAGTGCTGGGATTACAGTTGTGAGCCACTGCTCCTAGCCAAAGTATGATATTTTCTATAGGTTTAGGGAAGAAACACTTTATTGTGTCAAGGAAATTCCTTTTACTTTTAGTTTGCTTTAAATTCTGAGTTTTGAAAGTGTTGATTTTTTTTTTTTTTTTTTTTGAGGGTCAGTCTCGCCCTTGTTGCCCAGGCTGGAGTACAATGGCGTGATCTCAGCTCACTACAACCTCCACTTCCTGAGTTTAAGCGATTCTCCTGCCTCAGCTTCCCGTCACCACACCTGGTTAATTTTTTTGTATTTAGTAGAGACAGGGTTTCACCATGTTGGTCAGGCTGGTCTCGAACTCCTGACCTCAAATGATCTGCCTGCCTCGGCCTCCCAAAGTGCTGGGATTACAGGCATGAGCCACCGTGCCTGGCCAAAAGCGTTGAATTTTATCATGTTCCTTTTGTTATGTCTATTGAGATGATTGACAGTTCTCCATGAATGTGCTAATGTGACTTATTTTATTGTTTTTTGTTTTTTAAAAATGTGGACTATCCTTTAATTCATTGGATAAACTCTTGGTGTAGTTTGCTATGTACGTATGTACAAATACATGCTATGTGTGTATATATATATACACACACACACACAGCATTAGATTTACTTTACTAATATTTTTAAGTATTTTAATCAATGTTAATCATAAATGAGGTTAGATTACAGTTTGTGCTGTCCTTGTTTTGTCTATAGGGTTGTGCACCTTTGTGTGATGCATTATACAGGTGTCCCATCATTTCACAGCTCTATGTCAGATGAAATATACTGGGAATTTTCTGTTCTTTGGATGGTGTTAGAAGTTTTGTTAGTGTGGGACTGTTGCCTTTTTGGGAAGAGTATACTTTTGATCCTTTGACTACTACTTCAGTTTTTTAAAATGATCATCGACTAGTCTGTTTTTCTTTTCTTTTTTTTTTTGAGATGGGGTCTCACTCTGTCATCCAGGCTGGAATGCAGTGTCACGATCTCTGCTCACTGCACCCTCCGCATCCCAGGCTCAAGGAGTCCTCCCGCATCAGCCTCTCAAGTAGCTGGGACTACAGATGTGTGCCATACTCAGCTAATTTTTGTATTTTTTTGTAGAGATGGGGTTTCACCATGTTGCCTAGGCTGTTCTTAATGAACTCCTAGACTCAAGTGGTCCACCCATCTCTGCCTCCCAAAGTACTGGGATTACAGGTATGAACCACCATGCTCTAGCCTGGTTTTCCTAATTCTTGCTGGGGTAATTTTGGTTACTTTTATTTTCATAGAAAAATCTCCACTTTAAGTTTTCCAGTTTATTGGAACAAATGTATAAAAAGTCAGTTCTGCTATTTTGTTTGCTTTGACGACATGAATTTGTTTCCACACTATTGGTATATTAAGGAACAATGTGAGCTTTCCATCTGATTTCAGATAACCCTCTTTCCACCACCATGTAATAACTGGTCATTTTCAAGGTAAAGTGTCATATTTATTGTAGTGTTTATATGTTTGTTAACCATTTAGCATGTATAAAACTGCTACTGTTTTTATCACGTTCTAGGTTCTCTTTTTGTGTGTCACCGGTATTATGCCTTTACCCCATTTTTCCCATAAGCCCTATGGCTTTTTATGCAACTGAATGGTGTGATGTTTTGCAGCGTGTGCATCCCGTTACAGTAGAACTGTTTATCATAATCTCTTGTGAAATTTTAAGTCTCTTAGAGTTTGTGGACTGCTTCTTGGTCATAAAATTTTCTTTTAAAATTTTCTTTTGATCATGCTAGGTCAATTCAAAATTTTTACCATTATTTTGTATTTTATTTTTATTCTCTTATTTATTTATCCATTTTGAGATGGAGTCTTGCTCTGTCGCCCAGGCTGGAGTGCAGTGGCGCGATCTCGGCTCACTGCAGCCGCCACCTCCTGGGTTCGGGTGATTCTCCTGCCTCAGCCTCCCGAGTAGCAGGGATTACAGGCGTGCGCCGCCATACCTGGCTAATTTTTGTATTTTTAGCAGGACGGGGTTTCGCCATGTTGGCCAGGCTGGTCTTGAACTCCTGACCATAGGTGATCTACCCACCTCTGCCTCCCAGAGTGCTGGGATTACAGGCAGGAACCACCATGCTCAGCCTATTTTTATTCATATCAAGCTTAAAGAAATAGTAAAAGGCTTTAAATAAAATAGATAACAAGCCTCCTGGTCTACTTGCTGCTCCTGGTCTACCCACTCTTTGCTCTGCACCTTTCCTCTTCCATCCTGTGTCCCCAGAAGCAGCTGCTTTGGGCTCCATTTCCTCTTCTGGTGTAGACCTCAGCTTCTAATATGGTCACATCGACGTGATGTGTTTCATGTTTCTTCTCCCTCAGATTTAAAGTAACCAGCTTGACGAGTGGCCTGAACATAATAAGGGCACAGTAGTGTCTTCATGTTTCTCATCACAGTCTCAGGCTTGCTCTGTCAGCCCTTTCTTCCCTAGTGGTCGTTGTGAGGAGAGCTGATGATGCTCTGATCACAGTCTTGTTTGTTATTAACTCTCAGTTACTTTCAGGTATGGGAAAGTTCAGGCCACACTCTCACTCCAAGCTCTTGTACATCCTGTCATTCTAGCCTGCACAGGGGAGATGGAGGAGGCTTGTCTGTATTCCCACCCCATTTACTTGTTGCCCTCCGGTGGGGGCTCCTTCTGGGTTGGGATGGGAAGATCGGTGGTTAGAGGAGAAGATACAAAGGCCCGTGTTGTGTGGTGGTCAGTACCCAGTGTTATGACGGGCATCTGTGGGGTTTGTGGGGCTTGGTTAGAGCCTCTGACAGGGCTCTACCCAGCAGTTCCGTGATGTATGTGATTCTTTCTCTCACTGCTTGCAGACTCACCCAGAGGTCCACTCACTGCCTCTTCCCCTGGGGTCTCCCTCCTGCAAGTAGTGCTGCCGAGGAGGGGCCTGCTAATGAGCTCAAGTGTCAAGTTCAGGAATCTTCTGGGTGTTCTTTGGGCCCAGGGAAACAGTGCCCTGCCTGAGGTGAGCTGCAGGGAGACGGTGCCCTTCCTGAGGTGAGCTGCTGAGCCCTCACTCCCCTGCTGCCTTTTAAAAGTCCCCCTGCAGTCTGCCTTCAGAATTTTTTGCAGGAAAGCAGTTATCGGATCCTTGTTTACTTAAATTCTTAAGCACATGTCAGTTCCTTCTGAAAAGTCCCCAGATGTAGCCTGATCAGTTCTTGCAGACGTCCAGGTTGTGTGTGGGGCGCTTGCACAGTCCCCTTTTCTTGGAGCCCCTCGTGTTTGAGAGGATGGATACCGGCTTCCCTTTATTCCCACGTGTTCCTAGCAAGGTCACTTTTCTCCTTCAGTGACTCACTTCTGTGGACTGCTTTCTGGTTGGATCTCCCCCATCTTCAGTCATTCATGGACCAGTTATTCACTATCTTCTTTCCTCCCTTTGTTATCCCCAGGCTTCTCCACCTCTTTAAAGGGGAAGTTCTGTAGTTTGCTTGGCCAGGCTGCTTGGTGTCCTCCTGGCCCCCCTTCTGTCTCTAAGCGTGCCACGGTGTCTCTATGAGGTTGTGTTCTGGCTCTGTCCCCACAGGATGCCCAGAGTCCAGCCACTGCTTATCATCCCCATCGCTGTCACCTTGGCCCAAGCCGCCTTCTTCCATTGGACTAACACAGTTGCCTCCTAACTGGTCTCCCCGGTATCTCCTCTTACAACCCCCTCCGTCTTCCACAGCAGTCAGGGTGATCTCCTCAAAATACGAGTCAGAGCGAGAAGCCTTTCATTGCCTTCTCACAGCACTTGCATTTCTGCCCGGATATCATCTCATCAGAGAGCTGCCCTGATCCCCCTGTCTGAAACAGCACCCGTGCCTCCCTCTCTCTCATGACCCTGTCCCTTACCTGCTCGGATTTTTCGTTTGTTTGTTTTTTGTTTTGAGACAGAGTCTTGCTGTGTCACCCAGGCTGGAGTGCAGTGGTGCGATCTCTACTCAACTGCAACCTCCACCTCATGGGTTCAAGCGATTCTCCTGTCCCAGCCTCCCGAGTAGCTGGGATTGCAGGCGTGCACCACCACATCACGCTAGTTTTTGTATTTTTAGTAGAGACGGAGTTTCACCATGTTGGCCAGGCTGGTCTCGAACTCCTGAGCTCAGGTGATCCGCCCGCCTTGGCCTCCCAAAGTGCTGGGATTACAGGCGTGAGCCACGGTGCCCAGCCTGGATTTTGTTAAGAGTACTTAGCACCACTGGCATGTTAGGTAGTCATGTGTTGGCTGAGTAACACCCACCCTGGAGACCCTAGGTGGGTGGGACCTGGGAGCCTAATTCGTATACTGCTTTTAGCTATTTTCAGTTCACACCTCGTTGTCCTCATGCAGGATGACTGTTCCCAGAGCTTTTAGGGCTTCTGTGGGAGAGATGGTTTGCTGTGCATCAGCTTACCTCTGGAGAGCTTCTGCTCAGGGAAGTCAGTTACCAGATTTTTGGCTTACTGTTTATTAAAAATTTATCAAAATATCTTACTGGCTTCTGTTTACGTAGTTCCCTTTTTTCTTAGAGGTGTGTTTGTGCATGCTATATTCCTGTATGTAATTTAAATGAGTCTCAGATAGAGGAGGATACTGATATGACGTCATGTTTAAATCTTCTCTCCATTCTCTCTGTTCCTACTTTCAAATCACATTTAGTCTCCACCTCAACCTCCCTAATAAATCTTACAGCTTTGTAGGTGTTTTGATTTGTGAAATTATATATTGTAGAAAAGCCATCTAGCATAGAAGAATCATGGCCGAGTATTGGTGAGCCAGTAGGGATGGTGACCCACGCGGAGGTGCCTGAGCAAGAGGAGCTGTTGGCTGTAGTGAGACCTTCATGCTACTTGGGATGCATAAGAAATGCCTTTAGCGGCCGGGCGCGGTGGCTCAAGCCTGTAATCCCAGCACTTTGGGAGGCCGAGACGGGCGGATCACGAGGTCAGGAGATCGAGACCATCCTGGCTAACACGGTGAAACCCTGTCTCTAAAAAATACAAAAAAAAAAAAAACTAGCCGGGCGAGGTAGTTGGGCGCCTGTAGTCCCAGCTACTCGGGAGGCTGAGGCAGGAGAATGGCGTGAACCCGGGAGGCGGAGCTTGCTGAGATCTGGCCACTGCACTCCAGCCTGGGTGACAGAGCGAGACTCCGTCTCAAAAAAAAAAAAAAAAAAAGAAATGCCTTTAGTTTAAGCCCCTTGAGTTAAACTGATGTAAAAATGCAATTATTTTGTGCTAATTCTGTGAGTATCAGCTTTCATTGATTTAGCATTTACCTGATATCTTTTTTCATTTATTGTCTAATTTGTATTTTTTTCTTTGGTGTATCTCATGAGTTTCAGACTGTCTTAGTTATGTTTTCAGTATGTTTCTTCTAACATGAATGTGTTCTTTGTCAGTCGGTTTTTTCTCTACTGTTTTGGAAGCTCTACTTCCTCCGTGCTCCCTCCCTACATTTTAGTGCTCGATTGTCTCTTAAGTCATTCGCAGACCCACTGAACGTTTCCCTTTAAACCAAAGTCTATGCAGTTGCATTTTCTCTTTTCCCAAGTGAAAGATGTTTCTTTATACCTTCATTTTCTATGATTCTCATCTATTTGCATCACACACATGCTTAAGTCATATAGCTGATAATAATTTTAGTTCAGATGTGTTTGAATCAATATTTAGATTTACGTTCTGCTGCTCCACCAATTCTTTCTGTGTCTTAATGTTGTCTGTATAGGGTGTATTTTTTTTTAATTTAAAAAAGTTGTTAAATTTTTTTTTAGAGACAGAGTCTGGTTCTGTTGCCCAGTGTAAAGTGCAGTGGCACAGTCATGGCCAACTATCGCCTCAAACTGCTGTGCTCAAACCATCCTTCCACCTCAGCCTCCTGAGTAGCTGGGACTACAGGTGTGCACCACCATGCCCACACATTTTTTGTTACTTGTAGAGATGGGGTCTAACTATGTGACCCAGGATAGTCTCAAACTCTTGGCCTCAAGTAATCCTCCTGCCTCAGCCTCCCAAATGCTGGGATTATAGGCATGACTACCACACTTGATGGATATAAATTTTCCAGGTGCTTGTATATTTGAAAATGTCTTTTATTTTCCCTTATTCTTGCCTTTTAGTTTGGCTGGTATAAGATTTCAGCATCAGCATTGTTTTTTCTCCGTACTTTATTTCTCTCCCACTTTCAGGAAACATTGTTCTTTCCTTTTAGTTGGTTATCAGGTGTTCTCTATTTACTTTATTTTCAGACGTTTCATTACCATCTGCTTAAATTTGGACCTTTTTTTTTTTTTGGTTGACTTATCTTGCATTTCAATTGGTAGGTTTTTTATCACGTGAACTGCTGTATTTGTCTTCACTCCGGGAGAATTTTCAGGCCGTATTTCTTTGAACATTGCCCTATTATTTCTCTTATTTATATAAACCTACATTGGCAATTTTTCTATAAACTAGGAAAATCATTCCAGACTTATTTATTTATTTATTTGAGACAGAGTCTCGCTCTGTCGCCCAGGCTGGAGTGCAGTGTCATGATCTTGGTTCACTGTAACCTCTGCCTCCCTGGTTCAAGCGATTCTCCTGCCTCAGCCTCTTGAGTAGCTAGGCTTGCAGGCACCCGCCACCACGGCTGGCTAATTTTTGTAATTGTAATAGAGATGGGGTTTCACCATGTTGATCAGGCTGGTCTTGAACTCCTGACCTTGTGATCTGCTTCCCTCAGCCTCCCAAAGTGCTGGGCTTACAGGCATGAGCCTCTGTACCCGGCCTCCAGGTTTATTTTGTAGTCTAGCTCTTACCTGTTCACCCATTGTAGCCATCGCTATGGTTTGAATGTATCTTTCAAATTTCATATGTTGGAAATTTAATTCCTAAATTTATTCGTTGATGATATTTGGAGGTAGAAGGTATTTAGGATTTGACAAGGTCATCAGGGCAGGGACCCTATGATGGGATTAGTAGCTTTATAAGGATAGGAAGGGAGACCTGAGCTGGCATGCTCCCTGTCTCTCATCATGTAATGCCTTCTACCAAGTTACGACACAGCAAGAAGGCCCTCACCAGATGCCAGCACCATGCCTGTGGGCTTCCCGGCCTCCAGAACCTTGAGCTAAATGAACATTTTTCTTTATAAATCACCCAGTTTCTGGTATTCTGTTATAAAAATAGAAAACAAAGACAGCAATCTTTTCTGTGTCTGAAATATTTGCAGTTCCTTGAATTGACCAGGCTCTACCGTGTGTTCTGTGTGATGCTTGCTCCTGGTACAGGGACTGCAAATTATGTTCCAATCTATTTTTTTTTCTTTCTTTCATAATAGATTTGCCAGTTTTTCAGTTGGGCATATACAGAAACAGACTCCATTTCTGAATTTCCCTGCTGTTCCCTCCCAGCCCCCACTCTTTGCTGTTGCTTAGAATGCAGATGTGATGACTAGAGCCATCTTAGACTGGGTTGCCCTGGAAGTGGAAGCCGTGTAAGGTGGAGCAGAGATGGAAGCCCCAGACCAATTGCCTTCAGACTCCTGCAAGTAGAAGGATAAACTCTCTTGTTTATCCCCCTGTTCTCAGTTGAACCTCGTCCACACACCTCCTGAATTGCCCTTTCCACCCCAACTTCTTGAGGAACACATCATGAATCTTCTAAGACTACTTGAGTGGCTCTCTTCATTCCTGTGCAAAATGTACCCTGGATGTTTTTACCAAGGACTCAGAACACCTTATTTTGTTTGCATGTATAAATGTTCATTCCTATCTACAAGATAGAAAGCTTCTTGAAGACAGAACTGGATTTTATTCATCCTGAAATCTTCAGGACCCAAGAGAGTACTGGCAAATAGAAGCTCCTTGATTGATTTTTTTTTTCTTTTTTTTCTTTTGAGATGGAGCTCACTCTGTCGACCAGGCTGGAGTGCAGTGGCGCGATGTCGGCTCGCTGCAACCTCTGCCGCCCGGGTTCAAGTGATTCTCCTGCCTCAGCCACCTGAGTAGCTGGGATTACAGGTAGCCTGCCACTGCGCCTGGCTAATTTTTGTATTTTTAATAGAGACAGGGTTTCACCATCTTGGTCAGGCTGGTCTTAAACTCCTGACCTCGTGATCCTCCTGCCTTGGTCTCTGAATGTGCTGGGATTACAGGCGTGAGCCACCATGCCCAGAACTCCTTGATTGATTTTTAATTCTCTCACAGAGTAAATGCTAAACCGGACACAGGAAATAGTCGGTAGAGGAACATTTTTCCCTTCCCAGTTCCTCTGCATCTTTTCCACATCACCTAATGTAATTGCATCCAATTGAACAGGGTGTGTGTTATTTCAGGGATTATTGTCGTTCAAGGATATATCTATGGAATTCACCTGGGATGAATGGCAGCTACTGGATTCTACACAGAAGTACCTATACAGAGATGTGATATTGGAAAACTATCATAACCTGTTATCAGTGGGTAAGTACTCCGTCTCAACATCAC
This sequence comes from Macaca thibetana thibetana, assembly GCF_024542745.1. NCBI lineage: Eukaryota > Metazoa > Chordata > Mammalia > Primates > Cercopithecidae > Macaca > Macaca thibetana. The sequence continues at coordinate 129,338,798 of NC_065588.1, forward strand.
ATCACTCAGATAGTGAGTAATAAATTGCCATCCCTTTTTTTGTTGTTGACCTACTCTGGGATCTCTGAAGTGCTTAATGATTATGAACTTGAACTTTAGGGGTCAAATTTCCTTCGTCCCTATTTGTCCCTCACTTCCTAATTGTAATCTTTCCCCAAGTGAGATGAGCAGTTTTACTCTGTAGCTCTTGATTCCTCGGTCCTGTCCCTAACAGCCTGGTCCCCACCCTTTGTGATTTCCCATCAACAGGGTATCATGGTACCAAGCCTGACTTAATCTTCAAGTTGGAACAAGGAGAAGATCCATGGATAATAAATGCCAAAATTTCCAGGCAGAGCTGTCCAGGTGGGTGAGTGAGAATGAGGAAGGTGGGAGGCATGGGAGTGAGCTGGTGAGTACCTGAGGAGTGGGCACTCGCAGTGTTGTCTTCAGAAATTCTTCTGGAAGTCCTTGAGCTACTGGAGCTGACTCAGGATGAAGCCAGGAGCTCCTCAGATAAGGAAATCTCCGTCACTCTTCATATATTTGGGTTTTCTCCCCCTCACTGTTGAGAGGCAGGCAGGCCCCTCTTCCCTGAACTCTGCTCCAGGCTTGCTTTTGGGTAAGTTTGCCTCCTCCCCACGGTCATGGTCATGGGTTTCATTGGGCATCAAGACCTTTAGGGGATTTCTTTTTCCCCTCACTTGGTGTGGCTCGTGGCCCTCTATTTCCCTTTCTTTTATTTCCTCCTTTGCCTTTCACAGTTAAATCCCCTAGACTTGACTCACAGTCTTAGCCCTGATGTCCCCTGTATCTTTGAGTGATTTTATACACCTTCCACTTCCCTTTTGCGTTGTCCAGAGGGGTATTTTTTCCAGTTTGGGTCTCCTCTCCTATGTTGTAACTGTCGAAAGACTCTTCCATTCTGAAGGTTTAAGCTTTCACCCCAGTGTTGTAACATCAAAATTGAGGTCTTTCTCTTTGGCACTTGAGTCCTGGGTTTTACCTGCCTGTAGGAGCGCTACCCCATGCTTTCCCAGACTTTACTCTCAGTTTCAGAAATGGGGATTTCCTTCTAAAATTACCACTCTTCCTCAAAAGAAATAGCCAGAGTCCTTCATTTTCTTCCACAAGTTTCTTTCTTAGTGTTTCCATCTCTAAGGAGCAGTACCATCTTGCCATTCAAGCTGTTGACTCCTCCCCTTCTATGCTCCCACATTCAGTCCCTCAGCAAATCATCTTAGTTCTCTCCCATATGTTCCAAATTTCCTCAATTCCAGACATGTGTTAGGCCATTCTTTCATTGCTATAAAGAAACACCTGAGACTAGGTAATTTATAAGAAAAGAGGTTTAATTGGCTCAGAGTTCTGCAGGCTGTATGGGAAGCATGGCAACATTTGCTTCTGGGGAGGTCTCAGGTAGCTCCGGTCATAGTGGAAGTCAAAGCGGGAGCAGGCACATCACATGGTGAAAGCAGGAGCAAGAAGAGGTGGGGAATGTGCCACATAATATCAAATGACCAGATCTCACAAGAACTCACTGTCATGAAGACTGCACCAAGCCATGAGGGATCTGCTCCTGTGATCCGGATGTGAACACTTCCCACCAGGCCCCACCTCCAGCATGGGAGATTATAATTCAACTGAGACTTGGGCGGGAATAGGTATCCAAATTATATCAAGAAGTGTAGTTCAAATTATCTCATTCTGGACTGCTGCAATAACTGTCTAAAGTATTTCTCTGCCCTTTTCTTACTTTTTACAGAACAGTCAAACTGATCTTTTAAATGCAGAAGACTGAGATTTTCTGTAATTAAAAACCTTTAGGCTGGGCACAGTGGCTCACGCCTGTAATCCCAGCACTGTGGGAGGCAAAGGCGGGCGGATCGCTTGAGCTCAGGAGTTTGAGACCAGCCTGGCCAACAAGTGAAACCCCATCTCTACTAAAAATACAAAAATTAACTGGGTGTGGTGGCGAGTGCGTATAGTCCCAACTACTCAGGAATCTGACATGGAGGATCACTTGAACCCAGAAGGTCTAGGCTGCAGTGAGCCAAGATTGCTCCACTGCACTCCAGCCTGGATGACAGAGCAAAGACCCTGTCTCAAAAAAAAAAAAAATCTTAGAAATGTAAAGAACTTTTTGCCATGGTTTTGAATAATTTGGTTCTGCTTTCATTCATTCACTCAGTGGGTTTTAGCTATCCTGGCCTTTTTCTATTTCTTAAACTCTGTCAGTCAGGCTTCCTCCTCAGGAACTTTGTACTTGGTGCTGTGGCACGATCTCGGCTCACTGCAACCTCTGCTTCCCGGGTTCAAGTGATTCTCCTGCCTCAGCCTCCCTAGTAGCTGGGATTACGGGTGCCCGTCACCATGCCTGGCTAATCCAAGTGCCAGTTTTAAACCTCTATTTTAAAAACTATTTTTGATTACTGGTAATTTGCTGCCAGTTTTCACGAGGGGCCTATTTTGGTCTGTTTTGATTCAGTTCCCTTGCCCCCATGCTTGGTCAGTATTTCTTTTGAACCAATGTGGTAGACTTGTTACCAAAAGAGAAAGGTTGATTACATGACAGTCCTAATACTGTTTAATTCCATATCAGGTTTATGTTATGATTCAAAAAGGTATCTTTTGTTTGTTTTTTGTAGATGGGTGGGAAGAATGGTACCAGAACAATCAAGATGAGCTTGAAAGTATTGAAAGAAGCTATGCTTGTAGTGTGTTGGGAAGACTTAATCTGAGCAAAACCCATGATTCTTCAAGACAGAGACTCTATAACACACATGGGAAAAGTTTGACACAAAACTCAGCTTCAAGCAGAAGTTATTTGAGAAGGAATTCTGATAAGTTTCCTGGTTATGAAGAACCATATTTTCTTAAGCATCAAAGAACTCATAGCATAGAAAAAAATTGTGTGTGTAGTGAATGTGGGAAAGCTTTTCGTTGTAAGTCACAGCTCATTGTACATCTCAGAATTCATACAGGAGAGCGGCCTTATGAATGCAGTAAATGTGAAAGAGCCTTCAGTGCCAAGTCAAACCTTAATGCTCATCAGAGAGTTCATACAGGAGAAAAACCCTACTCATGTAGTGAGTGCGAGAAGGTCTTCTCTTTCAGGTCACAGCTCATTGTCCATCAGGAAATTCACACAGGAGGGAAACCCTATGGCTGCAGTGAATGTGGGAAAGCCTACAGTTGGAAATCACAGCTTCTTTTACACCAGAGAAGTCACACAGGAGTGAAACCCTATGAATGCAGTGAATGTGGGAAAGCCTTTAGTTTGAAGTCTCCATTCGTTGTACACCAGAGAACGCACACAGGAGTGAAACCACATAAATGCAGTGAATGTGGGAAAGCCTTTAGGAGTAAGTCCTATCTCCTTGTTCACGTCCGAATGCATACAGGAGAAAAACCCTACCAATGCAGCGATTGTGGGAAAGCCTTCAATATGAAGACACAGCTCATCGTACATCAGGGAGTTCACACAGGAAATAATCCTTACCAATGCGGTGAATGTGGGAAAGCCTTTGGTAGGAAGGAACAGCTCACTGCACATCTGAGAGCTCACGCGGGAGAGAAGCCCTATGGATGCAGTGAATGTGGGAAGGCTTTCAGTAGCAAGTCATACCTTGTTATCCATAGGAGAACACACACCGGAGAGAGACCCTATGAATGTAGTTTGTGTGAGAGAGCTTTTTGTGGAAAATCACAGCTGATTATACATCAGAGGACTCATTCAACGGAGAAACCCTATGAATGCAATGAATGTGAAAAAGCCTACCCTCGGAAGGCATCACTTCAAATACACCAGAAAACTCATTCGGGAGAGAAACCTTTTAAATGCAGTGAATGTGGAAAAGCCTTCACTCAGAAGTCATCTCTCAGTGAGCATCAGAGAGTTCACACTGGAGAGAAACCGTGGAAGTGCCCTGAATGTGGGAAATCCTTCTGTTGGAATTCAGGGCTTCGTATACATCGCAAGACTCATAAATGAGAAATCGGAATGATGCAATGTGAGAAACTGATGTTCAGGAGACTTCGGATAATATAGACAGGATTTACAAGCAGGAGGCCCTAAAACTACACTCATGTCAAAAATCAGAGAGGAGAGAGACCAATCATATTTGGGATGAGTGTAAAAGCTTTCAGAAATAAGTTGCAAATCTTTGTAGATGAAAATAGTGGAAGGAATGCGGAGCAATAAGTGTATCAGATGTTGTAGTATCATCATGAAGATTCAGAGAATTTACACGAGGAACACCTTATAAGTCCAATAAATTAGGGAAGCATTTTCCCGTTGAAAGTGTGTTCCATGGAAAGTCACATTCCAGATTTGAAGCTGTGTTTTTGTAAAATAAAATCTCATTATGAACAGTTGACTTTTCATGGTGGAGTATAAAGTTGTTTTTTAAAAAATATATGAATAATGTTCAGGAAAAACAGGGAACAGATTCTTAAAAGTTAAGGGATATTTCATATGACTTCCCTAAGTTAACACTGAAAAGTATTTCTAAAATTTTTAGTATTTTATATTTTAACGTAACTTGTTCTGTCTATCTAACTATATATATATATATATTTGATAGTTTGTGGAATAATATCCCCCAGTATTTTCCATATTAAATGCTAATTGTCTTTTCTTTTTCATAAGCAGATCTGGTGTTTATTACAGGGCTGCCGCTTAAGAGAACTCATTGTAATGAACGTTTATTATATTTTGCAGTTCCGTGCCTGTTGTCCATTGATTGACATGAGCACCCTTGTTTTCTCTGGAGAAATACCTCCCCTCTCTGGGGTGCTTCCTGTGGTAGTGTCTTTCAGGTATCCGTTCCACTAGCTACAGGTGAGCATTTTACCCATTGTTGGATAATGGTAATCTCTTTTTCAGAATTTTGAGTCTGTAATTCATTCACACGTGAACCAGAAAATGTGGGAACTCATTCAATCTTGTCCCAGAATTCTGTTGAGAACATCCATTCATTCTGGCTAATTGATTACAAGAATAACTGTGGATACTATCCCTTTAGAACCTGCTTCTCTGATCTTCTGTTGTTTCCTCACTTCTCAATAAAAATGTCTTTTACTTTTTGTTGTTTGGGTTTTTGTTTTTTTTTCTTAAGAAGAATGACTTTCTATTTATTTTTTATTTTTTTGAGACTAAGTTTTGCTCTTGTCCCCCAGGCTGGAGTGCAATGGCGTGATCTCAGCTCACTGCAACCTCCGCCTCCCAGGTTCAAGCAATTCCCTTGCCTCGTCCTCCTGAGTAGCTGGAATTACAGCTGCCTGCCGCCATGCCTGGCTAATTTTTGTATTTTTAGTAGAGACGGGGTTTCACCATGTTGGCCAGGCTGGTCTTGAACTCCTGACCTCAGGTGATCCGCCCACTTCAGCCTCCCAAAGTCTTGGGATTACAGGTGTGAGCCACCATGCCCGGCCGGCTTTCTATTTCTTGTAACCTAAGGGCTTTAACTGATAAGTTGTTGCCTTGGTAACATGTAGTTGACAAAGTGGGGTATATGATTTAGGTTTGTCTGTTTTTCCTGAGACAAGAAAATCCCATTCTTGTTTATATTTGAAGATAGCAACTTTTAGCCCATCATGTGAACTAGTGTTATTGTTTCTGTACACCTAGAATGTTGTAGTCCCTGATGCTGAAATTTTGGAAACACCGAAGAACTATAGCCTTTTAAGAATTTTAAATTTATGAGAAAATCTGAGATGGGACAGAGATGGCTGATTTTGATCGTGCTAGATCTTAGATCATAAGAATGCCAGGCCTGAAGCCCTGAAATCTCATCTCAGGTTGGAGTGTCAGACTCAGCAATTTTGACATTGCTGTAAAAGTTTCTTACAGCTGTGGGAGTGAGATGGTGGGAATCAAATAGTATATTTGGCTTGGTGAATTAAAGTCAGTTCACCTCAAATGTTTACTAAATTCCTTAATGTAAACATGCATTGAAAAAGTTATCCATATTCTCCGCTTACCCCCCGCCAAAAAAAAGTTATCCCTTGATAATTTGAATAGGAATATCTGGGAAGAACCTGAGGACTCGGCCTAGCAAACTCTTCTGATGTACTTTGCACTGCAGGTGCTTCATTTAAGGATATAGACTAGATGTTGGCAATATATAAAATTCAAACTTGAGTGTCCATAAATAACTGTTGTTAGAACATGGCTAAATATATTTGTGTATTATTTGACTGCTTTTGCACAGCAATGGCACAGTTGAGTAGCTGAGGTATAAAAAACCTGCCACCTCCTGATATAAATAGAACCCCTTCCCTTTTCTGGGAAAATGTGGAATTTGCCTTGCAGGAGGAAACTTATTCTACCAATTCCCCATGGCTTATTTTTACCAGTTTGGTAACAAGAATCTACACTGAACATGCCCTGGGATGGGATTGCTCATTTAGGGAATAGGTAGAATTCATAGAGCATTGCAGGAATGAGTAATATATCCAAACTTCTCAACATGACAAAACCCAAGGCAACGTGACAAAACCCTGTCTACAAAAGTTTTTTAAAAGCTGGGTACAGTGGTGCACACCTGCAATCCCGGCTCCTCAGGAGGTTGAGGCAGGAGGATTGCTTGAGGTCAGGGGTGCAGTGAGCTGCACTGCACTCCAGTCTGGGCAACAGGGAGACCCTGTCTCAGAAAAAAAGTCGGGGGAGCGGGTAGATATTTGTGAAATCCTTTGAGGGTGTTCAGTGAGGGCAGTTACTTACAGCATATACTTGGTGCGCTGACACCCAGCAGTGATGATGGTTTTGTTTTTTGTTTTTTTTTTTTTTTGAGACGGAGTCTCACTCAGTCGCCCAGGCTGGAATGAATGGCACCATCTTGGCTCACTGCAAGCTCCGCCTCCTGGGTTCAAGTGATTCTCCTGCCTCAGCCTCTCGAGTAACTGGGATTACAAGGCTCATGCCACCATACCCGGCTAATTTTTGTATTTTTAGTAGAGATGGGGTTTTACCATGTTGGCCAGGCTGGTCTTGAATTCCTGACCTCAGGTGATCCACCTGTCTTGGCCTCCCAAAGTTCTGGAATTACAGGCATGAGCCACCACACCTGGCCATGATGATGGTTTTAAAAGTTAGCTGCAGCAGCTAGGGCAAGACCAGATCCAACACTGGCTCATGGCAAGGGGAAGAACAAATGTCAGGAACTTTGCCATAATCTAGAAGAAAGAATGGTAATGCTTTGTGACATGCTGGGATTGAATCCACTATGTGTTCCTAAGACCCTAAGCCTTCTCCCTCCACCAAGACCCAACACAAATGTGTTATTGAAAGTAGTAGCTGCTGGCTGGGCGTGGTGGATCACCCCTGTAATCCCAGCACTTTGGGAGGCCAAGGCGGGTGGGTCATGAGGTCAGGAGATCAAGACCAGCCTGGCTAGCACGGTGAAACCCTGTCTCTACCAAAAACACAAAAAATTAGCCAGGTGTGGTGGTGGGCACTTGTAGTGCCAGCTACTTGGGAGGCTGAGGCAGCAGAATGGTGTGAACCCGGGAGGCGGAGCTTGCAGTGAGCTGAGATCGTGCCACTGCACTCCAGCCTGGGTGACAGAGCGAGACTCCGTCTCAAAAAGAAGAAAGTAGTAGCTGCTCTCCCTAGGCCGGGAATGTGGGTGAGAGCATCTGTTAATCAAATCCATCATCTCTTGGAGGATACTGTTCTTTCAGAAGACTGGTAATGGCCCTTAACAACTAAACTAGGTTGGTTTGATTAGTGTAGGGTGGTAGGGTGGGCATGGTAATGAGGTCTCCAGTTGATTGTTAATTGTGAACTCTAAGAATGGAATTCAACCCATTTAAGGATTTTTCTGTAAAATCGAAGCATCTGATGTAACAGGCAACATGAGTGCCATGGCCCCCAGCCCAACTTGCATACTTGCTTCAAAGAGCCCATGTTCCTTGAATTAGCCATAGGCCATATACTGTTGAAGAAAGAATATAATGTGAACCTATTTCCTGTCATTTTTAGGGTGCTATACTCATAACCCAAGTAGCTTCAGAGGCTGTTGAATACTAGCTCCGACCTCACATATCAGATCATAATACTGTGATCTGATGAGCCAAGTCGGAGTTCTGATCCAAGGAATGTGGACCATTGAATCTTCTCCAGTGGTTGTTTCCCAGGACATCATAGTCCAGTGCTGCTCTGGTAGGCAGTTTGTGCCCATGTAACTCACCACACAAATACAGCAATTCCTTAACGGGTCTGTACTCTCACAAGGCGAAGAGCCCACTCTGCCTCTGATGCCATGACCATGTCACGTGCCTGTTTATAGTTGGTAAATTCATATAGACTGCTACTAGCTTGCAGACCAGACCACATTTTAACAGTGTGTGCGAGATTTCAACTTTAAGACTTGTGGACTGCAAATTCTGCATTAACGGCAGAGCATCAGTGGACAGCACCCATAGCAAAAGGACAAAGTAGGGAAAGTCTACCCGCCAACAGAAGGAAGGGATGCGGAAGCTTGTACTGGGGACTGCGTGCAAAGTGTTTTTTGTGTTTGCAACATGCTCAGTTTTAAGGTCCCAAATCCCATCTGCAAGTTCAGCAACATTCAAACTATCAAATTCACGTAAAAACTAGTTCTGCGCTTGGGATAATTTGGTGCTGGCGTGGGCAAAGCCAGACGGTATCAGGGTGAACACTTCCACTCGCCTGTACAGGACTCCCTCAGGGAAAGCTTCACTGAATAGTGGCTCAGAAAAGCAGAGGAGTGGACAGTTACTAACCATGTTCTGTGGTAATCATTGGCTACCAGAGTATCTTTGCCTTGGTAAGAAATCCACATTTATTTGGTATCAAGGTAGTACTGTCCACAGGGAGGGTGGAAACCTCATTTCCCTCTGCTACTGATTAGTTTAGGAGTCATGTGTCTGAGGCCCTGCCAATAACATATAACGAAAGTCTGCTGGTTATTTTCCAGGAATGGTATTCCTTGATTGCATGCAAACTCGCTTTCCCATTTGTTTTACATTGGTGTGTGATGATGTGATTGGTTTGTGATCAAAATAGGAAACATCTCACTAGGAATAGCACTAGAGGTGGCAAAATCCTGGCTTTTTGAAAATAATTGAATTGCGATCCAACCCTGGAACTACTTTCTTCCAAATTTAGTATTAAAAAAAGTCCTTAGTCTTTTTTGAGAGAGAGTCTTGCTGTGTCACCCAGGCTGGAATGCAGTGGTGCGATCATAGCTCCCTGCATCCTCTGCCTCCCAGGCTTGAGCGATTCTCATGCCTCACCCTTCCGAGTAGCTGGGACTACAGGTGTGCGTCACTATACCCAGCTAAGTTTTGTTTTTTCAGTAGAGGTGGGTTTTCACCATGTTGGCCAGGCTGGTCTCGAACTCCTGACCTTAAGTGATCTCCCCACCTCAGCCTCTTAAAGTGCTGGTATTACAGGCGTGAGCCACCACCTGTAATATATAAGAATGCTTTTAAATGCAAGTAAAAGAACCTGTAACTTAAAGTGGTATAAGGACTAGGGACTTGCAAGTATTATTTGAAATACTGAAGGGCATTGTTGAAACCCAGAGGTTCCCCATTGCTGTGGGATAACTGACTGTTGTGGAATGCTGTCCCGTTCTCCTGGGGCCACTGCTTTTACATCATGTAAATGGTGTTTATGAAAATCACGGCCAGGAGCAATGGCTCACGCCTGTAATCCCAGCACTTTGAGAGGCCGAGGTGGGCAGATCACAAGGTTGGGAGTTCGAGACCAGCCTGGCCAATATGGTGAAATCCCGTTTCAACTAAAAATACAAAAATTAGCCAGGCATGGTGGCGGGCGCCTGTAATCCCAGCTACTCGGGAGGCTGAGGCAGGAGAATCGCTTGAACCCGGGAGGCGGAGGTTTCAGTGAGCAGAAATCACGCCACTACACTCCACCTTCGGTGACAGAGTGAGACTCCGTCTCAAAAAAAAAAGGAAAAAAACAAAGACACATGTACTGTGTATATGGCGCAGTCTTAACTGTGGCACGTGTCTATATCTTCACTTGCACGGGCCTCAATGATCAACTTGTGGCAAAAGAATAAGAAAGAAGAACTAAAAAAAGATGCTTGCCTATAGTCCCAGCTACTTGGGAGGCTGAGGCAGGAGGATTGCTTCAGCCCGGGAGGTGGAGAACGCAGTCAGCCATGATTGTATTCCACCCTGGATGACAGGGCAAGACCTCGTCTCTGTAAAAAGTAAAAATAAAGACATAGGCCGGGCGCGGTGGCTCACGCCTGTAATCCCAGCACTTTGGGAGGCCGAGGCGGGCGGATCACAAGGTCAGGACATCGAGACCATCCTGGCTAACACAGTGAAACCCCGTCTCTACTAAAGAATACAAAAAATTAGCCGGGCGTAGTGGCGAGCGCCTATAGTCCCAGCTGCTCGGGAGGCTGAGGCAGGAGAATGGCGTGAACCCAGGAGGTGGAGGTTGCAGTGAGCCGAGATTGTGCCACTGCACCCCAGCCTGGGCGACAGACCAAGACTCCGTCTCAAAAAAAAAAAAATAAATAAATAAATAAATAAAGACATAAACAAGCTATATAATAATAGTAAAGAAGACAAATGTCAATGATGCTGAAAAGCCAAAAGCAGCCGAGAGGACAGTCTTGAGTAGAGGGCAGAGGAGTTCCCAAAGAGGAAAGTCCAGTCTGAGATCAGGCTGGAGGCCAAAAGGAACTCTTGACCTGAGACAGTTGAATATATTACTTCTACTGGCAAATAGAAGTGCTTCAAGCAGACATTTATTTAGAAATTCATGCTGGATGTTTATTGATGGAATTTTTAACTCTTTAATAGAAGTCTGAACTAAGTCTGCCATGTATTTTGGGGGTAAGTGTTGGGAGAAGGAAGTGACTTTTGGTTTTGTGAGTGTCTTGAAGATTTAAGGTTTATTGTGAAAAAGTGTAGGGGTAATTTTTTTTTTTTTTTTTTTTTTTGAGACAGAGTCTCACTCTGTCGCCCATGCTGGAGTACAGTGGCGTGATCTTGGCCCACTGCAACTTCCGCCTCTGGGGTTCAGGTGATTCTCCTGCCTCAGCCTCCTGAGTAGCTGAGATTACAGGCACGCGCCACCACGCCCGGCTAATTTTTGTATTTTTAGTAGAGATGGGGTTTCACCATTTTGGCCAGGCTGGTCATGAACTCCTGACCTCAGGTGATCCACCCACCTCGGCCTCCCAAAGTGCTGGGATTACTGGCGTGAGCCACCATACCTGGCCAGGGCAACCTTAATTTTTAAAAACAATTTAGCTGCGCTTTTTTTTTTTTTTTTTTTTTTTTTTTAGAGCATTACAGTATAAGGAAAATAACAGCTCACTTTGGGGCCCAAGTATGAAATTTAAAATCAGCCCTACTCTGGCTGGGTGCAGTGGCTTATCCCTATAATCCCAACACTTTGGGAGGCAGGAGGATCACTTGAGCTCAAGAATTTGAGACCCGTCTGGACAACAAAGCAAGACCCTAGCTCTAAAAAAAAAAAAAAAAAAATACCCAGGCATGGTGGATTATGGCTGTGGTCCCAGCTACTCTGGAGACTGAGGTCAGAGGATTGCTTGAGCCCAGGAGGTTGAGGCTGCAGTAAGCCATATTTGTGCCACTGCACTCCAGCCTGGGTGACAGAGGAAGACCTTGTCTCAGAAAGGAAGAAAAAAAATTCTGTTTGTATTTGTAATATGTTATCAGATATCATCATGGAGGTTGTAAGGATGGGAATATTAGTTGAAAGTCTGATATTTTATCATTGAGTTGCCCTTTTCCAATTTTACATGCTTAGGTTGATTTCTCAATAGCAGCAGTAAACATCAGAAGACAGTAAAAGAATGTCTTCAATGTGCTGAAAGAAAACATCTACTTAGAATAGAAGGGTTATTCACAAACCACGGTGAAATAATGTCATTTTAAACAAAATATTGAATACTAAGAAAGTTGGAAACATAAGTCAAAAAAATAAAAAGTCATGCTTGGCCAAATCTAAACAGACTTAAAAATTATAAGATGTAATTTGGTGGTACAAAAATATGGAAATAAACCCCAGAAAATAATAGTATGTAACAATGGAAGAAGTCTATTTAATAATTTTTAGGAGAGTAGAGATTCTGATTATCCCACATGACAGGGCATTAGACAAGGAGACCCACTTCACCACAGGTAAGGTGCAGTGGTGGTCCCATAACCAAGGGATCTGTTGCTCACACCTTATGCTTACCTCACCACCTAGAAGCTGCTGGTGTGACAGCATCGGATGACCTGCTGAAGGTGGGTTGAAGTACCAGCTTAGTGACAGTACTTGACAAGCATAGGGCACCGTCCTCCAAGATGCAGTCCTGGAATCCGACTTTTATCTGGTAGTGATTACTCAATAGGGAGTACACACACGTACAAGAGCCAAGAGTGGGAATGGGATCAGCCCCACTTAACATCATTTCCAGTGATCAGTTTGGAGACTGAAGAGCAACAGTCTGAGGAATGACCCCAGGCAGTAATTTGTTTCCACAGAAAAAGAGCACCAGTAAAGGGTAGTTATGTAATAATAAAAGATAGTACAAGTGCAGATTTTTTATTTTATTAATAACTGATTAACAGTTATTATAGATCAGGCGTGGTGGCTCACGCCTGTAATCTCAGCACTTTGGGAGGCCGAGGCAGGCGAAACACGAGGTCAGAAGATCAAGACCATCCTGGCCAACACGGTGAAACCCCGTCTCTGCTAAAAATACAAAAACTAGCCGGGCGAGGTGGCGGGCACCTGTAGTCCCAGCTACTCGGGAGGCTGAGGCAGGAGAATGGCGCGAACCTGGGAGGCAGAGCTTGCAGTGAGCTGAGATCGCGCCACTGCACTCCAGCCTGGGCGACAGAGCGAGACTCCGTCTCAAAAAAAAAAAAAAAAAAAAAAAAAAAGCAATTATATAAAACAATATGCAATACTGTTTGGATTATAACATACAGAAGTGTAATATGTCTGCCAATAACACCACAAAGGAGGAGGGTGGGAGAAAAGTCATGTTGGGGTAAGGAAATGGCTCTGGAGGCAAAGCCACAAGAATAAGCTGAGAGAACCAGAAATAGGAAATAAATAGGCTACTGTAACAAAAGCTGTCAATATATACTTTCTCTTCATTCTTCTCTCAGCTTCTTTAAATAAAATATATAAAGCAATATTTATAACAATGTGTTGTTGCATTTGTAACATGTATATAACAATACCAGCACAAAAGTGGGGGTGGGAGCTAGAGCTATATAGGAATAATGGGTTTATAAAAATCTTATTGGAATTAAGGTAGTATAAATCTGAAGTAGACTCTGATAAGTTAGTGTGTATTTAACACGCCCTAGAATGAACACTAAGGAAATTACTGCAAAAATATTGTAAGGAATAATTAAAGAAATAAAATATTACATTAGAAAATATGCACTTAAGGCAAAGACAAAAGTGAAGGAGAAATAGATGAATAAAAAATATGTGAGACATAAAATACAAAAGGGAAAGCAGCTTATGTAAATCTAACTATATCAATAATAACTTTTTTAAAAGAGGGTCTTGCTCTGTTGCCCAGGCTGGAGTGCAGTTGTATGATCACAGCTCATTGCAGCCTTGAACTCTTGGCTTCAAGCAATTCTCCCACCTCAGCCTCCATAGTAGGTGGGACTACAGGTGCATACCACCATGCCTGGCTATTTTATTTTATTTATAGAGATAGGGTCTCAAGCTCCAGGGCTCAAGCAATCCTCCCATTCTGGCCTCTCAAAGCACCAAGATTATAGGCATGAGCCAGCGCACCTGGCCAGTAATAACATTAAGTGTGAATGGATTAAACTGTCAAAAGATACAGATTGTCAAAGTGATGATAAAAAAATCCGTGTGTAGGAGACATACGTACATACTCAAAGATACAATTGGATTAGAAGTAAAGGATTGAAAAAGATATAAAATGCAAACAGCAACCATAGTAAATCTCCAGTGGCTTTCTAATATCCAACATAATAAAGTTTAAAATAAAAGTTTTACTAGAGATAAAGAGAGGTATTTTATAAAGATAAGTCATCAAGAAGATGTAACAATTGTAAATAGACAATTGGGATTACATCAAGGGAGGAAGCTTCCATACTGCTGAGGAAACGACAAAATAAAGAGACAACCCACAAATTGGGAGAAAATATTTGCACGCTATCCATTTGACAAGGGGCTAATTACTAGAATATACAAGGAGCTCAAACAACTCTATAGCAAAAACAAAAATAACAAAAAAATCCCCCAAACTCCAAATCCAATTTTAAAGTAGGCAAAAGATCTGAACAGAGAAGACATGCAAATGTCTAACAGGTATATGAAAAAATGCTCAGTATCACTAATTATCAGAGAAATGCAGATTAAAACTACAATCAGATATCATCCCTCTTCAGTTAAAATGGCTTGTATCAGAAACACAGGAAAGAACAGGCGCTGGTGAGGATATGGAAGACGGGCAGCCCTTGTACACTGTTGGTGGGAGTGTAAATTAGCACAGCCACTATGGAGAACAGTATGGAGGCTCCTCAGAAAAACTGAAAATAGAACTGTCATATGATCCAGCAACCCCACTACTGGGTAGATATCCAAAAGAGAGGAAATCAGTACATCAAAGGGACACCTGCACTCCCACATTTCCTGCGGCACTATCCACAAGAGCCAAAAATACGAAGTCAGGCCGGGCGCAGTGTCTCGCCTGTAATTCCAGCACTTTGGAAGGCCAAGGCGGGTGGATCACTTGAGGTCAGGAGTTCAAGACCAGCTTGGCCAGCATGGTGAAACCCTGTCTCTACTAAAAATACAAAAAGTACTGGGTGTAGTGGCGGACACCTGTAGTCCCAGCTACTCAGGAGGCTGAGGCAGGAGAATCACTTGAACCTGGGAGGCGGAGGTTTGCAGTGAGTTGAGATTGCATCACGGCAGTCAAGCCTGGGCAACAGAGTGAAGCTCCGTCTCAAAAAAAAAAAAAAAAAAGAAATCAACATAAGAGCGCATCAACAGATGAATAAAGAAAATGTGATATATAAAAATACAGTCAATATGACTATTCAGTCATAAAAAAATAATAAAATCCTATCATTTGCACCAACTGGGATGGAACTGAAAGCCATTATATTAAGTGAAATAAGCCAAGCACAGAAAGACAAATATTGCATGTTGTCACTCATATTTGGAAGCTAAAAAAGTGGACCTCATGAAGATAAGGGTTACCAGAAGCTGGGAAGAGAGGGAGGGATGAAAGGGAAAAATATGAATGTATTTATTATTGCTAAACTGTACACTTAAAAATGGTAATGATGATATATATTTACATTTTATTTATATAATTTTGCCTCAATAAAAAAGGCAAAAAATATATAGCAATTGTAAACATATATGTACCTAATAACAGAGCACCAAAATACATCAAGCAAAATCTGACAGAAATGAAGAGAGAAATGGACAACTCAACAATACTAGTTGGAGACTTAATATCTCACTTTCAGTATAACAACAATTGTGTAAGTTGTGTAGGGGTGTCGTAACAACCACAAACTGGATGGCTTAAACAACACAGACACATTGTCTTACTGTTCTGGAGGCTACATGTTGGAAATCAAGGCATTAACAGGTTTGGTTCCTTCTGAGGGCTCTGAGGGAAGGATCTGTTCCAGGCTCCTCTCGGCTTGTAGATGGCTGTCTTCTCACTATGTCTCATCACATAATCTCCCCTCTATATGTGCATATCTCTGTCCAAACTTCCCCTTTTTATAGGGACATCAGTCATAATGACTCTGAAGTCCTCATTTTAACATTATTACCTCTGTAAAGACACTCCAAATAAGGCGTCACTCTGAGGTATGGAAATTAGGACCCCAACATATCTCTTTGAGTTGGGGAGGGACACTGTTTCACCACTGAGGTGTTTAGGGATGTCGAGAAATTATGCCTCCAACCCATGCTCATACATTTCTTTTTTTTTTTTTTTTGAGACAGAGTCTCACTCTCACTGAGACTGAAGTGCAGTGGCACCCTGTTGGCTCACTGCAACCTCTGCCTCCCGGGTTCAAGTGATTCTCCTGCCTCAGCCTCCTGAGTAGCTGGGATTACAGGCACCCACCACCACGCCCGGCTAGTTTTTGTATTTTTAGTAGAGACGGGTTTTCACCATGTTGACCAGGCTGGTCTTGAACTCCTGACCTCAGGTGATCCACCTGCCTCGGCCTCCCAAAGTGCTGGGATTATAGATGTGAGCCACTGTGCCCTGCCAATGCTCATACATTTCAAGAAAAACATTTATTTGGATGGGCACGGTGGCTCACGTCTGTAATCCCAGCATTTTGGGAGGCTGAGGCAAGCGGATCACCTGAGGTTGGGAGTTTGAGACCAGGCTGGCCAACATGGTGAAACCCCCATCTCTACTAAAAATACAAAAATTACCCGGGTGTGGTGGCGGGCACCTGTAATCCCAGATACTTGGGAGGCTGAGGCAGGAGAATGGGGTGAACCCGGGAGGCAGAGGTTGCAGTGAGCCGGGATCACACCACTGCACTCCGTGACAGAGTGAAACTCTGTCTAAAAAAAAAAAAAATAAAAATAAAAAAAAGTTTGTTTATAGAGAAAGCTAACATGGTAAAAATTTGAGGAATTTTGGTAAAGAATATTTACAAATTCATTATCATTGTGTAAATTCTGTATTACTCTTTAAAATTTCATGTTGTATGGAGTCATTTCTAAATTTTAAAAAATTTTAGGAGGATACTAAGGATGACTATAAGCCAATCAATATAAAAACAGATAACAAAATTTTCAATTTTTTAGAATATTGCACATTATCAAAACTGACCAAGCAGAAAAAGCAAGACTGAATAAAATCAACAATAAATAAGAAAATTGGAGTATCAAAAGCTTCCCTCAATGAAATATAGCAAGCCCAGATGAATGTCCAATAAAATGTTCACAAACATTGAGGACTTGATTATCATTAGGTTATGTAAGCGGTATTAGAAATTTTTTAAAATATTGATTACTTCCGCTGGGCGCGGGGGCTCACGCCTGTAATCCCAGCACTTTGGGAGGCCGAGGCAGGTGGATCACGAGGTCAGGAGATTGAGACCATCCTGGCTAACATGGTGAAACCCTGTCTCTACTAAAAATACAAAAAATTAGCTGGGCGAGGTGGCGGGCGCCTGTAGTCCCAGCTACTCGAGAGGCTGAGGCAGGGGAATGGCGTGAACCCAGGTGGCGGAGCTTGCAGTGAGCCAAGATCGCCCCATTGCACTCCAGCGTGGGCGACAGAGTGAGCCTCCGTCTCAAAAACCAAAAACAAAACTTTTTATGTATAATATATATTATAATATATATAAATTTACATATTTTATATTATATATATAAATTTAGAAGAGATAAATATATATGTCTTCCAAATTCACCTAGAAATTCTTTTATAACCTTTACACCAAATCAGGATAGAGACAGTAGAAGAAAGAAATACAGGTCAATCTAATACATGAAAATTTTCTGAGTAAATGAAATCCAGGTCTCTTTCTCCATACATTTGTATATAAGGTTGACCCATAGGAAATTACAATAATCAACCATGTTTTACATATGTGGCAGATTTTGTTTTCTGAGGCAGGCTATGACAGTAGCTGCCATCTCATCTCCTTTCCTACAGTGTCATCTTGCCGCTCCTCCCACTGATGGGCTATGACAGTAGCTGCCATCTCGTCTCCTCTCCTACAGTGTCATCTTGCCGCTCCTCCCACTGATAGTCTTGCCCCATCCTTTGAGTTTTGTTGGCTTGTGACTCACTTGTAGCCAAAAGAGTGTGGAGGAAGTGATCATGTAAGACTTTGCAGGATATAAAAAGGAATACGGCTTCTGCCTTGATTTCAGAGATCCTTCATTTGCCACGTAAGCAGTCCTTGAAGCTGCAGTGCTAGGAGGAAATCTCAAATAGTCCATATAGAGAAACCACACAGAGAGGCTCTGAGATGACATAAAAAGAAAGAGATGCTTGTCCAGCCCCTTATGCTCCCGTTCCATGCCTTTCCGGCTCCATGAGAGATCCTGACCCAGAAGTGCTCAGTCAAACCTCTCCTGAATCCCTGACAGACAGACACCATCAGAGATAATAACGTCTTTGTTGCCATTTGTGCTATAATGTTTTGAGGTGACGTTTTAGACCACAGCAGGGATTGGAATATCGTTTTGGAAGTGGGGTGCTACTCACATGCATCACTGGCCTGGGCACTGGATTATGAGCAGAATCTGAAAGGCCCTTGAGTAAAATGTCAGTAAAACTCAGTGAGCTTTGGGGATGGTATTAGCAGAGTCTAAAAATCATCAAGGAGGTTGCTGGTGAGGGCTTGAAGGAACACAGGAAAGCATTATTGAAACATGGAGAAAATGAGACTTTTTAATGTAGTGACGATGTTTATCAACACTGTCACTTAATGTAAATTGAAAATAGAAAGTGTACCTCATCACTTCAGTGATAGAGCTAAGTGTTCTCTAGACCCAGGGTTCAGGATGCTACCTGGTTTTTCATTGCTTATAATAAAATGAGAGAGGAAAGAGAACTAAGAAATGAACCATTCCATGGGGGAAATAAATGGCCCAGAACAGTCTTTTCAGCTTGTAAAGCATTCTCAAAGTAAGAAAGCTCCTCAGGGAAAAGACACAATCCAAGACTGGCTATAGTACCCTTGTGTAAGATTCCAGAAATGTCTAATGTGGTATCTCCTTACCCCCTTCAATGAATAAACAAAAAGAACTTCTAAGGACTCGAGGGAATGCTTCTGTGAACCCTCTCTCATAAGCAACAGAACTGCCAAGAATTTTAAAGGTGAGGTCCCACACAAGGCCCACAGAGAGCCCATGGTAGAGAAAGTCTTATTAAGACATTTTGGGGTATGGCTTTTGTCTAATGGGATGGATTGTACATAGATAGATAAAAATCCCACACGTTTTTAAAAACAGTGATGCTAACTTGACAGATATGGACAAACTACAAAAAAGATATTTGAACTCTCAACCTTTTTGCTCAGGAAGGAGGTTGAGAAGGATACTCAGTTGCAAACATGGTCACATTTTATGAAAAACCATGGATGACTCAAGACAGCAGAACTAAGATCCAGAGGGTAGAGCAAAGAGCCATGGAGGAGAAGTCCAAGAAAGCAGAACCAAACCCTAACCACCGAACTGGTAATGGGTACCCAGTAGGATTTAAGAATTTCTATGGAACAGTGACTACTGTGTGCCTCCTCTTGTCCCCACTTTTTGTTTTGTTTTGTTTTGTTTGTTTGTTTTTTGAGACGGAAGTCTGGCTCTGTCGCCCAGGCTGGAGTGCAGTGGCGGAATCTTGGCTCACTGCAAGCTCCGTCTCCCAGGTTCACGCCATTATTTTGCCTCAGCCTCTCAAGTAGCTGGGACTACAGGTGCCCGCCACCACACCTGGCTAATTTTTTGTGTTTTTAGTAGAGACGGGGTTTCACCGTGTTAGCCAGGATGGTCTCGATCTCCTGACCTCGTGATCCGCCCGTCTCGGCCTCCCAAAGTGCTGGGATTACAGGCTTGAGCCACCGCGCCCAGCCTTGTCCCCACTTTTGAATAGGAGTATTGGTAACAGTTTTTCTATGTCTGCCCCACTGTTATGTCCTGGGTGTGTAAGATGAAAATAACTTGTCTCGTATTTCACAGGCATTCAGATTGGGAGAAATAGCACCTCAGGAACTGCATCCTCAAGAGCCCCATCTGCACCTGTAGCAGAGTCTGACGATGAGATCCTGGTCTTCAATCTGATATTATAGTGAGATGAGACATTGGGATCTTGGGGAGGAGATGGCTATACTTTGCCGGGGGGTGGGGGGGATGTGAATTGTTACAGCGAGAGGGCCGACCGTGGTAATTCCAAACATGGCAAAAACAGTATCTCTTATCGCACATTCTCTTCTACACTGTGACTGCTGTTTCTCCCATGAGAGTTGAGGTCGACACCAGCTCCTTGAACCTGGGTTGACTTGTAATTTGCCTGTAGCCAAGAGAATGCAGCCGCAATAGGCCCGGTGCAGTGGCTCACACCTGTAATCCTAGAGCTTCAGGATGCCAGGGCGGGAAAATTGCTTGAGCCCAGGAGTTTGAGACCAGCCTGGGAAACACCGTGAAACCCCGTTTCTATTTTAAAAAGCAAAAAAGAATGCAGCAGAGGTGAAGCTGTGTAACTTCCAGAGCTAGGTCGTAAAAGGTGATGCAGCTTCCACCTTGTCACTGGAATTCACACTCTTGCACCCCTTGGCAGCCAATGACCCTGAGCTGCCCTGTGGTAAGAAAGCCCAAACTAGGTCACACACAGACTACATCAAGAGTGAGGGATGCGTAAAGCACCCCCAGGCATTCCAGCCCCTTCTCTTCTAGATCTAGCCTTAGAAAAAGCTGCCTAGCTGAGCCTGTCTTGAATTCCTGACCCAGGAAACTATTAGATATCATAAGTCACTATTTTTTTTTTTTTTTTTTGAGATGGAGTCTCACTCTGTTGCCCAGGCTGGAGTGCAGTGGCACGATTCTGGCTCACTGCAACCTCCTCCCAGGTTCAAGCAGTTCTCAGCCTCCTGAGTAGCTGGGATTACAGGTGCCTGCCACCATACTTGGCTAATTTTTGTACTTTTAGTAGACATGGGGTTTCACCATCTTGGGCAGGCTGGTCTTGAACTCCTGACTTCATGATCCACCTGCCTTGGCCTCCCAAAGAGCTGGGATTAGAGGCGTGAGCCACCGTGCCCGGCCAATAAGTCACTCTTTTTTTAGGTAATCAAGTTAAAATAATAAGTCACTAAATTTTGAGGTGTTCTGTTATGTAGAAGAGTGACTGGACCAAGCCACAAAAAGGACAACTTCATACAGTTCAACTTTTTTTTTTTTTTTTGGTACAGAGTCTCACTCTGCCACCCCAGCTGGAGTGCAGTGGCATCATTTCAGCTCACAGCAACCTCCACCTTCAAGGTTCAAGTGATTATTGTGCCTCAGCCTCCCAAGTAGCTGAGATTACAGGCACCTGCCACCAGCCTGGCTAATTTTTGTATTTTTAGTAGAGACGGGGTTTCACTCTGTTGACCAGGCTGGACTCGAACTCTTGACCTCAAATGATTGCCCGCCTTGGCCTCCCAAAGTGCTGGGATTACAGGTGTGAGCCACTGCACCTGGCTAGTTCAACTTTATAAATAAATGTCAAAGATAATTCAATATTAAAGTTTATTTACCATTTTAACCAGATAATGTAGAAATAGGGTGATATGAAACATAAGTACTTATATAGTTTAAGAAAAATAAACTATATAAGTAAATTGTTTATGTTCAATAAATTGGAACAATTCTTTGTTATAAAATTCTTAAGAAACTCAGAATAAAATGCAACACCCTTTTCTCATGATAAACCTCTCAGCAAACATACTTCAAGCAGAACCTTACGAACAGTATAATTAAAATGAGGAACCACTGAGATCATCGCTCTTTCTCATTATTTCTCCCTGGCATTGAGCTGGAGTCCTAACCAATGTGGTACAGCAGGACGAGCCACAGACAAAACTTCTCAGACACCAGATTAAAGAAGGAAGAGGTTTTTTATTCGGCTGGGAGCGCTGGCAGACTCACGTCTTAAGAGCTGAGCTCCCCGAAAAAGAAATTTCTAGCCCTTTTAAGAGCTTACAACTTTAAGGGGTCTACGTGAAAGGGTCGTGATAAATCAAGTGTGAGGAACGTGACTGGGGGCTACATGCATCAGCTAACAGAACAAAAAGTTTTACGGTGCTTTCTCCTACAATATCTGGAATTTACAGATAACACAAGTAGTTTTGGTCAGGGGTTAATATTATTATTATTTTAACCACCAGGGCCAGGTGGTGGTGCCAAGGTTGTCTAGCTGTTTATCTTCTGTTTCTTTCCAACTTTCTGCTTTCCCCCTTCTCTCTTGTCATAAACTAGGGAAAAGGGGAGGTTGGGGAGAAGCTGGGAAGGACAACAGAAGTGGTGGTCTCATGTTAGTGGTAAGACAAGGAATGAAGATTAAGAGGTATATTGGACTGGAAAGAAAGAAATATTTTTGGTTGTTTGCAAGCAAGATCTTGTGATGATTAATGTTAGGTGTCAGTTTGACTGGATTAAAGGATACCCAGATAGCTGGCAAGATATTATTTCTGGGTATGCCTGTGGGGCTTTTCCAGAGGAGACTGGCATTTGAATCAGTAGCGTAAGGAAGATCCACCCTCACCCAGTGAGAACGGGCACTGTCCAATCTGTTGAGGGCCCAGACAGAAGAAAAAGGCTGATAAGACGTGATTTCACTGTCTCCTGGAGCGGAGACACCATCTTCTTCTGCCCTTCAACATCAGAACCCGGGGTCCCCGGGCCTTCAGCCTCCAGCTGAGAGTTAAGCCCCTGGCTTCCCCGGTTTTGAGGCCTTGGTACTTGGACTGAGCCACTCTACCAGCTTCTCAGATTTTCCAGCTTGCAATTGCACGTTTGTGGGACTTCTTATAAGGACACTAATCACCTTCTGTAATCCCACGAGCCAATTTCCATGGTGAATCCCCTCCCACACATCTGTTCGTCTACCTCTCTAGCCTATTGGTTCTGTCTGTCTGACTAATACAGATCGAAGAAGTGACTTCAGCATTGTTCCAAGGTACGTATTAATACTGTTGCTGTTTACTGTTCGTCTTAGTCTACGCAGCCTGCTAGAAGAAACTATTACAGACTGGGTGGCTTAAACAACAATTTATTTTCTCACAATTCTGGAGGCTACAAGTTTGCAATCAGTGTGTCAGCAAGATACGTTTCTTTTAAAAAGTTTGTATTTAATTCATTAGTGTTTTAAGAGATGGGGTTTCACCCCGTTTCCTAGGCTGGAGAGCAACGCTGCAATCATAGCTCACTGCAGCCTCGAACTCCTGGACTCAGGTGATCCTCCTGCCTCAGCCTCCCAAGTAGTTGGGACTGTAGGCAACCACCATCACACCTGGCCAATTTATTTTTATGTTTTAAGACAGGTCTTGCTATGTCGCCCAGGCTTAGCATGATGGGTTTCTGGTTGGGGCTGTCTCCCTGACTTACAGATGGCTACCTTCTCAGTGTCTTCACACGGCCTTTCCTCAGTGGGAGCTCAGAGAGTGAGTGTGTGTTCTCTGATGGCAGCGGCAGGCTATCCAGAGTGGCCACTGCCATCGGGCCGGCAGCAGCGGCAGCAGCGGCAGGAGCGGCTGTGGGGGCAGCAGTGGGTCTCCCGCCCTGTGTCCCAGAGGCAGCTGATGCGCTGCCTTCACCCTTGTGTGGCTGCGTGGTACCCGCTCCCGGCCCCTGGTCCCCCGTGGCTGCTCTCACCCGCCGCCACTGCAGGGAGGGCACGGGGAGGAGGCAGAGCTGGACCCGAGAGGATGCTGCACGGAGCTGGCAGGAGCCAGGGACAAGCAGGAGCCCTCCAGAGCCTGCTGCCCTGGAAGCCACTGCGATAGGGCCAGGCTGGGCCACCTGTGATCGGGCAGAGAGGGGCAGGCAGAGAGGGGCCCAATGAGGACCTGGAGCCCCCACCCCAGGCTGCCAGGAGGCTGCGGCCAGGGCTGCCCGCCCATTGCACAAAGCAGGCCGGAGCCCTGCTCTCCAGGCGCAGGACCCGGGCATCTCTGAACTCTGCACCCTCAGGCCCGGGTAGGACCCCTCCCCCGACAGGCTCGGGGGTATCTCCTCCTGCTGCCTGGCCTTGCCTGGCCTTTTCCTGCTCCCAGCACCCAGCCCAATCTTGGAGCGCGGTTGGAGTTGAGCTCAGGCACAGACACAGCCCAGCCGGGTTTGCACATGCTCAGGGCGGAACTGACACACCAGCCTCCTGCCGCCTCAGACCCGCCAGACTTCGGGTGCCAAAGATTGCAACGGGGAGGCCAAGGCGGGCCTGAGGGCAGCTCGGCGCTGGCCTACAGGTGCCCCTTGGTGCAAGCAGCCTGAGCGCACAGTGACAGGAGACAGGCTTCTGGGAGGAAGGGGGCGGGTCCCTGGTGAGGCCCCAGCTGCAGTCCAAGGAAGGCCTGAAGACTGGGGGGCCAGGATGCCAGTCCCACGAACCCGGGGTGGGAACTTACGGTTCCTTTTCCTGGCCGCCCATGGCCGCCCATGAACCAATCGGCAAGCACTTCCTCCTCTCTCAGACCCGTACAAGCCCCAGGCTCAGCCAGAGGTGAACAGACAGTGGGACCATCTGCCTGCAGAGAGGGGCCACTCACTTTAGGGCCTCCTCTCCGCTGAGAGCTGAGCCCTCGTCAGGACAACCAGCTGCAGAGAGGAGCTACCCTCTGTGCTAGGAGCTAAACACCGCGGGACAACACCGCATTCTCCAGTGCCAACCATGGAAGCTGCTTGTGGTGTGCCGAGTCCAGCCACAGCCCCACAGAGAGCTGACACTCATGCCAGCACCTGGAGCTGCCTGCCTCACAGCAGCAGCCAGCATGTCTATGCAGTGGCTGAATCCCATGCTTGCTCACACAGCCCTTGCTGCTCCACGCCTGCCTCACAGTCTCCCTTAGAGGTGTGGGATCTGGGCTGGTAGTGTGAGCTCAGCACAACGTGCTAGGCCATTCTAGCACAGATCTGAGCATTGCCTCCTGTCTCCTTGCCAGTTGACTTGGTATAAAGCTTTTTTTTTTCCTCCAAAGAGGGAACCATAATGTTGGCTTCTGCGGGTGTCATAAAGTAAGCCTATTGCTCAGTAACAAACATATCTTTCCATTTTTTAGTTTTTCTTTTTACTTTTTTTTTTTTTTTTTTTTTTTTTTTTGAGACGGAGTCTCACTCTGTCGCCCAGCCTGGAGTGCGGTGGCGCGATCTCGGCTCACTGCAAGCTCCACCTCCCGGGTTCACACTCTCCTGCCTCAGCCTCCCGAGTAGCTGGGACTACAGGCGCCCGCCACCTCGCCCGGCTAGTTTTTTGTATGTTTAGTAGAGACGGGGTTTCACCGTGTTAGCCAAGATGCTCTCAATCTCCTGACTTCGTGATTCACCCGCCTTGGCCTCCCAAAGTGCTGGGATTACAGGTGTGAGCCACCACGCCTGGCCGAGGTGGGTCAAGTTTTTATGGCATTTCCAGCTAGACCCAGATGATGCCAATGCAGCTGGCCTGCCAGGCTGGTGATGGTAACAATCAGAATTTAAAGCTTTTTGCATTGCATGTGCCAAGGCAATTTTGGCTCTGTATTTACCTGCAACAACTTAAGAAATGGTTAATTTGTTTGAGCTGGTCCCACAGTTACAGGTACCCCCCTTTTTGTGCACTCCTCAATCTTGAGGGAAGTGGGGTGATGACCATTCTAGCTACTTCATGCTTCCAAGGCGCGCAGGTCTGAGTACCAAGAATGCATGAGTGGGGCTACTGACATACAAGATAGCTCTGCTCCATCTGTACCTTGACAAGAAGGAAAACGAATCCCAACATACATACAACTATAGTTCCTAACTTAATTAGACCCTCAGAAATAGATCTTATCCGTGATGGCATTAACAGAGGCCTGGTTGGCATCTTGAGTGAGCTGTTTCCTTCAGCTGCCATCTGCTTCTGGCCCTCTAGTTTGATCAGGCAGAGGCTGGTTTTAGACTCTAAAAGGAATGAAAATATGGATAAATGGCTTTTCCTTTATCTGGAGATCCAAGAGCCCTTGCACTTTTTTTTTTTTTTTTTTTTTTCCTGAAAAGTACCTGAAGATCAGTTAGGGGTTCACAAGTGTATTCCTGGGTGGAGAAATTAGTTGTGGGCTTCTACAGCCATTTGGGGTTTGGATGACTTGGCCCTACTGCTTCCTGTTGTCTGTGGTAAGTGTGACCTGTGTAATGAGGGGCTGAGGAGAGTTTTAAATATTATCAGATACTACTTTTTTATTGGAGATGGGGTCTTGCTCTGTCACCCAGGCTGGAGTGCAGTGGACAGGAACAATCTTTACTGGTGATTGATGAACCCAGGGCTTGACTCCTTTTAACTTTATGAATGAATGGGTTACCAGGAGAACTTCAGAAGGGTCCATTCCATTTGGGCTGTATTTGGTCCTCAGGGTTGTGATATTTTTGCAATGCACTGCCAGCTTCTGTCTGTTAATAACTTCTCAATATTTATGCTTGCATAATCTTAAGTTTTGTCTGAGGTTTCTTTTCAAACCATACATTCATCAATTTTGTTATCTTTATGCTGTTTAATAAATAGAAAATTTTCCTTCTTTTAATTCCTCTGGAATTGTGTTTTCAGCTTTACTAAAGGTATATCTGACAATTTAAAATTGTGTCTAGGGAGTGGCTAGAGTGGCAGCTGGGCAGCAAGACTAACTCTGGATCCACCAGGCCAGGTGTTGTGTACAGAGGCTGGGGCAGCCATCCCCAACTCCAATGCCCAGTCCCCAGCACACCAGCACTGTTTTGTGATGTTGCACATTTATGGTGACTCTGAGTGTGGTAGCAGATTTCTGCCAGGCTGAGCACAGCATTTTCACCGACAAATGAGCTTTGAGGTTCTACGTGCTGTCATCAACACTGCCTTGAAAACTCGAGATACCAAGACTGGCCTCAGAAATAGATACCTTTTAAAAAAATTGCAAGTGTATTTCTTTTTCTTTTTCTTTTTTTTTTTTTTTTTTTTTGCGACGGAGTCTCGCTCTGTCGCCCAGGCTGGAGTGCAGTGGCCAGATCTCAGCTCACTGCAAGCTCCCCCTCCCGGGTTCATGCCATTCTCCTGCCTCAGCCTCCCGAGTAACTGGGACTACAGGCGCCCGCCACCTCGCCCAGCTAGTTTTTTGTATTTTTTAGTAGAGACGGGGTTTCACCATGTTAGCCAGGATGGTCTCAATCTCCTGATCTCATGATCCACCCGTCTCGGCCTCCCAAAGTGCTGGGATTACAGGCTTGAGCCACCGGGTCTGGCCGCAAGTATATTTCTTTCAGCGATTCCAGTAAAATTAAGCATCAAGTAAGCACAAGTGGAAAGTGACCTACACTTTTAACTTGAACTGAAGGTAATAAGGGCTGCTTAAGCTTTGTATGTCGTTGGATTTTTTGGAGTCCGGAGGTGTCCATTTGCAGAAATTGAGGCCTAAATTGAGGTTGGATTCCAGTGGGTTCTGAATAATTCTGCTTATCTTGAAGATAGTAGCTTCATAAGGAATAGACAAGTTAAGTCGAAAAAAACACTGATCAATAATAGGCAGTCTAGTGATCTAAAAATAAAAGATTAAAAAGTTTTCTGCTGTGAAACATTTCAAGATTTATTAATTTCTTTTCACTTTCCCCATTACTCACACACATGCTCACACTTTTTCTTTGCCAAAATGGACTGACGGTCCAGCCCCTGTGGAGATCTACAGGAACATGCATTTTCTCATAACCCACAAGTCTACCAGTGCCACTGCAACAGGTTCACAGAGGAATGTGAGAAGTGTGGAGTGACACTTTTGGTTTGAGTTTGTGATGCTACATTTGGTAAAGCTCCAGTTGAAAAACAAGGAATCCACATTTTAGATTGGTCATTTGACGATGAAGCTCCACCACCTAATCAGATAGCAGATGATTGGCTAAACCTGTTAAACACCAAATGGCATGAAAAGCCAGATTGCTGCATGGCAGTGCATTGTGTTGTGGGAATGGGAAGGGCACCTGTGCTGGTGGCACTTGCTTTGACTGAATATGGAATTAAGCATGAAGATGCAGTTCAGTTTATAAGACAAAAAAGAAGGGGAGCATTCAATTCCAAACAGCTGCTTTACTTGGAGAAATGCCAACCTAAGATGCAATTACACTTCAGAGATACCGGTGGGCATTGCCATGTTCAGTAGGAATGTAAATGAAGGCCGGCTTGATTGTGGCACTTTAGAGGAACTCTTGGTACTTGGAAGCGTGAATCTGGAGTCTTACCTGTATGATCCAAGTAGTGATAGGCTCAGTACTCAGCCACTCTCCCAGTGGCTGGAAAAATGCAAACAAAAGAAATCCCTCAACCCGGGAGGCGGAGCTTGCAGTGAGCCGAGATCGCGCCACTGCACTCCAGCCTGGGCAACAGCGTGAGACTCCGTCTCAAAAAAAAAAAAAAAAAAAAAAAAAAAAAAAAAAAATCCCTCCATAACATCAATAAAATGTTTAAGAAAAAATTAAATAAAATTGTATCTATTCAAGGTGACAACAGGATCTTTTGATATATCATTGTGAAGAGACTGACACAATCCAGCTAATGAATGTATCCATCACCTCACATAGTTACCCTTTGGGTATGTGTGATGAGAGTATTTCTTTTACTCTAAGTGAATTTCAAATATACAATACATTATAAACTGTAGTCACCATGCTGTCCATTAGGTCTCCAGAACTTATTCATGTTATAACTGCAAGTTTGTTCTCTTTTTAAAACATCTGACCAACATCTCATTTCCCACTCTCGCCACCTGACCTCTGGTGACCACACTTCCACTGTTTCTATGAGTTTGCCTTTTTAAGATTCCACGTTCAATTTCCTATGTTTGTAGTTATTTCTCTTTTTTCATCTCTCTCCTCTCCTCCATCTCCCCGGCGCCATCTCTCTTTCATAAGCATCGTGACTTACCTATAATTCTCCCTACCACTCGAGTTATGGATCAGCTTTACTTTTTTTCTGTTAATTCTTAGCTTCTTTCCGTAAATATATTTATGTTTTTTCTGGTTTCCTCAACTGAAGTCAAACCAATTGTCTTTTTAAAGTATTGGTGGGCCGGGCGCGGTGGCTCACGCCTGTAATCTTAGCACTTTGGGAGGCCGAGGCGGGCGGATTGCCTGAGCTCAAATGTTCGAGACCAGCCTGGGCAACACGGTGAAACCCCGTCTCTACTAAAATACAAAAAATTAGCCGGGCGTGGCGGCGGGAGCCTGTAGTCCCAGCTACTCGAGAGGCTGAGGCAGCAGAATTGCTTGAACCCGGGAGGCGGAGGTTGCAGTGAGCCGAGATCGCGCCACTGCACTCCAGCCGGGGCGACAGAGCGAGACTCCGTCTCAAAAAGAACAACAACAACAACAAAAAAGAGTATTGGTGGATTCGGTTTCCCTTCATGTTTCTCAGAAAACCGTGTGAGCCAGTTTGGCGTCACTGCGTCTCCAGGCGACAGGCACTTCCGGATGCGGGGCACCCTGGGAAGTTGAGTTCGCGGTGGCTCCGTCCTTCGCGCATGCGCATATGCACTCGTGGCAAAGCTTGCTGGCGGCCCTTTCTTCCTCTTTGTCCTTCGCTGCCACGTGAGAGGGGAGTGTGCGCGTGTGCGCGCGTGCGAGTGTGCTCGTCTGCAGTCCCCTACTCGTCCCGGCCCGTTCGGAGCCGCGGGAGCGCACAAAGGCCGGCGGCTCCGGCGCGTGCGCGGGGCGCGGGACCGGGCGGCATCACGTGATCGCGGGGCCGCGGGCGCGCGTGCTCGAGCGCGACTCGGCGGCGGCGTCTTTTGTGAGTTTAGTGCGTTTAATGCGGGGCCGGCGCTGGGGGCTCCAGGGATGGCGGGGAGGGCGCGCGGGAGTGGCCGCGGAGGGCTTCGGCTTCAAGGTCCTGGACGTCCGCGCGCGGACTCGGGGCTGGGGCGGGGTGGGGCTGGGCCGGGTCGTGAAGATGCCGTGTGCCGCGGAGCCGCGCGGGTTCTGGGCTGTGGGGCGGGCACGGCCTTTCCGGAGGCGCCGCTGCTGGGCGTCCTTTCAGGCGGGCGTGGAGGCGCCGGCGTGGGCCTCGGGTGCGTTCGGCCTCGACAGCGGGCCAGCCCCGTTGCCGAGCCGTGGCCCTGAGGCGCGGCTGCCCTGCTGGACCGCATCCGCCCGCAGCCTGGCTCTGCCGGTGTCGAAAGAGTCTTTTAAAGCGCTGGGCTTACAGGTGTGAGCCACCATGCCTGGCCCTGTATTTTTTAATGGTTACGTTTATTGACTGTTTTACAGTTTTTTAAATGACTTTTGTCTTTTGTATCGTGTGGCGACATCTCCCCTCAAATTATGCATATAATTCACCTGTGGTTTTTTTTTTTTTTTTTTTTTTTTTAGGCATTCTTAGGGTTTCCATTATTTTAAAATTTAATCCATCTGGAAGTAGTTGTATGAAATAGCTACCTTTATTTTCTTTCAAATATTCTCGTATTCATTAAATAATTTAGTTTTACTCATGGCTTTGAAGTGCTACATCTATTACATGCTGACTCTGGCATAGACAGTTATGCTTTTTTCATCTGTGTAACCTCTCTGAAGCCACTGTCAGATGTTATAATTATTATAATTTATATGTATTACAGTAGGCCTGTTCACATTCATTATTTTGTATTTCCAAAAGCGTCCAGGCCAGGTGTGGTAGAGTATGCCTGTAGCCCCAGCTACTCTGTAGGCGGAGGTGGGAGGATCACTTGAGCCCAGGAGTTCAGGGCTGCAGTGAGCTATGGTTATGCCGTTGCGCTTCAGCCTGGACAACACAGTAAGACCCTGTCTCAAAAAAAAAAAAAAGTGTTCAAACTGTTCTTGAACCTTTTTCCTTACACGTAAACTTCAGAATTTTGAGATTCTGAGTGGAGTTGAACGAGTTATATAAATCATTTGAGGTCAAATTATCTTCACAATATGAAGTCTTCCTATCCCAAAGTAAAATAGAATTATAAATTTCTTTAATTCTATTTTTATAGTTTTCATTGGTGTTTTTAGTATGCTTCATATGGATCTTGATATTCCTACATATTTTATGACTTTTTTTCAATTATGAGTAGGATTTTATTTTTTCATTATTTTATATAAGTTGTTGATATCTTACAGAAATAAGGTTATTGACCTGGAAAGAAAGATGTTCTTCACATAATGGGAAAAAAACAAAAACAGTTTTTAAATATGACCCTATGCTTCCATTTTTTTTTTTTTTTTTTTTTTTTGAGAGAGAGTCTTGCTCTGTCGCCCAGGCTGGGGTGCAGTGGCCGGATCTCAGCTCACTGCAAGCTCCGCCTCCCGGGTTTAGACCATTCTCCTGCCTCAGCCTCCCGAGTAGCTGGGACTACAGGCGCCCGCCACCTCGCCCGGCTAGTTTTTTGTATTTTTTAGTAGAGACGGGGTTTCACCGGGTTAGCCAGGATGGTCTCGATCTCCTGACCTCGTGATCCACCCGTCTCGGCCTCCCAAAGTGCTGGGATTACAGGCTTGAGCCACCGCGCCCGGCCCCTATGCTTCCATTTTATGAAAAATGTCACAATAGTTTCCATCATCTCAAGAATGGTTACCTGTGGTGAGATCATAGATAACAATTCTTATTTAGCTTGTGTACATTTTTTATGTTTTGCCATCATATTTTACTTTTATAATAATAATTATAGCTAATATATGTTTAGTGTGCCTGTGTGCCAGCTTCCGTTCTAAGATTTATGTATTATCACAATTTAAGGTATAAAGGAGTCATTTCTTGTATAACTGGGAGAAACTGCTGTGTGTTTCTGAGTTGGCACTGAAGTTTGAACCACAAAAAACAAGTTAAAGTGCTGCTTGTTAGTGTGGTACAGGGTTGAGGCAGGCCGTCCTTCATTTGTGTTTTTGTGGGAATTAGTGACTGAATGTGTGCATGGGAATAGGAGCTGACTCCAGGATTTATGTTGTGTGTTTGTACATGTAGATACGCACAAATGACGATATGACTTTAGTAGTACATGCTTTCAATGTAGCAGGATAGAGAATTAACATTTGAATTTTGCTACTTACTAAATGTACAATCACAGGCACATTTTACGATCACTCATTGTCCCAGTTTTCTCTTTGTAAAACGGAGATTATGTTAAACGCCTCATAGGGTTGTGCATAGGGTTGTGCATAAGAGTTACATTTAAAATGCTTAGTATATTGTCTCACATATAGAAAGCACTGGAACGTTAGCTGTAACAGTTATTACAAGGCCCAAGTTGCTTTCCTTTTAATACCTCTTTTGTTTCTTAGACTCCCATTGTGAGGCCCACTTTATCCTCACCATTGTAGCAAATACAGAAATTGAGGCTTTGAAGGCAAGAAAGGAGGGGGAAAAAACAATAACCGCAATAAGCATTAAATGTATTCAATTTGTCAGTTAAAAGACAGACTGTTGGTTTGGATTTTTTTTTTTTTGAGATGAAGTTTCACTTTTGTTGTCCCAGGCTGGAGTCCAGTGGCACAATCTCCACTCGCTGCAACCTCCACCTCCCAGGTTCAAGCAACTCTCCTGCCTCAGCCTCCCAAGTAGCTGAGCTTACAGATAGATGTGTGCCACCACGCCCGGTTTATTTTTGTATTTTTAATAGAGACGGGGTTTCATCATGTTGGTCAGGCTGGTTTCGAACTCCTGACCTCAGGTGATCCATCCGCCTTGGCCTCCCAAAGTGCTGGGATTACAGGTGTGAGCCACCACGCCTGGCCAATTTGGATTTTTTTTTTTTTTTTTTTTTTTAAACACCCATACATTTGAGCTCTGAGCTGCTTATAAGGGACAAAGATAATGATGCTGAGATTTTAAGTGTAGTTGAACAGATGATAACATACCAGGTAAATACCAAAAGAATGCTGAAGCCAGTTGTGGTGTTTTATGCCTATAATCCCAGCACTTTGCGGGGCTGAGGTAGGAGGGTCACTTGAGCCTAGGAATTCGAGACTATCCTGGGCAGCATAGTGAGATCCTGTCTCTACCAAAAAAAAAAAAAAATACAAAAACAGTTAACTGGGCATGGAGGCACACAAACCTGTAGTCCCAGCTACTTGGGAGGCTGAGGCAGGAGGATCCCTTGAGCCCGGAGTTCAAGGTTGCAGTGAGCTATGATTGTGCCACTGCATGCCAGCCTGGGTGAGGGAGCAAGACCCTACCAAAGAAAAAAAAAGAAAGAATGCTGATGTTGCAGACTTCGTCTAAGATAAAATAGATTTTAAGGCAAAAAGCATTATTTGGGGTATGAAGCATTGTTACACAATGATGTTTTAAAACCCTCTATTTAACCATGACGCATCAAACAATATAGCCATAAGCATATAATCCAAACATCAGCAGAATTATAAGGAAAAACTGACTAATCTAGTCATATTGTGAGATTTTAACCCATTTCCTTCTGAAATGGATAGAATTGACAGACATAAGTTAAGGATATATTAATAGAAGATTTTAATAGGAAACTAGGCTCAGAATGGTGAAATTTGTTTTTGCCAAAAGTCATCTAACTGGTAAAGGAAAAAAGTTGATCGAAATTCAAATCTGCTTTCATACAAATCGTATAAACTGTATTTTCCTAACAGCACCTGTTAGACTGACTTGCATTTTGGCGTTCACAGTGAATATTGAGTGAATCTCACAGTTACTTTATTTCTGATATTTCCTTATCTGTTTGCAGAGACCTAGGCTTCCACTGTTCCATTTTACTATATTCTGTTTCCCTGAGAACCTGTTTCAGTTATATAGCAAGCATACCTCTGGCCTTAGATGATCATTAATTCCAAGTTCCTAGCAAGACAGAAAAAGATTTCATGTGCAATGTGAATATACCAGTTGAAGTACATTTCTCCCAAAGTCCACAGATCCTGGTCCCTACAAATAAGCGTGCTCATGTGAGATAAAAAAGGAGTTGCTGGAACCAGGAATTCATTCTCAGTGTAGAAGACCTAGCCAAGCCCTCTCTCCACAGTTTTGGGGCAGAAGCAGAAGAGACGCACAGTAGAACCCGTCTCAGCCTTGCTGATCATCTCGTACAGCAGCAGAAAATGACCATGTTACAGGTGAGTTGATTGTTTAGTTCTTATTTTTTCCCAGGGAATTAAAAGAGATGTGTAAGCCTTCCAGTGAAAAAGAAAAGTTTAAATAGTTAAGAAATCAGAGGAAAATAGCCTCAGAATAGATGATCAGGATTGGAACAAAATTGGCACAGTGATACATTAACTATTGGACAGATTCTTAGGGTTGAGTATTTATAGCATATTTAAAGCCATAACATCTTACATAATTACTGCATTTGAGCTGCAAACTTTGTTTTCAAATTTTTGGCAGTCGTAATAGAGAAATGTGAGCTTTTATATGCTTTGCATGGTTTAAAGGTAATTGCCCATAGGAAGTAAATATTTCTTGGTTATCAGGTGTTCGTTTATTTTTCCTTGATGAAGTCTTATGAATAAGAGATATGCAGTAGTTCCTCCTTATCTGCAGTTTTGATTTTTGCAGTTTTAATTTCCTAATTTCCCATGGTTTGAAAATATTAAATAGAAAATTTCAGAAATAAGCAATTTGTAAGTTTTGAATTGCTTCCTGTTCTGAGAAGCATGATGAACTCTTGCACCGTTCCACCCAGGACCTGCCTCATCCCTTGGTCCAGCAGATGCATGCTGTATATGTTGCTTACCTGTCAGTCACTTGGGAGCCATCTGAGCTGTCAGATCAGCTCATGGTAATACGGTGCTTGTATTTTTGTAGCCCTTATTTTACTTAAAATGGCTTCCATACATAAAAGTAGTGATGCTAGTAATTCGGATATATCAAAGAGAAGCTCTAAGTGAAAAGGTGAAAATTCTAAACATAACGAAAAAGGTAGGCTGAGGTTGCTAAGGTCTATGGTAAGAACAAATTTATTCATGAAATTATGAAGAAGGAAAAATAAATACATGCTAATTCTGTCACACCTCACACTGCAGAAGTTATAGTCTCAGTGTGTGGTAACTTTTATTACACTATGTTGTTATAATTGTTCTATTTTATTATTGTTGTTATTTATTTTTTACTGTACCTAATTCATAAACTGAACTTCACCATAGGTATGTATGTGTAGGAAAAGAGCATAGTCTTTATAGGGTTTGGTACTGTCTGGTTTCAGGCATCCACCGGGGTCTTGGAACATCTCCTTTGTGGATAGGTGGGGGCTACTGTGGTGGGTAAATGTTCTCAAGAGAAACGTTAATAAATGCATGAACCTTACGGCATTTTTCATAGCATTCTTCAGAGTATGTCCCAAGGATAGAATGCCAGAGCAGGACTTCGTGACCATAATTATTTACTTTTTACCTTTTTAAACTGTAAGGCCTAATTTACATGCAGAAAAGTACGTTTTAAAAAATACAGTTTGATGAATTATTGTCAGTGGAATATGCATGAAACCACCACTCAGGTCAAGAAATAGAATATTCTTAGCCCAGATGAGTCCCTTCATTGCCCTCTCCCAATTATCACAGCCTCTTCCTCCTGACAGAGGTAACCAGGATCCTTTTTGGTAACCATTTCCTGACTTTATAGTTCTGCTCCTCTCTGCGCATTCTTAAACACTATATTTGATTTTGTCTGCTGTAGGATATGCTCACTTCTGTCTTCTTTCACTTCACATTTTGTGACATTCACTACAATTGCAACTGCAGTCCTTCCTCCAATTGAGGTGGCTTCTTTATTTTTTATTTTGTTTGAGACAGAGTCTCACTCTGTCGCCAGGCTGGAGTGCAATGGTGCAGTCTTGGCTCACCGCAACCTCTGCCTCCCGGGTTCAAGTGATTCTCCTGCCTCAGCCTCCCGAGTAGCTGGGACTACAGGCACCCGCCACCACACCCTGGTAACTTTTTCTGTTTTTAGCAGAGACAGGGTTTCACCGTGTTTGCCAGGATGATCTTGATCTCCTGACCTCGTGATCTGCCCGCCTCGGCCTCCCAAAGTGCTGGGATTACAGGCGGGAGCCACCGCGCCCGGCGAGGTGGCTTCTTGATGTCTAGTCAGTGTTCGCGTTTCCAGGTCTCTCGTAACGTTCAGAGGTTGGTGGTTGTTTGTTTGAATCAGAATCCCAGGAAGGTTCATACAATGCAGTTGGTTCATCTGTCTCTTCAATCTCCTTTAATCCGTTGGTTCTTACTTTTTTCTAGCCAAATTATTCGTTAAAGAAGCCAGGTCATTTTTCTGTATAGTTTCCTACTGTGTGGATTTTGCCACTTGCAACAGTGTTGTTAATGTTTGTCACCTGTATTTGGTGGTGTTAATATGTTTGTCATCTGTATTTGCTATAAATAGGTAAATTTAGAGTTGTGCTGTCCAATACAGAAGCCACTGGCCACACAGGACTATTTAAATTTAAATTAATTAAAATTAAATCCCACAGTCACGCTCGCCACATTTCAAAATGCTCAGTAGCCACAAGTTAGATATCCATGAATTGGATAGCGTAGTTAAAGAATATTTCCGTCATCACAGAAAGTTATGTTGGACAGATCTGATCTAGAGGGTTGGTCACATTCAAGTTTAGCTTTTTTGGGCAAGAATGCTTCAGAGGTTGTGGTATGTACTTCTTTCAGAAGACACATGTTTGCTTGTCTTCTGAAAGAAGTTTGCTTGTGGTAACATTTATTTTTTTGAAACGGAGTCTCACTCTGTCACCAGGCCGAGTGCAGTGGCGCAATTTTGGCTCACTGCAACCTCTGCCTCCTGGATTCAAGTGATTCTCCTGCCTCATCTTCCCGAATAGTTGGGACTACAGATGCACGCTCCCATGCCCAGCTAA
Organism: Macaca thibetana thibetana; assembly: GCF_024542745.1. NCBI lineage: Eukaryota > Metazoa > Chordata > Mammalia > Primates > Cercopithecidae > Macaca > Macaca thibetana. The sequence continues at coordinate 129,375,284 of NC_065588.1, forward strand.
TTTTTTGTATTTTAGTGGAGACGGGGTTTCACTGTGTTGCCCAGGCTGGTTGCAAACTCCTGAGCTCAGACAATCCTCCTGCCTCGGGCTCCCAAAGTACTGGGATTACAGGTGTGAGCCACTGCACCCGGCCAGCATTTTTTAAATGATCATGGCATAGATGGATTATTTCATTGGGAGTTGCAAAATGGTGGCGTTACTTTGATCATTTCTTCTTGATCAATAGGGCACAGGTTTCATCTTTTTGTCCCAAACCTGCCATTAGTCATTTCTACAGTAAATGGTATCTGAAATTTTGTTATTTGAAAGACTTTTCTTGCCAAAACATGGAAGTACGCTATATTTTGGCATATTGACTTTGTATACAGGAACTTCTTTTTTATTTTTATCTTTTATTTTTTTTTTAGGCAGAGTCTCACTCTGTCGCCCAGGCTGGAGTGCAGTGGCACAGTCTCGGCTCACTGCAACCTCTGCCTCCCGAGTTCAAGCGATTCTCCTGCCTCAGCCTCCTAAGTAGCTGGGACTACAGGTGTGCCACTGCACCCAGCTAATTTTTTTTTTTTTTAGTAGAGATGGGGTTTCACCATATTGGCAGTCTGGTCTCAAACTCCTGACCTTGTGATCCACCCACCTCGGGCTCCCAAAATGCTGGGATTAAAGGCGTGTGCCACCACACCCGTCCAGGAACTTCTTAAGCTCACTTATTAGTTCTAATGATTTTTCTTTAGATTTGATTAGATTTTTCATATTAACAAAAACATCAGCAATAACTTTTTTTTCTTTTTATTTTAAGAGGTATGGTCTCACTCTGTCACCCAGGATAGAGTGCAGTGGCACAGTCATAGTTCACTGCAACCTTGAACTCCTGGACTTGAACATGCCTCTCACCTCAGCCTCCCAAGGAGATGGGACTGCAGACACATACTACTAAGTCCAGCTAGTTTAATTTTTTTTTTTTTTTTTTTTTTTTTTGGTAGTGACAGGTTCTCACTATATTGCCCAGGCTGGTCTGGAACTCTTGGCCTCAAACAGTTCTCCTGCCTCACCCTATCAAATAGTTGAAATTATAGGCATGAGCCAGCACACCTGGCCAGATCATTTTATTTAAATGTTTGGAAGAATCACCACTAAAACTACATAGATCTTGCATTTTCTTTGAGGGAAAGTTTTAAATTGTGGGGTCAGTTTCTTTAACTGTTACAGGATTAATTCAGATTTTGTTTCTTCTTGTCACTTTGGGTTCATTGTTTTTCAAAGAATATAGCTATTGGCCGGGTGCGGTGGCTCACACCTGTAATCCCAGCACTTTGGGAGGCTGAGTAGAGTGGATCATGAGGTCAAGAGATTGAGACCATCCTGGCCAACATGGTGAAAGACCATGTCTACTAATAATACAAAAAGTTAGCTGGGCATGGTGGCGGGTGCCTGTAATCCCAGCTACTCGGGAGGCTGAGGCAGGAGAATGAACCCGGGAGGCAGAGCTTGCAATAAGCCGAGATTGTGCCACACTGCACTCCAGCCTGGGCAACATAGCGAGACTCCGTCTCCAAAAAAAAAAAAAAAAAAAAAAAAGGAATATAGCTATTTCATCTAAGTTGTCAAGTATGTTGGCGCAAGTTTATAATATCTTTTTTTTTTTTTTTTTTTTTTGGAGACGGAGTCTCGCTGTGTCGCCCAGGCTGGGGTGCAGTGGCCGGATCTCAGCTCACTGCAAGCTCCGCCTCCTGGGTTTACGCCATTTTGCTGCCTCAGCCTCCCAAGTAGCTGGGACTACAGGAGCCCACCACCTCGCCCGGCTAGTTTTTTGTATTTTTTAGTAGAGACGGGGTTTCACCGTGTTAGCCAGGATAGTCTCGATCTCCTGACCTCGTGATCCGCCCGTCTCGGCCTCCCAAAGTGCTGGGATTACAGGCTTGAGCCACTGTGCCCAGCCTATAATATCTTTTAACAGCCTTATTGAGGTATGACCTCAATAAGATTCTCCATTTTAATGTATAATTCAGTGATTTTTAAGTAAACTTATACTGTATAACCATCATCACAGTCTAGTTTTAGAAGATTTTCGTCACCCCAAAACAATCTTTGTGACATTTTTGGTCAATTCCTTTTCCCACGCCAGCCTAAGACAATAATTTGCTTACTCTCAGCCAGGTGCAGTGGCTCACACCTGTAATCCCAGCACTTTGGGAAGCCGAGGTGGGTGGATCACCTGATGTCAGGAGTTCGAGACCAGCCTGGCCAACATCGTGAAACCTCGTCTCTACTAAAAATACAAAAATTAGTCAGGCGTGGTGGCAGGTGCCTGTAATCCCAGCTACTGAGGAGGCTGAGGCAGGAGAATTGCTTGAACCTGAGAGGTGGAGGTTGTAGTGAGCCAAGATCAGGCCACTGCACTCCAGCCTGGGTGACAGAATAAGACTGTGTCTGAAAAACAAACAAACAGAAATTAACTGGGTGTGGTGGCATGCACCTGTAGTCCCAGTTTCTCAGAAAGCTGAGGTGGGAGAATCACCTGAGCCTAGGAGGCAGAGGTTACAGCGAGCTATAATTGTGCCACTGCACTCCAGCCTGGGTGACAGAGCAAAACTCTGTCTCAAAAAAGAAAGAAAGAAATTTGCAGTTATCTGAATTGCTGTTCCCTTTAAGTGATGTGATTTTTTTTTTCCTTCTAGCCATGTATGATGTGTCTGGGAGTGGATTTCCTCACTAGCCATGTATGATGTGTTTGGGAGTGGATTTCCTCATGTTTATTGTCTGGCATTGACTGAACTTCTTGAATGTTTTGGTTTATATCTTTTGCCAGTTTTACAGAATATTCAGCTATCATTTCTTGAGACTTTATTTTCACCATGCTCTTTCTTTTCTCTTTCTGGGACTCTATGACACTCACGTTAGATTCTTTGGTATTATTTGATAGTGTCCTGAGCTCTGTTCATTTTTAAGTCATTTTCTCTCTGTTCAAAACTGACAGTTTCTGTAGATCTGTCTTCAAATTCTTTGACTGCTTTTAAAGCGTATCGTGTGCTATTAGGGTCAAATTTATTTTTTGATTTTCCGGTGGCATTCTAGATTTTTAAAAGATGTGTGCTTGTGTTTTCTTTTTATCTTAGGAGACTTTGACACAGAAATCCATCTTGATCCAAAATCTAGTCACCTCTCTAAAATCTGTTTGGTTCTATCATCCCCTTTCTTGTAAGGTGTTTCATGGCTAACTTGGCAACAAGAAAGTGTCCTAGCTAAACTAACCACTTTCTGCCCCAGCCCCCACTGTGGCCTTTAATCTCATCACTATCCCATTCCCTATTATCCTGTCAGACTGATGTTTTTGTATCTCCTCAGTCCTCACAGTTTTTTGTTTTTGTTTTTTAAATCAAAGCTGCTTCTCCCAGAACGCCTTTGCCTCCTCTTTTTTTGTGGAAAACAACTAATTTTCTAAAACCCATTTCAATTTTACCTTTTGCATAGAGCCTAACTTTACACTCAAATAGAGTGAAGCGCTCCCTGCTTTTTATCCACACTGTACTCTCCTTTATTTCTTAGATATTATAAATTTATTTTATTTGTAAGTGCATGTTTGCAGCCCTCTGTAAGACAATGTGACTTTTGAAAGTATTATTTTGTTATCTTCCTTCTTGGCATTTTTGTGTATTGGTTTGTTTTTGAGATGGGGTCTCAGTCTGTCACCCAAGCTGCAGTGCAGTGGTGCAATCACAGCTCACTGAAGCCCCGACCTCCCAGGTCAAGCAGTCTTCCCACCTCAGCCTCCCAAGTAACTGGGACTACTGGCATGTACCACCATATCCAGCTAATATTTATATATATATTTTTTGTGGATACAAGATCTCACTATATTACTCAGTTTGGTCTCAAACTTTTGGGCTCAAGTGATCCTCCCGTGTTGGCCTCCCAAAGTGCTGGGATTATAGTTGTGAGCCCCCTTGCCTATTCTATTTTCTTTCTTTTGCTACTTCCTCATCCAGTGCCAAATTTGAGGTTCAGTAAATATTTTATTGGTGGTTCAGGGGGTTTAAAGTCACCTATTCCAGTTTGTGTGTCTTCTGTGAAGTTGTCAGAATCAAAATGGAGTCACTAGTGTGAATTTTTTTTTTTTTTTAACCCCGACAGGTAGAGCTGGGGAAGCCTGTGAAAAGAGTGTTCTCACACTTGCAGGCCTGATAAAAATTATCACAAAAGACTGCAAAAGCCACAGCCTTGTACAAAGGCCATTGAAGCCTTACACAGAAATACTTTTATTGGGACATCTGCCCAGCAGCTGCCTGTCCAGCTTTGGACTGGTGTCACCCTTATTATTGATCTTTGTAGCCAGGGAGAACTGTTTCAGAACAATTACGTGATGCACCTCTTTTTTTTTTTTGAGACGGCTAGCTCTGTCGCCCAGGCTGGAGTGCAGTGGCCGGATCTCAGCTCACTGCAAGCTCCGCCTCCCGGGTTTACACCATTCTCCTGCCTCAGCCTCCCGAGTAGGTGGGACTACAGGCGCCTGCCACCACGCCCGGCTAATTTTTTGTATTTTTTTTAGTAGAGACGGGGTTTCACCGTGTTAGCCAGGATGGTCTTGATCTCCTGACCTCGTGATCCGCCCATCTCGGCCTCCCAAAGTGCTGGGATTACAGGCTTGAGCCACCGCGCCCGGCCACACCTCATTTTTTTCGTTTAAAAACTTTCGTCTTTCTTCCCATCCAAGTAATAACCAGGCCCGACCCTGCTTAGTTTCCGAGACCGGGCGCATTGAGGGTGGTATGACTGTAGACACCTTTGTCTTTCTTTACTTCCCTGAATACACATGTAGTTTACTGTGGCACGTGTCTTCCCATGGCAGTACTCTGTTCCCAAATAAACATAATTTTCTTCTGGAGAGCCTCTCTCTTTATTCTTCAGGTTAACAGTTGTATAAATGGAAGGATGGAAGAATGCACAATGACATTTTATCACACAAAATATGCAAAGGTAGGGACATGGCATTTTGTATAACTTGTTATGAGAATAAAGTGCTCAAACTCCAATATTTTTTTCTCACATCATACAGTGTTAACTGCTTCAGGTTTACTAGCATTGTGCTCTTACAGGAGTCATTCTCATTTGATGATTTATCTGTGGACTTCACCCAAAAAGAGTGGCAGCTCCTGGATCCCTCTCAGAAGAATTTATACAAGGATGTGATGTTGGAGAACTATAGCAGCCTAGTGTCACTGGGTAATAAAAGCTTTCTTGAGTATCTCGGACCATGCCCAATGCATTGCCTTTTATTTTTAGTTGCTGGGAAGTTTCAGAAGCCTGTAGTTAGGCTTCTGAAATTTTTAATGATTTTAGACCTGAAATTTAGATCACAGTTGCTTGGACTATGACACCAAGAAAGTATTTGGGTCTCACCTTTCAATAATGAAGTCGTAAGTTTGTTATGCAGCCTCTGAAACTTAAGTAGTAATAGTTTGAGTAATAGTTTGAGCAGTAGTGGTAGCACCTAATGCATGTAACTTACTGTATACCACATCTTATACCACGTGCTTTACATATATCAACTCATTTAATCATCAGAGATTATGTGGCTAGTACCGTTATCCATTTTTCCTGATGAGAAAATCAAGGCCAAGAGAGGTTAAGTAACTTTCCCAAGAACTAACAACTATTAAATTAAAGAGCCTGGATGTAAACCCAGGCTTGCTGGCTCCAGAGCCTCTAAAGTGTTCAGTGGCGCTTTGTACTAGACCCTATTAGCCACCAGGGAGACTGTTACTGTAACTTTGAGAATTACTTACTCTGTTGAGGTACAGCTTTATCAGGCCAACTGTGATGTGAAACCTTGCTCATCTTCAGAGGCCCTAAACCCCAAGCATTTGGGCCCAAGGCCTTTGTAATTTTTCCCTTAACAGGGTATGAAGTTATGAAACCAGATGTCATCTTCAAATTGGAGCAAGGAGAAGAGCCATGGGTAGGAGATGGAGAAATTCCAAGTTCAGATTCTCCAGGTGAGTGTGTGAGAACCAGGCAGATGGGAGAAAGCGGAAGTCCCGTGTCATCTGGTCACTGATGGGTTGGCCTCTCTGAAATGTGCTTTAGGGATCTCTTTCCAAAATCTCTAAACCTTCGGTGGTACCTCAGAACAACTGACATTAGCTACTCAAGTAAGTCACATTTAGACGTAGCTTCTTTATAGCTTAAAATGAAATGTGTCCTGCTTATCTTGGCCATGACGTTATTCTTTGTGACATCTAGGACCTTGACTTCTTGTTTGGTATTCTGTCCTCACATGTTTAATCCCTTTCAGTCCCTGCTTCCCCTGTGGTCAAAGACACCTCCGTTTGTCCATTGAAGCATCTCGATTTTGTCTTCAATTTGGGTATCTCTGATGCCCAAAAGACCACCCTCCAAAGCCCCAGTCTGTTCAGTCTCATTATATTAGAAAATGGAGCCATTATTTCTCCCAATTTATCCTTATCCTCCCTTTTAAATTAGGTTCCTTTGTGTTTTTTTCCTGCAGATTAGACACCATGAAGTATATGAATAATCCCTTTCCTTTTTTTTTTTTTTTTTTTTTTTTTTTTGAGACGGAGTCTCGTTAATGTCACCCAGACTGGAGTGCAATGGTGCGATCTCAGCTCACTACTCCACCTCCTGGGTTCAAGCGATTCTCCTGCCTCAGCCTTCCCAGCAGCTGGGACTACAGGCACATGCCACCCCGCCCGGCCAATTTTTTTCTATTTTTAGTGGAGACGGGGTTTCACCATGTTGGCCAGGCTGGTCTCAAACTCCTGACCTCGTGATTCGCCTGCTTCGGCCTCCAAAGTGCTGGGATTACAGGTGTAAACCACTGCACATGGCCGAATAACGCCTTTCAACCATCCTTTCATGTTGTTTTAAATTTTTTTTCTGTTGGGAAAGTATCTTTTTAAAGCCTTCCTTCCTCAACTTCCACTTAAAACCAGGTCCGTGATATCCCATTTTTGAAGTTGTCAAATTGCTAGATAGATCCAGTTTTTAATATTTTACAAGCTACCTTAATGATGCCACCATATTTTATTTCCTAAAGCTTCCCACACTACTCTAATCAGTTGAACCTCTTTACTCATTATCTGCTTTGTGACATTGACTTACTTCAGGTTCCCTCCAAAGCAGACCCTCAGATACTTATGTGAGTGTAAGAACTTATTGGGGACGTGGTCCCCACAAATGTAGTGAGAGAATGGACAAGTCAGACCATGGAAGTGCTGGGGGCATTAATGCCAGTGGAGGGTGGGCTGACGCTCTGACTACTGCTGTGGGTGGTGGATGCTCAGTTCTGCTGAGTGCCTCTGAGGCACTGTGAGAATATTCCTCAGTCTTGACACTCTGAGGTACCAGGAAACCCAGGTATTTATGTACTAACTCCCATCTCTCATCTTGAGGTTTCCTCTGCCACAGTAAGTATCCAGAATGTCCAGGGTCCCTTCATACAGACTAGTCTTGTGCTTTCAGCTCGAGAAGGTTCTTGGGTAGAGAGTCGTGAGTGCCTCCGGTAGGAATCTGGTCAGCGTATGGGTGGGGCGGTGGCAGCATCTGCTACAGACTTGTAATCTTTGCTTTCAAGGACCTCCATAGTATGACACTATTGCTGCCTGTTCAGTTATTTCTTCCTTCCCCCCATTCATGGTCAGTTCCATTTAAACATTTCTCAAGTGTTTTCAGATATGTAATGTCTTGAACTTTTGAGGGTATTATACTAGTGACCTAGAAATTCTTAATCCTTTCCATAGGAACTTGGTTTTCACTGCATTCATATTTATGAAATGTTCCTTGACTACCCCAGCCTAAATTTTTCTCAGCTTTTGCTGAAGTCCCATCTGTGACCTGATCATAGTATGTATAATATTTTTTAGAACGTTGGTCCCTGAGCTTTGTTTGCACACATGGATGCAGGGGCTTATAATTAAATGTCTTCACTTTAGTTATAGAACGTGTAATATTTGATAAATTTCTTTCCAAAAGCCTTGTGTTTGTTTTTATAGACAGGGTCTTGGTCTGTTGCCCAGGTTGCAGTGTGGTGGCATGATCATAGGTCACTGCAGCCTCAAATTCCTGGGCTAAAGTGATCCTCTTGCTTCAGCCTCCTAAGTAGATGGGACTACAGGTGTGTGCCACCATGCCTGGTTTTTGTTTTGTTTTGTTTTGTTTTTTGTTTTTTTGTTTTGTTTTATGTGGTAAGACTGGGATTTGTAATTTGAGAAACTTCTTGTCGTTTTTATGTGCCCTTTTTAGTTGAGATCCACTCACCCAGTGGGGTTAATCCTTTACTGAAAAGGATTACAAAGACAGACCAGAAAATAAGTTCCAGAAACATAGGAGTTAAGAAGATGAGACATTTGTGTTCTTTTTTAAAAAAAATTCAGCACGTAAACACTGAACATTTGTTTTATTGCAAGGCAGTGGAGAGCTAATTATCAAGATTACACAAATGGGGACTGTGTGTCAGGGTCTCCAAGATCCCCCCATGTTCAGAGTCACTAGAAGGACTCACTGGACTCAGCATATTTGTACTTATGACTAAGATTTATTACAGTGGCACTATAAGGACACAGCTGGATCACAAGTGAAAAAGGCACAGGCAGAGTCTGAAAGAACCCATTTGCAGGCGTCCTAAGCTCCCTGTTTCCCGTAAGGGTCAAAGTTTACTATCCCCCTGCAGCAAAAATATAGTAACACGTGTGTTTGATGTTTCTGCCCAGGAAAGACCATTAGAGATAAGTGCCCAAGGTCTTTACTGGGAGCTGGTCCTATAGGTATTCTCTGCCTAACAGGTGCTGATCATACTGTTTGTATACAGTCTTAGCATAGTAATTATCAGTTAGGAAATAGTAGGGACATTCCTGAAACCCATGTTCTCAGATGCCAGCCGAGGGCCAGTCTTGCAAACAGGACTTTCTATGGATGGTAGTTTCGGGCCTGAAGCTCTTTTCTACACAGACTACTTCAGAGAAAATAGAGTATTTATTGACTTCTTTTATTTTTAAGTTACTGTGCTAGGTACTGTGGGTATAATAGAGCATTAGAGATATATATTTCCTGCTGACATAGTGTTTACTTGCTAGAGGACAAAAAAAGAACAGGGTAGTAAGTAAGCAGGAAAAAATTCAGATCCTGCTAAGTGTTATTACAGAAATAAATTAGGTGAGAGAATGGGTTAGTCTGCTCAGTCTGCCGTAACAAAATATCATATTCTGGGGAGCTTAAACAACAGAAATTGGTTTTCCAGTTTTGGAGATGGAAAGTCCAAGGTCAAGGTACCAGCATGGTTGTTTTCTGGGGAGGGCTCTCTTCCTGCCTTGTGAAGAGCCACCCTCTCACTATGTGTTCACATGGCCTTTCCCCAGTGTGTACATGGAGAGAGAGAAAGAGATAGATAGATATAGATGGATCTCTTGTGGGGTTTCTTTTTTCTTTTTCCTTTTTCGAGACAAGGTCTCACTCACCCAGCCTGGAGTGCAGTGGCACAATCATGGGTCACTGCAGCCTTGACCTCCTGGGCTCAAGTGAGCCTCCCAAGCATCTGGGACTACAGGTGTGCATCACCACACCTAGCTAATTAAAAACAGGTTTTTTTTTTTTTGTACAGACACAGTTTCACTGTGTTGCCCAGGCTGCTCTCAAACTCTGGGGCTCAAGTAATCTGTCTGCCTCAGCCTCCCAAAGTGCTGAGATTACAGAGGTGGGCCACTGCCTGGCCTCATATCTATTTTTGTAAAGATGATAACCCTGTTTGATCAGGGTCCTACCCTTATGACCTCATTTAATCTTATTTCCTTAGAGGTCCTATCTCCAAATACAGCCGTTCTGGAAGTTCTTCAGTGTACAATTTTTGAGGAGATACATTTAGTCCATAACAGAGAAAGACATGGGAAAACTAATTGTAGACATGAAAGATGTGAAATGAGCATGGGAAAGAGTGTCTCCAAAAGGAATGACAAATAAGAATATGTTAAGTCAGAAAATGGTTTAGTTACTTTTAGAAACAGAATGGAAGCCCATGTGGCTGAGGTCAGTATGCCCGAGAGATGCAGATAAGTTGGAGAGAGTATGGGAACTAGATCATATCTCAACTTGTAGGCAACACAATGGAGTTATAAGCGAGTCAAGAAATTTTGAAAAGTAAAATCTGATTTAGAATTGTGAAAGTTTATTCTCACTGCCAAGTAGAAAATTATCCCGGCCCGCGGGATCGTCGAAGCAGGCCCTGGAGGAGGGAGTGGGAATTTGGGGGACAAGAGACACGAGAAATGGAGACAAGACAGTGCTCTGATCAAGTCTCGTTTAATGGTGGTAATGCAGTGCCTTATATACACTTGGAGGGGAAGGGGTTGGGCCAGAGGCGGAGATGATCTCATCGCAGAGGGCGTGACCAAGTAGGTATTGGTTTCTCTGGTCGAACGTCATGTTGCACCTGCGCTGTCAGTTGGTAATTTTCCCGGGCACGGGATGGTGCCTGTGCTACAAAGTAACAATTTTTGCAGCCGCGGGGAAAAACAAGTGAAGAAGAAGCAGGAAGAGCGCCATCTATTATGAGGTATTGATACAAAAGAGGAACAACAAATCTAGGGAGGAGGTAGAAGGTGGAAAGGAATAGAGCTCGGGCGTTTAATCATTAATTATTATTTGCTATGGCCGGGGCGCGCAGCTCCGGACAGAAAATGTAATTGGACGCAGGGAAACCAATTAGCAGGGTATTTCATTGAGATAATGTGATAGTTTAGAATACAGCAGAGAAAGTGATGGAGAGAGTGGGACTATTTGGGATATACCACAAATGACCAAATATAAGGCAATTACATTTTTCTAATAGGAAAAAAAATAAAGATGGGGGAAGGCAGATGTAAATTTAAAACACGTACTTAAGTATTAATAGTTCAATAATTTGATAACATTTAAAATAACATGAATGTAAGTTTAATTTATAAATGTTTCATTTTCTGCACCCATATTTTCTGATACCATTTTGTCGAAACTTCACATACATCTCAAAATTAATATGTTAGGCCTAACACAGTGTCAGTTGTGGGGGCCTGCACCTATAATCCCAGCAACTTGGGAAGCTGAAGTGGAAGGACTACTTGAGCCTAGGAGTTTGAAACCAGCCTGAGCAACATGGTGAGATCCCATCTCTACAAAAAATTCTAAAAATTATCTTGAGCATGGTGGCATGCACCTGTAGTCCCAGCTACTCAGGAGGCTTAGTTGGGAGGATCAGTTGAGCCCAGGAGTTCAAGGCTGCAGTGAGCTATAATTGCACCACTAAACTCCAGCCTGAGTGACAGGGCAAGACCCTGTCTCAAAAAACAGAATTAATATGTTTATAGTGGAGTCTTGATTTGAACCCATGTATTTCTCCCTCAGTTTTCCTTAATGCATTAACACCATAATCTACCAAATTGTTCAAACTCCAAACCTAAGGGTAATTCTAGATTCTCTTTTTTCCTTTATTTTCTCCATACCAAATACATCAGCAAATCTTATTGATTCTACCTCCACCATATAATTCTACAAATATATTACCTTCAGTTGACATTTAAATTTGTAGAATGTTTTCACATTACTGATTATCTTTCTTACCTCTAGGTACAACCTCACAAAAAATTTGAAATATAGATTTTTGTTGAAAAATGGGCCCAGCATGTTGACTCATGCCTGAAACCCCAACACTCTGGGAGAGACCAAGTCTCTTACTGGTTTGGGAGGCTAAAGTGGGAGAATTGCTCGACCCCAGGAGTTCAAGAGCAGCCTGAACAACATAGGGAGACCCCATCTCTACAAGAACAACAAAATTAGCCAGCCATAGTGGTTGTACACCTGTGTATTCTGGCTACTTGGGAGGCTTATGTAGGAGGATCTCTTGAGCCTCGAGGTTGAGGCTGCATCACAACACTACGCTTCAATCTGGTCAACAGAGCAAGACCCTGTCTCAAAAAATACATATTTTGAAGTTCACTTATAATAGTATAAATGGTTATATCATGAGGATAATGGAAATAGAGCTATATAACAACTGACTGTCAAACTGTCAGATTATTTTTAGAATGAGAACTTGGGTCTTGGGATGGTTTTAGTGAAAGTACACATGTATTTTTTTTTTTTGAGACGGAGTCTCGCTCTGTCGCCCAGGCTGGAGTGCAGTGGCCGGATCTCGGCTCACTGCAAGCTCCGCCTCCTGGGTTCACGCCATTCTCCTGCCTCAGCCTTCGGAGTAGCTGGGACTACAGGCGCCCGCCACCTCGCCCGGCTAGTTTTTTGTATTTTTTAGTAGAGATGGGGTTTCACCATGTTAGCCAGGATGGTCTCGATCTCCTGACCTCGTGATCCACCCGTCTCGGCCTCCCAAAGTGCTGGGATTACATGTGTGAGCCACCACGCCTGGCCTAGTACACATGGATTTTAAAGTTCTGTGCCTGAATAGTTTAGATGAAAGATGATATGGTTTGGAAAATGTGTTGCATAAGTGGCTTTCTTAATAGCAACGTGAAGATGCATATGGCAAGCTTAAATAAAACTTTAGAATGAGAACCAATATGCAAAATATTTCTCATTCTTTAAGCTTGAAATGACTACCTAATTTTTCTTTCAAATATGTTCATTTTCTTCTTAGTATTTACTACAGTGTACAGTTTTGTTTTAAAAATATTATTTCTTTATCTTTTCCATTACAATGTAAATTTTATAATAACAAGAGCTTATTTTTTCTTTTGTGTCTCTATACCTCACACACTACCTGGGCATAGTATATACTCAGAAAGTATTGAGTGAATTAATTACTCAAAACATTGGGTCAAAGCTTCTTCCAACCTTTTTTCTTTGCTTTTCGTTTTGTTTTTATTTTTTTGAGACGGAGTCTCGCTCTGTTGCCCAGGCTGGAGTGCAGTGGCCAGATCTCAGCTCACTGCAAGCTCCGCCTCCCGAGTTCACGCCATTCTCCTGCCTCAGCCTCCCAAGTAGCTGGGACTACAGGCGCCCGCCTCCTCGCCCGGCTAGTTTTTTTGTACTTTTTAGTAGAGACGGGGTTTCACCGTATTAACCAGGATGGTCTCGATCTCCTGACCTCGTGATCCGCCCGTCTCAGCCTCCCAAAGTGCTGGGATTACAGGCTTGAGCCACCGCGCCCGGCCCTTTTCTTTGCTTTTCATTGCTTTTCATGTGTTTTTTACATTCTCCATTTAATAAACATATTTGTCAACAACCAAAGGTGACTTAATCTCCAGTCAGTTTCCTGTTTCTGTTTTGAGTAGTTCCTTGCAATACCTAGAAGATTGTTATTATACTTGGGACTTACTTCAGACTAGGAAACTAAGCCTTAAAAGCAGCCAACCCCTCAACATAGCATTTCTAGTTTTTTTTTTTTTTTTTAGAAAGCACAACCAAACATTTTTTTTTTTTCCTTTATAGAAGTCTGGAATGTAAATGGTAACATGATGTGGCACCAGGATAACCAAGACAAGCTTAAAATTATAAAAAGAGGTCATGAATGTGATGCATTTGGAAAAAATTTCAATCTGAACATGAACTTTGTTCCTTTAAGGAAATCAAACAACGAAGGTGACTTAGATGGATTGATTTTAAAACATCATTTAGATTTGCTTATTCCAAAAGGAGATTATGGAAAAGCAGAATCAGATGACTTTAATGTGTTTGATAATTTTTTTCTCCATTCCAAGCCTGAGGATACTGATACCTGGTTAAAGTACTATGATTGTGATAAATATAAAGAGAGCTATAAAAAGTCACAGATTATCATATATCATAGAAATCGTTTAGGGGAGAAACTCTATGAATGCAGTGAATGTAGGAAGCGCTTCAGTAAGAAACCAAGTCTCATTAAACATCAAAGCAGACATATAAGAGACATAGCCTTTGGCTGTGGTAATTGTGGCAAAACCTTTCCCCAGAAGTCTCAGTTTATTACACATCACAGAACTCATACAGGAGAAAAACCTTATAATTGTAACCAGTGTGGTAAAGCCTTCTCCCAAAAGTCACAGCTCACATCCCATCAGCGGACACATACAGGAGAGAAACCATATGAGTGTGGCGAATGTGGGAAAGCCTTCTCCCGGAAGTCACATCTCATATCGCATTGGAGAACACACACAGGAGAGAAACCCTATGGATGCAGTGAATGTGGGAGGGCCTTTAGTGAAAAGTCCAATCTCATTAACCATCAGAGAATTCATACCGGTGAGAAACCTTTTGAATGCAGGGAGTGTGGGAAAGCCTTCAGCAGGAAGTCACAACTCGTTACACATCACAGAACTCACACAGGAACAAAACCCTTTGGATGTAGTGATTGTAGAAAAGCTTTCTTTGAGAAGTCAGAGCTTATTAGACATCAGACAATTCATACTGGAGAGAAACCCTATGAATGCAGCGAGTGTAGGAAAGCATTTAGAGAGAGGTCCAGTCTCATTAATCATCAGAGAACCCACACAGGAGAGAAACCTCATGGATGCATTCAGTGTGGGAAGGCCTTCTCCCAGAAGTCACATCTCATATCGCATCAGATGACACACACAGGAGAAAAACCCTTTATATGCAGTAAATGTGGGAAAGCCTTCAGCAGGAAATCACAGCTCGTTAGACATCAGAGAACTCATACGGGAGAAAAACCGTATGAATGCAGTGAGTGTGGGAAAGCTTTCAGTGAAAAATTAAGTCTCACTAATCATCAGAGAATTCATACAGGAGAGAAACCATATGTATGCAGTGAATGTGGGAAAGCCTTTTGTCAGAAGTCACATCTCATATCACATCAGAGGACACATACAGGGGAGAAACCCTATGAATGCACTGAATGTGGGAAGGCCTTTGGTGAGAAGTCAAGTCTTGCAACTCATCAGAGAACTCATACTGGAGAAAAACCGTATGAATGCAGGGACTGTGAAAAAGCTTTCTCCCAGAAATCACAGCTAAATACCCATCAGAGAATTCACACTGGAGAGAAACCCTATGAATGCAGTCTTTGTAGGAAAGCTTTTTTTGAGAAGTCGGAGCTAATTAGACATCTGAGAACTCATACAGGAGAAAAACCTTACGAATGCAATGAATGTAGAAAAGCCTTCAGGGAGAAGTCAAGTCTCATCAATCATCAGAGAATACATACAGGAGAGAAGCCTTTTGAATGCAGTGAGTGTGGCAAAGCTTTCTCTCGGAAGTCCCACCTTATACCACATCAAAGGACACATACAGGTGAGAAACCCTACGGATGCAGTGAATGTAGGAAGGCCTTCTCTCAGAAATCACAGCTGGTTAATCATCAGAGAATTCATACAGGAGAGAAGCCTTATCAATGCATTGAATGTGGGAAAGCTTTTTCACAGAAGTCACAGCTCATCAATCATCAGAGAACTCATACAGTAAAAAAATCCTAGAAATACAGTTAATAGTAGTCTTTGACAGATCATCTTGGACTTCAGAAAATGCAATTATGATAACATTTTTAGACAGTCACATTGTGTTATGTGTCTGCACTCCTTGAGGGTGAGAACTCTAAATGAGATGGTGTATGGAAAGCTGATCTTAATTCAGAGTGAACCTATGAATGCAGTGCATCTCAACAACTTTTCAAACCATAGTGAAGCCTTACAGAGTAGAACATTCACAGCAAAGAAGAATCGTGTGAATATCAAAAAGCCTTCCAGAAGTCAAGTCTCCTAAGCTATTAGACATATTCCCACTGGAGATGAGGGAAAACCCCATGAATGCAGGAAATGAGGCAATATTTTTAAGAAATGACATTTCATTGTACATAAGGAAATGCCCTTAGGAATGAAGTTCTATGAAACTACTAAATATGGGATAGTGCAACAAGTAACCAAACTATTTTGTATTTTGGAGAATTCATATTATGGAGAATCTTAACAATTTAAAGACACTGGGAACACTTGCCCCTCAGTATAGTACTGGCAAGGGAAGCCATACACTTTTTGTAGACGTGGGTACCAAAAATACCCAATTCTAAGTGGTTGACAGTTGTTCACTTTGAAGTGTGAAGTTTTAAAAATATGTGAATAAAATTATGTGAATAAATTGGCCATTGAAACATCTAAGAAATTTCTTAGTGGTATTTGTGGCTTATCTTCTAGTGTCACATATGTTTTGCGTTTTGAACTGACATTTAATTTAATGTAATTGGGATTATGAAATGCATATGCCTTATAGTGCCTCTGATGTCTGTGAAGACACACTACACACCACTGGTTTTTATTTTTTAACAATAATATAGAGAATGGAAAGTCATGTAACATGGCTACATTAATAAGTACCTTGAGTGATAACCCATTTCTTTTTCCTTATTATAGACATACATAAGGGGTCTTTTGTTTTTACTGACCTTTCTATTCAGTAACTGAAGCCAACATTATGTAAGTCTTCTGCATCCTCAGAGTCTGAGTAACAGTTTATATAAAATAAATATGCAAAGGCAGGAACCACAGAATAACCATAGTAATATATAACTGAATTAGCAAAATAAAGATATTTGAACTACATTACAACACCCAAACTAAATGAAATAAAGTAGTGCTGTATCAAATCTTTTTCTCATTTAGTGAGATGTCTCCATGTATTTTTTATATATATATATATGTATCTTAAGTGATATGTAACCCAAATACCACTATTTTAATTTCCTGTGATAAAGTATCATGGATATTTTGTGCTGCTATTATGCTTTTTGTGTTGCATAAAATATCTTGTAAAATTTAGATGAATAAATGAATTATTAAAAAATCACATTTCTGAAGATGTAAAGTGTTAGGGAATTTTATGCTGGAAAAACATTTTTGACATTCAAGGAAGCCTATTTTCTAGCAAATTTCTGTGGTCACTGGAAAAGTACATATGATCCTGAACTTACAATGGGGTTACATCCCAATAAACCCATTGTAAGTTGAAATTATTGTAAGTCGAAAATGCATTTAATACACCCAACCTACCAAACATCATAGCTTAGCCTAGCCTACCTTAAACATTCTCAGAACACATTCTAATGCATCGTCTATTTTATCAAAAGGTGTTGAATATCTGATGTAATTATTGAATACTGAAAGTGAAAAATAGTAGTTGTATGGATACCATTGTAATGTTGAGAAACTGTAAGTCACATCCTCTTAAGTCAGGAACTATCTGTATTAGGAAACAAGATTTCCATTTTATCATTTGAAACGTATTTGACTCTTTCCCTAGTTGCATTATCCCCATGGAAAACTTCACATTGAGAACTTAACATTATTTAAGTATACTTCCATAAAAATGCATGAACCATCCCTTAGCTAAGTAAGGATTTTGTAATGTTCTCTCAATGTTGCTTGACAAAGTTAATATTTTTTTGTATGCTGATGAAATTTAGAAAAGTCCAATATTGAGCTTGATTGCAAACTTACAAAAAATCAAGGCTTCACCTTTTATGTTCAAATTGTTGTATCAGTATGGTATTTTGCACCTTTACCATGAACAGTATTTTCTTCTTTAATTTTTGATTTTGCAACATTTTGGGAAAGTTGGAATTTTAAATAATTTTCTAAACCAGCATACCAGTTCAACAGCCAAATAATTCTGTCTTTCTGTGCTGTAATTTTAAAGCATCTAATTTTCCAACTTTTTATTCATACTCAAGTGTATGAACTTCCTGGCTGGGCATGGTGGCTCACGCCTGTAATCCCAGCACTTTGGGAGGCTGAGGAGGGTGGATCACTTGAGGTCAGGAATTCAAGACCAACATGTTCATGGCCAACATGGTGAAACCCTGTCTTTACTAAAAATTGGCTGGGCGTGGTGGCTCATGCCTGTAGTCCAAGCACTTTGGGAGGCCAAGGCAGGTGGATCTAGAGGTCAGGAGATCGAGACCATCCTGGCTAACACGGCGATACCCCATCTCTACTAAAAATACAAAAAATTAGCCAGGCATGGTGGCAGGCGCCTGTAGTCCCAGCTACTCGGGAGGCTGAGGCAGGAGAATGGTGTGAACCCGGGAGGCAGAGTTTGCAATGAGCCGAGATCGCGCCACTGCACTCCAACCTGGGTGACAGAGTAAGACTCCATCTCAAAAAAAAAAAATTAGCTGGGTGTGGTGGCATGTGCCTGTAATCCCAGTTACTTGGGAGGCTGAGGCAGGAGAATCACTTGAACCCGAGAGGTGGAGGTTGCAGTGAGCCAAGATGGCACCACTGCACTCCAGCCTGGGCAACAGAGCTAGACTGTGTCTCAAAAAAAAAAAAAAAAAAAAAAAAAACTTCCTACTTTTTAATATCTCAAAGTCATTTTACTAGATGTGGGAGACCAACTAATGCAAATGAACAGTTAGAAGGTGATGTTGTACTTTGTGATTTTTGCCCTATTTTTTTCTTTCCATCTATTATCATTCTCTGTCCAATCCCAGAGACTGATTCATTAGGTCTTGGAAATTCTAGATTATTCTATTAACTGTTAAGCAGTTAAACCTGATACTTCCTACACTCGATAATGGAACTTCAACATTAAGCTATTGATTGAATGCCCAAGAACAAACATTTTTTCTAAACATCAGGTGTTATGGGGAGGATTGACGCTGACAATAGAGGTCTAGTTAAGAACTGATGCAGAGGTTCAAATACATTGTGCAGTAGTCACTAGAACTCACCTTCTAAAGTGTCATGAGAGCTCTGATTCTGAAATTAGAGATTTTTTAGTGTGTTTTTGAAATTACTTTGTAAACCACAAAATTATCTCTCTGCATTGTCCCTTATTGGTTCCTACCACAGATTCTACATCAAGAAGAAAGTTTTAGAGTGGATTTATTTTTGATTTTATGGAGCACAATAAGGTACCTTGAGATAGCATACTAAGGGAGGCCAAATACAGGAAGCATCCCCTTTTCTTGTTTTCTTACTGCCCAGATTTTCCCACTGACCTGGAATTGCGCACAGTTCTACAAAGGATAATTTACATTGTTTTCCTTTTACTAAGTAGTGGGTTTTCCTTAAGGTCCAGACTGAATTTTGAGGCCTGTACCAGGATTGCCTTCTGTGTAGCTTTTCCTTGCAGGATCTGGCATCATTATCTATGGGTCCATATATTTGTGATACTTTGGTTTCAGGAACATCTCTTTTAGAATGTTGACATAAAATGCACCCACAGAATGCCAGATTTATCAAAAGTAATTTTCTAGCAAAATCTACAGCAGTGGCATTTGGAATCTACATTTGAGACCTTCTCAGTCATTCCAGCAGTCTATGTCCAGGTTGTCAATTTCAGAGGTCTTATTAATGTCTATACAGGTACCAATAAGCTTTCAGATGCTCAACACCTACCCCTGGCCTAGCTGCTGATAAACTTAACCAATCAACCCTTGCAGATGCATGCATGTTTTCTGCACCTTGCTATCATTTTTCGGCCCATTTTTCACATGTATACATAGTGATTATTTTTAAATGCAACCCTGATTACACATGCCTCGTTGAAATATCGTGTGGCTTATTGTGGACTTAAAGTGTAATATTCTCCTTATGGTATACAAGGACTTTTGTACAAACCAATGCCTATCTATCCACTGTCATTTCTGAAAACTTTTCCTCCTATGCAATATTTTCTGGCCTCTGTGAACAACTTGTAGTTCCTTGAGATTTCTATTATTGCATTACGTTTTTGCAAATCTGCAATTGAAATGCCCTTGTTCCTTGTTAATGCCTATTGAATCTATATGAACCTGTACGTGTGTTTCTCACTGTGATAATATAACCATTGCATGTTTTATCTTTTCCACTAGAAAGTTTCTAGAAAGCTAGGACTATCTTTTTGTCTGTGTAATTTTAGCATCACAAGGTATATTTAAATGTGGGTGCAGTGAGTGGCTGTTTTCTGCCACATGGAGAAACATGGTCTGCAGTGAGAGAGAAGAACGAAGCCATCATAGAAGCAAAATCAAGAAAGCGTCCTGATTGTGTTCCAGTACCTGGTTCTTCTGGTCTTCGTGTCCAGGTCCACCTCTGCCCTTTTCATGCCTTGATTGTTGAATTCTTCTGTGAGATACTCCAAATATCCTAATAAATTCTCATGTTTGCTTCATCTGGCTCAAGTTGTGTTTGTTACAACCCAAATATTTCTAACAGGAAATCAGGCTATGTCGTAACTTGTTCTCTAGATGTGGTTACTGAGAAGTTTGGGTGCAAGATGTCTATTGAGGATCAACAGCTGTGAAATGATCGAAGAAGTAAGAAAACATTGAGCTGAGGAAGAATTCAAATTGCACTGCATTGGAGCGAGCAGGGAACTCTGGAACATGTACTGCCCATTGGAGTGCCTCGTGTTGAACCAAGATGGCCAGGCCTTTATAACCCTGTGTTGCTCACCCCATCACCCAGACTCAGGCTGCTCTGGGAAGGAAGCAACCTTAGGTGAAGCAGCTCTTTTCTTAGGTGATGTTGCTCTTTTCTTAGGTGAAGCAGCTCATTTCAGCTGAGGCCAGCTTCACAAGTGGAGGCTCTCTGCTGATGACTCTCCCTGCCCTGGGCAAGTCCCACCTTGAGGAGAGATCTGAGTCATGATGCATGTTTGTGATCACACAGTCCATCCTTCCCACCGCTTAGATCCCCTTGTCTGTGTTACATTTGGGAAGCTGCTGCTCTAGGATTCTGGTGGGGCTCTCTGAGGAGAGACTAAGAGAAGGAATATTTGTAGGACAAACCACAGCCCCTAATGTTGCAGTTGCTGTCTGTATTATTCGCTGTAGATTCTCATCACACTGTTAGCACCTCTGTGGACATAAGTGACTTTCGTGGTAGCTTGTCCCAGACCCTTATTCCTGAGGGGGTCAGAGCCCTGTTCACCATGTCCTTTTCAGATCCAAGTTGCTGTATTTGTCCATTTACATCACAATAGGGCAAGGAAGTTCAAAGAGGCACGTAGGTGGACCACCTGAGTGCCACTCCTTTTTTCTCCTGCCCTGTTGTGTAAGCAGCCATACCTTCTGATGATC
This sequence comes from Macaca thibetana thibetana, assembly GCF_024542745.1. Taxonomy (NCBI): domain Eukaryota; kingdom Metazoa; phylum Chordata; class Mammalia; order Primates; family Cercopithecidae; genus Macaca; species Macaca thibetana. The sequence continues at coordinate 129,396,267 of NC_065588.1, forward strand.
AGTGTCAATGCCCCAGCAAAGAGTGGCTTTTCTGGCATGCTGGTCCCTGGACACAAGGGTACAAAGTTCCATGCTGTATCTGTAGTTTGTAATTTAGAACACTCACTCTGTCCTCTGGTGGAAAGTGCCCCCTTTGGGACTAATCCTTCATGTTTGACCTTTATACAGTGCTGTGTTTTCAAAGAGGACACATGGGTTTGGGGACCACAGTGTGGAAGCAGGAAGATTACAGATGATCCTCTGGGGGGACCTTGTGCTTCCCATAACCACAACTCTGGGGTTGAGAGAGTTAATATTGCCCTGGGAGCAAAACTGTAGTTATACTATTGTCCATTTCATGTATATTGTTTGGTTTTGGTTTTTGTTTTTGTTTTGAGATGGAGTCTTGCTCTGTCACCCAGCCTGGATTGCAGTGGCGCGATCTCAGCTCACTGCAAGCTCCACCTCCCGGGTTCATGCCATTCTCCTGCCTCCGCCTCCCGAGTAACTGGGACTACAGGTGCCCACCACCACGCCTAGCTAATTTTTTGTATTTTTAATAGAGACAGGGTTTCACCGTGTTAGCCAGAATGGGCTCGATCTCCTGACTTCATGATCCACCCGCCTCAACCTCCTAAAGTGCGGATTACAGGCCTGAGCCACGGCGCCCAGCCTTGTATATTGTTCATTTCATTGCCCACTTCATTTCACTTGATATGAATGCAAACATTTATCCTTTTTTCTGAATCAGGATATTAAAAAATGCATTTACTGGATCAGTAGCCATATACCATGTATCTGAGGCTGTATTAATCTCTTCTAGTGGAAATTTCACATCTGGCCTAATGGCTGTAATCAGGACTACTACTCCCTTGAGCTTGAAGTTGAATTGCAGTTGTGAGTAGTTTTTACTAGAGAGAGGATGGGAACCATCACTCCTAAATCTTTTATATCCTGAAATGTGACTCTAATCTCTACTACTCCCCCAGAGATTGTTCTTATTTACTATCTTGGGTGGATTGTAGTTTGAGGCTTCCACGTGGCCTTTCCTGCCATAATACTTTTTTTTCCTGCAAGCCAAGGACCTAATGCCACTTGTGATACAGCAGGTGTGAGCTGCTTTTTGTGCAGCCAAATGCCCTCTAACTTTCACAGCTGCAATCAATTGTCTATTATTTGGCCTCAACTGTTTGTTACCTTTATGTAGAGCATCAGTGGCTTTTAGCAGTAGCCACTGTATTAGTCCATTCTCATACTGCTATAAAGAAATACCCCAGGTTGGGTAATTTATAAAGAAAAAGAGGTTTAATGAACTCACAGTTTCACATGACTGGGAAGGCCTGACAATCATGACAGAAGGTGAAGGAGGAGCAAAGACACATCTTACATGGTGACAGGAAGGAGAGCGTGTACAGAGGAACTGCCCTTTATAAAACCATCAGACCTCATGAGATTTATTCACTATCACAAGAACAGCATGGGAAAAACCCATCTGCATGATTCAGTTACCTTCCCTGGGTCCCTCCCGTGACACAAGGAGATGATGGGGGCTACAACTCAAGATGAGGTTTGGGTGGGGACACAGCCAAACCATATCAGCCACTCAAATCTGTTATTTAATAATAATCTATCTCCTAAGTTCAAACATCTGTTACATAACACAGGTGCTGCCTCTTAATTTACTATTGGTGAACTATTTAATGATTGAACCACCTCCTTATGCCAGGGCCTCTTTGTGCTCCACCTGCCACAGTGGTGGGGTTTGTATGTAAGCTGGATAATGAGTAATCCAGTTCCAAAACTTTGGCCCATGCTTTGCTATTTTGGAGCGCCTCAATAATGGTACAAGCTGCAATCCATTGGGTTTTCTGAAAGTCGACTCTGAGATATACTTTGGAGGTATTCACTGTAGATCAGTATCTGTGAAAGGAAAGAGAAAGAAGTAGGATTAAGCAAAAGAAAAGGTTAAACTGCAATGCAGATCCTACAAAACTGCTCCCAACTCAGAATGGATCTCTGTGGTGAGTGTTGCCTGACAGGGTTCAGGTGCCAGGCAAGCATGGTCTAGTCTGTGTTCATACCTCTTTCAGTCACTGAATACAGCCTGACCTGGGAAGAGGGGTGACTTTGGACAAAGCTCTTCTGCAGCAAAGGCTGACCACGAAGGGCTTGACAGGTGAGGGCTGTCTGCTAACTGAACTTCCCACACTTGTACTACAAGCCTTTCCTTGAAGGGAGATAGAAACAGCACATCCTCATGCCTACTAAGGCACACTGCCCCAAATTTGATGGTCTCAAATACAATCTTCCCTTACACTAGAAAATCTTATTTCATTGACTAAGTCAACATTTTAAAAGTAAAGGCTAACCTCCAAATTCTCTCTAGAGGAAATTCAGGTGAAAAGAGCACTGAACTAAGGATTCCTACAATAACCATCCAGTGTAGGATAGGTCTGTGTGAAAGGAATGGCCACATTATGGGAATAAGGGCAAAATTACATGGCATAAAATTGTATGTTTTTAAAAAAACATAAAGACATTCTCTGAAGTTGCTGATGTGACTTGCATGCAGGAGGATATTTCAAATGATGATGTATAAAATTTCCGGATCAACTGAGCTTCACAAACCAGGATGGCTGCATTTGGTGTCTGAGATGGTTTGTAAGACTTCTCAATGTGATGAGAAACACGTAAGCTGTGATATCCATTTTTGTTTGTTTGTTTTTTGTTTTTTTGTTTTTTTTTTTGAGACGGAGTCTTGCTCTGTCGCCCAGGCTGGAGTGCAGTGGCCAGATCTCAGCTCACTGCAAGCTCCGCCTCCCGGGTTCATGCCATTCTCCTGCCTCAGCCTCCCAAGTAGCTGGGACTACAGGTGCCCGCCACCTCGCCCGGCTAGTTTTTTTTTGTATTTTTTTAGTAGAGACGGGGTTTCACGATGTTAGCCAGGATGGTCTCGATCTCTGACCTCGTGATCCGCCCGTCTCGGCCTCCCAAAGTGCTAGGATTACAGGCTTGAGCTACCGCGCCCGGCCGGCAGTTGGAGTACTTTCTACATTGGATTCTTGGTCTTTGGTTAAAAGCCACTATAGTGGGAAAGGCCAGGTGAAAACCTCTGAATCCCACCCCAAAGGTAAGATCGCAAATTAAAAACAATATTGCATTTTGGGGAGAAGAGTTGGAGGGAGTGACGGAGGTGAGTGCGACTCGTAAAGACCTAAAGAATGTGGTAGTAGTGCCCCTGTGATACTATTATTTAATTCGATAACAGAGACCTCGTAGTGACCTGACAAATCCTAGAGATTGACTACAAGTGAGCTTAGCCAGGTCCAAGTCCCGCTTGCAGACAGGACATGGTTTCTAAAGCAGATTTCAGTGGTCTTGGGTCGGGAAATCAATTCTTTTTATTCTATTCAGGAAAAAGAATCAGAAAATGTATGCATTAACATGGGACAGACAATACTGTGCATTCGCAGTTTTACCCCAGGCCTGTCATAATATAATCTGAATAGAAGTAGACTGAACATTTTATAGAACATCACAGTAATACAATACGGCAGCAAAATCATGCCAGTCAGGCAGGATAAGTAGGAAGTGGCCAGCAGGTTGGAGACACCACATGCATTCTAGAGGATTGGTGACAAACCGTTTAAAAATCTAGCAAGTTACCACAAAAGATAGCATATAATTCAGTTTTTCCACACTGCTTTATCAATTCTTGAGGAAGGTTTTGTCGATTTTTTCCTACTAATTTTATATATTTATTGATATGAAATTACAGATATGTTCCTACTGATTTTAAAATCTCAGACGGGCGTGCTGGCTCATGCCTATAATTCTAGCTCTTTGAGAGGCCAAGGTGGGAGGATCGCTTGAGTCCAGGAGTTCAAGACCAGCCTGGGCAACATAGCAAGTGAGACTCCATCTCTACAAAAAATTTTTAAAATTAGCTGGGCGTGGTGGTGCTTGCCTGTAGTCCCAGCTGCTTGGGAGGCTGAGGTGGGAGGATTGCTTCAGCCTGAGAGTTCGAGGTTGCAGTGAGCCATGAACACACCACTGATCTTTAGTTGGGTGACAGAGTGAGACCCCATCTCAAAAAAACCCCAAATTTGGAAGCTCTTCTGTATTTGTAGTTATATTGCTTTTTTATTAATAATATTTATTTTTTACTTTTATTCTTGTTTTAACTTGGCAAAATTTGTGTATTTATTAGCTTTTACAATAAACAAGACTTTGGTTTTATTGATCTATTTGTATCTTTGTTTCTACTTAGCTGATTAGCTGAAAGCTGAACTTGACAGAGGCCAATATTAAGGTAGAGATGTCAAAAATTTATTGGCATAAATATAGGGATTTAAGGAAATATTATTAATATAGATTTGTCATAAGTACTACACTCACTAATTCCTCTGATTTTGACCCCCAACAGGGGCCAGAGGACAGTTTTTTTTTTTTTTTTTTTTTTTTTGAGACGGAGTCTCGCTCTGTCGCCCAGGCTGGAGTGCTCTGGCCGGATCTCAGCTCACTGCAAGCTCCGCCTCCCGGGTTCCCGCCATTCTCCTGCCTCAGCCTCCCGAGTAGCTGGGACTACAGGCGCCCGCCACCTCGCCCGGCTAGTTTTTTGTATTTTTTAGTAGAGACGGGGTTTCACCGTGCTAGCCAGGATGGTCTCGATCTCCTGACCTCGTGATCCGCCCGTCTCGGCCTCCCAAAGTGCTGGGATTACAGGCTTGAGCCACCGCGCCCGGCCCAGAGGACAGTTCTTTCACCATGAGAAATTACTTGGTAAAGGGCGAACCAGCCTCATGTAAAAATGTGGATATAGTTGTGTGTTATAGATACTGACAGTAAAATGAGATTCCTGATGTCAAAAGGGATGATAGGTTCTGGAATGGAACAGTTCTCACAGCAGAATTTACTCACAAGCAGCAAGATAGGCATGGTTAGTGCGGGAGGGTCATGATCATAATGGTAATGAGAATTGTTAAACCTACATAAACCTTTGGAAGTGGTTAACTGATCAGAGATCTTAAAGGCCAAAATAGGCCAGGCGTGGTGGCGCGCGCCTGTAGTCCCAGCTACTCAGGAGGCTGAGGCAGGAGAATTGCTTGAATCTGGGAGGTGGAGGTTGCAGTGGGCCGAGATTGAGCCACTGCACTCCAGCCTGGGCGACAGAGCGATACTGTGTCTCCAAAAAGAAAAAAAAAAAAAAAAAAAAAGAAAAGAAAAAAAAGGCCAAAATAGATGAACAACTTGTCAAGGTCTTACCTTATTTTGAGAACCAAAAATACAGAAGAAACGAGGTATCTTTGAAAATGCAGCTTCAATTGCATCACAAGCATACGCTATACAACTTGGGATCCATCAAGAGGCCTATTTGTTAGAATAGAATTTCCAAATGTGTTCTATGCTGCTTTCCAAATCCAAAGAGGTCTACCAAGCATTTTACCTCTGCATGGGTGGAGTACAAATTGCAATAACTTGCCTTTTCCCTTAAAGGGATGTCTTAGCATTCCTCCATTCACTGAACTAAAAATTTCATAAATGTCAGGCCCTTAAATCTTCTAGCACATATATGTATTATTAGGCCACTTTCGGTACTTGCTACTTCTTACATAAAAATTACAGATCTGAGCCAGGCGCGGTGGCTCACTCCTGTAATCCCAGCACTTTGGGAGGCCGAAGCGGGTGGATCACGAGGTCAGGAGATTGAGACCATCCTGGCTAACACGGTGAAACCCCATCTCTACTAAAAACACCAAAAATTAGCCAGGTGTTGTGGGGGCCTGTAGTCCCAGCTACTCGGGAGACTGAGGCAGGAGAATCGCTTGAACCCAGGAGGTGGAGGTTGCAGTGAGCCGAGATGGCGACCCTGCACTCCAGCCTGGGTGACAGAGCAAGACTCCATCTCAAGAAAAAAACAAAAAACAAAAATTACAGATCTGGGCCGGGCGCGGTGGCTCAAGCCTGTAATCCTAGCACTTTGGGAGGCCGAGACGGGCGGATCACGAGGTCAGGAGATCGAGACCATCCTGGCTAACACAGTGAAACCCCGTCTCTACTAAAAAATACAAAAAACTAGCCAGGCAAGGTGGCGGGCGCCTGTGGTCCCAGCTACTCTGGAGGCTGAGGCAGGAGAATGGCGTGAACCTGGGAGGTGGAGCTTGCAGTGAGCTGAGATCTGGCCACTGCACTCCAGCCTGGGCCACACAGCCAGACTCCGTCTCAAAAAAAAAAAAAAAAAATTACAGATCTGTTCTCCACAGGGCCCAGGCCACCATCTCTGGTCTCTGGTTCAACTGTTGCTTTCTGTGGGGTCAGATACGATATGTTTTAAATATTCCTTTAACAAATTTTAGTCTATTTATTTGCTTTGCTTTGCTTTTTTTTTTTTTTTTTTTTTCTCAGACATAGTCTCACTCTGTCATCTAGTCTGGAGTGCACTGGCACTCTGGTTCACTGCAGCCTTGACCTCCCAGGCTGAAGTGATCCTCCCACCTCAGCCTCCCAAATAGCTGGGTTACAGGTGCGCACCACCATGCCTGAATAACTTTTAGTAGAGATGAGTATCGCGATGTTTTCCAGGCTGGTCTCTAACTCTTGGGTGCAAGCAATCTGCCTGCCTTGGCTTCCCAAAGTGCTGGGATTACAGGCTTGAGCCACTGCTATGAATTCTTATTATTTCTTCAAAACATCTAAATTTTTTTTTTTTTTTTTTTTTTTTTTGAGATGGAGTCTCGCTCTGTCGCCCAGGCTGGAGTGCAGTGGCCGGATCTCAGCTCACTGCAAGCTCCGCCTCCCGGGTTCACGCCATTCTCCTGCCTCAGCCTCCCGAGTAGCTGGGACTACAGGCCCCCGCCACCTCGTCCGGCTAGTTTTTTGTATTTTTTAGTAGAGACGGAGTTTCACCGTGTTAGCCAGGATGGTCTCGATCTCCTGACCTCATGATCCGCCCGTCTCGGCCTCCCAAAGTGCTGGGATTACAGGCTTGAGCCACCGTGCCCGGCCCTAAAATTGTTATTGATATAATTTGCATATAGCCAGGCATGGTGGCTCATGCCTGTAATCCCAGCACTTTACAAGGCTGAGGCAGATGGATCACTTGAGGCCAGGAATTCAAGACCAGCCTGGCCAACATGGTGAAACCCCGTCTCTACTATAAATACAAAAAAGTAGCTGGGATTGAGTAATCCCAGCTACTCAAGAGGCTGAGGCAGGAGAATCACTTGAACCCAGGAAGTAGAGGTTGCAGTGAGCTGAGATCGTGCCACTGCACTCCAGCCTGGGTGACAGAGTGAGACTCTGTCTCAAAAAAATTGCGTATAAATAAATGTACTTACTTTTCTTTTTTTTTCTTTAGAGATTGGGTCTCACTATGTTTCCTAGGTTGGACTTGAACTCCTATGCTGAAGTGATTGTCCTGCCTCAGCCTGCCTAGTAGTCGGAACTAAGGTGCATACCACCACATCTGGCTAAGTGTACGTATTTCTAATGTATAATTCAAATTCTATGAGCTTTGAAAAATGTCTGGGCCGGGCGCGGTGGCTCAAGCCTGTAATCCCAGCACTTTGGGAGGCCGAGATGGGCGGATCACGAGGTCGGGAGATCGAGACCATCCTGGCTAACCCGGTGAAACCCCGTCTCTACTAAAAAATACAAAAAACTAGCCGGGCGAGGTGGCGGGTGCCTGTAGTCCCAGCTACTTGGGAGGCTGAGGCAGGAGAATGGCGTGAACCCGGGAGGCGGAGCTTGCAGTGAGCTGAGATCCGGCCACTGCACTCCAGCCCGGGTGACAGAGCGAGACTCCGTCTCAAAAAAAAAAAAAAAGAAATGTTTAGGCTGACCTCTTCTGATCTCTGCTGCTGAAGCTGTAAACTGAGGATCAGAGAAAAGGAAAAAAATGAGTCATTAAAAGAAGAACCCTGAGGGGGTGTGTGTGTGTGTGTGTGTGTGTGTGTGTGTGTGTATACTTATTCTTATGTCTATATCTCTATATATACAGATCTTATATATATATATAATATAGAGAGAGATCATATATATATCCTTATTCTTAAAAATACATCCAGAAGATGACTTCATGTGGCAGAGCCCTTTCGAGCAGAAGCATCCTCTATGTGTTCTCTAGGCTACTGAAAATAATTTGATTTAAAAATTTAATTTAATTTTTTTTTGGTGGGGGATGGAATTTTGCTCTTGTTGCCCAGGCTGGAGTGCAGTGGCAAGATCTCGGCTCACCGCAACCTCTGCCTCCTGGTTTCAAGTGATTCTCCTGCCTCAGCCTCCCGAGTAGCTGAGATTACAGGCATGTCCCACCCACACCCAGCTAATTTTGTATTTTTAGTAGAGACGGGGTTTCTCCATGTTAGCAAGGCTGGTCTCAAACTCCCGACCTCTGGTGATCCGCCCGCCTCGACCTCCCAAAGTGCTCCACTCCCGGCCAATTTAATTATTAGAGATAGGATCTTACTCCGTCACCCAGGCTAGAATGCAGTGGTACGATCATAGCTCACTGCAGCCTTGAACTCCTGTGTTGAAGTGATCCTACGGGCTCAGCCTCCCAAGTGGTTAGAACTACAGGTGCACACTACTGTGTCTGGCTAATTAACTTTATTTCTTGTAGACATTGGGATCTCGCTGTGTTGCCCAGGTTGGTCTTGAACTCCTGACCTCAAGTGATTCTCCTGCTTTGGCCTCTCAAACTGCTGGGATTACAGGAATGAGCCACTATGTCCAGCCCAAAGCATGTTTTATCCAATACATGTTGTTTGGACCTACAGCCAAGCAGTTTGTAACAGAATAATAATGTTGTATCCCTACATCACACTCAAAAAGATAAATGCCAGAAAGGAGAATTCTACAATTGGCATGTAAGAAACAGTACAGTAGCTCACAGCTGTAGTCCCAGCACTTTAGGAGGCCAAGGTGGGAGGATTGCTTGAGCCCAGGAGTTGATATCAGCCTGGGCAACATAGGGAGACCCTGTCTTTACAAAAAATAAAAATTAGCTGGGCAAGGTGGTAGAGGCCTGTAGTCCCAGCTACTTGGGAGGCCGAGGTAGGAGGATCCCTTGAGTCTGGGAGGTTGAGGCAGCAGTCAGCCATGACTGCACCACTGCACTCCAACCTGGGTGACAGAGTGAGACCCTGTCTCAAAAAAAGTAAAAACATTATATATAATTATATTAATATCTATAATGTGGATAAAAAATGTTAAAACATGCACTAAGGAGAACAACTATAAAACATAGATTTCACCCGCATAAAACGTAAGGTTATAGAAAGTAAAACTGTCTCCTATAAGTCTTTATTGGCTAATTTATGAAAAATGTATACAATGAGACTGTGCACAGACCTTTACAAAAAAAATTGAATATACTAATTCAAAACATATTTTATGAACCTTTACCTACCATGTACTACCTATAACATACCACTGTTCTAGGCAAAGCGTAGAAGTCTGAGTGAGACCAGATTTCTTCTCTCCCAGAGTTTATATTTTAACAAGAAGAGACAAAAATATATATATATATATATGTATATATGTACATACATGTATATAAAAAGTGTAGGTACATATAAATACACTTTTTAATTATATATACATATACTTTTTAATATTTGAATAAATGTTATGATAAAAACAAAACAGGGTAATATGATACAGATTGATTTAAATGTGAGGAAAACTGCAATTGGTAGTTTTTTAAAATCTTATTCAAGCTTATTTAATTTTTAATTTTTTAGGGCCGGGCACGGTGGCTCAAGCCTGTAATCCCAGCACTTTGGGAGGCCGAGGCGGGCGGATCACGAGGTCAGGAGATCGAGACCATCCTGGCTAACACGGTGAAATCTCATCTCTACTAAAAAATACAAAAAACTAGCTGGGCGAGGTGACGGGCGCCTGTAGTCCCAGCTACTCGGGAGGCTGAGGCAGGAGAATGGCATAAACCCGGGAGGAGGAGCTTGCAGTGAGCCGAGATCTGGCCACTGCACTCCAGCCTGGGCGACAGAGTGAGACTCCGTCTCAAAAAAAAAAAAAAAAAGAAAAAAAATTTTAATTTTTTATTTGAGACGGAGTCTGGCTCTGTCGCCCAGGCTAAAGTGCAATGGCGTGATCTTAGCTCACTGCAACCTTCACCTCCCAGATTCAAGCAATTCTCCCACCTCAGCTTCCCGAGTAGCTGGGACTACAGGTTTCCGCCACCATGCCCGGCCAATTTTTGTATTTTTAGTAGAGACGGGGTTTCATCACATTGGCCAAACTGCTCTCCAGCTCCTGACTTCAAGTGATCCACCCGTCTCAGCCTCCCAAAGTGCTGGGATTACAGGCGTGAGCCACCGTGCCTGGCCTTAATTTTTTAATTTTAAATTTAATTTTATTTTAGATTCAGGTCCCTTTACTCTTCTTCTTGCTGTTAGAGACAGGGTCTCACTATGTTACCCAGTCTGGTCTCAAACTCCTGGCCCCAAGCAATCTTTCCACCTCAGCCTCCCAAAGTGCTGGGATTGCAGGTGTGAGCCACTGCACCTGGCCCTTTCACTCTTTACTATAATTGTCTTAAATCTTTCCTCTATATACAGTGAAGTCTTACGTCAGATGATGTTAAAATTTTTGCTTCAACTATTGAGCGTGATTTTAAAAACTCGTGAGAAAGGTAGGTTGTTACATTTACCCCAATTTTAACCCACTCCACAGTTTTTTCTGTCTTTTTGAAGTTCCATCCTGTTACCTTTCCAGTCAGAGATGCTCTGCGAGTCAGTCTTGAATGGCAGTCAACCAATTATTATTTTCCTTCATCTGAAATGCTTTTATTTTTTCTTAATTCCTGATAGGTATTTTTGGTAGATATAGAATTAGAGGTTGACAAATCTTTCAAGCACTTGAAAAATCTGCCACTTCCCTCCAGCTTCCATGGTTTCAGATGACAAAGCTACTGTCATTCAAATTGTTGTTACCCCACAGGGAATGCATTTTTTTCTCTTAAAACTGAATATAGCCGGGCGCGGTGACTCACACCTGTAATCCCAGCACTTTGGGAGGCTGAGGCAGGTGGATCACCTGAGGTCGGGAGTTCAAGACCAGCCTGACCAACATGGAGAAACTCCATCTCCACTAAAAATACAAAATTAGCCTGGGTGGTGGTGCATGCCTGTAATCCCAGCTACTTGGGAGGCTGAGGCAGGAGAATCACTTGAACCCGGGAGGCAGAGGTTGCAGCGAGCCAAGATTGTGCCATTGCACTCCAGCCTGGGCAACAAGAGTGAAACTCAGTCTCAAAACAAAACAAAACAAAACAAACAAACAAAAAAACTGAATATAATCACAATGGAATTTCTAATAAATTTTGCAAAAGGAGTTTGGCAAGATTATTTTAAAATTTATCTGCAGCCAGGTGTGATAGCTCATGCCAGTAATTCCAGCACTTTGGGAGGCTGAGGCTGGAGGATCACTTGAGCCCAGGAGGTTGAGGTTACAGTGAACCATTATTGCACCACTGCACTCCAGCCTAGGTGATGGTGTGACCGGTCTTAAAATAAATAAATAAATAAAATTTTCAGGAGATCGAGACCATGCTGGCCAACATGGTGAAACCCTGTCTCTAATAAAAATACAAACATTAGCTGGGTGTGGTGGTGGGCGCTTGTACTCCCAGCTACTCAGGAGGCTGAGGCAAGAGAATCGCTTGAATCCAGGAGGCAGAGATTGCAGTGAGCCAAGATCGCGGCACTGCACTCCAGCCTGGCAACAGAATGAGACTCTATCTCAAATAAATAAATAAATAATAAATAATAAAATTTATCTACAGGGTAAAACACATAAGATAGTCTAGAAAATGAGAAAAGAAAGAGTAAGAGAGGATGTGCCTTACCAGAAAGCTACAGTAATTAAGACCATATAATATTGGCACAGAAATAGGCCATGAGATCCATGTAACAAAATAGAAGATTCAGAAAGAGACCCAAATATAAGGAAAATTAAGAGTGTAGGAAATATTTTAAACATTGGTATATGGATACCATTTTTAAACAAGAGAAATTCAAAAGCCAGAAAGGAAAAGACTTTTAGATTTGACTACGTAAATACTTACAGCACAGGTTGGGCGCAGTGGCTCACACCTGTAGTCCCAGCACTTTGGGAGGTCAAGGCCGGCAGATCAGCTTAGGTCAGGAGTTCAAGACCAGCCTGGCCAACATGGTGAAAGCCCGTCTCTACTGTAAATACAAAAAATTAGCTGGGCAGGTGCCTGTAATCTTAGCTACTTGGGAGGCTGAGGCAGGAAAATAGCTGAAACCCAGGAGGAGGGGTTGCAGTAAGCTGAGATTGTGCTATTGCACTCCAGCCTGGGCAACAAGAGTGAAACTCCATCTAAAAAACGAAAAAAAAATTAGCCAGGCGCGGTGGCGTGTGCCGGTATTCTCAGCTATTTGGGAGGCTGAGGCATGCGACTCACTTGAACCCAGGAAGGTGGAGGTTGCAGTGAACTGAGATCGTGCCACTGTACTGCAGCCTGAGTGATGGAATGAGACTCTGTCTAGAAAAATAAAATTTAAAAAAAAAGCTTATAGCACACAACCTTACTATATACAAGGGAAAATATAAGTAACGACTTGTGAGAATATGCTATATTTGCAACATATATACAAAAGGCATAAAATCCCACTATGCAAAGAGCTTCTACAAATTAATTATAAAAACATAGGGCTCCTAATAGAAAAGTGATTCATAGCAAAATAATGGTTCATAGCCTTTGCTATCTTCACAGAAGATAGACACTAGTCAATAATCAGTTTCATATTATCATAGAAAGTAAATTAAAACACGATATCACTTTACCTCACAATACGACAAAAGTTAAAATTTGATAATATGTATCATTCCTTCAGTCAATAAATATTCACTGAGCACCAAGTAGCATAGTAGTCATCATGGGTACAGTGATGAACAAAATGGTGTCTAGATTCATGGTGCTTACAGTCTAGTGATGTAATCACTAACAAAATAATCACACGAACATAAGTACAAAATTACAAACATAATTGCAAATTAAGTAAATGCTAAAGAGAGTAAGTCTAGGGCATAATCATTGGGACCTTACTGATTACAATGGGATCAAAGAGCACTTCTCTAAGCAAGACTTGCTGGGCTGAAGTGTAAAGGATGACCTGAAATGAACTAATGAGGTTATGGTGTGAAGGGATAGTCACCTTTTTTTTTCAGACGGAATTAACGTGCTCAAAGATCCTTAGGCACATGACATTTGAGGAAACAAAGTGCAGTTAGAGAGGAGGAAAGTCAGTAAGAAAAGCTTGAAAAGATGGGAGTAAGATCCTGCAGCCTGTGGACCACATTAAGGACTTCTGCCTTTACTTAAGAACAATTAAAATCATCAAGTTATGTTAAGCAGAAGAATATGAGCAGAATTGCTTTGTAAAAATCAGGCTGACTTCGGTGTGAAGAAAAGATATGGGGAAACGGATGAAGTGAAATCTTCGGCAAGATTCCAGGTTAGAAAGGATAATTTGGACAATATTAATAAAGTTTGTTTTTTGTTTTTGTTTTTGTTTTTGTTTTTTGAGATGGAGTCTCGCTCTGTCACCCAGGCTGGAGTGCAATGGCCAGATCTCGGCTCACTGCAAGCTCCGCCTCACGGGTTCACGCCATTCTCCTGCCTCAGCCTCCCGAGTAGCTGGGACTACAGGCGCCGCCACCTCGCCCGGCTAATTTTTTGTATTATTTTTAGTAGACACGCGTTTTCACCGTGTTAGCCAGGATGGTCTCGATTTCCTGACCTCATGATCCGCCCATCTCAGCCTCCCAAAGTGCTGGGATTACAGGCTTGAGCCACCGCACCCGGCCAATATTAATAAAGTTAAACATGCACACATCATTCTCTATATGTCCCCAAATTAATTTTCTTCTCTTCTGAACTTGTTTCTTTTCCTGGATTCATCATCTCAGTGAAACAAAATAGCTATGAGATCTGGGTGCGTCATCTGTAGGGTAACTGGAAGCTGAAGCCATAAGAGTGGACGGCCATGGCGTAAGTCTTTAAAGAAGGAAATTCTCTGAGCATATCACCCTAACAAGAAACTTAGTTCTTCCTTCTCTTCTATTTAATTGGATGATATCCAATTCATCACCCAGTCCTTTAGATTCTCCCTTTAAATTGTTTCTCAAATAAATCCCCTCAATCCATTCTCTGCACCAGTTCAGATTAGTTTCCAGAATATTTAACTATTGCCCCTAGTGGCCTTCTTCCCTTCAGTTCACCATGAACACGGGCAGTGGAATGCAAATATGATTATACACATCCTCCTTAGAATTTTAATGGGCCTTCCCAGCTTACTGAGCGACATCCAAGCGCCTTCACAAAGACTTTTTTTTTCAGTCTCCTGTCTTTTCACCAGGTCAGTGAATTTCCTCTTTTTTTGCCCTCTTCCATTTTGTATAATGGGCTTTTTCTTTTTTGTCTCTCTTTTTCATAAACTGTTCCCTTGATCTGGAACAATACTCCTTTGACTCAGTGGGTTGAGTTTTCCCTTACCTCGTATTTCAGTTGGTGTTCTTCAAGGACAGGGATGTGACTGGCTTGCTTCCCCAAACCTCTCCTACATGCCCAGGACAGTGCCCCACACAACGTTGGGAGTAAAGGCGCTCCCAGGTCACTGGGCGTCCAGCCCCTGTAGATCCAGTGCCTCTTTCCAGAAGGCTTCTGGGGGAGGGCTCGAGCTGGAGCACATGAAAAACCAGGGCCGCTCCAGCGTCTGCCTTCCTTCTCAGGTAACATGAGACTGCTCAAGGGTGGGTGGGGTACAGTCGGGGTCGTCCATAAGGCCACAAGGGACTCGGGGTCGCATCCTCTGAGACCACTGTTTCAAGGTGGCCAGGGAGTATTGCAACGATTCTGGTTATTACAGTTATACGAAGCCAAAGTGTCAGAGGTGTTTGAACCAGAGCAACTCCATCTTGTGTTTTTATTATCATTATTTGCTGTTGTTGTTGTTGTTTTTTGAACAGTCTCGCTCTGTCGCCCAGGCTGGAGTGCAATGGCACCATCTCAGCTCACTGCAACCTTCACCTCCCAGGTTCAAGCAATTCTCCTGTCTCAGCCTCCTGAGTAGCTGGGATTACAGGTGCGCACCACCATGCCCGGCTAATTTTTCTATTTTTAGTGATGGGGTTTCATCATGTTGGTCAGGCTGGTCTCAAACTCCTGACCTCATGATCCGCCAGCCACAGCCTCCCAAAGTGGTGGGATTACAGGCGTGAGCCACCACGCTTGGCCTTGTTTTGTTTTTTTGAGACACAGTTTCACTATGTTGCCCAGGCTGGAGTGCAATGCCAAGATCTTGGCTCACAGCAACCTCCGCTTCCCGGGTTCAAGTGATTCTCCTGCCTCAGCCTCCCGAGTAGCTGGGATTACAGGCGCCTGCTACCACACCCGGCTAATTTTTGTATTTTTAGTAGAGATGAGGTTTCACCATGTTGGCCAGGCTGATCTCAAACTCCTGACCTTGGGTAATCTGCCCGCCTCGGCCTCCCAAAGTGCTGGGATTACAGGCATGAGCCACTGCTCCCAGCAACTCCATCTTAAACAAGAGCTGGGTAAAATAAGGCTGAGGCATACTGGGCTGCGTTCCAAGACCGTTAGGCATTCTAAGTCACAGTATGAGACAGGAGGTCAGCATGAGATACAGGTCATAAAGACCTTGCTGATAAAAGTTTACAGTAAGGAAGCCGGCTAAAACCCACCAAAACCAAGATGGCAATGAGAGTGACTTCTGGCTGTCCTCAGTGCTACAACTTCCACTGTCAGAGGTGGTTGAACTAGGGCAACTCTATCTTTAGTAGGGGTAGATAGAGTTGGGTAAAATAAGGCTGAGACCTGCTGGCCTTCATTCCCTGGAGGTTAAGGCATTCTTAGTCACAGGATGAGATATGAGGTTGGCACAAAATACGTGTCATAAACACCTTGCTGATAAAACAGGTTGCAGTAAACAAGCCGACTAAACCCACCAAAACCAAGATGTGTGATGAGAGCGACCTCTGATTGTCCTCACTGCCCACCAGTGGCCATGGCAACATCAGGAAGTTACCCTATATGGTCTAGAAAGAGGAGGCATGAATAATCCACCCCTTGTTTAGCATATAATCAAGAAATAACCATAAAAATGCGCAACCAGCACCCTCGGGGCTGCCCTGCCTATGGATTAGCCATTCTTTATTCCTTTACTTTCCTAATAAACTTGCTTTCACTTTATGCATTCGCCTCGAATTCTTTCTTGTGCGAGATCCAAGAACCCTCTCTTAGAGTCTGAGATCCAGACCCCTTTCCAGTAACAAAAGGTCTTGGACTGAAGTACTGACTCCACAGTCTTTAAGTATCCTAGTTATTTAATAGTTGCGGTCTCGGGCTCTTGTTGGGTCGCGGTGGGTTCTGGGAAGTGTAGTTCGCCTGAGTCTCCAGTTCCTTGTCTCTGGGCGGTGTGTGCACGCCAGCGAGGCACTGTGGGAGTCGTAGTACGGGAGGAAAACCCTATACCCTCTCTCGTGGGCCGCAGGAGTTTGGGGGAATCTAGTCGCTAAAGCCCTACCTAGTCTTCCGGCTTTGGGCGTGGCCGCGATGCACTCTGGGAGTCGTAGTAGGGGAAGACAGTCCTCCGCCCTTTTGCGCAGGGTCGCAGGAGGTTCTGGGAAGTGTAGTTGCCTGAAGCTCGTGTTCTTTGTCTTTCGGTGATGTGCGCGTGGCCTCAAGGCACCCTGGGAGTTGTAGTGGGGCGGGGAAAGTCATTTGCTTTCTCCAGCGGGGTCGCGGTTGTTTCTGGGAAGTGTGGTTGCCTGAGTCCCGCGTTCTTCGTTTCTCGGCTGGTTGTGCGTGTGGCCGAGAGGCACGCGGGGAGTTATAAGAACCGAAAGCCCTGTGTAGTCTCCCGCGGGGGGCCGCGGTTGTTTCTGGGAAGTGTGGTTGCCTAGGTCCCGAGTTCTTTGTTCCTAGGCTCTGGGGTGGGAGGATAGCCCTATGCTCTAGAGCGCGGGGCCGCGGGGCCTTCTGGGAATTGTAGTTGTCCCAGGCCCTCGTTCTTTGTTTCCTCGCGCGGGAGCGCGGCGCTCTGGGAGATCCAGTAGGAACGAAAACCGTATGCCCTTGCGCGCAGGGCCGCATTGGTTTCTGGGAATTGTAGTTTTTGAGGCAGGCGGCCTGGTGGGGTGACGTCCGCGAGGCTCCTGAAGACGCATTCCTGCGACGCCCGCGGTGGGGCCCTCGGGGGCGGCTCCGAGCGTCTGGCCTGTGTAGGCAAGGAAAGGAGTACCCCGGTCTGCGCCGGATGGCCCCGGGCGGTGACTCGGTCCGGAGCCCCGGAACGCGACACCCACCTGGCCGGATGCACAACGGAAACGCGCCGTCCTGTGGCCACTGTTAGGTGGCCGGGTTCTGGGGAGGAGCGCCGTGGCAGGAGGAGAAAGCCGGCGCCGGTGGTCCAAGCGCCCTCTCTCGGGGCCCCGCTCTCTACGTGGGAGGCGCGGAGCGGGGACCACGGGAATCCCCAGTGCGGGATCTAGTGACTTGGGCGCGGCCTAGCTGGCCCGTTCGCTCAGGGCTCCTCTCTCTGCCAGGTCTGCCATTTTACACTTTCTGATCTCCTCGGTCCCTTCTGTGAGCTATGTCTCAGGTAAGCTGATGATATATATATATATATATATTTTTTTTTTTTTTTTTCTTTGAAAGACAGAGACAGGGTCTCCTCCTGTCGCCCAGGCTGGAGTGCAGTGGGGCGATCATAGCATCCTGTAACCTCAAACTCTTGGCCTCAAGTGAGCCAACCCATTGAGCCTGTCTCCTCTTTTCTTTGTGAAGTGCAGCCGTATTTTTCAGGACTTGGGACGTGGCTTTCTCTTACAACCACCTGCCTGGCGGAACCCCAGGACCCTGTCCCCTGTTCCTCCTTTTCAGGTGCTTATACTTAAGTATACATGAAGAGAGTGACAGGAAGCTCTCCAGATGTGGGCGGGATTTCTGACCTGGCTGGTATGTTTTAGGGTGGGAGGGTAGGGTGCCAGCTGTTACATTGCCTCTTCTTCCCACAGTATTAGAACGAGGAGTGCTTTGCGTTACTGCAGCGCCCCTTCATTCATTTATTGAATATGTTCTTACTGAACCTCTACTTTCAGTGGTTCCCACAGTGTGATCCTTGGACCAGCAGTATCAGCATCATCTGAGAACTTGTTAGAAATGAATATTCTTGAGTCCTACCCCAGACCTTCTGAATCAGAAACTGGGAATTTGGCCCAGCAATCTAACAGTCCTTCCAAGTGCTTCTAACGCTCAGCTCATTCTATGTCTGGAGGATGCAGAAGTGACCAAAACAAAATCTCTGAACCCATAGAGCTCATTTTTCTGACATGACATAAGGAACACATTTTTATTTTGATTGGGGCTAAGAGTTTGGCTGGTAATTGTGCTTCACAGCAGTGGGGATAACAGGGTCAACTATTCAAAATGAGTCCCTCATTTTCAGTTCCACTTCTTTGTCCTACTTTTTGTCATACTTCTCTCCAAATTCAGAGGCTTTCTGAGTTTTTCTAGGGAATCCAATTTTCACCTCTGCTGCAGATCTTGCTGTGTAGGAAACAGCTGCTTTATTAGTCAACAGTCTTTAATCACTTCAAAACTGTAAAATATAACTGCCATCCATCTGGGGCTGCTACTAGTTTGAGACCTTTTAAATTCCCATTCATGCCTTATAGATCTATGTGGATCACTCAAGTGGTGCAAAACCAGGCTGCAAAGCAAGGGCTTCTATATTTTTCTCCCTAACTCCGAGGGAAGTGCTTTAGGTCCTATCCTGGGAGGTGTCACATTCTCTTCTTGCAGAATCAAGATTCTTTACTGCCTGTCCTCCTCGTTCCGTGACATTTGACAAAATTACCACCAGGTTTCACAGGCATTTATTTAGGATTAGGGGTGACTGGAACAAACTTGAGACTATATGCCCCATTTGAAGGGTGCTGCTATTATCTGCTATAGCCAATTATTACCCTGAAGAAATTCTGGCTGAATTATATTAAAATAGGCTGATATTGGCCGGGCGCGGTGGCTCACGCCTGTAATCCCAGCACTTTGGGAGGCCGAGGCAGGCGGATCACAAGGTCAGGAGATCGAGACCATCCTGGCTAACACGGTGAAACCCCGTCTCTACTAAAAATACAAAAAATTAGCCGGGCGCGGTTGTGGGCGCCTGTAGTCCCAGCTACTCGGGAGGCTGAGGCAGGAGAATGGCGTGAACCCGGGAGGCGGAGCTTGCAGTGAGCGGAGATCCGGCCACTGCACCCCAGCCTGGGCGACAGACCGAGACTCCGTCTCAAAAAAAAAAAATAAATAAATAAATAAATAAAATAAAATAGGCTGATATTAAGGAAAATATACATTGTTTATTAACATAAAGGAATACTGTAAAATCTTAAGAATTTTTACAACCAATGCCAAAAATCCATATTGTTCATATGTATAATCCTTTATTTTGAACAAAACTGTAAATTGTCTCAGGACAGATAATTTATGTTTTTTCTCCTTTTCTCCAGTTATGCAACAAAACACAAAAGCTAGGCTCTTCATTATATAATTACTCAGAATTCTGAAAACTCCCATTGTTGCTACTTAGACACATTACCTAACCTCCACAGTGAGACTCATTTTATACTTGCAGGGAGTTTGGGAGCATGGGTACTGGTCATGCAGATATCTGTGTGTCATTTCAGGGGTCAGTGACATTCAGAGATGTGGCCATAGACTTCTCCCAGGAGGAGTGGAAATGGCTTCAGCCTGCTCAGAGAGATCTGTACCGATGTGTAATGTTGGAGAACTATGGCCATCTGGTCTCACTGGGTAATTATTCCTCTTCATCTCCCTCAAGTCAAAATTTGACCTTTAGGGTGGCTGTTATAATTATCTGGCTGAATATTCCCAAGATAGGTATGGGGTTTCTTAAAATTAGTAAGATGGGGACGTAAGTGTACCTTATTTTTAGACATTTAAAAAACTTCCATCTGACATTTCTTTTGTGGCCCTTGTTAGGATTCAACAACTGATTTTGAATTTATTTCATTTTCTGCAAGCAGGTCTTTCCATTTCTAAGCCAGATGTGGTTTCCTTATTGGAGCAAGGGAAAGAACCCTGGCTGGGGAAAAGGAATGTGAACAGAGACCTGTTTTCAGGTGAGTGAGTTGGAAGCTGATGGGAAAATTTTTTAAAACCACTCAATTAGTCAATGAGAAAGGAATACTTTTTAATATGTTGATTGGAAAATTTTCCCTTAAAGATACCAGAGATAGGCCGGGCGTGGTGGCTCACACCTGTAATCCCAGCACTTTGGGAGGCCAGGGCAGGTGGATCACAAGGTCAGGAGATCGAGACCATCCTGGCTAACACGGTGAAACCCCGTCTCTACTAAAAATACAAAAAATTAGCTGGGTGCGGTGGCGGCGCCTGTAGTCCCAGCTACTTGGGAGGCTGAGGCAGGAGAATGGTGTGAACCCGGGAGACAGAGCTTGTGGTGAGCCGAGATTGCGCCACTGACTCCAGCCTGGGCGACAGAGCGAGACTGTGTCTCAAAAAAAAAAAATACCAGAGATATAAAGACTGAAGTTTCACTTACAACTCCATAAAGGACTACTTCATACCCAGTTCTCTTTGTTTTTTCTATATTACGTAACAGCTAACATACTCAACCAGTTCTCACTTTATACTTCCTCTACTTTCTCACAGGTATCTTTTTTGTTGTCATTGTTCGTTCTGTCTGGTCTGTGAATTTCATTTCTTTTTGTTTTTTCCTCCCTTTCTTTCTTCAAATGGACATATATTTCTATTGCCTAAATCCAACCTGAGAAAGAAAGAAAAATTAAAAAGTACATATATTGCTGTTCTATTTAATCACCTGGAAAGGATTAGCTCATTACTCTTTAATTAACTGATATTTATTCCTTCACATACACTCTTAATATTTACAGAAATTTTAATCTTGTCAATCTTAAGACTCTCTATTAAATGCTACAGAGACTAGAGGGTGTATAAAAGTGTAATAACTATCAAGGAATTCATGGCCTAGTGATGTGTCTAAATAACTTGCATTAGATATCCTCAAATTAGCAGTTCAGCAGTGAAAAAAGGAATTTCCAGTTGGCGTTTTAGGCTTGGATAATTTGGATACAGATTTTAGTAGAGAAACAGACAGAAAAGGGTCATTTTTGGAGAAAAGGTGATGAATTCTGTAAGTTCTGAATTTTGTAAGTTCTGTAAGTTCTATAGTTGATTCTACAGCATTTTTTTTTTTTTTTTTTTTTTGAGACGGAGTCTCGCTCTGCCACCCAGGCTGGAGCGCAGTGGCCGGATCTCAGCTCACTGCAAGCTCTGCCTCCCGGGTTCACGCCATTCTCCTGCCTCAGCCTCCCGAGTAGCTGGGACTACAGGCGCCCGCCACCTCGCCCGGCTAGTTTTTTGTATTTTTTAGTAGAGACGGGGTTTCACCGTGTTAGCCAGGATGGTCTCGATCGCCTGACCTCGTGATCCACCCGTCTCGGCCTCCCAAAGTGCTGGGATTATAGGCTTGAGCCACCGCGCCTGGCCTACAGCAGATGTTTAATGGAGGTACACTGATTTTTAGAGAAAAAAGGAGGAATGCATACATTTTATGAGGCAGCAGCTTAGGACTGATGAAACAGGTTCCATGAAAACTGAGCTGTAGCTTTAAGGAGAGTAGTGGTTGGTTTTTTTTTTTTTTTTTTTTGAGACGGAGTCTCGCTCTGTCGCCCAGGCTGGAGTGCAGTGGCCGGATCTCAGCTCACTGCAAGCTCCGCCTCCCGGGTTCACGCCATTCTCCTGCCTCAGTCTCCCAAGTAGCTGGGACTACAGGCGCCCGCCACCTCGCCCGGCTAGTTTTTTGTATTTTTTAGTAGAGATGGGGTTTCACTGTGTTAGCCAGGATGGTCTCGATCTCCTGACCTCGTGATCCGCCCGTCTCGGCCTCCCAAAGTGCTGGGATTACAGGCTTGAGCCACTGCGCCCGGCCTGAGAGTAGTGGTTGTTAATATGAAATGCTGCAGAGTTCGTTAGGAGAATGTCCAGAAGGATTTGCAAAGGAGGTACTAATGTGGGCTGAAGCCATGAGGTGGAACAGGTGCAGGGAAACTTCGTTTAGTGGGAGCAAATGAGGAAAAATATCCTTTTTGAATTAAAAAATAACAAAACCGATAAAAGTATGTACGAAGGAAGTGAGGAAAAAGGAAAACATGGAAGTTGCCTCTAATTCTACTACTTTTTTTTTTTTTCTTTTGAGACAAAGTCTCGCTCTTGTACCCCAGGCTAGAGTGTGATGACACAATCTCAGCTCACTGCAACCTCCGCTGTCCGGGTTCAAGCGATTCTCCTGCCTTAGCCTCCCGAGTAACTGGGATTGCAGGCGCCCGCCACCACGCCTGGCTAATTTTTGTATTTTTAGTAGAGATGGGGTTTCACCATGTTGGCCAGGCTGGTCTCAAACTCCTGACCTTGTGATCCGCCCACCTAGGCTTCCCAAAGTGCTGGGATTAAAGGCGTGAGCCACTGCGCCCAGCCTGATTCTACTACTTTAACACAGTTCTTGAAGTTTTTATGTGTTCCTTCCAGTATCTTATTTTGAAAATTCTTTTCATTGTGAAATATCACACACAGACAGAAGTAATGCATGAACATACATGTATACTTAATAAATTACTATAAGGCAAACACCCATGTGACCAAGGTCAATAAGCACAACACTGCTAGGTTTCTTGCAAGCCTTCCGTGTGCTCATCCTCATCCTCCAATAAAACCAATCATCTCTTTGCTCTTATGGTAAAGTAGCTTCCTTGGTTTTCTTTATAGTTTAATCAGCTGTTTGCATTTGTGTTCATTATAGTTTAGATTTGTGTGTTTGTGAACTTTATATAGAAAGATTTATAATGTATTTATTGATTTGCTTCTCCAAATTATTTTAAAAATGTTTTTGGCTGTGCATGGTGACTCATGCCTATAATTCCAATACTTTGGGAGACTGAGTTGGGAGAATCACTTGAGGCCAGGAGTTTAAGACAAGCCTGGGCAACCTAGAGAGACCCTGTCTCTACAAAAAATTTTTAAAAGCTAGCTAGGCATGGTGGCATGTGCCCATAGTTCTAGCTACCTGAGAGGCTGAGGCAAGAGAACCACTTGAGCCTAGGAGTTTCAGGCTGCAGTGAACTGTGATTGTGCCACTGCACTCTAGCCTGGGCAACAGAGCAAGACCCTATTTTTTTAAAAGTTAAAAAAATTTTTTTTTCGTTGTACAAGTAAGTATACTACAATTTATTCTTTCTACTATTGAGGGCTTCTTTTTTGCATATTTAGAGATACTGCAAGCAATGTTGTTACTGTGCTTGTATCCTGATACATATTGGCACGTTTCTCTGTGGTTTATATATAGGACTGGAATGGCCAGGTTGGAGGATAATGCACCTCTTTAAGTCATTAGATAATGCCAAAATGTTTTCCAAAGACCCTTGACTGACTTATACTCCCACAAACACAATAAGTGAATGCCTCTGGGCATCATAATTTTCACCTATCAGAAGGGTGTGCAGTGGTAGCTCGTGGTTTAAACTTGCATTTATCAGGCTGTTAATGAAGTTGAGCACCTTTTCACATGTTTATTGAACATGTAGGTATCCCCATCTGCGAAGTACATCTTGAAGATTTTTGCTCATTTATCTACTGGATTCTTTTATTGATTTGTAGAAGTTTATATATATATATATATATATTTTTTTTTTTTTTTTTTTTTTTTTTTGAGACGGAGTCTTGCTCTGTGGCCCAGGCTGGAGTGCAGTGGCCGGATCTCAGCTCACTGCAAGCTCCGCCTCCCGGGTTCACGCCATTCTCCTGCCTCAGCCTCCGGAGTAGCTGGGACTACAGGCGCCCGCCACCACGCCCGGCTAGTTTTTTTGTATTTTTAGTAGAGACGGGGTTTCACCGTGTTAGCCAGGATGGTCTCGATATCCTGACCTCGTGATCCGCCCGTCTCGGCCTCCCAAAGTGCTGGGATTACAGGCTTGAGCCACCGCGCCCGGCCTGAAGTTATATATTTTAGATAGAAATCCTTTGCTAATTATATGTACTTCAAAATCTTTCACATGTGGCTTATTTTGTTTTACCTTCATAGCTTATTTTGATGAACAGAAATTCTTAATTTTAGTGTAGTCAGATGTATCAATCTTTTCCTTTATGTTTAGTATTTTTTTAGCCTGTTTAAGAAATATTTCCCTACGAAGGGATTGTGATGAAGACATCTTCCTATATTTTCTTTTTAAAAAGCCTACTTGTTTTGCGATTCACATTTAGATCCATTGTTCACTTTATTTTGTCATGTGAGTTAGTAGTTAACTTTGCTATCTTCTGTATGGAGATCCAGTTATCACAGTACCATTTATTGATACATCAACCCTTTTCCTCACTGTTTTGAAATTAAATGTCAATTTTTGTGTTTGTATGTTTCTAGGTTCTCAATTCTCTTTCATTTTTCTCTTTGCTCAAATCTATACAGCCTTAGTTATAGATTTAATGATTAACATTTTATTGTATTTGTCTTACCCCTGCCCCTTTTTTTCTCTGAATTATTTTAAGTAAACAGGGCTACCATTTAAGAGTTGTTGCTGCAACCTAGTGTAGATCTAATCATTACCTGAACTATGTAGGTATCCAGGGAGCTGAGGGAGGTAGACAGATTGGAAATAAAGTGAAGAAGTAGACTCAAAAGGACCTGGCAATTGGCTAGATGGCAGACATGAAGAAGACTGAGAAGTTGTGGTTGACATTAGTCTTTCTGGTGGTATGATTGTTTCCTTAGTAAAAAAAGGATCAGCAAGTTGGTAGGGGAGGAGAAGATTATATTGAGACTTGTTGAGTTTTGGGTTTCTGTGGGATATGAATATATAAATCCAGTAGGCAATTGAGTATCATATTCAAGAGGTTTCAAATGCATATGCCTAAGCCCCACCCTGGAAATTCTAAATTGGTAGGTTTGGGGTGGAACCAAATAATTTGCATTTCTTTCTTTTTTTGGCTAGTCCAAAAAAAAAAAAAAGCAGTGGGAGTGGAGGAGAAACAAATCTGTAACTAGTTGTGATCAATGACTTGTAAACTCCACTGCATTCCGACCAGCCAGAATTTGCATTTCCAACAAATGACCAGATGATGCTGATGCTGAACTAAAGTAGACATTTAGGAGTTACCTGCACAGCTTCTTAAAATTTTGAATTTTCTTTGTAAAATCGTTGCATTCTGTTGTTTACTCTTAAGCAACTTTCCTCAGTTTCTTTTCTAGATTGCTTCTCTATAGGAATGTTAGTGAATTTGTATATTTATATCTCTTTATCTTTATTATAGAAATAAAAATATGGTTGGGTGCAGTGGCTCACGCCTGTAATCCCAGCACTTTGGGAGGCCAAGGTGGGCAGATCACCTGAGGTTAGGAGTTCAAGACCAGCTTGGCTAACATGGTGAAACCCGTGTCTACTAAAATACAAAAATGAGCAGGGTGTGGTGGTGTGCGCTTGTAATCCTAGCTACTCGGGAGGCTGAGGCGGAAGAATCGCTGGAACCTGGGAGGCAGAGGTTGCAGTAAGTCGAGATCATGCCATTGCACTCCAGCCTGGGCAACAGCAAGACTCTGTCTAAAAGAAAAAAAGAAAAAGGAAGGAAGAAAGAAGGGAAGGAGGAAGGGAGGAAGGAAGGAAGGCTCTAAATCTTTCTAGATTTTTTTCCTGCAGATACCATTGTAGTATATAGAATAGTTTCACTGCACTAAAAATTCTCTGTGTTCTGCCTAATCATCCATTCCTAACCCTTGGTATCCACTGATTTTTGTTACTGTCTCCATAGTTTTGCCTTTTCCAGAATGTCGAAGAGTTGGAATTAACCTTTTCAAAATGGCTTATTTCACATAATAATGCATAGTAATATGCATTTTGGTTACTTGCATGTCTTTTCATGGCTTGATAGCTCATTTCTTTTTAGCACTGAATAATATTCCACTGTCTGCATGTACTGCAGTTGACTTATCTGTTCACCTACTTAAGGACATCGTGGTTGCTTCCGAAGTTTTGACAATTTTGAATAAAGCACATCTGTGTGCAGGTTTTTGTATGGGCATAAGTTTTCATTTCATTTGGGTAAATACCAAGGAGTGTGACTGCTGGGTCCTATGGTAAGAATATATTTAGTTTTGTAAGAAACTGCCAAAATATCTTCCAAAGTGATTGTACCATTTTGTGTTCCCACCAGCAATGAATGATTGATATTATCATGTGATTTTATTTTTTTATCACGGTTGGTTGTTGGATTTTGCTGATGCTTTTATTGCTTCTGTTGATATTATGTGATTTTACTTCTTTAGCTTGTTGATTTAATGGATTACAATTTACATTAATTGATTTTCAAATGTTGAACCAGCCCTGTATACCTGGGATAAATTCCACTTGGTCATGGAGTATAATTCCCTTTATACATTGTTGGATTAAATTGACTAATATTTTGTTGAGAGTTTTTACATTTGTGTTCATGAGAGATACTGGTCTGTCATTTTTATTTTCTTATAATTCCTTTGGTTTTGATATTAGGGCAGTGCTGGCCTTATAGAATGAGTGAGGATTATTCCCTCTGCTTCTATCATCTGGGGTTTGGTATAATTTCTTCCTTAAATGTTTGGTAGAACTTACCAGTGAACCTTGATGCTTTTGTTTTTGAAAGTTATTAATTATTCATTTGAATTTTTTTTTTTTTTTTTTGAGACAGGGTCTCACACACTGTTGTCCAGGCTGTAGTGCAGTGGTGCAATCATGGCTCACTGCAGCCTCAACTTCCCTGGGCCCAGGTGATCCTCCCACCTCAGCCTCCCAAGTAGCTGGGACTACAGGCACACTCCACCATGTGCATTTTTTGCAGAAACAGCGTTTCACCATGTTGCCCAGGCTAGTCTTGAATTCCTAGGTTCAAGCAATTCTGCCCACCTTGGCCTCCCAAATTGCTGGGGTTGTAAGTGTGAGCCACCGCACGCAGCCTCGTTTGATTTCTTTGCTATTCAGATAGTTTTCTCCTTATTGTGTGAGCTTTGGCAATGTATGTCTTTCAAGGAATTGGTCCATTTTATCTTTGTTATCAAATTTGTGGGCATAGAGTTATTCATGGTATTCCTTTATTATCCTTTTTATATCCATGAAATTTGTACTGAGGCCCCCTTTCATTGCTGATATTAATAATGTGTGACATCTTTTTTTCTTAATTAGCCTGGCTAGAGGCTTGATTTTAATTATCTTTTCAGAGAACTAGCTTGATGTGGTTGCTTTTCTCTATTAATACCCTATTTTTAATTTCATCAATATTTGTGCTTTTCTTTTTTTTTGAGACAGAGTTTCTTTTTGCCCAGGCTGGAGTTCAGTGGCACGATCTCACTCACTGCAACCTCTGCCTCCCGGGTTCAAGTGATTCTCCTGCCTCAGCCTCCCGAGTAGCTGGGATTCCAGTTGCACGCCACCACGCCCAGCTAATTTTGTATTTTTAGTAGAGATGGGGTTTCACCATGTTGGCCAGGCTGGTCTTGAACTCCTGACCTCCCGTAATCCACCCACCTCAGCCTCCCAAAGTGTTGGGATTATAGACGTGAGCCACTGTGCCCAGCCTATTTTTTTTGAGTCAGGATCTTGCTCTGTCACCTAAGCTGGAAAGCAGTACCACAATCATAGCTCACTGTAACCTAAATTTCCTGGGCTCAAGCCTTCCTCCTCCCTTAGATTCCAAATAGCTATGAGTACAGACACATGCCAACACTCCTGACTAAATATTTTATTTTTTATTTGTAAAGACAGAGTCTTGCTATGTTATCCAGTCTGGTCTTGAACTCCTGTCCTCAAATGATCTTCCCACCTTGGCCTCCCAAAGTGCTGGGATTACAGGTGTGAGCCACTGCACCTGGGACCTTTGATTTTTCTTTTCTTCTTCCTTTGAATTTAATTTGCTCTTTTAAAAATTTCCTAACATAGAATGTAGATGATTGATTTACATTTTTTCTAATACATTAATTCAATGCTGTAAATTTTTCTTTAAGCACTGCTTTCACTGCATCCCAGATTATCCCACTGAAGTACACTATATTTTCGTTTTCATTTAGTTCAAAATATTTTAAAATTTCTTTTTAGATTTCTTGTTCATGTTACTTAGAAGTGTAGTGTTCAATGTCCATGTGTTTTGAGATTTTCCTTTTAATCTTTCTGTTATTGATTTCTGGTTTCATTCCATTGTGGTCTGACAGCACACATTATATGATTTCTATTCTTTGAAATTTGTTAAGATGTGTGTTATGACTAAGAATCTTGGTGAATGTCTTGTGAATTGGAGACGAATGTGTAATCTGTTGTTGCATGAAGTAGTCTACTGATATCAGTTGATTGATGGCGTTAAGTTCAGCTATGTTCTTGCTGATTTTCTGCCTGCTGGATCTGTCCAGTTCTGAAAGAGGGGTGTTGAAGTCCCCAACTATAATAGCGCTTTCATCTGCTTCTCCTTACTGTTTTATCAGGCTTTGCCTAATGTATTTTGATGCTCTGTTGTTAGGCACATGCACACTAAGGATTTTTATGATTCTTTCTTGGAGTATTGACCCCTTTATCATTATGCAATGCTCTCCTTTAACCTTGCTCTGAAGGTGATATTTTCCTTGCTCTGAAGTCTGCTGTGTCTGAAATTTCCTTGCTCTGAAGTCTACTGTGTCTGAAATTAATTTAGCTACTCCTGCTTTCTTTTGGTAAGTGTTAGTATAGTATACCTTTCTCTACTCACTTATTCTAAATCTATATGCATCTTCATATTTAAACTAGGTTTCTTGTACACAACATATAGTTGGGTCTTGTTTTGTGCTGCACTCTGACAGTGTCTTAAGTTAGTGTATTTAGACTGTTGACCTTTATTTATTTTTAAAATTTATTTATTTTGTGGCTGGGTGCGGTGGCTCATGCCTGTCATCCTGGCACTATGGGAGGGCGAGATGGGCGGATCATGAGGTCAGGAGAGCGAGACCATCCTGGCTAACATGGTGAAACCCCATCTATACTAAAAGTATAAAAAATTAGCCAGGCGTGGTGGCAGATGCCTATAGTCCCATCTACTTGGGAGGCTGAGGCAGGAGAATAGCGTGAACCCGGGAGGTGGAGGTTGCAGTGAGCTGAGATTGCGCCACTGCACTCCAGCCTGGGCGACAGAGCAAGACTCTGTCTCAAAAAAAAAAAAAAAAGTATTTATTTTTTTTAGAGACAGGGTCTCCCCCCGTTTCTCAGGATAGATTGCAATGATACAGTTATAGCACACTGCTGTCTCAAATTCCTGGGCTCAAGAGATCCTTTTGCCTCAGTCTCCCAATGTGCTGGGTAAATTATAGGCATGAGGCACCACATCTAACCTCGTGTGTGTGTGTGTGTGTGTTTTTTTTTTTTTTTTGAGGTGGAGTCTCACTCTGTAGCCCAGACTGGAGTGCAGTGGCACAATCTTGGCTCACTGCAACCTCCACCTCTTGGGTTCAAGTGATTCTTCTGCTTCAGCTTCCCGTGTAGCTGAGACTACAGGTGCCCAACACCACACTTGGCTAATTTTTGTATTTTTAGTAGAGACGGGGTTTCACCATGTTGGCTAGGCTGGTCTCGAACTCCTGACCTCAGGTGATCTGCCCACCTCGGCCTTCCAAAGTGCTGGGATTACAGGTACGAGCCTCCGTGCCCGGCCCTCTTTTGTGTTTTTTTATTAAGCATTTTACATGATTTTATTTTCTCTTCTTCTCTTAGCATATTGATTATACTTCTTTTTCTTGTGGTTGTCCTAAAGTTTGCAATATACATTTTTTTTTTTGAGATGGAGTCTTGTTCTGTCGCCCAGGCTGGAGTGAAGTGGCATGATCTCTCCTCACTGCAACCTCCACCTCCTGAGTTCAAAGGATCCTCCTGCCTCAGCCTCCAGAGTAGCTGGGATTACAGGCGCGCATGCTACCATGCCTGGCTAATGGTTTGCATTTTTAGTAGAGATAGGGTTTTGCCATGTTGGCCAGGCTGGTCTCAAACTCCTGACCTTAAGTAATCCACCTGCCTTGGCCTCTCAAAGTGCTGGGATTACAGGCATGAGCCACCACACCCAGCCTACATTTATAAATAATCCAACCCTACTTTCAAATAATACTATGCCACTTCATATGTAGTGCAGGTACCTTATAATAAAATATTTCTTATTATTTCCTCCAGTCCTTAGTATCACTGTTATCATTCATTTCACTTATATGTAAGCTATAATCATAAAATACGTTATTATTATTATTATTTTGGAGACAGAGTCTTGCTGTGTTGCCCAGGCTGGAGTGCAGTGGCACGATCTTGGCTCACTGCAACCTCTGCCTCCCAGGTCCAAGTGATTCTCCTATCTCCGCCTCCTGAGTAGCTGGGACTACAGGTGTGTGCCACCACGCCCAGCTAATTTTTTGTATTTTATTTTATTTTATTTTATTTATTTATTTATTTTTGAGACAAAGTCTCGCTCTGTCACCCAGGCTGGAGTGCAGTGGCACCATCTCGGCTCACTGCAACCTCCGCCTTCTGGGTTCAAGCGATTCTTCTGCCTCAGCCTCCCGAGTAGCTGGGACTACAGGTGTGTGCCACCACGCCCGGCTAATTTTTTGTATTTTATTTTATTTTATTTATATATTTTTGAGACAGAGTCTCGCACTGTCACCCAGGCTGGAATGCAGTGGCACCTTCTCAGCTCACTGCAACCTCTGCCTTCTGGGTTCATGCCATTCTTCTGCCTCAACCTCCAGAGTAGCTGGGACTACAGGTGTGTGCCACCACATCCAGCTAATTTTTTGTATTTTATTTTATTTTATTTATATAGTTCTGAGACAGAGTCTCGCTCTGTCACCCAGGCTGGAGCGCAGTGGCACCATCTCAGCTCACTTCAACCTCCGCCTCCTGGGTTCAAGCGATTCTTCTGCCTCGGCCTCCCGAGTAGCTGGGACTACAGGTGCGAGCCACCACGCTCAGGTAATTTTTGTGTTTGTAGTAGAGACAGGGTGTCACCATATTGGCCAGGTTGGTCTCGAACTCCTAGACCTCATCATCCGCCCGCCTCGGCCTTCCAAAGGGCTGGGATTACAGGTGTGAGCCACTGCACTTGGCCTTATATTTTATTTATTTTTTGAGGTGGGAGTCTTGCTCTGTCACCCAGGCTGGAGTGCAATGGCTCACTGCAGCCTCTGCCTCCTGGGTTCCAGAGATTCTCCTGCCTCAGCTTCCTGGGTAACTGGGATTACAGGTGCACGCCACCACGCCTGGCTTTTTTTTTTTTTTTTGAGAGATGGAATCTCGCTGTCGCCCAGGCTGGAGTGCAGTAGCGCGATCTTGGCTCACTGCAAGCTCTGCCTCCCGGGTTCACGTCATTCTCCTGCCTCAGCCTTCCGAGTAGCTGGGACCACAGGCACCTGCCACCATGCCTGGCTAATTTTTTGTATTTTTTATAGAGACAGGGTTTCACCGTGGTCTCGATCTCCTGACCTCGTGATCCGCCTGCCTCGGCCTCCCAAAGTGCTGGGATTACAGGTGTGAGCCGTTGCACACGGCCTAATTTTTATATTTTTAGTAGAGGTGGGGTTTCATTATGTTGGCCAGGCTGGTCTCAAACTCCTGACCTCAGGTGATCTGCCCGCCTGGGCCTCCCAAAGTGCTGGGATTACAGGTATGAGCCACCATGCCTGGCCAATTGTTTGTATTTTAGTACAGATGGGGTTTCACCATGTTTTCCAGGCTGGTCTCAAACTCCTGAGGTCAGGCGATCCACCCACCTTGGCCTCCCAAAGTGCTAAGATTACAGGCGTGAGCCACTGTGCCCGGCCAATACATTGTTATTATTTTGAACAAACTATTGTCTGTGAGGTTAATTAAAAATAAGAAAAATAAGGCTGGGTGCAGTGGCTCACACTTGTAATCTCAGTACTTTGGGAGGCTTAGGTGGGAGGTGCTTGAGCCCAGGAATTTGAGGCTGTGGTGAGATATAATCCCAACACTGTTCTCTAGCCTGGGCAATACAGCAAGACACTCAAGACCCTGTCTTTTAAAAAAATAAAATATTTATTTTACTTTTACTTATTTCTTCTTAAATGGTATTCCTTTCTTTATGTAGGTCTGAGTTTCTGACGTGTATCATTTTCCATCTCTCTGAACTTCTTTCAACATTTCTTTCAGGGCAGGTCTACTGGCAACAGATTCCTTTAAAAAACTTTTATTTTTTGTAAGAGAGTAATTTCTCCACTTTTGAAGGACAATCTTACAGGCTACAGAATTGTGGGCTGGAGAGTTTTTTTTTTTTTCCCTCTCAGCACTTTAAATATTTTACTCCACTCTGTTATTTTTCATGGTTTCTGAGAAGATCTGATGTACGGTAGTCCTCCCCTATCTTCAGGGGATATTTTCAAAAACCTCCGATGTATGCCTGAAACTGCAGGTAGTATTGAACCTCATTGCCATTGGTTAGAACATGTTTCTGTTCATGTCTTCCACCCAAAAATGTAATGCCTTTTCCGTTTTCCTTTTTTTTCCCTTTTTTGACAGGGTCTCACTTTGTCACCCAGGCTGGAGTGCAGTGGTGTTATCATAGCTCACTGCAACCTTAAGCTCCTGGGCTCAAGTGATCCTTTCACCTCAACCTCCTTAGTAGCTGGGACCACAGGTGCATGCCACCACACTTGGCTAATTAAAAAAAAATTGTTTTAGAGATGGGTACTCAAATCTTGCCCAGCTGGTTGCAAACTTCTGGCCTCAAGCACTTAGGCAATCCCCTTGTCTTGGCCTCCCAAAGTTCTGGGATGACAGGGATGAGCCACCTTCCCTGGTCCTTTTACACCTTAACTAAGTACTTCTGCACTGTGGTTGTAACTTTTGCAGTTTGAGGTGCAACAGCAAAACTAGCTGAATTGCTTTTTTTCTTCCTCATATGAATAGAAGACTCATTCTGCTGTAATCTTAGCAACATCAGCATATGAGAGGGTTTTTCCTTATTAAGTGGAGAAGAAATTTCACATTTTCACATTAAGCACTTTGTAGCTTCTGTTTGGCATGTCTGAATTGCCAGCGTCGCTACTCTCATGCTTTGGGGCCATGATTAAGTAAAATAAGGGTCAGTTGAACACAAGCACTATGATACTGCATCAGGGGATCTGACAGCAACTAAGTGACTAACAGGCGGGTAGCATCCGCAGCGTAGATATGCCAGGCAAAGGGATGATTCACATCCGGGGTGGGATGGAGCAGGATGGTGCGAGACATCACACTACTCAGAATGGTGTAGTTTAAACATGAATGATTTCTGGAATTTTCTATTTAACACTTTTAAATATTGAACAAAGGTAACTGAAATGATGAAAAACTACAGATGAGAGGACTACTGTAATTCCCAGCCTTGTTCCTTTATAGGTAAGGTTTTTTTTTTTCCTTTTACTTCTTTCTTCTTTATATTTGATTTTCTGAAATTGGAATATGATATGCCTAATTGCAGGTGGTTTTTTTTTGTGGGGGGTGAGGGGGCACTTATCTTGCTTGGTGTCCTCTGTGTTTCCTGGATCTGTGGTTTGGTTTATGACATTTGGGGAAATTCTCCATCATCATTTCCTCAAATACTGCTTCTATTCTTCCTTCTCTTTTAGTGTTTCTATTATGCATATGTTACACCGTTTGTAGATGTCTCACAGTTCTTGGATAATTTTTTTTCCCTCAATATTTTCTCTCTTTTTCAGTTTTGGATGTTTATATTGAGATATCCACACACAATACTCATGAGCCTATTGAAAGCATTCTTTATTTTCATTACAGGAATTTTTATTTCTAGTATTTCTTTTTGATTCTTTCTTAAAATTTTCATTTCTTACATTATCCATCTTGTCTTGCATCTTGTGTACTTTTTCTCAATAAAACTGTTAGCGTATTAATCATAGTTTCTTAAATTCCTGGACTGATAATTCCAACATCCCTACCATATCTGTCTCAGATTCTGATGCTTATTCAGTCTGTTCAAACTTTTTTTTTTTTTGCCATTTAATATACCTCATAATTTTATGTTGAAGGGTGGACATGATGTACTGAGTAAAAGAAACTGCCTTTCGTAATGTAGTGGTAAGGTGTTGGGGGAAGAGAAGCATTTTGTAATCTTAAAATTATGGTAAGCCTGTGCTTCTGGACTAAGAACTTAATTAGTTCTTTTTTTTTTTCCACCTTATGTGGGACAGGATGGCTAGAAGGGGCCGGAGTAGGATATTTCCCTTTCCCTTAGTGGAAGGCTAGAGCTGGCTAGAGTTTGGTATTTCCTTTCCCAAGGGTAGGTTAGGCTCTGGTAAAATATTTTCTCCTGAGGGCAGGCCTTGTTAAGAATGGAATACTCTGGTCTATTTTTAAAAATGGCTATTTTTATCTTAGCCCTTCCAAAAACACAGGGGAAGTTTTCTCCAATACTCACTCTGAAAACAGGATAGAGCTCCTGAAGGTGACACTCACAGAACCCCAGGGACACCCAAGACTAGAGTTTTGAGCCGCAGACTTGTCCCACTGAGCTTCCAGCTATTCACCAATTACAAGTTCTCCTGTCCCAGCACTGGTTCCTGCAGAGGTTTCTGCTTGTGGGTTTCTCTTCTGGCGAGTTGTCACTCACCGTATCTTCCTGTCTCATTTTGGGGGCAGTTGTTTGCCCTGTTACTGCACTTCTCTGAGGGATCTTACAAGAGTTTAGTTTGTTCAACTTTTCACTTGTTGTTAGGACAGAGTAGTGACTTCTAAGATCCTTGTAAGTCAGACTGGAAACTGCAAGTCTCCCTGCCATCATTTTCCATAATTTCCTTCTTCCTGTATTGATCTTAAATAACGTTGGCGACAGAAGATATTGGGCCGTTTTCCCAAGAAAAGAGTGAATACATCTAAAAAATTTCCTTTGAGTATATTACTTGCTGGTTTATCAAATGAATCCTTTATTACATCAAGAATGAAACCTTGGTGGCTCATGCCTGTAATCCTAGCCCATTGGGAGGCTGAGGCGGGCAGATTGCCTGAGCTTAGCAGTTCAAGACCAGCCTAGGCAACACGGTGAAACCCTGTCTCTACTAAGATACAAAAATCAATGAATCAATCAAACCATTAGCCAGGCATAGCAGTGTGAGCCTGTAGTCCCAGCTACTCGGGAGGCTGAGGCAGGAGAATTCCTTGAACCTGGGAGGCAGCAGCTGCAGTGAGCCAAGATTGTGTCACTGGACTCCAGTATGGGTGACAGAGCGAGACTCTGTTTCTTTTTTTTTTTTTTTTTTTTTTTTCGAGACGGAGTCTCCCTCTGTCCCCCAGGCTGGAGGGCAGTGGCACGATCTTGGCTCACTGCAAGCTCCGCCTCCCGGGTTCACGCCATTCTCCTGCCTCAGCCTCCTGAGTAGCTGGGACTACAGGCGCCCACCACCACGCCCAGCTAACTTTCTATATTTTTTAGTAGAGACGGTTTTCACCGTCTCTACTAAACATGTTTCACCATGTTAGCCAGTGATCTGCCCACCTCGGCCTCCCAAAGTGCTGGGATTACAGGCGTGAGCCACTGCGCCCGGCTGAGACTCCGTTTCTTAAAAAAAATGATAAAAAGAAACCTTGTATCTATAGGCTTTTAATAAGCACTGAATTTCCTCAAATCCATTTGGCATCTATTAAAGAGTATGGAGGTATAGTAGGAGATGGGAAGAGGTGAGGTGATTGAGGAAGGGAAGTGGGTGAAGGGACATGTAATTAGCATTCTACTTTTATATCTTCAACATTGTTTTCTTGTGTTTTTTTACTCTCATTGTTGTGAGAAATCATATGGCAAATAATCTGTGGAATTAACCCCATTTTTTCTTTTTTCTTTTTAATTGACACAATCACTGTACATGTTTATGAAGTACAATGTGATGTTTCAATACATGTATACATTGTATAATGATCATATAAAGTTAATTAGCAAATCCATTATCTCAAATGTGTATCATTTCTATGTGACAAGAGCATTAAAAACTTCTCTCTTCTATTTTGAAAGATACTTATTAACTATAATCACCCTACCATGCAAGAGAACACTTGAGCTTATTCTTCATATCTAATGATAACATCGTACCTGTCCAACAACCCCCCCCTTTTTTTTAAAGACAGGGTGACATTCTGTTGCCTGAATTCCTGGGTTCAAGCAGTCCTTCCACGTTACTCTGCCAAGTAGCTAGAAGTACAGATGCACACTACTATGTTTAAATTTTTTTTTTTTTTTTTTTTTTGGTAAAGACACAGGTCTCACTTTGTCACTATGTTGTTCAGGCTGGTCTCAAACTCCAGGACACAAGTGATCCTCCAGCCTCAGCCTCCCAAAGTGTTCAGATTACAGGCATGAGCCACACCCGGCCCCAACAGCTTTTTCTATTTTTTTTTTTAAATGTCCAGGTTCACTTGGTGTATTTCAGTTCCCAACAAATTTCCTTGAAGCACTGCTAGATGAAGCCTTTATCTACTGCAGTGGATTTTTATATCTGATCTCTGGTCTTTGATACAATGTTTACCCTAAGTATAATGAACTTGTTCTTGTGTCTTATATCAACATTTTCTTCTGTGTTCTCTTTCCCTATTTCTATCCTCAGTTCCTCACTTTACATCTACAGGGCTCTTATTTAGGTACTCAGTAGATACAGAGTTGGTTTAAAGAAGAGGCAAGAAAGGAATTTAAAGTTTTATCTGTATTGACATAATTATTTTAATAGCTGTCTCACTGCCTCCCCTATCTTAATCTTTCATGTATCTTGTGTACCTATTGTATAGGTACAGATCTTGATCCATTGTTGAGATATGTATTAAATACTTCATCAAAGAAATGTACATTCTACTTTTCCTTAAAAGCTTGCAGTGAGAGTGATAACAGATAACATTTTTTCCAAAGTGTCAATGTACATTTGACTGAAATGAAAAATATATTTTTAGATATTACTGGGAATTTTAAACTTATGTAAAAGTTGTTAGTACAAAGAATGCCCACATTCATCTTTGCTTATACCCATTTGCCTTATCATTTGACGTATGTTTTTTTTTTCTGAAACATTTGAGAATAAGTTTTATATATTATGGCTTTTTACCGCTATACACTTAAGTGTAGGTTTCCTAAAGATATGAATTTTTTTTTTGAGACGGAGTCTCGCTCTGTCACTCAGGCTGGAGTGCAGTGGCACAGTCTTGGTCACCGCAACCTCTACCTCCAAGGCTCAAGCGATTCACCTGCCTCAGCCTCCTGAGTACCTGGGACTACAGGTGCATGCCACCATGCCCGGCTAATTTTTTGTATTTCTTTTTTTTTTGAGACAGAGTCTCACTCAGTCGCCCAGGCTGGAGTGCAGTGGCGCGATCTTGGCTCACTGCAAGCTCCGCCTCCTGGGTTCACGCCATTCTCCTGCCTCAGCCTCCTGAGTAGTTGGGACTATAGGCGCCTGCCACTACTCCCAGCTAATTTTTTTGTATTTTTCATAGAGACAGGGTTTCACTGTGTTAGCCAGGATGGTCTTGATCTCCTGACCTCGTGATCCGCCTGTCTCGGCCTCCCAAAGTACTGGGATTGCAGGCGTGAGTCACCGTGCCCGGTATTCTTAGTAGAGACAGGGTTTCTCCGTGTTAGCCAGGCTGATCTCAATCTCCTGACCTCATGATCCGCCTGCCTTGGCCTCCCAAAGTACTGAGATTACAGGTGTGAACCACTGCGCCTGGCCAAGAGTATGAATGTATTTTTAAGGAGACATTTCATATTATTTCAAAAATCTGTTCCCATTTAAAAATGATGAAGTCCACTGTTAAAATTTAGCATGGAGAAAATTAGGGCTTATGTTTGCCAAACACATTTGATATTAAGACACCGTATTTTTCTTTCCAACTTTCATTTTAGGTTAAAGGTTACTCATGTTACATGAGTAAATTGTGTGTCATGGGGGTTTGGCGTACAGATAATTTTGTCACCCAGGTAATCAGCATAATGCCCGATAGGTTTTTAATCCTTACCCTCCTCCCACCTTCCACCCTCAAATAGGTCCCAGAAAAGACATAATTGTATCAAATATGAGCTTCATAATAGTTCAGAGGGTAGAGTTGGAGTGAGGATCATAGACTAGTTTTCAGAGAAACTGCTTTTTTTTTTCATTTAGAGTAAGTTATTGTAAAAGGTTCCAAAGGCACTAAATGAACAGAATCTAATGTCTTTGTGCAATCTGATGAACACTTGCAGTGTTTAGTAGCAGCATTATGAAACTGCCATTTTTAGATAATTCTGGCAGTCAGACCATTTAAATGGTAGTGAAGAAGACTAGCAACCTGTTCTTCACAAATACTTATCTTTCTGATAGCTCTATTTTCCCCGCTCTTTCAATTACTTATATTTACTCTTTCTCCTTATTTACCTATATCTCTATCTCTATTTGATCTTTTCTTAAGTTCTGGGGATACTACTCAAGATTTCAGTCACAGCTGTGAAAGCTGTTACTGATATGATTTTTAAAAACTTCATTCTGTTGCTAAAGAAGGGAGAAATGGCCTTATTTTATTCAATACAGGAAAAATGAACATTCACTTCTTTTTGGTATCTTTCAGTTTCAGAGTCAAGTGGTGACATCAAAGACTTTTCACCAAAAAATGTCATTTATGATGACTCATCCCAGTATTTGATCATGGAAAGAATTCTAAGTCAAGGCCCTGTGTATTCCAATTTTAAAGGAGGCTGGAAATGCAAGGATCATACAGAGATGCTGCAAGAAAATAAGGGATGTATTAGGAAAGTAACAGTCTCTCATCAAGAAGCCCTGGCTCAACATATGAATATCAGTACTGTGGAGAGGCCCTATGGATGCCATGAGTGTGGAAAAACTTTTGGTCGACGCTTTTCCCTGGTGTTACACCAGAGGACTCATACTGGAGAGAAACCATATGCATGTAAGGAATGTGGCAAAACCTTTAGCCAGATTTCAAACCTTGTGAAACATCAAATGATACATACTGGAAAGAAACCCCATGAGTGTAAGGATTGTAATAAAACATTCAGTTACCTTTCATTTCTTATTGAACACCAGAGAACGCACACTGGGGAGAAACCTTATGAATGTACTGAGTGTGGAAAGGCCTTTAGTCGTGCCTCCAACCTCACTCGACATCAGAGAATTCACATAGGAAAGAAACAATATATATGTAGGAAATGTGGGAAAGCATTTAGCAGTGGCTCAGAACTCATTCGCCACCAGATTACACATACTGGAGAGAAACCTTATGAATGCATTGAATGTGGGAAGGCATTTCGCCGTTTCTCACACCTTACTCGACATCAAAGCATCCATACAACCAAAACCCCATATGAATGTAATGAATGTAGGAAAGCTTTCCGTTGTCATTCATTCCTTACTAAACATCAGAGAATTCATGCTGGAGAAAAGCTCTATGAATGTGATGAATGTGGCAAAGTTTTCACTTGGCATGCATCCCTTATTCAACATACGAAGATTCATACTGGAGAGAAACCCTATGCATGTGCCGAATGTGATAAAGCCTTCAGCCGGAGCTTTTCCCTCATTCTACATCAGAGAACTCATACTGGAGAGAAACCCTATGTATGTAAGGTATGCAACAAATCCTTCAGCTGGAGCTCAAATCTCGCTAAACATCAGAGAACACACACTCTTGACAACCCCTATGAATATGAAAATTCATTTAATTACCACTCATTCCTTACTGAACACCAGTGAATTTACACTGCAAAGAAAAACTACGAATGTATGAAATTTTTTTTATAGAAATATAATGCCTTACTTTTGCTTCGAAGAACTCTTGGAAAGAAGCCTTATGTGAGAGTGACGAATGTGAAGTAATATGGCCCACAATTTATTCAACATCCTGGAGGAAAAAAACCCAGAAATATGTGGAAAAGCCATTAATAACCACTCCTTTTTTTTTTTTTTTTTTTTCCCAATAACAAGGTGAAATTGATATTGTTGAGAAGATTCTTCTTCCATCTGGAAATATTGAGAAGACTTCATTTGGTAGGATTCCCTTACTCTACATGTGTAAATTCCTACCAATAAAGAATACATATCCAATAGATTGGAGAAAGCCAGAGATTATTAGCCCTCATTCTGCAACCGTCAACCAGGACAGAATGCATGGGCAAGGGATGAGCTTTACAAAGATGTACTTTGGAGATCAGGATATTCATGTTTAAGTAAAGTGATACAAACACAGTGATTCGGGAATGCCTTCATTTACAATGCAATACTTAAATTTTAATACTCTCGTAAGAGAAAAAGCAACTGTATAAAAGAATGTAGAGTAACTTTCTGCAATATTTCAAACCTATATCAGAGAACTACACTGTGGGAAAACTACCATTGTAACGAGTGTAGCAAAATCATCTTAGATATCTGAAAAATCATACTGGATGGAATCTGTGAGAAAGGGTTCTATTTTGAGGGAAGGGGGATTGCTTTTTGTTTTTTAAGTGAATTCAGAAAATGTTATAAATAAATCTTTTGGTTTATTATAAACCTTCTACTTGCTGATTTTTTCCCACAGCATGTGATTCCAAAAGTGTAACTACAATATTGACATAAAAAAAAAGAGTCGTTTTTTTTTTTGTTGAAACATACAAACATAACTAGAAGTGTTTTTAGGTGTTTTATGGTTTTAACTTTCAGACCGAGTTTGGATTTAAGGTAATGCTAACTGACAGTTATCCTTGAATCTGACTATAGACAGTTGTTATTCAGTGTGAAATAAGTATAAATAAGATACATCACAGAAAATTACCAAGGTGCTCTTCCTGTTTTGTTCCATGTACAGTAAAACCATTCTTTTGTAAGCATGTATTTAAAACTGTTCTGGCATTATCAGCTGCCCAGCTGGCAAAGCTCACACCATCAGGGTGAGTTTGCTTTAATGAGAAAGGTAAGCAATTTTATTTTGTAGAAAGAGAAGTAGAGAATATGAATAGGAATGAATGTAGCATTAATGGCTGCATTGAGGGCACATTTGTAGAAGGTGTTATTAAATACAAGTAGTTTTGTAAGATCTGAAATTTATAAAAGTTTTAGCCCAAAAACACCTTATTTACATGAACTAGAGTTCTAAATACATTATTGGAAGTACATTTCTTCAAACCTGCCATTGGCATGCCATATTGGTACATACATTTAGAAGCTTCTCAACTTTCCATAAGAGTTGTTTAGGAGGGGCTGATTTATCTTACAATAGTGTACAGTCAAATACAAGCAGCATGCCTTATTACATATGGGTATGTAATAACCTGATTTGGTTTTCTCAGGCAGCAATGGTTTGTATCAGGGTAAAAAGTTACACTGTCAGCAATATT
The DNA here is from genome assembly GCF_024542745.1 of Macaca thibetana thibetana. Lineage (NCBI taxonomy): Eukaryota > Metazoa > Chordata > Mammalia > Primates > Cercopithecidae > Macaca > Macaca thibetana. The sequence goes on from NC_065588.1 coordinate 129,437,740, forward strand.
AGGATATGAAAAACTCATTTATTTATTTATTTAAGGGTATACTGGATTTCTCCCATTATCTGCTCCACATCTACTCTCCTTCCTACTGTTTACTCTGTGGGGATGCACCTCATGAACTATATTAGAGGTCATCAAGCTACAGCCCATGGGCCAGGTATTTCATTTACATAGTCTATGGCTCCTTACCTCTACAACTGAAGAGTTTAATATACTGCCATAAAGGCTAAACATTTACTATCTTGCCCTTTACAGAAAAACTTGGCCAACCCCTTACTACATCAAATCTTTGCGCTCTAGTTTTTGTTTAGTGCAGCCAACATTGAGAACATTTATTTTGGAGCAATCTCCAATTAAGCAAAGTGATACAAACAATGATTTTGGAATGCCTTCATTTACAATGCAATGCTTACATTTTAATACTCTTGTAGGAGAAAAAGCAACTGTATAAATGAATGTAGAGTGACTTTCTGCAGCATTTTGAACCTACTTCAGAGAATTACACTGTGGGAAAACTACCATTGTAATGAGTGTAGCAAAATCTTCTTAGGTATCTGAAAAGTCATACTGGATGGAATCCAGTGTCCAATCTTTTGGCAACCCTGGGCCACACTGGAAGAACTGACTTGGGCCACATATAAAATGCATGAACACTAGTGACAGCTATCAGTTATTGTGGCTCAAGAAAATTCTTCTGGTGTAGCCCAGGGAAGCCAAAAGATTGGATACCCCTGATTTAGAAGGAGATGTAAATATTAGAATGAATTACTATGTTCATTTTGTTCCCTTAGCGAGAGAAAGGCCAAACAACGCTCCCATCAGGGTATTAAGAAATACATTGTACCACTATCCTTGGACAACTGTGTGGTACCTACCCTCTCTAGACTGTAGATGATGCAGAACTTCTATAATGAAAGTAAGATCCCAATTTCAGTAGAGATCATGGGATCTTGGCATGGGAGGGGTTGGGTAAAATTTGCACCAGAGTCCAGGGGATGCACTGGTAATGAGAATTTTAACCATATAGGTGGCAATGGCTAAATGATTATGGGGTTCCTAGAAATAAATGGATAGGCCACAAATATACTATCTGACATATGGTTGAAGCCAGTTCACAGTCTTAAATATTCTCAACTGAGGGAGAGGCAGGTCCCTTTAAGAAAGACTATTGTAGGCCGGGCGCGGTGACTCAAGCCTGTAATCCCAGCACTTTGGGAGGCCGAAATGGGCGGATCACGAGGTCAGGAGATCGAGACCATCCTGGCTAACATGGTGAAACCCCGTCTCTACTAAAAATACAAAAAACTAGCCGGGCGAGGTGGCGGGCGTCTGTAGTCCCAGCTACTCGGGAGGCTGAGCCAGGAGAATGGCGTGAACCCGGGAGGTGGAGCTTGCAGTGAGCTGAGATCCAGCCACTGCACTCCAGCCTGGGCGACAGAGCAAGACTCCGTCTCAAAAAAAAAAAAAAAAAAAAAAGACTATTGCAGTGGGGGGCAGGGGGCTCATATCTACACTGTGAAAAACTGCTAACTTCTATTTTCTTTTTTCTTTTTTTTTTTTTTTTTTTTTTGAGACGGAGTCTCGCTCTGTCGCCCGGGCTGGAGTGCAGTGGCGCGATCTCGGCTCACTGCAAGCTCCGTCTCCCGGGTTCACGCCATTCTCCTGCCTCAGCCTCCCGAGTAGCTGGGACTACAGGCGCCCACAACCGCGCCCGGCTAATTTTTTGTATTTTTAGTAGAGACGGGGTTTCACCGTGGTCTCGATCTCCTGACCTTGTGATCCGCCCGCCTCGGCCTCCCAAAGTGCTGGGATTACAGGCGTGAGCCACCGCGCCCGGCCAACTTCTATTTTCATACTGAGCTAAAATATCCTTCAGAAATAAAAGTGTTTCGGAATAAAAACAATGGAGGAAACATGGCAGCATGCTTATGCTGAAAGAAATACTAGTTTTTCATGTAGTATGAAATCTGAGAAACTGGCCGGGCGCGGTGGCTCAAGCCTGTAATCCCAGCACTTTGGGAGGCCGAGACGGGCGGATCACAAGGTCAGGAGATCGAGACCATCCTGGCTAACACGGTGAAACCCCGTCTCTATTAAGAAATACAAAAAACTAGCCGGGCGAGGTGGTGGGCGCCTGTAGTCCCAGCTACTCGGGAGGCTGAGGCCGGAGAATGGCGTAAACCCGGGAGGCGGAGCTTGCAGTGAGCTGAGATCCGGCCACTGCACTCCAGCCTCGGTGACAGAGCGAGACTCTGTCTCAAAAAAAAAAAAAAAAAAAAAAAAAAAAAAAGAAATCTGAGAAACTTGGAAATGCAGAAATAAAGAATTAACACTGGAGGGGTAAATATGTTTATAAATACAAGTCAGGTGTTAGGAAATTATGGTCTATGGACCAAATCAAGGCCTTTAAGCTAAGAATGATTTTAACATCTTTAAAAAGCTGCTTAGAAAAATAAGAATATGCAACAGTGACCATATATGGCCTGCAAAACCTAGAATATTTACTCTCTGGACCTTCAAAGTTTGTCAACTCTGATAGAAATATTGACTTTACGTAAGAGTATCTGGTGGATTATAAAATACACATCACACTAAATAGCACAACAATAGCACAAGAAAGGAGGAAGATGGTTAAAAGATGAGTCTGGGAACATTGTGAAAGTAGTAAAAGTATTAATTTGGCTCTCATAATCTGGGGGCTGGTTAAGTGTGTTCTATTTGGGGAAATTCGTAAAGCTGCATGCCTTTATGTATTATTATGTATTATGCTTCAGAAAAAAAAAAGTTTTTTTAAAAGAACTCTCCCAGAAGATTAATCTTCAGTATTGGAAAAAGAAGTTACTATGAATGCAGAAAGGGGATAAAGCAGCAGATGCAATCAATATTAGTAAAGAGCAGTCGTGGGAGAATGACCACAATTCTGTACTTTTTTTGGAAAGCAACAATCAAATGCTTTGGGAGACTTAAGATACTCACAAATAGGTAAAGCTGGGTTAACTTTTGTTGCTGTGATGTGCCCAAAAGAATTTTCTATGATACCTCAATGTTTCTAAGGACGGGGGGCTAAGTGATTCATGCCTGTAATCCCAGTACTTTGGGAGGCTGAGGCAAGCAGATCACTTGAGGTCAGGAGTTTGAGATCAGCCTGGCCAACATGGTGAAACCCTATCGCTACTAAAAATACAAAAAATTTGCTGGGTGTGGTGGTGCATGCCTGTAATCCAAGCTACTTGTGGAGGCTGAGGCATGGAGAATTGCTTGAACCCAGGAGGTGGAGGTTGTAGTGAGCTGAGATTGCACCACTGTACTCCAGCCTGGGCGACAAAGCAATATTCCATCTCAACAAAACAAAACCAGAAAAAGAAAAAGGACAGGAAATTTGTTAAATCTCTCTGAAGAGATCCAAGAAATTTCAGAGCAAAAAGAGGTACCAAAACCTGCATATTGGGTACCAGTGATTTGGAAGAAAGAGTCCAAGTCCTTAGCAATAGTTTAAAAAGTCTGCCTTTAAAAGGCAGGACACAGAAAAAGTGGCAAAAACTGTAAAAAAATTATCTGGTATGTTAACAATTCTTTTAAGAAAAAAAAAGGCAGAAAGATTGCTTGAGCCCAGGAGTTTGATACCAGCCTAGGCAATATAGTGAGACCCCATCTCTACAAAAAATATAAATAAAAAAATTATCCAGGTATGATAGCACATGCCTGTGGTCCCAGCAACTGAGGAGGCTGAGGTAGGAGGATCACATGAGCCCAGAAGGTTGAGGTGGCAGTGAGTTGAGACTGTGCCACTACACTCCAGTCTGGGCAAGAGTGAGACACTGTCTCAAAAAAAGGGAGAAATAAATATTACAGAAATAAGTTTTTAAAATAAATTCTGCATCATGAATACCCACAATATCACAAAGGACAAAATTACACAGAAAAAATGGATATTGCATCAAAAAATATTTTAGAAAAATCAAAACTCCCATGAAACTGTGCTCATAGGTGGAAAATATAATTTTATGTGTTTGACATGCATTTCTTAAGTTAGAGGTGAATTTAAGTCGTGACATGTATTAGCCATGAATTTCCTGTTTATGCTAAAACAAATCTCATTGTCTTTTAAAAAGTGAATGCAACTTATGAAAAGATTAAAAAGGAAACCCAATAACTATAGAAAATTTAACAATAAAGAAAAATTAAAAAAATTAAAAAGTGAATACTAAGGAAATTAGTTTTCGGCAAATTTCATACATGAACTATTGCAAATAAAAAGCTTCCTAGTCGCTCAAGATTTTTTTATACAAAAGTGTGATCTTTTTAAAATACATAATTTCAATCTTTGAAAAATGTAAATAGTTCCTCATAACTCTTCAAATAAAGTATAAACTCATGTCATAGCTGGCAAGGTCTTTTATTATCTGGCCCCTGCCTCCTTTCAATCTGGTTTCATATACTCTTCTCCTTACCCTTTTGCCCAACCGTTTTCCAGTTACTGGATTTACTTTCTGTTCCACAAATATGTCAAATCCTGGTGAGTCCTTTTGCTCTTGCTGTTCTATTTAGAAAGCTCTTCCTCTGTCCCTCCGCCTCCTGCCCACGGAGCCGGACTAAGGAGCTCCCTACTCCTCTTTACCTTCGCATTTCAAGTTAAATGTTAACTTTCTCATGTCCCTCCGCCTCCTGCCCACGGAGCCGGACTAAGGAGCTCCCTACTCCTCTTTACCTTCGTATTTCAAGTTAAATGTTAACTTTCTCACGTAGACCTTTCCTGTCTGCTCTTTCTCATTTTTTTTTTTTTTTTGGAGACAGAGTCTTGCTCTGTTACCCAGGCTGGAGTGCAGTGGTGCAATCTCGGCTCACTGCAAGCTCTGCCTCTTGGGTTCAAGTGATTCTCCTGCCTCAGCCTCCCAGTAGCTGGGACTACAGGCGCGCGCCATCACGCCCAGCTAGTTTTTGTATTTTTAGTAGAGCTGGGGGTCTCACCATGTTGCCTAGCCTGGTCTCGAACTCCTGAGCTCAGGCAATCCACCCACCTTGGCCAACCAAAATGTTGGGATTACAGGCGTGAGTCACCGTGCCTAGCCCTGACTGCTTTTTCTAACACAATTCCCTGTTCTAATCAGAGAATCTTATTTGTATCCTTCATATTTTGAATTCTGCCTAGAGTAAGAGGAAGTCTAAAAAGTATCCACACCCTTTATCAACACTTTCAAAAAGTTTGCCTTTAAAAGGTAGTAAATAGAAATGGTAAGTTAAAAAATATATTTTCCCCAGCACTTGGGGAGGCCGAGGTGGGCGGATCACGAGGTCAGGAGATCGAGACCACCCTGGCTAACACGGTGAAACCCCGTCTCTACTAAAAATACAAAAAACTAGCCGGGCGTGGTGGCGGGCGCCTGTAGTCCCAGCTACCTGGGAGGCTGAGGTAGGAGAATGGTGGGAACCTGGGAGGCGGAGCTTGCAGTGAGCCGAGATAGCGCCACTGCACTCCAGCCTGGGTGACAGAGCGAGACTCCATCTCAAAAAAAAAAATACATATATATATATATATATTTCAATTTTTAAAATCTGGTATTTAAAAAAATGAAAAGAATTTATTTGTCCAAAAATATCCTAAGCAAATTACAACTTTGAAGATATTAAAATCATGCTTTAAAAAGTATTAAGAATAATAGAATTATTTTTAAAAAATAGACCACAGCTCTGTTCACTAAACTAGGCATCTTAAAAAAAGGCAAAATAAAAAAATTATGATATAAGTAACCATTGATAAAACTTTGGTGTTATGTCTCCATATTTTCAATGCACACACACATATTTATAACATGCATTAAAAAGTCATACCATAATATTTTGTGACTATTTAAAATTCATAATGTATCAAATATATCTCCACATGTCAATCCACACAGAATTACATTTTAATGACTGAATTATATTCCATTTTATTATATTGTTACTGGGAATTTAGGAATTTTCCAGTTTTTCACTAGGGCATGAAACTGAGGTGAATATTGTTACTTATGCATGCTTATATGAAAAATCCTTTTATAATATCTCAGTTTAAAATTGTTAGGTTTGGCCGGGCGCGGTGGCTCACGCCTGTAATCCCAGCACTTTGGGAGGCCGAGGCGGGCGGATCACAAGGTCAGGAGATCGAGACCACAGTGAAACCCCGTCTCTACTAAAAATACAAAAAATGAGCCGGGCGCGGTGGCGGGCGCCTGTAGTCCCAGGTACTCAGGAGGCTGAGGCAGGAGAATGGCGGGAACCCGGGAGGCGGAGCTTGCAGTGAGCCGAGATCGCGCCACTGCACTCCAGCCTGGGCAACAGCGTGAGACTCCGTCTCAAAAAAAAAAAATAAATAAATAAAATAAAATTGTTAGGTTTTAAATATTTAAAGGTTATAAATATTCCAGCTTTGGACATTTATTGCTTAACTTTCCCAAGTTTTTTTTTTTGGTTTTTGTTTTTAGACAGGGTCTTACTCTGTCACCCAGGCTGGAGTGCAGTGTTGCAATCACGGCTCACTGCAGCCTCAACCCCACTGCAGCTCAAGTGATCCTCCTACCCCAGCATCTCTAGTGGCTGGGACAGATTCATGCTACCATGGGCAATTTTTTTTTTGGTAGAGATGGGGTTTTGCCATGTTGCCTAGGCTGGTTTCAAACTCCTGGGCTCAAGCAATCTACTCATCTCAGCCTCCTAAAGTGCTTGGATTACAGATGTAAGCCAGCATATCCACCCAGTAAGTTTGTACTAATTTATGCTTCCATTGGTAGTCTAAAGCAAGTATACCACACACTCACCAATACTTGGTCAACTCATCCCTTTTCATATTATAATATATAATGGAACAAAATATGAACACTAGCTCTACAAAAAATAAACTAAGCTTGTGTAGTGAATGGGGTGGTGGTGAGTGGGATGAGGGAAGAGAGGAGAGGGACTAGGAGAGGGACATAATATAAATAACATTAAACTGCTGTTGTCCTAAGTCTTAGTTTCTGCACACCTGTTATGGTGGAACATTTTCCTATACCTAGAAGAAAAATTAATTCCATGCATTTTTACTGTAATGGAGTCTCATGTTACTCAGGCTGGTCTCAAACTCCTGGGCTCAAACAATCCTCCCACCTCAGCCTCCAGAGTAGATAGGACTACAGGCACAACCCACTGCACCCAGCTCCTTGCAACTTTTACCTCACAATCACTTAAATAGCTTTTAAGTTAAACTTCCACTAGAATGCTAAGTAAAAGAAAAGGCACAAAATTTGTTGAAAAACCGTAAATGTTTAACTGAACACCTACACTGGGCCATGTAGTAAAACAATGAAAAATTTGGACAAAGTTCCCACCTTACAAAAACTTACAGTGTAGAGGGCACAATACACAAACAGGCAATACAGTGTGAAAGTGTGAGAAGTATTGTTAAAGCAGATGAAGGATACAATACCTAAAGGATAAACAGGACACGTTAAGTTAGGGAGATGGTGAAGATAAAGGGAATAATAAGAGATGAGGCCTGAAAAGGCAAGTAAGAGTTTGAGGAAGGTCTTGTAAAAAGATTTTATCTTAATTGGAGAAAAATGCCAGAAGATGATTAAAAGTGAAATGTTGTATGATCAGGTTAGTACGTTAGATGGATCACCCTGGGAAGTGTCGAGAACAGCTGATATAAACAATATTATTGATTGCAGTATTGTTATAAAAACTCTGGAGGCAAATGGATTATATTATGGTACAAGCATATAATCAAATGCTAAGCAGCTATTACAAATGAAATAGAACTACATGCACTGACACAGAAAGATGTTTAAAAAGATGTCAGATAGGCTGGGGATGATGGCCTCATGTTTGTAATCCCAGCAACTTGCAAGCGTGAGATGGGCGGATCACCTGAGGTCGGGAGTTTGAGACCAGCTTGACCAACATCGAGAAACCCCGTCTCTACTACAAATACAAAATTAGCCAGGAGTGATGGCACATACCTGTAATCCCAGCTACTTGGGAAGCTGAGGCAGAAGAATCGCTTGAACCCGGGAGGCAGAGGTTGCCGTGAGCCGAGAGACCGTGCCATTGCACTCCAGCAGGGAAACAAGAGTGAAACTCCTTCTCAAAAAAAAAAAGAATGTGGGATAAAAGGTATAACTCAATTTTTATAAAATGAAAAAGTTTGTATGTACACAGTCTGACGGAATGCACATTCACCTACAATATTAATTTTTTAAGGCACCAGAATCTGGGGTTTCCCTTCTGTGTAGGGCAGAAGTTATTTACACTGTTTTCTTCTATGCATGTATTAGTTTTATAATTAAAAAACACAAAGTTTTTTTTTTTTTTTTTTTTAATAGGATACCATGGCACCTGCATAAAAAACATACTAAAGCAAAGTACGATTCAAGTCAGAGAAACCAGTTAGGAGGCTATTGCAATAAAATCCAGGTGAGATGCCAGGCGAGACCGTGCCTGAGTCTACCTGCTGGTGTACAGGATGAGTATTCCTTATCCAAAATGCTGGGACCAGAAGTGTTTTGAATTTTGAAATATTTGCATTATACCTACCAGTTGAGCATCGCAAATCTGAAAATCCAAAATTTTAAATGCTCCAACGGGCATTTCTTTTGAAAGTCACATCAGCGCACAAATAGTTTCAAGTTTTGGAGCATGCTGAATTTCTGATGTTCAGATTTAGATGCTCAATCTGTTCCAAGATCACTGGGCCAAAATTAGAGTGAAATTCCAGTCCCAACCAAACAAAGTACAATCCCTTGCTGAGTACTCCTCAAGATGATCTTACCCAAGAACCGCATGCAGTTGGGACCATTTTCTTGAGACAGAGTCTTGCTCTATCGCCCAGGCTGGAGTGCAGTGGCGCGATCTCGGCTCACCGCAAGCTAAGTACCCATCATCTTTTTTTTTTTTTTTTTTTTTTTTGAGACGGAGTCTCGCTCTGTCACCCAGGCTGGAGTGCAGTGGCCGGATTTCAGCTCACTGCAAGCTCCGCCTCCCGGGTTCACGCCATTCTCCTGCCTCAGCCTCCGGAGTAGCTGGGACTACAGGCGCCCGCCACCTCGCCCGGCTAGTTTTTTGTATTTTTCAGTAGAGACGGGGTTTCACCGGGTTAGCCAGGATGGTCTCGATCTCCTGACCTTGTGATCCGCCCGTCTCGGCCTCCCAAAGTGCTGGGATTACAGGCTTGAGCCACCGCGCCCGGCCCCATCATCTTCTTATAGACTGCTGGGATCTAACCTATACTCCCTCTGAATTTTGTTTTCACTGGTCATGGCCCTGGTCTGATCTTTTTTCCTATCAATACTGTCATAACAATCTTCTGTATTTCTCAGGCCAAAGCCACAAACCCTAAACCCCTGCCCTTCTGGAGATTCTTTCATGGTGCCCTCTGAGAATCACCTAATAAACTCCCTTAATATCCTCAACTATTTCCCTGAACATTTCCTTTCATTAAACTTGGCTGTTCCCTGGGGAGCAAAAAACCCCTGACAACAATCACATCACAAGGGGGCTTATTCCCATGTATTCCACATATCCACAGGCTGGAAGTGGGACCAGTATCTTCCTTGCTCCTTAACACTGCTTCTAACCATTGCAGCCTGGTAAAAACCAGTCCTTCCTTTCAGGCTCATACCATCTAATTATACCACATTCTACCTCTCTTCCTGGCTATCTTTTATTTTTATTTATTTATTTATTTGAGATAGTCTCGCTCTGTCGCCCAGGCTGGAGTGCAGTGGCGCAATCTTGGCTCACTGCAAGCTCCACCTCCTGGGTTCATGCCATTCTCCTGCCTCAGCCTCCTGAGTAGCTGGGATTACCAGTGCCCGCCACCACACCTGGCTAATTTTTTGTATTTTTAGTAGAGATGGGGTTTCACCGTGTTAGCCAGGATGGTCTCGATCTCCTGACCTCATGATCCACCCGCCTCGGCCTCCCAAAGTGGTAGGATTACAGGCGTGAGCCACCGCGCCTGGTCCTATCTTTTATTTAAATGACCTCTCCTCATTCATGTAAGGCTTTGCTACTTGCTTATGAAACCTATAATCATCTATCTATATTTTATTGGCCAGGAACAGTAGAAATGGCATCTCTTGGCTACAAAGGGGTTGGGATAAGTAGTTTTGTAGCTAAACACAATACTACTGTTAGCAAAACTGAGGATCTATTCATAAAGAATAAAAAATATATATATTTAGTTAGTACTTAGCAGTGGCTGCCACACAGTAGTTCTTAGGAAACACAAAATAGCATTATATAGTTCACATATTCTGACCACTGCTCAGTGAACTTAGGTGTAAGGAAACAAACAGGTAATTTAAACCAACCCACCCATTTTTCTAGTCCTGAGAGAATGGTGGAAGTACCCCTCTGCCTCATGGCAAACACCAATCCTTTTGTTTGTGCTCTAAACAGCGACACCCCATTCTCAGAAGCTTATATTAAACTTTACTAAGCTGCATATTAAACCTCACCATACTACATTCATCACATTAGAATTCAAACACGTTCTAGTTTTTCATATTTTAAACATATTATCTTTACTCCAAATCTCTCTCCAGCTACTACCCTTTCTCCTATTATTCAAACTTGTCTACATCCAGTCTTTACTTCTTTGCCCTTCATTGATTCCTAAAGTCAGCCCAATCTAGCAACCATCTTCAATGTACCAGTTATTTTGAACTGCAATCACGAATGATCTTCACATGGCTGTATGTGTTTACCTTTTTAGACTTCATTTAATTTGATCCCTAACACTAAAAAGTTACCTTCACCTTTTTTTTTTTTTTTTTTTTTTTTTTGAGACGAAGTCCTGCTCTGTCACCATGCTGGAGTGCAGTGGTGAGATCTCATCTCACTGCAACCTCAGCCTCCCGGGTTCAAGTGATTCTCCTGCCTCTCAGCGTCCTGAGTAGCTGGGACTACAGATGTACGCCACCACACCCAGCCAGTTTTTGTATTTTAGTAGAAACAGGGTTTCACCATGTTGGCCAGGATGGTCTTGATCTCCTGATCTTGTGATCTGCCCGCCTCAGCCTCTCAAAGTGCCAAGATTACATGTGTGAACCATCACGCCTGGCCAACTTCACTTTCCTTTTTGAAACTCGTTTGTCTTGGTTCAGTGAAACTCCACTCTTCTTGTTTTCTTATCTCTCTACTATGGTTCCTTTAAATGTACATCTTCAGGGTAGGTGGCAGACATTCTCTTTTCATTCTTTTTTTTTTTTTTTTTTTTTTTTTGAGACGGAGTCTCGCTCTGTCACCCAGGCTGGAGTGCAGTGGCCGGATCTCAGCTCACTGCAAGCTCCGCCTCCCGGGTTTACGCCATTCTCCTGCCTCAGCCTCCCCAGTAGCTGGGACTACAGGCGCCCGCCACCTCGCCCGGCTAGTTTTTTGTATTTTTTAGTAGAGACGGGGTTTCACCATGTTAGCCAGGATGGTCTCGATCTCCCGACCTCGTGATCCGCCCGTCTCGGCCTCCCAAAGTGCTGGGATTACAGGCTTGAGCCACCGCGCCCGGCCTCTTTTCATTCTTATTCACCTTCACAAAACTTGTTATAGTCTCTTTACCGATGTCACTAAAATTTGTATCTCTATCTAGACACCTCCTCAGTTCTAGAATTGCATACCAACCTCTTCATCTGGATGTCTCACCATCCTGAAGCTAACATGAATAGCTACAACAGCAGCCACTGCCTTCTTTCTTCCACCGTATGCCACTCCTGTATTTTGTTAGAACTAATCTGGTATCTGCAAGACCAAGCAACAAAATCTCATGCTTTATTTAGCATTTAAAATTTGTAACTTCCCCTCGATCTGAAAACTTTCTGTAGTTCCAACACTGAAATGTTGGGATACTCTTTTTGCTGCTCTAAACACTTGCTTTCAGTGATCTTGGCTCTATCTTCATCTGCTGCTTAAGCATAAAAGTTCTGTCAACATTCCTTTTCCATATTTTTTTTATATGTTCCTCTTCAAATGTGTACATCCAACATAAAACACTTAACTCTATATACCTGTTTTTCTACAATATCGTGACTGCGTTGACTGTATTTATGTAGTGCTTTAAAAAAATATCAGTAAAAGCCAGGCATGGTGACTCATGCCTGTAATCCTAGTACTTTGGGAGGCAAAGGCAGGAGGACTGCTTCAGCCCAGGAGTTTAAGAACAGCCTGAGCAATGTAGGAAGAGCCTGTCTCTACAAAATATATATTTTTAAAATTAGCCAGGCATGGTGGCATGCATTTGTGATCCCAACTACTGAGGAGACTGTGGTGGATCACCTGAGCCCAGGAGGTCGAGGCTGCAATGAGCCATGACCACACCACTGCACTCTAGCCTGAGAGACAGAGACTCTGTCTGAAAAACTTAAAAAAAAAAAATCAACTAACATATTTTTCTCAGCCTGGCAAGGTGGCTCATGCCTGTAATGCTAACACTTTGGGAGGCTGAGGTGGGTGGAACACCTGAGGTCAGCAGTTTGAGACCATCCTGGCCAACATGGTTAAACCCCGTCTCTATTAAAAATGCTAAAATTAGCCAGGCGTGGTGGTGGGCACCTGTAATCCCAGGTACTCAGGAGGCTGAGGCAGGAGAATCACTTGAATCTGGGAGGTGGGGGCTGCAGTGAGCTGAGATTGTGCCACTGCACTCCAGCCTGGGAAACAGAGTGAGACTCCATCTCAAACAAACAAACGAACAAACAAAAAACTTTATTTTTCTCACAGAGAAACATGTCCAAATACAAGCAGTGCAGGGCTGCTACAACTATCTAAAGATTTCTTTGAGGAACAGGGATCTCTTTCTTCTATTTCATCCCTTGGCCACAGTTGTCATTTTCATGTCACAAGATAGCTCTTTCAGCAGCTCCAGGAACGGCCAAGTCAGGGACAAAGATGAAGTGCAAATGTAGAGGACAAGACAGATAGTTTTGTTCTCAGTGATATGTCTATTTTTTAATCAGCAGGAATGAATGATATGGCTACCCTTAGCTACAAGAAGTCAAAGAGTTCTATAACCACATACCTTATTGTTCTTGGCCAGATGGAATTCATTAGTAAGGAAAGATGAGCTCAATGTTTGGTTGGCTGCTAGCAACAGCAGCCTCACTGGGCCAGAAAACAACTTTCATAAAAACACCAACAAAGCAGTAAAATATAGTCCGGATTCTTTGAACACAATGGAATTAACCCAGGAACCAACAATAAAAAGATAACTGAAAATATACATACCTCACATATTAAAAATACCTAATTCCAAACAGCCATGGATCAAAAACAGTTGTAATTAGTATTTATAGAACAAAATGTTGTATTACGAAAGAGCCATTTATAACCTTAAATGGTTATTTTAGAGAACAAAGACTGAGACAAGGAGCTTGCAATCCACCTTAAGACAATGAAAACAGCAATTCTACATTCGTTAACACTTACACAGTTTCTCTCTCAGTATGAATTCTCTTGTGTATAATAAGTGAAGAGCTCTGACTGAAGGCTTTTCCACATTGAATGCATTCATAGGGTTTCTCTCCAGTGTGAATTCTCACATGCCTCCTAAGGGAAGAGGAAACACTGAAGGCTTTCCTACATTCCTTACATTCATAGGGTTTCTCTCCAGTGTGAGTTCTTACATGCATTCTAAGGGATGAGAGCCCACTGAAAACTTTCCCACAGTCACTGCATTCATAAAGATTCTCTCCGGTGTGAATTTTCTTATGAACTTTAAGGTGAGAGCTCGTGTTGAAGGCTTTTCCACACTCACCGCATTCATAGAGTTTTTCTCCAGTGTGTATTCTCTTGTGCACTATAAGGTAAGAGCTTGTGCCAAAGGATTTTCCACACTGATTACATTCATAAGGTTTCTCTCCAGTGTGAGTTCTCATGTGAGCCTTAAGGGATGTTTTTTGACTGAAAGCTTTTCCACACTGATTACATTCATAGGGTTTCTCTCCAGTGTGAGTTCTTATATGTCTCCTTAAGGTTGAGGAATCATTGAACACTTTACCACATTCTTTACATTCATATTGTTTCTCACCCATGTGACTTTTCTTGTGTAAAGCAAGATTAGAAATCCTTTTGAAGGCTTTTCCACATTGATTACATTCATGTTTCTTTTCAGTATGAGTTTGTCCTTGTTTCTTAAGGGATGATTGATGACACAGGGTTTCATTTTTATTACATTCACAGGAATTCTGTGCCATATGCAAATTGTTAGGTATGTGAAACATATTATGTGTGAAGTGCATTCCATGTTTAGAATATGTGTACTGTTTTTGTACTGTTTGATTTCTCTGAAGATGCCACAGAGTTGTATCACATTCATGACTTTCATAGAGCTTCTCACTTACAGAGTTTTGCACATAATTGTTTATGATTGAATTGTGTTTCAAACATCCAATCTCTGAGTAACATTTTTGGCAATGTTTACTGGTGAAAATGCTCTGTGAAAAAATAAGTTTTGATCTAAGTTTAGAGGTTTCCTCTAATTCATGATCGTCACAGAATAGCTTCTGAGATACTGTTTTCTTTGGGGCATATGTCACTTGCCTCCAATGTTCCCCTGGAATCTTACACTGTTTTCTGATCTTATGGAATTCCCAGTCTTCTTTTAATGTGGAGGACCAATTATGCATTGTGAATTTTATCATTTTCACTGCACTGGATGGCTCCTCCCCTAAAATTTTCTGCACAGTTGATTCTGTGGTTTTAGGTAGAATCTTCTGGTCTGGACAGATGCCTTGGGGAATTCTCTTTTTCATATTCCTTATCTCTTCTTGATCCAATGGGGAGATCACAGTAAGCTTGCACAATTGATATTCCACGGAGGTGAGATTTCTATAGTTTTCCAACATCACATCTCTGTACAGACTTCTTTGAGCAGAATCCAGCATCATCCACTCGTCCTGAGTGAACTCCACAGCTACATCTTTGAAAGTCATTGGTTCCTGTAACCAGGTTGTCAGAAATATAGTAATCATCCTTTCCTCTTCAGCATTTCTCAGATGGAAATGGGCAGTCCTGTTTAGTGAAAGCCCATGTGGAAGATAGGTCCATAACTGCCATTTTTATGAGTACATAAGCCTGCAGAGTAGAGTGGAGAGATCAGGATGCTTCTGTTCTTGTTTCTCCAGTCCAGTCACAGGAGGGATGCATTTCACCCAAAGTCCTCCCTGTAGCCAAAGAAGCAGGTTCAGGTAAGAGAGCTGGAAACAGGGACCCATTTGGGGGAAAGGTGAATACAAAATTGTAGACCCTCCCCATTACAACCCAGCAAGGTCTAATGAGCTTAAAATCTTTACTGGGATTTGTACCGACATGCAATATAATGATCCTTACCCACTTCAAGAAATACCATCCTGATTCTTTGTACTGGCTTCTCCTTCAGACCACTTTGAGCTCTGGGTGGATGGGGCATGAGTTATTTTAAAAAATTAAAACTGAAGAGAACCAACCAGTAAAAACACATGGCTGTCAAATTAAATTTAATGTACTACTTGCTACTTTTTTTTTTTTTTTTTTTTTTTTTTGAGACAGAGTCTCGCTCTGCCCCCAGGCTGGAGTGCAGTGGCGCGATCTCGGCTCACTGCAAGCTCCGCCTCCCGGGTTCCCACCATTCTCCTGCCTCAGCCTCCCGAGTAGCTGGGACTACAGGCGCCCACCACCTCGCCCGGCTAGTTTTTTGTATTTTTTAGTAGAGACGGGGTTTCACCGTGTTAGTCAGGATGGTCTCGATCTCCTGACCTCGTGATCCGCCCGTCTCGGCCTCCCAAAGTGCTGGGATTACAGGCTTGAGCCACCGCGCCTGGCCACTTGCTACTTTTTTAAGTTAACTTTTTGGGACAGAAAAATCATTTCCCTGTGAAACACACCTGTTATATATAAATTTCTTCTGTAACTTGTTTACAAGAATAACCTTACAGGACTGACAATTTGGCTGCTACCCTACCAAGGAATTTTATTGAAGTTAAAGGTGTATATGTGACTTTGAAACACATGTTCATTTCAATGAGAACATATGGACACAGAGTGGGGAACACACACTGGGACCTGTCGGGGGAGGGCAGCAAGGAGAGCATTAGGAAAAAGAGCTAATGCATGCCGGGCTTAATACTTAGGTGATGGGTTGATAGGTACAGCATATGTTACCTATGTAACAAACCTGCACATCCTGTGCATATACCCTGGAACTTAAAAGAAACAGATGTTCATTTGATTACTTCCAGTTTAACCTCCCTCCCTAAAGTCCATATTGTCATCTATGATAGTTTATTCTATCTAACACTTGAATGGGGTCAAGTGACAAAGGAAGAACCATGAACTGCATTCCCAAGTTTGGAGTGAGGCACTAACTATTAATATTAGATACTGTACTCTCCTGGATAATTTTTATAATGAATTTAATATAAATAACAAAATAACATATAGTGTAAATACAAAAGATACATGCTTGGGGACTTCAAGAATCACGACAAAGCACGAAACAATTTATTACACTAATATTTTTAAAGTTCTCACTTTTTGAAGACTAGGTAGTTAACCATCAAATGCAAGTCTTCTCTGTCAATACTGTACATCAATAGAACTCAGTTTTAATGGACAGTTTTATAGAATTGACATTTTTATTTACACAAAGATCTTTGACAGGTAGATTCTTTGTCCCTAAACCAGAAGTGTATATAGGTCTGTCACTTTAGGGAAACTCATTTAGAAATAGATTTTATCTGATTTGTTTACTGTATTCCTAGTACCTAGAAGAGTCCTCAGTCCATGGCAGAACTCAACAATTTGAGTAAACCAAATGAACCTATGATAATTAAGGTTTTGTACATGGGGGTATTTCTTCCATACCCACACCCTTCTTTCAAGAAGGAAAAGGAAATCGTCAGGCTTCTGGGTTTGGTACAGGGGCTAATGCCTGTAATCCCAGCACTTTGGGAGGCCACCACAGATGATTGCTTGAGTCCTGGGATTTGAGACCAGACTGGGTAACATGGTGGGACTCTAGGTCTCTACAAAAAATTTAAATATTAGCCAACCATGGTGGCATGTGCCTGAAGCCACAGCTACTCAGGAGGCTGAGGTGGGAGGATCACTTGAGTCCAGGAGGTCGAGACTGCAGTAAACCATGTTCATGCTACCACACTCCAGCCTGGGCAACAGGGTGAAATCCTCTGCTTGAAAACGAAAACAAAAACAAAAACACACACAAACAACAACAACAATAACAACAAAGAAAGTTAGGCTTCCTCTTCAAGAAAGAAAATATGTTTGCCCTGTAGTAAAAGATGTTAAGAATTGTATTGCAGGTTTAACCCTTCATTCCTCATAGTTTTATTTCTTTTCTAGTTATAGGACTAATTACAAACACTAAACAACTTTACTAAACAACAGGAAAAAAAATTTGAATAAATGTTGAGATTCACTAGGTGAATCACCGTAGGATTTTGATTAATGTATGTATTTAACAGGGATTTCCTGAAATGTAGTTTTTAAAGTTCTATAGAAAATTAAAGATATATAAAAAAGGCAAATACTTTAAAATGCCTTACCCTATTACATTTCAAAATACATAATAAATCTCTAGTAAGTAAAACAATGATATTAGGGCAATAATAGAAAACAAAACAGTATCTTCAGAAACAGATTCATGTGTAGCTAGACATTTAGTACATAACAAAGGTGTCACTTTAAATCGGTGGGGGGAAGGATGAACTATTTAATAAACGATATCAAGACAAATGGCTTTCTGTTTGGAAAAAAACACACCCTTCACATTCACAAATTCCAGATGGATTAAAGATGTGCATATGTGTTGAACAGGAATTCCAGAAGAGGGAAAAAAAAGGAAATAGAAAAGAAGCAATGTGAGATATAATGATTGTTTTTACTCCAAGCTGAAAGAAGGATACATAAGTCCTTGATCTGAAAGCCTGTATACCATGTGCCATGTAGAATACATTTTAAAAATATACCAGCTACCAGCTACACTGAAGGTAAACTACAATATCAAGAATAATGTGTAAAACTTTAAAGTTACTGAAGAAAAAAGGCTAATTATATACAAGGGAATATCCATTATACTGACTACAGAATTCTCAGTTGCAAAGATAGAGGCCAAGAAGGCAATACAATAGTATCTTCAAAGTACTAAAGGAAAACAACAACAACCTAGAATTCAATTGTATGCTAAAGACTGAGAGCAATATAAAAGGCATCTATGTGGGTGTGTGTGTTTACCACTCAAGATAGTTCCTGAAGGAACTACTAAAAGGATGTAAGCTGAACTCAGAAGAAAGCAGTGGGGTGGAGGAATAAAACAAAAGCAAAGGAGGAATTCAGAGGAAACAATGTAAGAAACAGAAAACAACAAACTTCAAAGCAACAACAGCATATTCAAAAGAGCAGACAGCAAGAGAAACTGGAATTAAAACAACATGGAGACATAATTTTTCTATGGAAAAACCATAAAGACTTCAAATTGTATAAACGTTATCTGGACCATGAGTCAAAGAAATAAATTTTAAAAATTCATGAGAAAACAGAAAAATCTGAACACTGCCTATATATTTATTATTTACTTATTTTTTAGAGACAGAGTCTCACTATATTGGCCAGGCTAACCTTGAAATCCTGGCTTAAGTGATCCTCCACCTTAGCCTCTTAGCCTCCGGAATGGCTGGGACTACAGGCATACCCTCCCCACCCCACTCCCTGGCTTTTGCCTATAAATTTGATATAAAGGAATTACAAATTTTGCAGGTGTGAGAATATCCTACTTAAGAAGAAGTAATTATCATTCAGAGATACATTTTGAGCTATTTACAAATAATATATAATGTCCAAGATTTGCTTCAAAATAGAACAATGGGGCCTTCTTCACAAGATGGTGCTGATGGCGAAGAAGGAAACTCCTGCCTCTCCTAAGGCTAAAACCAAAGCAAAGGCTTTGAAGGCCAAAAAGGCAGTGGTGAAAGGCATCCACAGCAACAAAAAAAAAAGAAGATCCACATGTCACTCACCTTCTAGCAGCCCAAGAACTGAGACTCTGGAGGCAGCCCACGTATCTTCAGAAGAGCACCCTCAGGAGAAACAAGATTGACCACCGTGCTATCATCAAATTCCTACTGAGTGTCTGCCATGAAGAAGATAGAATGTAACACACTTGTGCTCATTGTGGATCTTAAAGCCAACAACAAGCCTTCCTCACAGGCTTGTGAAGAAGCTCTATGACACTGATGTGGCCAAGGCCAACACCTTGATCAAGCCTGATGGAAAGAAGAAGGCATATGTTTGACTGGCTCCTGGTTACCATGCTCTGGATGTTGCCAACAAAATTGAATAATCTAAACTGAGTCCAGCTGGCTAATGCTAAATATGTGTGTCTTCTCATCAGGAAACAACAAAATAGGATGATTGGTACACTATACTATTATACTTGTATATGTGTTTGAAAATTTCGTAATTTGAAAAATAATCAGAGATATTTCCTCTATGAAATAAGAATAGAACTCTATGGATTTTTTTGTAATTTCCCAGGAAATTAAAAATTATAATGTAAAAACTCCCCCAAAAGGTACAAGGGTTAAAAGATAAACTTAGGGCTGGGCGTAGTGGCTCATGCCTGTAATCACAGTACTTTGGGAGGCCAAGGCAGGCGGATCACGAGGTCAGGAGATTGAGACCATACTGGCTACTGTGAAAGCCCGTCTCTACTAAAAATATAAAAAATTAGCCAGGCGTGGTGGCAGGCGCCTGTAGTCCCAGCTAAGCGGGAGTGTGAGGCAGAATGGCATGAACCCAGGAGGTGGAGCTTGCAGTGAGCCGAGATTGCGCCGCTGCACTCCAGCCTGGGCAACAAAGCGAGACTCCGTCTCAAACAAAAAAAAAAGAAAAAAAATAAACTTAAGGAACTTTTCTAGAAAGCTGATCTTGGCTGAACACAGTGGCTCACTCCTGTAATCCCAGCACTTTGGGAGCCGAGGTGTGCGAATCACTTGAGGTCAGAAGTCTAAGACCAGCCTGGCCAACATAGTGAAACTCTGTCCCAGCTAAAAATACAGCAACAAAAAAAGCTGGATGTGTTGGTGCACACCTGTAATCCCAGCTACTCGGGAGGCTGAAGCAGGAGAACTGCTTGAACCCAAGAGGTAGAGGCTGCAGTGAGCCAAGATGTGCCACTGCACTCCAGCCTGCACAACACAGTGAGACTCTGTCTCAATAAATAAATGAATAAAGCTGATCTAAAAGAACAAGAGTAAGTGAAAAAAAGACAACTATATGAGCAATTTTAAGGTCCAACCCCAGATTACTCAGAGTTCCAGAAAGAAAAAAAGGGAGGAAGAAACAAATATGGGAAAACTTTTTTTTTTTTTGAGACAGAGTCACTCAAGCTGGAGTGCAGAGGCGCAATCTCAGCTCACTGAAACCTCCGCCTCCCAGGTTTAAGCAATTCTCTGCCTCAACCTCCCAAGTAGCTGGGATTACAGGTGCCGGCCACCACGCCTGGCTAATTTTTGTATTTTTAGTAGTAGAGACGAGGTTTCACCATCTCGGCCAGCCTAGTCTTGAACTCCTGACTTCATGATCCACCCACTTCGGCCTCCCAAAGTGCTGGGATTACAGGCGTGAGCCACAGTGCCCAGCCAGAAACTTCTTATTCCTTTAAAAAACACAGTATCTAAGAATTTATCCATCAAAGCAAGTAATTTCTTTAAATATTAGAACACACATCATCATGAAATCTTTGAATACCAAAGAGCTCCAAGAGATGATAAACAGATTACACAGAAAGCAACATTAGCAGGTATGAAATAGGACTTCTCAACAGTAACGGTAACACTGCCCCATTTCCTATCCAGCTTCACTGGCTTTCAAAATTCTAATCGAAAGTAACTTCCCACTGAGATTTGTATACTAGGTGAAACCACCACACAAATGTGAGGACAAAGTAATTTCTATTCATTTCTACAACTTTAATATATGTAGATCATATGGACCCTTTTTCAAGGCAGTAAGATTACAATCCAGCAAACAGGAATAGAAGTGCTTTATAGGAAACAGGAGATCTAACACAGAGGTGAGATGAGGAAACTGATGAGGGTAAAAGGGAAGCCCAGTGGTACGCCAGTGTGCTGCATGCCTACAGAGTAACTGATCAATCTACATTGTAGGGGGATGTCCAGAAAAGGAGAAAAGTGGTAAGACTGTATGACAGATTAGCCCTTGAGGAAAATGGAACCAAAAGAGATTTTACATAGATTTAAGAAAACCTACGTAAATGAATAAAAAAGGCAGTCATTATAAACAAGAAAGGTAAACCTTGTACAAGAAAGAAACATATTATGGTTCAGTACTACAGACTAGTCATCAAATGAAAACACTGAACATATTTATCCAAAATTTGTGGGAGAAATATTTGTAAAATAATTACATTGTGATTTAAGGATGTGGAAAGAAGGCAGCCAAAGTTTTTATTTAAAAATAATGTCTGAAATCAGTGAATAAAAAAATACTGAGAGGAGTTCGAAGCCAGAATTGCTTAAATATTTTCAAGTGGTTGCCACTGGGAAGAGATGGGGTTAAGGTGTTTCTTTTTTTTTATTATGAGTCTTTCAACATATTCAGCTCTTAAAAATGTACACACACATTTCTTGGAGCACAAATAGAAATAAATTAATTACCCAGTCAAATCAAGAAGCAGATGGCCAGGTGTGGTGGCTCATGCCTGTAATCCTAGCACTTCGGGAGGCCAAAGCGGGCGGACTGCCTGAGCTCAAGAGTTCGAGACCAGCCTGGGCAACACGGTGAAACCCCGTCTCTACTGAAAAATACAAAAAATTAACCGGGCATGGCAGCGTGCGCCTGTGATCCCAGCTATTGCGGAGGCTGAGGCAGGAGAATGGCTGAACCTGGGATGCGGAAGTTGCAGTGAGCGGAGATCCTGCCATTGCATTCCAGCCTGGGCGACAGAGAGAGACTCTGTCTCAAAAACAAAAACAAAAATTGGCCGGATCAGCCGGGCTTGATGGGGCGTGAAGCAGGAGAATTGCTTGAATCCAGGTGGCGGAGGCTACAGTGAGCCAAGATCATGCCACTGCCCTCCAGCCTGGAGACAGAGTGAAACTCTGTCTCGAAAAAAAAAAAAAGGTAAGAAAACAGCAACAAAGTAAAAAAAAATTTTTAAATTAAGAGCAAAACTTACTGTAACAGGACCCCCCCCAAAAAGACCAAAACAACAAAAAAAAACAAAAACAAATCTACATTTTTGAAAAGACTAATGTACACTGATACCTTATAGGAGTAATCAAGAAAAAAAGAACACCTAGATAATTAGGTTCAAAAAAGAAAAAAATAACAATTACAGCAGTTATTTTAAAATATTAAAAAGTAGTGATTTTAAAAATCACCACAGAAATTACTTACAGTGATAAAATAGCATGGGCAATTTTATGCCAATAAATTTGAAAAATTACATTAAAAACAATTATCTAGGAAAAGGTATCTAAAACAGAATACAAACTAAAATACCTAATCAATGAGACTTTTAAAAAACTGAGTCAGGACCGGGCGCGGTGGCTCACTCTTGTAATCCCAGCGCTTTGGGAGGCTGGCAGATCACCTGAGATCGGGAGTTCAAGACCAGCCTGACCAACACGGAGAAACCCCCGTCTCCACTAAAAATACAGAATTAACCACGGCGTGGTGGCTCATGCTTGTAATCGCAGCGACTCCGGAGGCTGAGGCAGGAGATTCACTTGAATCCGGGAGGCGGAGCTTGCGTGAGCCGAGATCGCGCCATTGCACTTCAGCCTGGGCAACAAAGAGCGAAACTCCGTCTCAAAACAAACAAAAATTGAGTCAGAAGTTAAACGCGTACTAAATAAGACCAAAGGTTCTGCATGCAAATTGTACCAAACTTTTGGAGGCGGGGCGGGGGGCGGTGGGGGGTGGTGACCTGTTTTACAGAATAGAAGAGACTGTGCTGTCCAAATTATTATGAAGTTTATAAAATCTTGTTAGTATAACGGGCAAGGAGAGTACACAAAAAGATTAAAATGCAATCTTGTGAGCATAAGTGAAGTCAAAGGGAGACAGCCAATTGAATACACCAGAGTATAATGCAATAGGTGAAAAAAACTATGGCTGTGATTCAACCCATTATTAGATTTGGAGATTCAAGAGGCTGCTGGACAGGGAGGCGTGCACCCTCAGCCCTCCCGTGTTGCTTAGAAAAGGAGGCAAACGCGCGCCCCCGGTCCCCCGGCGCTCCCTGCGTGGCACACACAGCCAGCCCGGGACCCCTCCGCCCCTCGCGCCCCTGGTCCCCGCGCGCCACTCGCACCCGGTAAGGGGCCCCTCCTCCCTCAAGGGCCTCTCCCACCGCCGCCTCCCAGGCGGGCTCCCCGAGGCCCAAACTTCCGTGAGGCGACGCCTGCACGCAGGAGAACTCAGCTGGCGAGGCTGAGCCCACGAGGGACGCATCCCGGTTGAACAAGCCACCGCCCTGCACGCTCACCCATCCTCGGCGCCCGCCTCCAGGCGCCCGCGGTCCAGCCTAAGGGGGACGTAAGGCCGAACTACGTTTCCCAGGAGCTTGTGCGCCGCCCCGCGGAAGGAGCGTGGTCCGTGCGTCACGAGCGCGCTCTCGGCGGAAGGCCCGTCACGGAAGTGTCCGTCACGGAGTGGCGGCTGGGGCGCCGGCGGGGAAACGCCGATTCTAGGATCCCGGGGCGCGCGGCTGACGGGCTGGGGGCGGGGTGCGGCCTGAACGCCAGGCTGGGGCGCGTGCGTCACGGTGTGTGTGAGGGGTGCGTGTGCGTGCGTGCGCGGCAGGGGCGGGCGCAGGACTAATGGGGCGGGGCGGGGCGCGTGCGCGTGCGTGATGTCAGGCCACGGGGAGGTGGCGCCGTAGTGCCGGGCCGGCCTCAGACACCGCTCTGACGCCGCTGCTCGCGCTGCGCTGGGAATGGAGTCGCGTTCTCTGTTTTGCCGTTGCTGCTGCCTTTGTGACGAGATCGCTTTCTCCCATCGAACCTTCTAGTTGCTTATTGCAGGTATACACGAAAGTGCTGAATTTTGTGTTTGCATCGTAATGAGACGCGTGTTGAACCCTTTAGTAATGTAGCAGTGTATTAGCTTCGTATTTCTAGGTAGACGGTAATTTTGTCAATGAAAAATTCTAACGGTGATAGTCACCCCTTGCCTGAGTCACTCTCCCTCGCGCGGCCCAGGCGTTCACGGCGGACGTTCTTGTTCTGTGGAGAATAACGGCTGCGCCTGGAGATTGACGCAGAGTGGGCGGCGGTGGTAGTAAGTTTGAGCCAGGTATTCTGAGTAATACAAAATAAGGTTTCTTCTAGTCTAACTTCCATTTTTCCCCCAGCTGGGATAGATGTTTAAAATTTTACCAATGGCCTTTCTAGCATTTATTGAAATAGTGACGCCAATTTGTGTGTGGTCTTTTGAAAACAAATCCTGCGTCTCTAGCTCCTAGCTTCCTCATCTTCAATTTTGTTTTGTTTTTTAATCAAATAGATTAACTAGAGGTGTGTTTGTTTAATCTACTTTTTTTGTTTTCAGAGACAGATGATAAGTTTACTATATTTTTATTTTCCCTTGACGCTAGATTTGTTAATTAAAATTGTATATAGGCCATCTAACACATAATATGAGTGTCAAAGATAAGGTTAACATCAAGATTTGGTACGTAGATCCCACCCAAAGTGTATGCAGAAGTTGAACAATTTCAATTCTAGCTATACATTAATTGCAGAAAGAGACTTAATTTAAAAAAAAAAAAAGTAAAAGGGAAGGCAGGATGTCACCCAGAATGCCAGCCAACAAATATTATTAGGTTAGAGATGACTGCAGTTAGCTCTCCGAGAACTGGATAGCTCACCTCCTCCCTACCACTTTGAAAATCACCTCCACATTAACTTTTCTCTTGTGACACAACTAATCTCTTCTGTTTTATTAAAATTGTTCCCCATCTTCCAAAGCCTCCTGGATGGTAAGTTGCACACACTCCTGCCTCTTTTTGAAAATTACATTTGTTTTTTCATTACTTCTCTCACCATGCATTTCTTTAGTTCTTAGCATATGCCAGTCACAAGGGCAGAGATTTGAGATACACATCGTAAATTAAATGAGAATATGTGCTTATCAGTATTTTATGTAAGCACCGTCTGGAAATTCTACTTAGGACAATATTTAAGTAGATATGAGGCTTACCTTCTGGAAAAGAGATTACAAAATTATCCTTATTAATTAACTAAGTCCCCAAAATGAGAAGAGATTCAATTACTATCAATAATTTGTAGTAAAGTGACTGAAAAGGAAATAATAAGCTAATAGGTTGACTTGCTGTCCTCAACAAGTTAGCACATACTTTTATTTTCAAAAAGTCTACACAATAGGAATAAAATAATTTTAGCTAGAAATATATGTGAACTATATGAGAAAAACTTCAAAACCTTACTACGCAATGTAGAAGAATAAAGGATGAGTAAGAATAAAAACAGATTTGTTTATAGATTATATTCAATTGTCAAGAAAATCGGAGAATTTTGTTTTGTTTTTGTTTTGAGATGGAGTTTTGCTCTTGTTGCCCAGGCTGGAGTGCAATGGCGCGATCTTGGCTCACTACAACCTCCGCCTCCAGGGTTCAAGCAATTCTCCTGCCTCAGCCTCCCTGGTAGCTGGGATTACAGGCTCCTGCCACAACGCCCAGCTAATTTTAGCTCTTAGCATATGCCAGTCACAAGGGCAGAGATTTGAGATACACATCATAAGTTAACGAGCAACAAGAGCGAAACTCTGTCTCAAAAAAAAAACAAAACAAAACATTATTTTAAGGAAACAGAAATTTCTTATTGTTAATATCTCTGTTGTGCCTACAAGAGACTCTTTCATCAGCAGTACTCTTTCTGGCATGTCTCATGTCAGCCAGGACTTTCAATTCTTCTGGCTATGAAGCAAGGTTGAAACTATGATATAGGCCACCTTTGTCTGTATATGTGCCTCTTTGTCTTATGATGAACATCCAAGAACATTACTTTTTTCTCTTTCCACATAATGTCTCCTTGCTGCCTGATCCTAATATTTCCTGTTAAATATTTTATTGTGAAAAATTTTGTACATACGGCTAAATTATAAGAAGTTTACAGTGAATACTTATAAACCTTCCCATCTAGACTCTACCATTAATATTTCACTATACCTAATTTTAACAAATACCTGTCTGTCCCTATTTTTATCCATCAGTTCATTGTATTTTTTTATTTTTTTCAAAGTAAATTGACATGGGTACATATTCCCTGAAAATTTCAGAATGCCTGTGTATTAACTAGAATTCTATATTTGTTTAGGTTTTTCTTTAGATGTGAAATGTACAAAACATGAAAAGTGCAAATCTTAAGTGTACATTTGCTGAGTTTTGACAGATGCAGTGTCTTTGCCTTTTGTATCTTTAAATACATCTTTGGCATGTCTATTGGCTACTGAGTTTTAACTTTGTGGCTGCTGGGTCCTTTTTGCTGATCATACCTTGCCCTTTGCTGAAGCAAATACTGGTAAACCTTTTCAGAACTTGAAGAGACTCTGTTGTCTTTATTAATGAACTCTATGTCCCCAAGTGAAATGCTGTGCCTGACGAGGTTGTGCCTGTCATTGTGAGTGCTGGTTAAGTATAGACAGATGTCAGAGTGAATGAATGTGAAGTGCTAAGCACTTTACTAGCCTCTTCCCAGGATTTTGAATGAGATTGTCCTAATTCTCAAGTGGTTCACTATCTCCTAAGGGAGACAGACAAATTTTGGTACTGTAAGGCAGTGTTGAAGTGCTAGAACAGGGCATGGGCAGAGTCCTTCGTGTTTACTGAGGATAGAACCACTGATTCTCTCTGAGACAGTGGGAAGGCCTCACAGCAAAGATGGCATTAAAGTGATCCTTAGAGAATATGGGGTAAATGTAGTGGGAGTTAAGTTGAAAAGGGTCAATAGTTGTGAAACTTGTACGCTAAATGTTTGATTGGAGCTGTGCTTTGGAACTGCTTGTGCCTCAAATAGTAACTTTCATAGCCTTCTTGCTGATACTTGAAGCTTCTTTTCAGCCCATCTCTGCTCTTGTGGCAGGCAAAATAATGGCTCCCCAGAGATATCACCGGCACCTGGGAATATTTTACCTTATATTGCAAAATAGAATTTGCAGATGTGATTCAGTGAAGGACTTCAAGATGGGGAGAGATTACCCTGGATTATTTCGATGGGCTTAGTGTAATAACAGGGGTCCTTAAAAGTAAAAGAGGTGGGTGGCTGGGCGCGGTGGCTCACGCCTGTAATCCCAGCACTTTGGGAGGCCAAGACGGATGGAGATCACCTGAGGTCAGGAGTTTGAGACCAGCCTGGCCTACATGGTAAAACCTCGTCACTACTAAAAATACAAAAAAAAAAAAAAAAATTAGCCGGGCGTGGTGGTGGGCGCCTGTAATCCCAGCTACATGGGAGGCTGAGGCAGGAGAATCACTTGAACCTGGGAGGCAGAGATTGCAATGAGCCGAGATCATGCCATTGCACTCCAGCCTGGGCAACAGAGCAAGACTCCATCTCAAAAAAAAAAAAAAAGTAAAAGAGGGGGAGAAGAAGGTGAGCATTCAGGGAAATATAACCGTGAAAGAAAGGCACAGAGAAATGTATCATTGCTGGCTTTGCAGGTGGAGGAAGGGTCAGGAGCCAAGGAGTGTAGATGGCCCAGACACTGGACGGGGCAAGGAAATAGATTCTTCTCTAGAGCTTCCAGAAGGAACACAGCTCTGCCAACACCTTAATTTTAGCCCTCCGAGACCTGTATCAGACTTCTGACCTCCAGAACTGTTATATTATAAATGTGTGTTGTTGAAAACCACGAAGTTTTGATAATTGGCAGTGGTGGAAAACTAATACAGCCCTCTGTCCTTAAGAGTTTACCAAAGCAAAAATGGTCTCCCTTACTCTTCTTTGGCATTATATTTTGACTTTGCCTCAGAAGAAAAATGGTGTGATTATAAATATTTTTTGTGACCACATCTGGTAGAAAATACAGACTTCATTGTAACATTCATGTTCACAAACTGAATTATAGTCTTTGTCTCCTAGGAGATTTTACCATTTGGAGGTGAGAAGAAAAGTCTCCTCTTTGCAAATGTAAAGCTCACATTGTGGAATGGCTGCTGTTGTACTTTCTGACTCTTAACATTGGACCTTTTCTCATCGTTGTTCCAGTTTCTCCTTCCCCAGGAAGTTTTGCAGATTTCTGCAACCACATTCTTTTATCCATTCTCTTCATGTCCATGGTACTAGACTTTTAACATCTTTCCATGGTTACAGTCTGCTTGAGGGAGGGAAATTATTCTCATAGTTGGCGTTCATAACATCTTAAAAAGAGCTTCTCAGGTAGGGGACAGTCAGTCACTCTTGATAGCTACTTGAATGCCTTTTGATCTTAGTGTGTGCGTATTGAATTGTCTTTTGCCTTTCATGGGTCTGCCTTGTCTTACTGGGAAGATTATTGGATCTCAGAGCCTCCAGACTACCTCTCATCTTTTGTTCTTACACAGCAGTGACCGAGTAGTAAGTTGGGCTCCAAACTCTGCACTGTGAGCTGGGAAAGGGCACTCACTGCTCCCTGAATACCAAGATCCATTATGCTGCTGCAGCCAAAACAGGAAATAAATAATGCTGGACATCATCAAGCAGAGGATTTGAAACAGCTTTTCTCTGTGGCGTTGCAGTGTTCCAGGATTTCATTATATGAACTGAGCCTACCTTGCCTTCTCATCTCTGGAGGCTCTTCACTTCACTGCTCATGTCATCACTCCTGTGTGTCTCAGACTTCCACTCATGACCCAAACAGCACAGCCTCTGCAAACTTCAGTATCCCTCTTTGTGACTCTTACCCTTTGTTCTCCTGGCTCTTTTATGTCCTTATTCTCACTACTGTTCTTG
Organism: Macaca thibetana thibetana; assembly: GCF_024542745.1. NCBI lineage: Eukaryota > Metazoa > Chordata > Mammalia > Primates > Cercopithecidae > Macaca > Macaca thibetana. Next base: position 129,466,716 of record NC_065588.1, read on the forward strand.
GAGGTTCTCCTCAAATTTGTCAGCTCCTTCCTTGACTCACGTCTATACCAAAACTAGATCCTGTTGTTGATTGCACACATTTCTCACATAAGGCATTCTTCCTTCCCTTGCTCTGCGTTACCTGCACACATAGAAATCCCAGCCCAGAACCACTGCACAGTGTGCCTTTTCTTCTGTCCAGGCAGCGAGTGCTGCTTGAGGAAATCACAGCTAGGCAGACAAGTGTGACAGACATACTCTCCATAACCTCAGCTTATCTTTTGTCAGCAGCTTTTGCTAGTTTGTCACTGCATGGCCCAAACCTTTATCACTGTCCTCAATGATCATGGCCTCCTGTTGTTCCTCTCATTGTTAGCATGTAGCCTTGCTTTCTTTTTTGACTCACATTTTTATTGAACTGCCTGCTAATTGTCAGCATCCCACCTATCCTGACTTCCAGGAGGTAGGAGAGAATGAAGCATCCTTCTTCCTTTACAAACCTGATGCCTTCATCAGAGATTTGACCCCATCCTTTCCCCCTTCTCGCTCCTCTAGTTCCAACTCCCTTGTCTTAATTGCTTCCTCTGTTTTTAGTCTCCACTCTGGCCCCACCACCTCTTCCACCTGCCCTTTCTCTTCCTTCTCCACTTCCAGACTTTTCATTCCTATTGTGGAATTTGTCTGCTGTTTCCACCAGTGTATTGAAACTGATCTCCTTAAATTATTGTGAAGGCTTATCTAACCAATCCAATACCTTTCAATCCTTAATTTATCTAACGCTATTTTGATCTACCCGTCCTTGAAATTTTACATATCTTAGATCTCTCTATTTGGTGGTTCTCTGCCTCCTTTTTGGGCTTCTCTTTCATTTGCTTCCTAAATGTTGATTTTTCTCTATAATGCTGGTCCTACCATTTATTTTACTTTTCAAGTTCTCTTTGGTTGGTTTTATGCCATGGTTTCATCTGGTAACACCATTACGTGGGACTATTGAATATTACTGTTTCTTAGTAAGCTTTGTATGAAATATGTCACAGGGTTGTTGATAGTAACATATGGTCCCCCTTAGACTCCTTTATTCATGTGTTTACTTAACCTATATCTTATAGCAGGAGAATATAGTTACTCTTAAATATGTGACGAAAGACCATCCTCCTCCCGAAAAGCTTGTCCTGTTTGAATATATAGCCAGGCAGCCTGAAAGGATTCAGATAGAATGCAGATGTGGAAGGCAGATGACGTACATCTGGATAACCCTCACATGTAAATACAGCCTTGTAGATGCCACTTCTCTGTGGCTTACTCACTGTGTTCATGTGGCCTACTCACTATGTTCAAAACCAATCACATCATTTCTCTGATACCTAACCCTTCTGATACTGTTCTCCATTTAGTCACACAGAAACCTGAGAGTCATGTGAAGCCGCTAGCCCTTTCTCACACCCACATTCAGTCAAATTCCAGGACATACTGATCATACCCAAATCTACCTGCTCTCCATTTCTACCATCATGGCCTTAATTTGTGTTCCCAAATCTTTTAGATTAAAGTATTAGCCTCCTACCTGTTTTTTTTTTTTTTTTTTGCTGCTATTATATCTTCCTCTAGTCCATTACACAGGTACCCCTAGAAGAGCACTTGGAAGACACTAATATTGTTTCCTGGCTTACAACATTTAGGAAAGAGTCCACATTTTTGCGAATGGCATTCTTGGCTGGCTGTGACCTAGATCTGGCCTTGCACACCTCTGGCCCTGTTTCTTTTTGTTCCCTGGCCTAAACTATATGCACTAGAAGTATTGAACTTCTTCCCCTTACACATAATCTTCTCAGGCACTGCCTTTGCTCACGATGTTCCCCATCCTCCCTTACCTACCAAACCAGCTCTGACACTCAGCCCATTCCTCCCTGAAACCATTAGGCTGTGTTAGAAACCACCTTCTATGCTCCCATGAGCCCTTGTCCATTGCCATTATTATAGCAGTAATCAAACTCTACTGTAAAGTGTGTTTTCAGTTTCTTCAACTAGCCTGAGCTGCTTGAGGTAAGGGATAAATGCCTTGTTCACATTTCTATCCTCAGGGCCTGATACAGAGCTAGAAACATAAGTGTTCGGTAATGATTTATTAAAATGGCAGAAGTTCCAGATCTATACCACTAAGATAGTTATTAACTCACCAAGTGTTTCCTCAAAAATAAACAAAACTTCTGCCAGTATCCCTGCTCTGAGAATGACTGTGATACTTTAGAGAAGTCAGTTTTGGCCAATCACATAAAAGGATCCTTTGTGATGGATCTGATTACTTCGAGAATGGTAGAAACCTAGAGTTAAATAAATAATGGTTTACACCTGTGTTTCTCAACCTTGGCTAGACATTCATTTGTACCAGGTGGAGCTCTTTAAAAAAAAAATCCTTAACCCCTTCTCAGATAATTAAATCAGAATCTCTTGGTGTGGGACTGAGGTATCAATAAATGCCAAACATACTTAACAATTCCAGTGTGCAACCAGAGTTTAAAACCACTGGGTTAGATAAAGGTTTGAGTGAGTTATCTAGAAGTAGTTGCTAAGGGAAATTAGAATTGAGTGAGACCTAACCTAAGTTATTCATAATTATGGTAGTTATCAGAGTGGAGCTTATATGCCTGTCTAAACCAGCAACCTTACTATAGTTTTGTTTTTTTTAAAATGAGATCCTATTGAAAATTTATTAGTGACCAGAAATGTTGAGACCCTGTCTAAAAAAAAAAAATTAGCCAGGTGCAGTGGCTCATACCTGTAGTTCTTGCACCTTGGGAGAGTCACTTGAGCCCAGGAGTTTGAGACCACAGTAATCTCCCTAGGATGCCAGTACTATTTCCAGATATGTAATTTGATTAACAGTATCTCATATATTGACTTGTGATTGACTTCTTTGTGATTCCACACATATGTCCTAATCCTGCCCTGTGCAACAACTCAGAATAAATATTACTCCGAGGAGAGGATGTACAAATGTGTGAAAATTATTTTCTTGCTTCCTTTAAGTAATTTTTTTCAGGCTGAATATTTCCAGTTACTTCAGCCTTTGCTTATCTTGAAAAGCAAGCTCTATGAGGGAAGGACCCATGTCTGAATGGCTACTACTCTATTCTTAGCCCCTAGAATAGTACTTGGCATATTGTAAGTACTCAGTTAATGTCTGGTGTAAAAAGGGATGAATAAAGGAACCATCTGGGTTCATTCACCTCTTTATCTGACTTCTTAAAAGGAACCTTGTACTCCTGTGATAACATCCATACAAAGTATATATAGCATCCACTTGTATAGCTTAATTTCCTTAAATAGTATGTCATTGCCTTCATTGTCAGCTAAAATTTGTAGGCCGGGCGCGGTGGCTCAAGCCTGTAAACCCAGCACTTTGGGAGGCCGAGGCGGGCGGATCACGAGGTCAGGAGATCGAGACCATCCTGGCTAACACAGTGAAACCCCGTCTCTACTAAAAATACAAAAAAATTAGCCGCGCGTGGTGGTGTGCGCCTATAGTCCCAGCTACTCGGAGGCTGAGGCAGGAGAATGGCGTGAACCCGGGAGGCGGAGCTTGCAGTGAGCCAAGATCACGCCACTGCACTCCAGCCTGGGTAACACAGCGAGACTCCATCTCAAAAAAAAAAAAAATTTGTAACTGATCTTTACTTATATTGCTGGTGAAAGGATTAAAAACAGGGTAAGGACAGAGACCTGTAGCTGATGTCAGAGACCTCTCTTCATAAGGACATGACCCTTCGGTCAGCTAATTGTGGATCTCTCTTGCTGTACTGTAATTCAGTCATTGTTGCTGCTGCTTTTGGTGGCTGTAGGAGCAAAGAGTAAGAAACACTAAAACTCCTTGGAGAAATTAGGTAATGACATAAGAAGGGATAATGTTTGATCTTGCAACATAGATAAGGTTTTACCAAGAGACAAGAAAAGGAAGAACAGATCTGGCATAGGAATAGCATAGATAAAGATGTTCAGGCAACTCAAGTGGTTCAGCATGGTTATAGGGAAATGTATGGTAGTTTGATGAAACATTTAGGGCTTAGGGAGGTAGAAAAGCCACAATCACAGAGGATCCTAAAGCCATGCCAAGGACTTAGTGCATTTTTCTATATGTACTGGGAGACCAAAAGGGAATTTTAAACAGGGAGTGAAACTTCTGTGTTTTACAGAGGTGATGTTGCTGCAGACACTCACTGGAGTGTGAGAGACCAAAGGCAAACAAGTCAAGTAGGAGGTTTCTAGGTCAAGAATTATGAGGGCCTGAAACAGGGCCATGGCAGTAGGAGTTGGAAGAGATGGATGGAAGACACTTAAGAGGGGGAATTTACAGATTGTGGTGACTGATTGGATGTTAAAAAGAAACTCTAGAAAGACACTTGCTGGTTGGGCACAGTGGCTTACATCTGTACTTTGAGAGGCCCAGCAGTTTAGGAGGCCAAGGCACGAGGACTAGTTGAGGCTAGGAGTTCTAGACTAGCCTGGGCAACATAATGAGACCCCTATCTCTGCAAAAGAAATTTTTTTAATTAGCCGGGCTGGGCATGGTGACTCACACCTGTAATCCCAGCACTTTGGGAGGCCAAGGCAGGAGGATTGCTTGAGCCCAAGACTTTGAAAGCAGCCTGGGCAACATAGTGAGATCCTGTCTCTACAAATTTTAAAGATTAGCTGGGCGTGATGGCATGTGCCTGTGTTCCCAGATACTCAGGAGGCTGAGGCAGGAGGATCACTTGAGCCCAGGAGGTCAAGACTGCAGTGAGCTGTGTTTGTGCCACTGTATTCCAGCTTGGATGACAGAGTAAGGACCCTGTCTCAAAAAAAAAAAAAAAAAAAAAGCCAGGTGCAGTGGCTCACACCTGTAGTTCTGTGTACTTGGGAGGCTGAGGAGGGAGGATCACTTGAGCCCAAGAGTTTGAGGCTGTGGTAAGCTATGATCGTGCCACCACACTCCGGCCTGGGTGACAAGAGTGAGGCCTCGACTTTGAAAAAAAGAAAAGAAAGACACTTGTGTTGCTGGGTCACTAGACGTCTTTTTTTTTTTTTTAATCTTACCCCGTGTCAGGCACCATTCTATGTTTTACAAATACTAACATTTAATTCCCACAGTAACCCTATGAAGTCAATACTATTTTATCCCTCTTGGTCTTGAAAACCACTGTTTAATGTATTTTGTCTGTTTTGCTGTGGTCAAGAGGTTAATTCTGTTCTCTCGTGTTCCATCTCAGCTGGAAGCAGAAGTTTATAAAACATTGCATTTTAGGCCGGGCGCGGTGGCTCAAGCCTGTAATCCCAGCACTTTGGAAGGCCGAGACGGGCGGATCACGAGGTCAGGAGATCGAGACCATCCTGGCTAACACAGTGAAACCCTGTCTCTACTAAAAAATACAAAAAAACTAGCCGGGCAAGGTGGCGGGCGCCTGTAGTCCCAGCTACTCGGGAGGCTGAGGCAGGAGAATGATGTGAACCCGGGAGGCGGAGCTTGCAGTGAGCTGAGATCCGGTCACTGCGCTCCAGCCTGGGCGACAGAGCGAGACTCCGTCTCAAAAAAAAAAAAAAAAAAAAAATTGCATTTTAAATTTATTTTAAATTTAGATTTTTTAGATTTCCATTTTTTTGACTACTAAATTTGACTATTTCCTATATGTTTACATTTGCATTTCTTTTGTACTTTGTTCCTGTATATTGTTTGCTCTGTCTTTTGAAGATTTAAGGGTTTCTTTTTCAGTTTTATGCACTGTCACATAAGTAAAAGCAATATGGGCCGGGCGCGGTGGCTCAAGCCTGTAATCCCAGCACTTTGGGAGGCCAAAACGGGTGGATCACGAGGTCAGGAGATCGAGACCATCCTGGCTAACATAGTGAAACCCCGTCTCTACTAAAAAATACAAAACAAACTAGCCGGGCGAGGTGGTGGGTGCCTGTAGTCCCAGCTACTCAGGAGGCTGAGGCAGGAGAATGGCGTGGACCCGGGAGGCGGAGCTTGCAGTGAGCTGAGATCCGGCCACTGCACTCCAGCCTGGGCCACAGAGCGAGACTCCGTCTCAAAAAAAAAAAAAAAAAAAAAAAAAAAGTAAAAGCAATATGGCTTCTGTAAGAGAGCATCTTACAGCAGGAGAATTCTGGAGATCTGCAAAAGTTCTCCCTGAAGTATTCAGCAGAATACAGATCAGTACATACATGTGAGGAAACTACTTGAGCCAGGGAAAGAGTCCTCTAAAGGATTATTGGGAACAGTATCTGTTGTTCACATAGGGCTGAGAAGAGCGTCTATTCCCACCAGCCAGACTGGAAAACTCTTCCAGTTCCTGGAGCATTGGATAGGTCGTGTCTACCCGATCAGTATCTATCAAGAAGGTCTTGCTTCAGCGTGGGGAATAATTAGCCCTATACTAGGCACTGCTAAATCTATCTAGCAAATTGTAAAAGAAAGACCCAAAAGGATCAAACTGTTTCCAGGTAACCTAACTGCATCCTAAAAGAAAGCTTAAGGAAATTTGTAGTAATACAAAAATACCCAGCATCCAGTACGATAACATTCACAGTATCTGGCATCCAATCAAATTCACCAAGCATGCAAAGAGATGAAAACATGGCCCATAGTGAGGACGATAATAATGATTTGAAACTCATCCAGACTTAACATAGATCTTACTATTAGCAGAGGAGGACAGTAAAACATAGTTATAAATGTATTTCATATTGCTAAAAAGGTAAATACAGCAATAGAAAGTATTAAAAAAAATTGAGATTCTAGGGAGAAAACTCATATTGTCTGAAATGAAAATACACCAGGTTAACAGCAGATTACATTTCTAGAAGAAAAGTTGGGTGAACTTAAAGGCATAGCAATGTAAAACTATCCAAAATGACATGCAGAGAGAAAAAAGAAACCAGAAAAAAAATGAAAAGAACTTGAGTAAGCTGTAGATAGCATCAGGTAGCCTACTGTATGAGTAATTGGAGTCCCTGAAGAAGAGAGTAAAGGAGAGATGGAGAAATATATGAAGAAATAATGACTGGAAATGTCAAAACTTAATGAAACTATAAACCCGCAAATTCAAGAAGCTCAAGAAACCCTAAACACCACAAACATGAAAAGTATGCCAAGGAAAATAATAATCAGATTACTCAAATCAATAAAAGAGAAAATCTCAAAAGTAGCCAGAAGGAAAATACATGCTATATACAGAGGAATAAGGGATTACGTTGGATTTCTTACCAGAAATAAGACGTCTAAGAAGAGTGGAACTGTGGCCGGGCGCGGTGGCTCAAGCCTGTAATCCCAGCACTTTGGGAGGCCGAGACGGGCGGATCACAAGGTCAGGAGATCGAGACCATCCTGGCTAACACGGCGAAACCCCGTCTCTACTAAAAACACAAAAAATTAGCCGGGCGAGGTGGCGGCGCCTGTGGTCCCAGCTACTCGGGAGGCTGAGGCAGGAGAATGGCGTGAACCCGGGAGGCGGAGCTTGCAGTGAGCTGAGATCTGGCCACTGCACTCCAGCCTGGGCGACAGAGTGAGACTCTGTCTCAAAAAAAAAAAAAAAAAAAAAAAAAAAAAAGAAGAGTGGAACTGTATAAAGTACTGAAAGAAAAAAACAACTGTCTACCTATTAAATAGAATTACACGTTCAGGAAAAAACGTCTTTCAACAACAAAAGCAACTCAACCTATAGAGTGGGAGAAACAGGCCAGGTGCGGTGGCTCACGCCTGTAATCCCAGCACTTTGGGAGGCCGAGGCAGGCGAATCACCTAAAGTCAGGAGTTCAAGACCAGCTTGGCCAACATGGTGAACCCCCGTCTCTACTAAAAAATACAAAAAATTAGCTTTGCATGCCTGTAATCCCAGCTACAGGCTGAGGCACAAGAATTACTTGAACCCGGGAGGTGGAGGTTGCAGTGAACCAAGGGCGTGCCACTGTACTCCAGCCTGGGTGAAAGAGTGAGACTCCATCTCAAAAACGGTGGGAGACACTATTTGCAAATCATGTCTCTGATAAGGGTTTAATATCTAGAATATACAAAGAACGCCTACAACTCAACAATACACACAACCCAATTGTAAACGTGGGCAAAGGACTTGACATTTCTGTAAAGAAGATATACAAATGGCTAGTAAGCACATGAAAATATGCTCTGGCCAGGCGCGGTCGCTCAAGCCTGTAATCCCAGCACTTTGGGAGGCCGAGACGGGCGGATCACAAGGTCAGGAGATCGAGACCATCCTGGCTAACACAGTGAAACCCCGTCTCTACTAAAAATACAAAAAAACTAGCCGGGCGAGGTGGCGGGCGCCTGTAGTCCCAGCTACTCGGGAGGCTGAGGCAGGAGAATGGCGTAAACCCGGGAGGCGGAGCTTGCAGTGAGCTGAGATCCGGCCACTGCACTCCAGCCTGGGCGACAGAGCGAGACTCCGTCTCAAAAAAAAAAAAAAAAAAAAAAGAAAATATGCTCAACATCATTAGTCATTAGGGAAATGTAAAAGCTACAGTGAGATGTCACTTCATCCCAACTACGATGGCTGTAATTTAAAAAAATAGAATAACAAGTATTTGGCAAGGATGTAGAGAAATTAGAATATGCATATATATTCCTGGTGTGAATGTAAAAATGATGCAGCCACTATAGAAAACAGTTTGGTGATTCCTCAAAAAGTTAAACATAAAACCATATAACCCAGCTGTTTCAGTCCTAGGTGTATACCCAAAGGAATTGAATGTAGGAACTCAAACAGATACTTGTATGCCAGTGTTCATGGCAGTATTATTCATAATAACCAAAAGATGGAAACAACGCAAGTGTTCATCAACAGATGAGTGGGTAACAAAATGTAGTCTCTAACCAATGGAATATTTGGTTATTAAAAAAGACTGAGGTTCTGATACATGTTAAAACATAGATGAACCTTGAAAAATGTATACTCAGTGAAATAAGCCAGACTCAAAAGGGCAAATATTGTATAATTCCACTTATGTGACCTAAGTAGAGTAGGCAAATTCGTAGAGACAGAACGTAGATTAGGGGCTTCCAGAGGAATAGGGGAGAATATGGAGTTATCAGTGGATACCAGAGTTTCTGGAGTGATGGAAAAGTTTTGGAATTACATAGTGGTGATGGTCGCACCACACTGTGAATGTAATTAATGACACTGAATTGGATACTTAAAAACAGTTAAAATGGCAAAAAAAAAAAAAATACATATATATATGTTACTACAATTTTAAGAATTATATAATATACCAAAACCCACTGAATACACAGTTTAAATGGTTGAATTGTACCATATGGCTGTTAAAAAAAAAAAAAAGGCACAAAAAAGACATTGTTAGCTATAAAAAAGCTGAAAGAATTTATCACCAGGAGACCCTTGTTACAAGAAACGTTAAAGAATGTGCTTCAGAGAGAAAGGAAATGAAACCAAATGGAAATCTGGATCTACACACACGAGTAAACAGCACTGGCAAATGGTAACTACATAGGTAAATATACAATATTTTTCCTTAATGTTTAAATTGTTTTTAAAATGTAATTGGCTATATTCGTTTTCTGTTGCTGTGTAGCATATTACCACACACGTGGCAGCTTCAAACAGCACTTCCTTATCATCAGCTCTGTTGGTCAGAAGCGGTGCAAGCACAGCATGGCTGGGTTCTCTGCTCAGGGTGTCCAAAGGCTGAAATCAGGGTCTGTCACCTAGACTTGAGTTCTCATCTGGAGGCTGTGGGGAAAAATTCACTTTCAAGCTCACTCTTCTTGACGGAATTCAGTTCCTTGTGGCTGCAGGACTGAGGTCCCTGCTCTCTAGCTGGCTTTCAGCTGGTGCTGCTCTTTGCTGCTGGAGACTACCATGTTCCTCACACTGCACCTTCCATCTTCAAGCCGGTAATGGTCCATCACATTTTTCTTGGGCTTCAATCTCTGACTTCCGTTCTGTGACCAGCTGGAGACAACCTTGTTTTTTTAATCTGTAAAGTGAGACTGTTAGATTAGGTCAGGTTTGGTTTTTTCCCCCTCAAAAAAAAATTTGTAATGGTAAGTAGGATCATTCCGTTTTAAATCTTCAAATGTGGTGTGGAACTCCAGCGATTAAGGGGTAAAAATGGCCGGGCGCGGTGGCTCAAGCCTGTAATCCCAGCACTTTGGGAGGCCGAGACGGGTGGGTCACGAGGTCAGGAGATTGAGACCATCCTGGCGAACACAGTGAAACCCCGTCTCTACTAAAAATACAGAAAACTAGCCCGGCGAGGTGGCGGGCGCCTGTAGTCCCAGCTACTCGGGAGGCTGAGGCAGGAGAATGGCGTGAACCCGGGAGGCGGAGCTTACAGTGAGCTGAGATCCGGCCACTGCACTCCAGCCTGGACGACAGAGCGAGACTCCGTCTCAAAAAAAAAAAAAAAAAAAAAAGGGGGTAAAAATGCAATTTATGTAGCTCTTCTCTTCCTAATCTTAGGGAGCTTCGGGCACTGTAGATTTGCTTATAGAATGTCTCTGATGTTCCTCTGTATAGTGGGTGTTTGTGTCATACCCAGCTGGTATGAGGAAGTTTAGGCTGTCAATTTAGGGAGCCTCCCAGTCATAGCAAACTTAACTTATGTTTCTTTCTTTTTCCTAGCTTTGTCTTCTTAGCACTCTGCTATCACTCAAGGAAGTATCATCAAGAACAAGGAGGACATGCATGCTAAGTCACTAACTGCCTGGTCCCAGGTAAGCTGTGCTTTCTCCCCAGTTTCCAACTGGGAATTCCTTTTTGTTTTAGTCCCTTTGCCAGAGAACTTCAGAAATTATATCTTCTCCAGCAGACTAAGATTAGGCTTTTGTTTACTTTATTTGTAGTTGTAGTTTTATTTCCTTTTAATACAAAAGAAACACAACGCAAGTTTAACAGTAACATTGGTGGGAATCAAGTGAGGTGACATCAGACTTCTTCCCAAAAAGAAGAGAGAACTGGGAATGTTGATGTCTCTCTGTGGTTTCTCTCAGGCCTGACTGTCCTGGGTGTGGTGCTTACTGTGTTAATTCCTCCGTGGGGAACCCATTTGGAGGAACTCAGGGACAAGTTACATAGTTATCAAAGGATAACTGCAAACAAGGTGCAAAGAACTCTGAGGAGAACAGAACCTCAGTGAGCAGTGTGGCCTGGCGACATCCAGGCTGAGAGACTGGTTCTGGTGCCTATTCAGCTTCTTCCTCTGGAGGGTCCTTCATGCAGACCTTGACAGGTAATCTGGGGAAGGAAGGTGAGACTGGAGCCGAGGTTCCCTGGCCTGTCTGGAGGGCTCAGCCCCACATTGGAGTGCTCTGGGCAGGTGTTTGGCATATGCATTTAACATGAGGATATTTAAATAGTTTAAAGGTTCAGAAGAAAACTTGCTGAAATGACATGTATGCCAACACATTAAGGATGACTTGTGATTGCCCAAAGAAATATGAGAGAGCTGCGTTTGTGAAGGCCCAGACTTTTGAGAGAGCATGGCCTGTTTGAAGAGGTAAAAGCAGTTTAGTGCAGCCCAAACACAGAACCAAGAGGGGAATATGGGCAGTGTGGGCCTTCCAGGCCTGTTTGGCACTGACTGCAACACAGATATGTTTGCATGGGGCTAATGAGACTCCTCACAGAAGGATACACAGTGATAACAAGGCCAACAAGAACTGAAACAAATACCCAAGAGATAACTGATGAGGCTGGTTGAGCTGATGAGCTTGTGAAGGAGGCTGAGCCAGAGTCTTCTGCGAGTTAAAATGAAAACCAATGTGTACAGTATAGGGAAAGATGGTTTTGCAGGAATGAGAACATGACTCAACTGTAACATGCTGCTCTATTGACTAAAAGGTGAGTTAGGAAGAAGACATCACTGTGGGCTTTGGTCTTTCCCTCTCTTCTGTTATTATAGAAATTTTCAAATATATACAAAATAAAAATAGTAGAATAGTAGTAGAAAATATGACAGAATGGAATGAGATGAGTGTTATATTTAAAATGGACTGGAGGCTAAGGCTAATACAAGAAAAAGATCAGCAATTTGTGCTGATCAAAAATTCAAAAACAGGTATTTGCAAACAGTTATTCTTTTTTTTTTTTTTTTGAGACAGAGTCTTGCTCTGTCACCCAGGCTGGAGTCCAGTGGTGCGATCTCAGCTCACTGCAACCTCCACCTCCCAGGTTCAAGTGATTCTCCTGCCTCAGCCTCCCAAGTAGCTGGGACTGCAGGCATGTACACCATGCCTGGCTAATTTTTTGTATTTTTAGTAGACAGGGTTTCACTGTGTTAGCCAATCTCAATCTCCTGAACTCAGGTGATCCGCCTGTCTTGGCCTCCCAAACCTCTGGGATTAAAGGTGTGAGCTACCCCACCTGGCCAAACAGTTATTCATTTACAATTGAAATAAAGGCATTTAAAAAACAATAAACAACACAATTCAGGATAATGCTTACTTCTAGCAAAGAACAAGAAGCACAAGATTTAAAAAGTATTAGGATTTAAAGATTTAAAAAGATTTAAAAAGAACAAGATTTAAAAAGAACAAGATTTAAAAAGTATTAGGAGGAATGAAAGCATACTTAGTCTATATACCCTCTTGGCATGTCTGCATATGCTGGACTGCAGCGGATGGCACTTCTCATCTCTGTCTTCTTTAACACTGTATTGCACTGTGTGTTAGTGTGTATAATACTATGAGACAGATGGTATTTTACAGCTAAGAGAACTGACTCGTGGTGAGGTTAAATAAACAAACATCATCCAATCCAAAATTTAAAGTGTGCAGACCAGGTGAGGTGGCTCATACCTGTAATTCCAGCACTTTGGGAGGCCGAGGTGCGCAGATCACCCGAAGTCAGGAGTTTGAGACCAGCACAGCCAACATGGTAAAACCCTGTCTTTACTAAAAAATACAAAAATAAGCCAGGCGTGTGGTGGCGTAGTCCCAGCTACTCAGGAGGCTGAGGCAGGAGAATTGCTTGAACCCGGGAGGCGGAGGTTGCAGTGAGCCGAAATCATGCCACTGCACTCCAGCCCAGACGTTAGAGCAAAACTCTGTCCCCTGCGCTGCTCCCCGCCAAAAAAAAAAAAATTTAAGATGTACAGATTTGACCACGGATTCGCCTGATTTCAAATCCAGTTATTAACTAACATCTCATGCACCTTTCCTTTTAGTAGTGTCACCATGACATGCTTTGTCTCTGTGTTTACAGTAAAAGTGCAGTGTATTTCTTATGGGAATGCTAAAACCACCAGACCAGAAATCAGATAGCCACTTAAGTTAAAACTGGGCAGGCTTCTTTGAAACCATGAACAGCAATGAATGAGTCAAGGACTAGCGGAAAGTAGCAGGCACACTTAACTTCAGTAATATGAGAATGAGGTGGGAGCAGAGTGTCATCACCATTAGGCCTGAAGGGATGAGAACAGGGACAGGTTCTGGAAACCAGACTTGTGGTTCACAGAGGCTGTTCCCATCTGTCAAGGGAATGTACCTCCATCACGTCACCACCACTGCACTGGGGCAGCTTGCCATATCCAACTGGTGATCTCCATTGGTGAAATAGAAAGGCAGAGGGCAAGAGAAATCTTTGGTATAATCCACACAGCTCGCCCTCCCTGGGAACAGAGTAGGGTGGAGAGGAAACCTGGAGGGAAGGAGAGAAGATATCCAGCATACAGATCTCATAGAACATTCCATTTTAAATATTTTTATTTATGTTTCAGTTTACATACAGTAACGTTTTCCCCTTTGGATTTACAGTTCTGTGATTTTTGACAAACGTATATAGTTGTGTAGCTACCACTTCATTCAAGATACAGAGCAGGCCGGGCACAGTGGCTCATGCCTGTAATCCCAACACTTCAGGAGGCTGAGGCGGAGGGTGGATCACCTGAGGTCAGGAGTTCGAGACCAGCCTGGCCAACATGGTGGAACCCCGTCTCTACTAAAAATACAAAAATTAGCTGGGCGTGGTGGCCGGCACCTATAAACCCAGCTACCTGGGAGGCTGAGGCAGCAGAATTGCTTGAACCCGGGGAATGGAGGTTGCAATGAGCCAAGATTACACCATTGCACTCCAGCCTGGGTGAAAGAGTGAAACTCCATCTCAAAAAAAACAAAACAACAAAAAAACCCACCAAGTTACAGGGCAAACCCATGATCCTAGAATTCCCTATGTGCAACCCCTTTGTATATAGTCCATGCTTACTCCCCCTCCAGCCCCTTGACCACTGATCTATTGATTTTTACCTTTTCCAGAATGTCGTATAAATGGGATCACATAGCACGTAGCCTCTAGCTCCTTTCATAAAGCATAATGTGTCAGAGATTCATCTGTTGTTGCATGAGTCAGTAGGATATTCCTTTTTATTGCTGGGTAGATTTGCATTGTGTGGCTGTACGACGCTTTGTTTATGCATTTCGTGTTAAGGGACATTTGAGTTTCTTCCAGTTTTTGCCAATTTTAGATAAAGCCCTTTCTCAGGTTTATGCATTTGCATACAGGTTTTTGTGTGGACATAAATTTTCACACTCAGGTATTTAGCCAAGAGAATGATAGGTGTGTGCCAAGAGTATACATTTAACTTTATGAAAAATATGCAAATTTTCCAAAGTGGTTGTAGCATTTTCGCATTCTCACAGTGATGTGTGAGAGTGGCAGTTATTCTGCATCCTCACCAGCACTTGGTATCACACACTTTAAAAGTTTACCCTTTCTAATAAGTGTCTTTACGGTATCTCACTGTCGTTTTAACTTTCATTTCCCTAATAAGTAATGACACTAAGCATCATGTGCTTTTTTTTTTTTTTTTTTTTTGATACGGAGTCTTGCTCTGTCACCCAGGCTGGAGTGCAGTGGCCAGATCTCAGCTCACTGCAAACTCCGCCTCCCGGGTTTATGCCATTCTCCTGCCTCACCCTCCCGAGTAGCTGGGACTACAGGCGCCCGCCACCTCGCCCGGCTAGTTTTTTTTGTATTTTTTAGTAGAGACGGGGTTTCACTGTGTTAGCCAGGATGGTCTCGATCTCCTGACCTTGTGATCCGCCCGCCTCGGCCTCCCAAAGTGCTGGGATTACAGGCTTGAGCCACCGCGCCCGGCTCATGTGCTTATTTATTACCAACTACCTATATTCTTCTTTGGTGAAATGTTTATTTTAGTCTTTTGCTCAGTTTTCAAACTAGTCTGTTTTCTTACTGAGTTGTTTTTTTTTTTTTTTTTTTGAGATGGAGTCTTGCTCTGTAGCCCAGGCTGGAGTAGAGTACAGTGGCACGATCTCAGCTCACCGCAACCTCTGCCTCTCGGGTTCGAGCAATTCTTCTGCCTCAGCCTGCCGAGTAGCTGGGACTGCAGGCGCTCGCCACCACACCTGGCTAATTTTTTTCTTTTTTTTTTGTATTTTAGTAGAGACGGGGTTTCACTGTGTTGCCCAGGCTGGTCTCGAACTCCTGAACTCGGGCCATCCTGAGGCCTGTCTCGGACTCCCAAAGTGCTGGGTTTACAGACATGAACCACTGTGCCCAGCCTCTTAATTGAGTTTTGAGGGTTCTCTGTACCTTACACGTACAAGTTCTTTGTCAGATAATGTGATTTGCAAATATTATTTCCTGGTCTCTGGCTTGTCTTTTCCTTCTCTTAGCAATGTCTTTTGAAGAGAAAAAACATTTTCAGTTTTGGTGAAGCGCTCACTTTGTCAATTTTCAATTTGTTCTTTTTTTTTTTTTTTTTTTTTTTTTTGGAGACAGAGTCTCATTCTCTTGCCTAGGCTGGAGTGCAGTGGCGCAATCTCAGCTCACTGCAACCTCTGCCTTCAGGGTTCAAGCGATTCTCATGCCTCAGCCTCCCAAGTAACTGGGATTACTTGCATGCACCACCATGCCCAGCTAATTTTTGTATATTTAGTAGAGATGGTGTTTCACCATGTTAGCCAGGCTAGTCTTGAACTCCCGACCTTAGGTGATCCTCCTGCCTCGGCCTCCCAGAGTGCTGGGATTACAGGCGTGAGCCACCATGCCTGGCCTATCAATTTGTTCTTTTATGGATCATGCTGTTGGTATTACTGCTAAGAACCCTCTGAAGAACTCAAAATGACAAATGTTTTTTTCCTATGTTTTCTTATAGAAATTTTATAAATTTATGTGTTACATTTTGATCTATTTAGGATTTGAAATTTTTTTGCAGATTGACACATTTATCAGTATGTAATATCCCTCTTTCTCTCTGCTGAGATTCTTTGTTGTTAATTCTATGTTGTCTGATATTAATACAGCCACTTTAACTTTCGTATGATTAGTGTTTTCCATAATATATCTGTTTCTGTCCTTTTACTTGTAACCTCTCTAGGTTGTATTCAATATTTTATTTTTTTTTTTTTTTTTGAGACAGAGTTTCACTCTCGTTCCCCAGGCTGGAGTGCAGTGGCGGTATCTCAGCTCACTGCAACCTCCACCTCCTGTGTTCAAGCAATTCTCCTGCCTCAGCCTCCCGAGTAGCTGGGATTACAGGCATGTGCCACCACACCCAGCTAATTTTGTATTTTTAGTAGAGACAGGGTTTCTCCACATTGGTCAGGCTGGTCTCGAACCCATGACCTTAGGTGATCCGCCCGCCTTGGCCTCCCAAAGTTCTGGGATTACAGGGATTACACAGCGCCCGGCCCAATGTTTTTTTTTTAGGTAGCAGATAGTCGAGGCTTGTGGTTTTTTTGTTTGTTTGTTTGTTTTGAGGCAGGGTCTCATTGTTGCCCAGGCTGGAGTGCAGTGGTGTTATCACAGCTCACTGCAGTCTGGCTCAAACTCCTGGACTCAAGTGATCCTCCCACCTGTCTCCCTAGTACCTGGGACTATAGGCTTGAGCCACCACATCTGGCTACTTTTTAAATTTTTTGTAGACATAGGATCTCCCTGTGTTGTCCAGGCTGGTCTGAAACTCCTGGGCTCAAGGCTTGTAGTTTTTGCGGTTGCCTTTTTTTTTTTTTTTTTTTTTTTTTTTTGAGACAGGTTCTCACTCTGTTGCACAAGCTAGAGTACAGTGGTGTGATCACAGCCCACTGCAACCTCTGCCTCCTGGGTTCAAGTGATCCTCTCACCTTAGCCTCTCGAGTAGCTGAAACTACAGGCACATGCCACCATGCCTGGCTAATTTTTGTATTTTTTGTACAGACAGGGTTTTGTCATATTGCTAGGCTTGTCTTGAGCTCCTGAACTCAAGTGATCCACCTGCCTCAGCCTTCCAGAGTGCTGGGATTACAAGTGTGAGCCACTGCACCCGGTTGCTTTTTTTTTTTCTTAATACATTTTGGCGACCTGTTTTTTAATTGTTATGTTTAGACCATTTTTGTTTAATGTTATTATTGATACAGTTGAATTTCAGTGTGTTATTTTATTATATGTTCTCTGTATATCTTTTCCCACTTCTTAATTTACTGCCTTTATTTGGATTATTTGAATATATTTTAGTATTTCACTTAATGTCTTGGTTTTTTAGCTTTATATTTTTGTACTTTTTAATGGCTGCTGTAGGAATGAGAATATACATACCTAATCTTTTACAGTCCACTTAGAGTTAATTTTTACCACTTCAAGCAAAATCTAGAAGCCTTACAATGTATAGGTCCCTTTATGTCCCTCCCTTTATGTTAAAGTTGTGTGTGTATTGAGAAACTGCACCAGAAAATATTACAGGTCTTTCAGCTGTTCTATATATTTTTGAAACATTTAAGAGAAGAAAACAAATCTATTATATTTACCCAGATATCTACTGTTTTTGTTATTTATCTTCCATTTCTGAGATTTCAGGTTTCTCTCTGGTATCGTTTCCCTTCTGCCTGAAGAACTTCCTTCAGCACATTTTCTAGAGCAGATCTTCTGCCAACAAATTCTGTTAGTGTCAGTTCGTTTGAGAATATCTTTATTTTGCATCCGTTTTGAAAGATATTTTCACTGGATGTAGAAATTCTGGTTTGTCTGTTCTTTCAGCATTTAAAAACAAACAAACATTATTCCACTGTCTTCTCACCTTTATAGTCTTTGATGGGAGACCCTCAGTCACTCAAATAGATTTTTCTCTAGATATAGTCAACACTTATTTTTGATGTGGCTGATAAGGGCCTTGCATCTATCTCCTGTTTCTTTGTCTAATTGTTTTTGCTACTGCTAAAATATAATCTTCCAACTCTTCCATTGTTTTTTAGTACCTACCAATGGTCATGAAAAATGTTTTGGATAATTATTTTAGGTTATAAAATATGGCTAGGGTGGTAAATCTCTTAAGCATTAAGGTGTACTCGAATTAGGTTTTTTATCTTACATAGGGTAAAAGTAGGTTAACTTTTTGGGAGAATAGATGATTCACCCTGCCATAGCTGTTTAAAATTTAATTTAAATAAAAATTCTTATGACAGTTTTTTTTAACCTAAAGCATCATATAAAACTTGTTTTCAGACAGTAGGTACCTAATAGCCATTCCTTTTACGACCTGACCAGAATAAATAGTACTCACTCCTTGAATAAATTGGGGTCCGTCCACTTTACCTGCCCCAGTGCTGTCAGCTTAATTTCTTTTCCTGTTAGCAGTCAGGAAAGGGGGATAGTAAAGATACATATCTGGTGCAATGCAAATGTGTTTGATGTTGTAGACACTGGTGACCTTCAAGGATGTATTTGTGGACTTCACCAGGGAGGAGTGGAAGCTGCTGGACACTGCTCAGCAGATCGTGTACAGAAATGTGATGCTGGAGAACTATAAGAACTTGGTTTCCTTGGGTAAGACTAGCTCTGTTTTTGAAGATTGTGGTTCTCCTTTGATCAAAAGGTACGAGACCCTGAAGTATATATCTTTGGAGTACAGGCTTGGTGTTCAGAGACCTCATTTCTTTGAGGCATAGAACAGGGTTTTTTTACTCCAGCTTTTGTGGAAAACTTGTTTTAATGTATTGAAGTTTTAAAAATGCCTCTTTAAAAAATGCCTCTTTTAAAAGTTTTCCGGTTGGGCGTGGTGGCTCACGCCTGTAATCCCAGCACTTTGAGAGGCCGAGGTGAGTGGATCACAAGGTCAAGAGATTGAGACCATCCTGACCAACATGGTGAAACCCCGTCTCTACTAAAAATACAAAAATTAGCTGGGCGTGGTCGCGCGCGCCTGTAGTCCCAGCTACTTGGCAGGCTGAGGCAGGAGAATCACTTGAACCTGGGAAGCGGAGGTTGCAGTGAGCCAAGATTGTACCACTGCACTCCAGCCTGGCAACAGAGTGAGACTCCATCTCAAAATAAATAAATAAATAAAATAAAAAAGGTTTTCCTGCCTCTGTCAACTTTAGAGTCCCTGCCAGTCCTGCAGAGGGTTGGGGGGTCAGGTTGAATCTGAGATGTTTCTTTGTGCCTGCCCCAGAGCTCCCCTGACTCTTACCCCGTTGTCTTTCACTGTGAACAGGTTATCAGCTTACTAAGCCAGATGTGATCCTACGGTTGGAGAAGGGAGAAGAGCCCTGGCTGGTGGAGAGAGGGATTCACCAAGAGGCCCATCCTGGTGAGGACCAGACAAGAGTTGTCATAGGCAGTAGCCCAGATGAGCTGTGAGATGCTAGCACTTCTAGACATAGTGGTAACTGGCCCTCCTCACAGGTCCTTCTTCATGGGAAGATTGAGTTTATCTGGCCCCTATTTCCCCACTGCCAATCTTTATATTCCATTTGCATTGAGAGGCAAAGGTTTCTCCATCTGTTGACGTGCTTGGTTTCAGCGCTGCACATGTCGCTCTCCTGATTATTACCGTTATTACCACTAACCTATCTTCTTGTGCTCTTGTTTGTCATAGAATCACTTCTTGCATTTTTGCCTCTCTTTCTTTCATGTGACCCCTTCCCACAACTCAGTTATCTGTGCAAGCTCTGGAGTAGGACTCTTACCACCTTTTCTGAGAGTTTGTTTTCTGTCAGGTAGAAAACTGCTGCAGAAAGCTCATAATTCCTGTTGCCTCAACTCTCCTTCCTTTCCAAAATGGCTGCTCACAGAAACACCGGTTTTTCTTACTGTACTTTAGATCTTTTATTTTTTTTTGAGGTGGAGTTTCTCTCAGTCTCCCAGACTAGAGTGCAGTGGCGTGATCTCAGCTTACTGCAACCTCCGCCTCCCAGGTTCAAGTGATTCTCCCGCCTCAGCCTCCCAAGTAGCTGGGATTACAGGCATGCACCACCATGCCCAGCTAGTTTTTATGTTTTTAGTAGAGATGGGGTTTCACCGTGTTGGCCAGGCTGGTCTCGAACTCCTGACCTCAAGTGATCCGCCCACCTCGGCTTTCCAAAGTGCTGGGATTACAGGCGTGAGCTACCATGCCCAGCCTCTATCTAGTTCTGTATTTAATGTTTTAAAAATCTATTTCTAGGCATTTCCCTGCATCTCAGACTTTGAGTGTGATGTAAATTAAATCTAAGTCTTACTTGTCCTGTAATTTAGCCTCAAGTTCTTTCCCATGAAGCCTTTTATGATTCCTCGTTAAGTACTGGCCTCTTCCTCTTCTGAACTTCCACTTAGTTTAAATCTCTACTTTAAAATATTATCATAAGCTCTTTTTTACTTTTTAGTATTTGCCTTGTAGCTGATTGTATCAAAATGCTGTCTCAAAGCAAGTCTTTCAACTGCCTTGGGACCATGGGAGGAAATATTGTTATATTTTCTTTATTACTTACCTTCTTTCTTTCTTTTCTATTTGTTCATCTAGTAAGCTTTCCTGAATGTCTATTGACAAGTATCCAAAAATAACAATTATTAACTGGATCCAGCAGTTTATATTTTTATTGAGAGAAGGCGGGCAGATTACGAGGTCAGGAGATCGAGACCATCCTGGCTAACACTGTGAACCCCGTCTCTGCTAAATGTACAAAAAAAATTAGCTGGGCGTAGTGACGGGCACCTGTAGTGCCAGCTACTCGGGAGGCAGAGGCAGGAGAATGGCGTGAACCCAGGAGGCGGAGCTTGCAGTGAACTGAGATCGCGCCACTGCACTCCAGCCTGGGCGACAGAGAGAGACTCCGCCTCAAAAAGAAAAAAAAAAAAAGAAATACTCAGACTTCTTCATGGGCTTAAATGCATGGAGTTTTACAGAATCTACAAGGCTGTGAAATTCATTATCAAAACAAAAAATATAATGTGTGATAATTTTAAAAAATCAGATGATTAGTTGATTAATGGGTCCAATAAACTTCAACAATAACTTACTGGCATGGCTATGTTACATAATATGTGGAAGATTTTAGGATATTAATAAAGCACCTCATTCTTATGATCAAACTCTCCACTCAGAATTGTCCTCCATTAGTGCTCAGCACCCCGCTTATACATATTCTTCATAAAATCTTCCAGTTGGCATTTGTAGTTTGAAAAACTTCTCCATAAGATTTTATGATGTTCTGGATTGGGGAAAGAGGGGGAAAGGGTGGTGTATTTCCTATTAAAAATCATCAGGATGGGAAAGAAACTAGGAACTAACAAAGTGCCAAGTGACAGTGAGGACTGGTGGGGGTGGGATTGTATAAGGAAGTCATTTAGGGACCAGGCCTGGCAGAGGGATCATTTACCAGGTGTATTAGTTTCCTGGGGCTGCGGTAGCAAAGAACCAGAAGTTAGGTGGCTCAGAACAACCAAAATGTATCATGTCACAGCTGGAGGCTGTAAGTCTAAAATGAAGATGTCAGTGGGGCTCTGTTACGCTTCTAGGAGAGTGTCTTTCCTTACCTCTTCCAGGTTCTGCTAGCCCCAGGTATTCCTCGGCTTGCGGATATATCATTCCAGTCTTGGTCTCCATATTCACATGGTCTCTTCCCCTGTGTCTCTGTGTCTCTTTTAATGAGGACCACCATCATATTGGATTAGGGGCCCATCCTATTTCTGGTACTACCTCGTAGCTTATTACATCTGGAAAGACTGTATTTCCAAATATGGTCGTATTCTGAGAATCTGAGGATTAAAACTTCAACATACCTTTTTGGGGGGGATACAGTTTAACCCATAATACTAGGTAAGAGTGGAATGTCACCCTATCATGTAAGATGAAGTGGTATTATCAATGTCACCCCATTCATGTAAGATGAAGTGGTATTATCAGTGTATTTTTTAGGTTTGGGATTATACATTTTACCTGAAAGACACTGAGAAACAGATAAAGCTCTTATTCAAGGGAAATAATTTGCTGTAATATACACAGGTAGCAGATGGCAGAAATTCTAAGAGAGTATGGGTCAGGCCTCAGATTCTAAGTTCACATCTTGTGGTAGTAGTCCTATCGGTTGTTAAGTCCTTATGTTTCAGAACAAAGAAATCAAAACAGAAAATGAGAAGAATGATAATGATTATTGTAAATCTTACTGCTTTGACCATAAATGTGCCAGAGACTGTAATAGGCTCATGCTTTATATAATATGATAATCTGAAATAGCAGATACTGTCATCCTTAAATTACAGATAAGCAAAATGAATTCTTAAAAGTTTAGCAACTTGTCTAAATTCACCACTAGTAATAGTATAAAACTTAGATTAGAACTTGTATCTTGGTAACTTTTGTGCAGTTACTCTTCCACCTTGTCATGCAGCCGCTCTGACACGTCTGTTGTGTCCGTCATCTGGGTGTTATTCTGTAGTGCTTCTGTGATTTGGATAAAAAGCATTGCCTGATGTATGTCTGTATGCATGGTTTAAGAATACTAAATGGGGCCAGAAGCAGTGGCTCACGCCTTTAATCCCAGCACTTTGGGAGGCCAAGGTGGGTGGATCACCTGAAGTCAGGAGTTCAAGACTAGCCTGGCCAACATGGTGAAACCCTGTCTCTACTAAAAAGATAAAAAATTAGCCAGGCATGGTGGCAGGCACCTGTAATCCCAGCTACTTGGGAGGCTGAGGCAGGAGAATCATTTGAACCTGGGAGGCGGAGGTTGCATTGAGCCGAGATCGCGCCATTGTACTCCAGCCTGGACAAAAAGAGCGAAACTGTGTCTCAAAAAAAAAAAAAAAAAAAAAAAAGAATACTAAATTGATAGTAATGTGAAGAATGTGTGTCAGGGGAAAGTCCTGACAACAAGTAGACAGGTGAGGAACTTGCATTGTTAACATCTGGATTAGGAAATGGAAGTGCAGTCCTTTTTATGTAATTTCCCTTATTTCTACCCTCACCATTGATATCCTGAGTCCTGTGGCTTCTCCTTACTCCTTTTGCCCCTTTTGAGTACTGTATACCCCAATGCATTTACTGTTTACTGCTCCATTCTTCCTTTTCTCATTCTCTATCAAAGTTACAAAGCCATATTTGAAAGCAACTGTGTACATCTTGCATACTTTGTCTCCATATACTTCCTACCATTCTCACTTTAATACTGTCTTTAGTTACATGAAGATTTTCATTTCTTTCAGATTCAGAGACTGCATTTGAACTCAAATCATCAGTTTCCAGCAGGAGCATTTTTAAAGATAAGCAATCCAGTGACATTAAAATGGAAGGAATGGCAAGGAATGATCTCTGGTATTTGTCATTAGAAGAAGTCTGGAAATGTAAAGACCAGTTAGACAAGTATCAGGAAAACCCAGAGAGACATTTGAGGCAAGTGGCATTCACCCAAAAGAAAGTACTTACTCAGAAGAGAGTCTCTGAAAGTGGTAAATATGGGGGAAACTGTCTTCTTCCTGCTCAGCTGGTACTGAGAGAGTATTTCCATAAACGTGACTCACATACTAAAAGTTTAAAACATGATTTAGTTCTTAATGGTCATCAGGAAAGCTGTGCAAGTAACAGTAATGAATGTGGTCAAACCTTCTGTCAAAACATTCACCTTATTCAGTTTGCAAGAACTCACACAGGTGATAAATCCTACAAATGCCCTGATAATGATAACTCTCTTACTCATGATTCATCTCTTGGTATATCAAAGGGCATACATAGAGAGAAACCCTATGAATGTAAGGAATGTGGAAAATTCTTCAGCTGGCGCTCTAATCTTACTAGGCATCAGCTTATTCATACTGGAGAAAAACCCTATGAGTGTAAAGAATGTGGAAAATCTTTCAGCCGGAGTTCTCACCTCATTGGACATCAAAAGACCCATACTGGTGAGGAACCCTATGAATGTAAAGAATGTGGTAAATCTTTCAGCTGGTTCTCTCACCTTGTTACCCATCAGAGAACTCATACAGGAGACAAACTGTACACGTGTAATCAGTGTGGGAAATCTTTTGTTCATAGCTCTAGGCTTATTAGACATCAGAGGACACATACTGGAGAGAAACCCTATGAATGTCCTGAATGTGGGAAATCTTTCAGACAGAGCACACATCTCATTCTGCATCAGAGAACCCATGTTAGAGTGAGACCCTATGAATGCAATGAATGTGGAAAGTCTTATAGCCAGAGATCTCACCTTGTTGTGCATCATAGAATTCACACTGGACTAAAACCTTTTGAGTGTAAGGATTGTGGAAAATGTTTTAGTCGAAGCTCTCACCTTTATTCACATCAAAGAACCCACACTGGAGAGAAACCATATGAGTGTCATGATTGTGGAAAATCTTTCAGCCAGAGTTCTGCCCTTATTGTGCATCAGAGGATACACACTGGAGAGAAACCATATGAATGCTGTCAGTGTGGGAAGGCCTTCATCCGGAAGAATGACCTCATTAAGCATCAGAGAATTCATATTGGAGAAGAGACCTATAAATGTAATCAGTGTGGCATTATCTTCAGCCAGAACTCTCCATTTATAGTTCATCAAATAGCTCACACTGGAGAGCAGTTCTTAACATGCAATCAGTGTGGGACAGTGCTTGTTAATACCTCTAACCTTATTGGATACCAGGCAAATCATATGAGGGAAAATGCTTACTAATAAATACGGGAATTTTTCACAAAGAGCAATAACTTTATTTTGCATTGGAGAACTCCTGGATATATGCTGTACAAATTGAATCTATGTGGAAATGCTTTCAGTCTTGTTACTATCATTTTGCACATTACAGAATTGGTCCTGGAAGGGAAAGAAACCACAGATTTTATTTCAGTACACAAATCCATCAGATTTTCTTCTTTTCATGAATTCCTACAGAAGTAATTGGCCTGGGAGCATTCTTGACCAAGTCTTAAATGCTAGAATCTGAGAAGGAATTATTAAATAGGTGAGTTGTTGAGCAAGAACCCCTTCATTTGAAAAGAAATGAGTATGCTACTGTAGGGAGAGTTGTTGCTGAGAATTAAGAAATGATTCAGTTAATGCAACAAAAGATGGAAAATAATATTTCAGTCAATATGTCATTGTTTACTTGACTTTGTCTCTCTTCTGGGACATTTAGTAGTGTTTGGTATGTTTTCTGTGTCTGGTAGAAACCGTATTTTGGTTAACAGCAAGGAAAATGCTTATAATGTAGTACAATTAAAAACAACACATCTCCACTACCAGTGCTAACCCATTTTTAAGTATATTTGCATGTGGGCAAGAATTGAAAGTATATAGATAATTGAACAGAATTGATTTGTTAGATAATGGGACTTTGAGTTTTATAGTCTGTTTAATGTTGCTGTAATAATTAAAGAAACTTTTAAATATTGTAAAAGGATATCTAGTTTCTGTATTCTACCATCAAAGAAGCTTTTGAGTACCACCTGTTAATGAGCTTTCCTATTCTAAATTGTTTTGGGTCACAGAGTTCCACTTTTTCCACTCTTTTTAGCATTGCAAAAGCTCCTGATAATTTAAAAACATAGTAATTCTCTGGATGTTAGGACTTAGGGGAACACTGGGCATTTGGACATATCAGGGAGGGGTCCCAATTTTATTGGGAACAAGTATTTAAACAATATTTAGAGCAAGTGTCCTCGTGTGATAAACAGAGCACGGCCTAAAGATGCCCTCCATCTCAAGGTAGTCTTTTATCTTTATAAAGAAAGATTAAGAGCATAGACTTGAGCTAGACTACCCAGGTTGAAACCCCACTAGCTGGGTGATCTTGAACACGCTGCTTAGCTTCTCTGTGCCAAACTTATTGATATCCTCCTCTGTAAATTAGTGATAATAATAGTACTTACCTGGTAGGATTATGGTGAGTATTAAATGAGTAAACAGAAACAGCTTAGAATAGTGCCTGACATATAGTATGTTCTCTGTAGTTACTGGCTGTGATTATTAATATTATTGCCCCACCCTAATGTCTGTTATTTAATTGAAATCTGCTTGTGTGCTTATAAAAATTTACTGAGTTCTCACTTCCCTTACAGTCATACATGGTTTTTCCCTTTTGCCTAAATCAGAACTCCACAACCTGGGAAAATCACTGACAAATAGTTGATGTAGGTTTCATTCCTGAGGATCAATAAACAACTTGTAATGTTGTATACACATTTATTCTGTTTGCACAAAGGTTTTCCATTCTAGGGAGACGATCACAGTCTTCAGATTCTCTGGTAAGTTAGTAACCCACAAAAGATTCAGGAAGACGATCTCTTTTAATTTTCTGTTTCATTCTATAAATCAAACTGTTGTGTGTAGGGACTGACCATGCATGATTCTGCATTTCCTAGCAGAAATATTAGATGCTTAATGATTGATTGTTGAATGATAGATGAAGTATTGCTGAAGCCAACCAGAGATCTTGATCTCTCTCTGAGGAAAAACCTAGAAATGATGGTTAGAATCAGGAGACTTGAGAACTACAAGGAACATGACAGCCTCTAGCTCATACTTGTCATTGAGATCAAGTGAGTTGGCCCAGGTCTCACATTTTCAATGAAGTCAGACTCAGAACTAGGTCCTGGGTTCCATGTTTCCTGCTGCTCTTCTCACTGTGTACATACCGTGCCAACATATAACATGCCTATCAGAAATGGTTTTCATTAAGGGAGAATAGTCACTTAACTGGGACTTTCAACATTTCTAATAACCTGTGGCTCAATTTCCTCAACTGTATAATGAGGATACTACTAGTATCTACCTCAAAGTGTTGTCATGTGGATTGAGATGATATGTATGAATCACGTAAAAGAGTGCCTGGCACTTAGGTGCTATTAATAATATTACTATTGTTAACACCTTAAGGATCTAACTTGTAATGGAGACAGAAATATGTATGAGGATCACTGAAATATTTATGACTGCATAATTCGCAAAATGAAAAAATGTACACTAGCATAATATCTGTGGCATAACTGTGTAATAGAATATTATGCAGGCATTAAAATATGTACACAGAAAGTTTGGTAACAGGAAAAATGCTATTGTGTGTTACAACAAAAGCATGATAAATACTTGTTAATATGGAATAAGCTCAAATATGTCAAAATAAATGTATTGTAAAAAATGAATGTTGCCCGAAACTAAGGAAATTTGTCAAAATATTAATAGTAGCCTATATATTGGGAAAATTGGTGTTTCCTTTTCTATTTTTACACTTTTCAGTTCTTTCCAAAGTCTCCTGAAATAATGTATCTTACTTTTAAAATTAGGAAAATAATCTCCTCAGTGATGGAATTTCTTTTTTCTTCAAAAGCTCATACCAAGGTCTGGTGTGTTGGCTCATGCTTATAATCCCAACAACTTGGGAGGCTGAGGGAGGAGGATTTATTGAGTTCAAGACCAGCCTGGGCAACATAGCGAGACCCTGTCTCTACAGAAAGTTTAAAAATTAGGTGTGGTGGTGCATACCTATAGTCCTAGCTACTTAAAAGGCTCTGAGGCAGGAGGATCACTTGAGACCAGAGTTTGAGGTTGCAGTGAGTTATGATCACAGCACTGCACTCCAGCCTGGGCAACAGGGTGAGACCCTGTCTCCAAAAAAGGGGTGTGAGGGCTCATACGTGTAACTAGAGGCTGGGCACGGTGGCTCACGCCCATAATCCCAGCACTTTGGGAGGCTGAGGCGGGTGGATCACCTGAGGTTGGGTGTTCGAGACCAGCCTGGCCAACATGGTGAAACCCCATCTCTGCTAAAAATACAAAAATTAGCTGGGCATGGTGATGCACGTCTGTAATCCCAGCTACTTGGGAGGCTCAGGCAGGAGAATCACTTGAACCAGGGAGGCGGAGATTGCAGTGAGCTGAGATCACACCACTGCACTCCAGCCTGGGTGACAGAGTGAGACTTCTTTTTCCGTTTAAAAAAACAAACAACTAGAACCTTAATAAAGGAATTTAGCAAGGTCATAGGATATGAGGTTACAAAAATCAATTTTATTTCTATATACTAGCAGTGACCAATTAGGAAATGAAATTGGAAATACAGTTCCATTTATAATGATAGAAAAAAGTTAGGTTTTGAAGGAAAGGTGAGGGTTAAAGAGAGAGAGAGTTAGTGGCTCAACAGAAACACAGGTTTATTGCCAGCAAAAACCTGCAGAGAGGGGACCAGCTTAGTGTCGGAGCCCACTGCTGCTTTCAGGCTAGGGTAATTATAGGTCTGGGTGGAAGGGGTCTGGGTGGTATGGCTTGCTGCCCGGCAGGATTTGATAAAGGTGTTTGTGTAGTCAGGTGGTTAGATAGAATGTTTCTCATGGCCCAAGACCCTGTAGAATGTTTCGCCTTGACCAGGGTCTGTGAAATGATTGGGGATTTATAAAATGATGCAGCTTTGACTAACAGTGACCAATTAGGAAATGAAATTAGAAATAGAATTCCATTTACAATGATGGAAAAAATGTGAAATACTTAGGCAAATTTAATGAAACATGAAAGACCCGCACAGTGAAAAGTATAAAACATTGCTGGAAGAAGTTAAGGAACATATTATAACAATAAATAACACAAAAGAAATGGAGAAATATACCTTGGTCAAGGATGGGAAAACTCAGTATTGTTAAGATGGCAGTCCTCCCGAAATTAATCTTTTTTTAAATTATTTTTGAGATGGAGTCTCGCTCTGTTGCTCAGGCTGGAGTGCAGTGGGGCAATCTCTGCTCACTGCAAGCTCTGCCTCCTGGGTTCACGCCATTCTCCTGCCTCAGCCTCCCAAGTAGCTGGGAGTACAGGCGCCCGCCACCTCGCCCGGCTAATTTTTTTTGTATTTTAGTAGAGACGGGGTTTCACCGTGTTAGCCAGGATGGTCTCGATCTCCTGACCTCGTGATCCGCCCGTCTCGGCCTCCCAAAGTGCTGGGATTACAGGCTTGAGCCACCGCGCCCGGCCAAAAGTGACTTTTTCACCAGATGTGTATATATCAATGTTGAGAACACAAGAAACATGAAAAAAGAAAAAAAACTGAGGAAAAAATGACACCTCCAAAGGAACACAGTAACTCTGCAGCAAACAAGGTTGCTGTACCCAGAAAAGTTAAATGAAGTCTTAAATGAAGAAGAAAGAAAGCCTTTCCCAGGCAAATAAAAACCAGTAGACTGGCTGGCTATACAAGAAATTTGTACGGGGGGCCGGGCGCGGTGGCTCAAGCCTGTAATCCCAGCACTTTGGGAGGCCGAGACGGGCGGATCACGAGGTCAGGAGATCGAGACCATCCTGGCTAACACGGTGAAACCCCGTCTCTACTAAAAAATACAAAAAAGTAGCCGGGTGAGGTGGCGGGCGCCTGTAGTCCCAGCTACTCGGGAGGCTGAGGCAGGAGAATGGCGTAAACCTGGGAGGCGGAGCTTGCAGTGAGCTGAGATCCGGCCACTGCACCCCAGCCTGGGCGGCAGAGCAAGACTCCGTCTCAAAAAAAAAAAAAAAAAAAAAAAAAAAAAAAATTTGTACGGGAGTCCTACACCTGGAAGCAAAAGAACAATATCTACCATCATGAAAACATATGAAAATATAAACCCTACCACTGGTAGAGCAAACACAAAAATATGGAAGAGAAAGGACTAAAATCTTCAGGCTCCACTTCAAGTTTCCTTGCTATTTCCACCACATCTGGATTTACTTCCTCCATGGAAGTTTTGAGTTCCTCAAAATCATGAGCATTGGGATTAACTTATTTTAAAGTCCTATTGCTGATATTTTGACTCCCTCCTATGAATCACAAATGTCCTTAATGGCACCTAAAATGGTGAATCCTTTCTAGAGGTTTTTCCATTTACATCGCCCAGATCCATCAGAGTAATCACTAGCTATGGCAGTTGTAGCCTTACAAAATATATTTTTGAAATAAGACTTGAAAGTTAAAATTACTCCTTCATCCATGGGCTACAGAATGGATATTGTGTTAGCAGGTGGTTAAATAGCATTTATTTCCACCAGAGCTCTTGGGTGACTAGGTGCATTGCCAATATGCAGTACTATTTAGAAAGAAATCTTTTCTTACTGAGTAGTAGGTCTCAACAGTGGGCTTAAAATATTCAGTAAACTATGTTATAAACAAATGTGCTGTCACCCAGGCTTTGTTATTTCATTTATAGAGTACAGCAAAATAGGTTTAGCATAAATCTTAAGGGCTCTAGGATTTTCAGAACAGTAAATGAGACAAACAAACGGAGTTGGAATTTGTTACTGTACTACATGAAATTCTAAAGAGAATCCTTCAGGTTGAAATGAAAGGATACTAGACAGTAACTTGATGGTATATAGAGAGTAAGAAAGATTTTCAATAAGAAAAGACTACATGGGCGCATATAGAAGCTAGTGTCAGTGTAAAAGAAAATACATAAAAATAACTATAAATTTATGTTATCAGACACACAATATATAATGATGTAACTTTTGACAATAACATAAAGGGAACCAGGGAACGGAGCTATATAAGAGCAGAGTTTTTGCGTACTATTGAAGTTAATTTTGTATCAATTCAGACTATATTGGCCTCAAATTTATTTGGAATTCTGGGGGCTGTGAACAGCCAAAACAATCTTGAAAAATAAGAATAAAGTTGGAGGACTCACAATTTCTGCTTTCAAAACTTACCACAAAGCTACAATCATCAAAACAATGTGGTACTTGCATAACTATAAACATTTAGATCAATGGAATAGAATTTAGAGTCCAAATATAAATCTATACATCTATGTCCAATTGATTTTTACAAGGGTGCCAAGTATATTAAGTAAGGAAAAGTAATCTCTTTAACAAATGTCACTGAATGACTGGATTTCCACATGCAGAAGAATGAAGTAGGCCTCCATCTCACACTACATACAAAAATTAATTCAAACTAGACCAATGACTTAAAACTGTAAAACTCTTAGAATAATAAATAAAGGGAAATCCTCATGACCATGGGGCCGGTCATGGTGACTCATACCTGTAATGCCAGAACTTTGGGAGGCTGAGGCAGGAGGTTCACTTGAGCTCAAGAGTTGGAGACCCACCTGGGCAACCTAGCAAGATCCCATCTCTATTAAAAAAAAAAAAAGAAAAAATATTCACAACCTTAGATTTGGCAATAGATTCTCAATTATGACACCAAAAGCACAAGCAATAACAAGAATAGATAAATCGGACTTTGTCAAAATTTTGAAATTTTGTGCATCAAAGGACATTATCATGAAAGTGAAACAATAGCCTACAGAAATAGAGAACATATTTGCAAATCATATAAGAGTTTAATATCAGGAACATTTAAAGAACTCCTACAACTCAAAAAACAACCCCACTGAAAAATGAGTAGAGACATGAATAGACGTTTCTCCAAAGAGGACGTGCTAATGGCCACTAAACATGTTAAAAGATGGCCAAAGTTATTAGTCATTTGGGAAACGCTAACCAAAACCACAATGAGATACGACTCCACACCTTGTAGGATAGGTGTAAATTTTTTTTAAAGCAGAAAGTATTAAGTCTTATTCCCCAGTGAATGGGTATATTCAAACCTACCCCTACAGGCCAAGGGAACTGAGAAGCCAAAGAAAGAAGCTAACAAATACAGTTTCTCAGAAACATTTAATAGGGTCTTATAAACAGAAGCAATGTCTTGGGCAACTATGAGACAGTGGATTACTGCACTCACCCTTCAGAAAGAATTCTTTATATCACAAGCTTTTTTGTTAAGACGTGTTCAGCTAGCCATGTTTCAGACTCTCTTGCAAAACTCATGACCAATGGGAATTTAGATAAGCATCTTTATGAGGGATTGTCTATGGTACGGGAATCGTTTTTTGACCTTGCCGTAGCAATGTCTTGGTATGCATGATTCAAACATTAGTCATTATGTCAGTTTCATTTCAAGATGGGTTACTCTTGACAGGCAACAGACTGTTTTCCTTCAAGTGTTCGGTAAGGATGTGGAGAAATTGGAGCTTGGAGCCCTTGTACATTGCTGGTGGGAATGTAAAATGGTTCAGCCACTGTGAGAAATGTTTTGGTGGCTTCTTGGAAAGGACAGAATTGCCTATGACCCAATAATACCGCTACTGTGTATATACCCCAATGCATTGAAAATAGGGAGTCAAACAGATACTTTTATGCCAATATTCCTTGCAGAAGTATTCATAATAGCCCAAAGGTGGATCAATCCAAACGTCCATCAACAGATAAATGGGTTAACAAAATGGAGTATACAACAGGACATTAGTCATAAAACAGAACCAAAGCTCTGGTACATGCTACAACATAGGTGAACCTGAAAAACATTATGCCAGTGAGATGAGCCAGACACAAAAGGCCAAAGATTGTGTGATTCCACTTATATGACCTAGGTAGAATAGGCAAATTCATGGAGACAGAAAGTAGATCAGAGGTTTCCAGGCAAATAAGGGGAATGGGGAGTTATTGCTAAATGAGTACCAGAGTTTCTGTTTGGAGTGATGGAAGAGTTTTGGAATTAGTGGTGATGGTTACACAACATTGTGAATCTAACTAATGCCATTGAATTGTATGCTTAGCAACGATTAAAATGGAAGTTTTTATTATATATATATATCCATAATGAGATAAAAAGAAATTTTTAAAATTTAAAGAGAGCAATTTAAAAATGTTAGATAGTCAATTTTAACATCATCTTGAATTTTGCATTTCAAGCACAAGCTAATTTCCCCTCACAATCATTGTGTGTGTGTGTTTGGGGGTGGGTGTTTTCAGGTCTTTAGTATATATTTATTGATAATGATAGATGACAAGAAATTTTTATGCAAATGTGATTTATGAAAAAACATTTTTAAAGAGAACTGGTTGTGGTGGCTCATGCCTGTAATCCTAGTGATTTGGGAGGCTAAGGTGGGAGGATTGCTTGAAGCCAGGAGTTCAAGACCAGCCTGGGCAACACAGGGAGACACCATTTCTACAAAAAAAATTTAAAAATTAGCCAGGTATATATGTTATATATATTATATAATGTAATATACATAATGTAATATAATATATATTATACAGTTGCACCCTGTATTCCTAGCTACTTGGGAGGCTGAGATAGGAGGATCACTTGAGCCCAGGAATTTGAGGTTGCAGTGAGCTATGATCGTGCCACTGAACTCCATCCTGAGTGATAGAGTGAGACTCTGTCTCTTAAAAAAAATTTTTTTAAAAGAATAAATGTAAGAAAGACTTTCTAAATATAAGGGTAAATAGAGGTGAAATGTAAGGAGAAGAAAAAATATATACCATGCATACAGTAACCAAAAAAAAAAAAGCTTGCATGTCTATATTAACATCAGACTATGGCAAGAAATATCATGAGAGATAAAGAGGAAAATTTTATAATAATAAATGGCAAACTCAACAGGAAAATCTAAATGTCTTAAATAGATAGCTTGAGACATAAGCATATTCCAGCTTGATTACTGTGACAACTTTCTGTAGTAGAGGATCTGCCAGTGTTCATCAAAACTATTTGCTTTTTCCTCATTAGCAACTCTTTCCAAACACACCTTAAGTTACATGGAGTCAAGTGACCAAGTTCTGGCCATGGAATATGGGCTAAAATGGGATATACTGCTTTCAGTCCTGTCCCATGTGATGAAGAATAAACATTCTTTAAATTATTACATAAAGTGGGAAAGACTGTCAGGGAAACTTGAAAAATAATTAGACATGAATAAAAATATTACTTTGTATTTTCAGTGTAAGTCTAGCATTATTTAACGCACTCTTCCATATTATATCTGCTTTTCATTGTCTTTGAGATATTTTACAACCCTATACTTTATCAAAAACTCATAATACAAGTTATTATTCTTTATAGAAATGCAAATATATTATGTCTAGTTGAATGCAATTCTTTAGTTTTGCATCTTTTCGTAAATTCATCCTAGTATTTCTTTCCTATATATCTGTGGTTCTTTGAATTCTTCTTTGGACTATTTACAACAGCTTACTGGTACACTCATTAATTAAGAAGGTAATTAAAATATTTGGCACATGTTTATATTTGTATGAGAGTCGTGACTTTATCTTGTTTTTTGAAACAGGGTCTTGCTTTGTCACCCAGGCTGGAGTTGCAGTGTCGTGATCATGGTTCACTGCAGTGTTGACCTCACAGGTTCAGGTGATCCTCTTACCTCAGCCTCCTGAGTAGCTGGGACTATGGGTGGCACACCATCATGCCTGGCTAATTTTTTTTTTTGGTATTTTTTTTGTAGAGACAGGGGATCATGCTATGTTGCCCAGGCTGGTCTCAAACTCCTGGAATCAAGCAATCCCCCCATCTTGGCCTCTCAAAGTTCTAGTATTACAGGCCTGAGACACTGTGCCCAGCTGATTTTATATTTTTAAAAATCTTGTGACAGTTTATTAAACACCCTGTATAAGTTCCACTCTCTCTCCCATCCACCATTTGCAAGCTGGATTTTAACGTAAGAAATCTTTCAGAATCACATACTGAAAACAGTAGACTCTGTAAACATGGGTCTCTGAATGATTCAGTTTAGCAGAGACTCCCCCCGACCCTCATTGCACTAATATAAGTGAAAACATAAGGTACAAATTACATATCATAAAATGTAACCATTTAATGTATATAATTTCATTTTAAAACTATTTTTACAGAATTGTGCAACCATCTCTATAATTTAATTTTAGGGCCGGCCATGGTGACTCACACCTGTAATCCCAGCACTTTGGGAGGCCGAGGTGGGTGGATCACCTGGGGTCAGGAGTTCTAGACCAGCCTGGCCAACATGGTGAAACCCCGTCTCCACTAAAAAAAAACACACACACACACACACACACACACACACACAAATAGATGGGCATGGTGGCACACACCTGTAATCCCAGTTGCTCGGGAGGCTGAGGCAGGAGAATTGCTTGAACCTGGGAGCCAGTGGTTGCAGTGAGCTGAGATGGCACCACTGCACTCCAGCCTGGGTGACAGTGAGACTCTGTCTCAAAAAAAATATTAATGTTTAGTACATTTTCATATACCCCCCTCCCCAAAGCTTCATATCCACTAGTTATCAGACCTAGGCAACCAATATTCTACTGTTTCTATAGATTTGCCTTCTGAGAACATTTCATGTAAATACTATCATACAATATGTGGTCTTGTAAGACATACTTCTTCCATTCAGTATAATGTTTTGAGGTTTATTTGCTCAGACATGTACTAGTACTTAAGTCCTTTTTTGCCTAATAGTGTTACATTGTATAGATTTGTCTCATTTTGTTTTTCAAACATCAGTTGTTGGACATTTGGGTTGTTTCCACTTTTTGGCTACTATGAATAATGCTTCTGGGAACATTTATGTACATGTCTTTGTGTGAACATTTCTTTGTCTTTCTTCTTTTTTTTTAAGAGTTGGAGGTCTCACTCTGTCACCCATGCTGGAGTGCAATGGTGTAATCATAGCTCGCTGAAGCCTTGAACTCCTGGGCTCAAGCAATCCTCCCACCTCAACCACCCAACTAGCTGGGACTACAGGCATGTCACCATACCTGGATATCATTTCATTTATCTTGGGTAATGAGCTTTGCTAAAGAGCACTTTGGGAGACTGAGGCTGGAGGATCACTTGAGGCCAGGAGTTTGAGACCATCCTTGGCAACACAGTGAGACTGTATCCCTCCAAAAAAAAAAAGAAAAAAAAAATGTCAGGCATGGTGGTGCATACCTGTAGTCTTAGTTACTTGGGAGGCTGAGTTGAGAGGATCACTTGAACCCAAGAGTTTGAGGTTACATTGAGCTATGATTATACTACTACACTTCATCCAGGGCAACAGAGCAAGATCATGTCCCTAAAAATAAAAATAAAATAAAATATATAAAATGTTTTAAAGTATGATTTTTTAAAGCCTGACATACTTCTTTTTTTTTTCAAGAGACACATAGGCTGGAGTATTGTAGCATGATCATAGCTCACTGCAGCCTCGAACTCCTGGCTCAAAGATCCTCCTGCCTCAGCCTCCTGAGTAGCTGGGACTACAGGTGTGCACCCCCACCCCAGCTAATTTAAACAAATTTTTTAGAGATGAGGTCTTCTCAAATTGCTCAAAGTGCTGTGGTGGCATTAGCCACCACACCCAGCCTAGTTGACATGCTTAATCTACCTGAGATTTATTTTAAATATATTGTGAGACAGTCATCTTTATTATATTATTATATAGCTACTTTGTTGTTCCGATACAATTTATTGAAAAGTTTATCTTTTCCATAATGACTTTTCCCCTAATATTTTCTTATGAAAAATTTCAAACTTAGAGTAAGAGTTTAAATAATTTTACAGTAAACACTGATATTCCCAATTTTAAGCGGTTATCTACTGTGTTGAAATTTGCACTGATGGTACAAAACGATGGTAGGTAAAACTGCTGGCACTTCAGCATGAATCAAGGTAATAGCAGAAAAAGATATTTATTAGTAGCCATTGTATTCATCACTACACATTCATAGTTTTGTTCGTTTGCTTGAGACAGGGTCTAGCTGTGTTGCTTAGGTTGGAGTGTAGTAGCATGGTCATAGCTCACTACTGCCTCAAACTCCTGGGCTCAAGCAGTCCTCCTGCCTCAGTCTCCTGAGTAGCTAGAACTACAGGTGCTCACCACTGGACCCAGCTAATTTTATTTTATCATGGATGGGATCTCGCTATGTTATCCAGGCTGGTCTCATACTGCTGGCCTCAAGTGATCCTCCCACCTCAGCCTCCCAAGTAGCTGGGATTACAGAGATGAACCATTCCACCCAGATTTGTATTTTTTAAAGGAAGTCGATTTAACTTCAGGATGTCTTTGATAAAGCAGTAAAGAGTCATTTTATTAAATAACAACTCTGAAATACATCTTTTTTTTTTTTTTTTTTTTTTTTTTTTTTTTTTTTGAGACAGAGTGTCGCTCTGTCTCCCAGGCTGGAGTGCAGTGGCTCGATCTCAGCTCACTGCAAGCTCCGCCTCCCGGGTTCACTACATTCTCCTGCCTCAGCCTCCTGTGTAGCTGGGACTGTAGGTGCCCACCACCATGCCCAGCTAATTTTTTGTACTTTTAGTAGAGACAGGGTTTCACCGTGTTAGCCAGGATGGTCTCGATCTCCTAACCTTGTGATCCGCCCGCCTCAGCCTCCCAAAGTGCCGGGATTATAGGCGTGAGCCACTGCGCCCAGCCTAAATACATCTCTTTTTAATATCTGTGCAATGAACATTCTGTGCTGTATACTGAAGTTCCGTAATTGTCTCAAGAAACAGCATTTGTGTGATTATTTGCATTGGGAGCTGAACTTTAAATTGGGAGCTGAACTTTGCATTAAAGAAGGACCTAGAAAGCTTGGCAGGTATTCTCTCAAAAATCAACCAAATAAACTTGTCACTTAAAGGAAGGCAAATGACAGGGTTTTATTTATTTATTTATTTGTCAATATAAAAGTAGAATTTTCAAGAGAAAAATACAATTTTTGTTTTTTTCCCCCAAGATGGCTGACTAGGGCTTTTTCAGGTCACCTTATCCACTTCCGTGAACCAAAATAGTGTCTGGGCAATCACACTTTGAACATATTATCCAAGAGGGAACATAGGAGTTCAAAAGAAAAGCAAAGGGAAACTCCAGAATCTGGGAAAGAGAAGGAGGGCAAGCAGCCTGCATGTTTGCAACTGGCCAAAAACCGGGAGTGAATCCTGATATGGGAGAGGGTAACTGAGTGCCTTTCTGTGGTCCACTTTCCCTCTAGGGAATTGTGCAATCCAGGCCACAGGAGAGCACTCTGATCCTCCTAAGCCCTGGATCTAACTTGGGAGCAGTCAGTAGACTGTGAGTAGGAGCTGATTTGGGAAGTATCCCACGCGCTCCCCAAGACCTGGGCGTCTACAATAATAGGATGTTATTCTCAATCCTAGCTCTTATAAAACTGTGCTGAGTCCAGGGAGCTAGCAGTGGCATGAGTTGATTGTGCTCGAGACTCATGGTGGGACTCAGGGAACTGGGACTCAAGTTGGTGAGGGACTCCTACAGCCAGAATGGAGAATCGGGTATGGTGTGGGCTCCAACTGCTGGCACTTGAACTGGGCTGTCCCCACCTTCTGACTGGAGCAGGGGGAGAACTTCTGGGGAGGCATGGTATTGAGCCAGGCAATGACTCCTATTGCCTGGGGCTGCATTGCAGAGTAGAAGGAAACTGCAGTGACTGAATAAATATCCAGATTTGCTGACACAGTCTGGGTTGGGGAGTGAGCCTTACTGGGACTGAGATGTGACAGGGAAGCAGGCCCCACTCTTGCCTGCCATGGCTGCAGTGCTGAGACTGCCCTACTCTCTCCATGCTGAGCCGCTGACACAGGAGCACTTGCCCCTAAGCTGGGTATTTCACTGTGGGCCTGAGGACTGCCCCACCAGCCTTGTCAGTGTTAGTGCATGCACCTGTCATCGGTGATCTCAGTGCAGTCTTGCTTGTTCCAGCTCTATCCAGCCTTGCCATCCCTCTGAGAGGGCATGTGGGATCCTGGCCCCTGGGGGTTTCATGGCCCAATCCACCACCTGGGACACCCAAGTACTTCTTCCAAGGAACCAAGGTTGGGCAGAAATCCCACTGCTACTATTGTAGCTAGCTCATACCTAGAAGTACCACCTACTGGCCTGGATGCTGGCCCACACAGCCCACTGAAACAACTCCTCCTACAAGAGCACAGCACTTAGGAATGAGAATAAGTGGTATGGTTTAGATCTGTGTCCCCACCAAATATTGTGTTACTTTGTAATCCCCAATGTTGGAGATGGGGCTTGGTGGGGGGTGACTGGATCATGGGGGAAGATTTCTCATGAATGGCTTGACACCATCCCCTTGGTGCTGTCCTTGAGGTGGTGAGTGGTTTCCCATGATATCTGGCTACTTAAAAGTGTGTAGCACCCCCCCCCCCTTACTCTGCCTTGCTCTTGTTCTGGCCTTGTGAAATGCCACCTACCCCTTTACTTTCTGCTATGAATGTAAGTTTCTTGAGGCTTCTTCAGAAGCTAAGTGATGCTAGCAGCATGCTTCCTGTACAGCCTGTGGAACTGTGAGCCAATCAAACCTCTTTTCCTCATAAATTACCCAGTCTCAGGTGTTTATTTTTTATTTTTAAATTTTTTTATTATTATTATACTTTAAGTTAGGGTACATGTGCACAATGTGCAGGTTTGTTACATATGTATACATGTGCCATGTTGGTGTGCTGCACCCATTAACTTGTCATTTACATTAGGTATATCTCTTAATGCTATCCCTCCCCCCTCCCCGCTCCCCACAATAGGCCCCGGTGTGTGATGTTCCCCTTCTTGTGTCCAAGTGATCTCCTTGTTCAATTCCCACCTATGTATGAGTGAGAACATGTGGTGTTTGGTTTTCTGTTCTTGCTATAGTTTGCTGATAATGATGGTTTCCAGCTGCATCCATGTCCCTACAAAGGACACAAACTCATCCTTTTTTATGGCTGCATAGTATTCCATGGCATATATGTGCCACATTTTCTTAATCCAGTCTGTCACTGATGGACATTTGGGTTGATTCTAAGTCTTTGCTATTGTGAATAGTGCTGCAATAAACATGTGTGCCTGTGTCTTTAGAGCAGCATGATTTATAATCCTTTGGGTATATACCCAGTAATGGGATGGCTGGGTCAAATGGTATTTCTAGTTCTAGATCCTTGAGGAATCACCACACTGTTTTCCACAATGGTTGAACTAGTTTACAGTCCCACCAACAGTGTAAAAGTGTTCCTATTTCTCTACATCCTCTCCAGTGCCTGTTATTTCCTGATTTTTTAGTGATTGCCATTCTAACTGGTATGAGATGGTATCTCATTGCGGTTTTGATTTGCATTTCTCTGATGATGAGTGATGATGAGCACTTTTTCATGTGTCTGTTGGCTGTATGAATGTCTTCTTTTGAGAAGCGTCTGTTCATATCCTTTGCCCACTTTTTGATGGGGTTGTTTTTTTCTTGTAAATTTTTTTGAGTTCTTTGTAGGTTCTGGATATTAGCCCTTTGTCAGATGAGTAGATTGCAAAAATTTTCTCCCATTCTGTAGGTTGCCTGTTCACTCTGATGGTAATTTCTTTTGCTGTGCAGAAGCTCTTTGGTTTAATTAGATCCCATTTGTCAATTTTGGCTTTTGTTGCCATTGCTTTTGGTGTTTTAGTCATGAAGTCCTTGACCATGCCTGTGTCCTGAATGGTATTACCTAGGTTTTCTTCTAGGGTTTTTATGGTTTTAGGTCTAATATTTAAGTCTCTAATCCATCTTGAATTAATTTTCATATAAGGAGTAAGAAAAGGATCCAGTTTCAGCTTTCTACTTATGGCTAGCCAATTTTCCCAGAACCATTTATTAAATAGGGAATTATTTCCCCATTTCTTGTTTTTTGTTTTGTTTTGTTTTTTTTTGTTTTTTGAGACGGAGTCTCGCTCTGTCGCCCAGGCTGGAGTGCAGTGGCGCGATCTCGGCTCACTGCAAGCTCCGCCTCCTGGGTTTACGCCATTCTCCTGCCTCAGCCTCCTGAGTAGCTGGGACTACAGGCGCCCACCACCGCGCCCGGCTAATTTCTTTTGTATTTTTAGTAGAGACGGGGTTTCACCGTGGTCTCGATCTCCTGACCTTGTGATCCGCCCGCCTCGGCCTCCCAAAGTGCTGGGATTACAGGCGTGAGCCACCGCGCCCGGCCCCCATTTCTTGTTTTTGTCAGGTTTGTCAAAGATCAGATGGCTGTAGATGTGTGGTATTATTTCTGAGGGCTTTGTTCTGTTCCATTGGTCTATATCTCTGTTTTGGTACCAGTACCATGCTGTTTTGGTTACTGTAGCCTTGTAGTATAGTTTGAAGTCAGGTAGTGTGATGCCTCCAGCTTTGTTCTTTTGGCTTAGGATTGGCTTGGCAATGTGGGGTCTTTTTTGGTTCCATATGAACTTTAAAGCAGTTTTTTTTTCCAATTCTGTGAAGAAAGTCATTGGTAGTTTAATGGGGATGGCATTGAATCTATAAATTACCTCGGGCAGTATGGCCATTTTCACAATATTGATTCTTCCTATCCATGAGCATGTTATGTTCTTCCATTTGTTTGTGTCCTCTTTTACTTCACTGAGCAGTGGTTTGTAGTTCTCCTTGAAGAGGTCCTTTACATCCCTTGTAAGTTGGATTCCTAGGTATTTTATTCTCTTTGAAGCTATTGTGAATGGGAGTTCATTCATGATTTGGCTCTCTGTTTGTCTGTTACTGGTGTATAAGAACACTTGTGATTTTTGCACATTGATTTTGTATCCTGAAACTTTGCTGAAGTTGCTTATCAGCTTAAGGAGATTTGGGGCTGAGATGATGGGGTTTTCTAAATATACAATCATGTCATCTGCAAACAGGGACAATTTGACTTCATCTTTTCCTAACTAAATACCCTTGATTTCTTTCTCTTGCCTGATTGCCGTAGCCAGAACTTCCAACACTATATTGAATAGGAGTGGTGAGAGAGGGCATCCCTATCTTGTGCCAGTTTTCAAAGGGAATGCTTCCAGTTTTTGCCCATTCAGTATGATATTGGCTGTGGGTTTGTCATAAATAGCTGTTATTATTTTGAGATACGTTCTATCAATACCGAATTTATTGAGAGTTTTTAGCATGAAGGGCTGTTGAATTTTGTCAAAGGCCTTTTCTGCATCTATTGAGATAATCATGTGGTTTTTGTCTTTGGTTCTATTTATATGCTGGATTACGTTTATTGATTTGTGTGTGTTGAACCAGCCTTGCATCCCAGGGATGAAGCCCACTTGATCATGGTGGATAAGCTTTTTGATGTGCTGCTGGATTAGGTTTGCCAATATTTTATTGAGGATTTTTGCATCGGTGTTCATCAGGAATATTGGTCTAAACTTCTCTTTTTTGTTGTGTCTCTGTCAGGCTTTGGTATCAGGATGATGTTGGCGTCATAAAATGTGTTAGGGAGGATTCCCTCTTTTTCTATTGATTGGAATAGTTTCAGAAGGAATGGTACCAGTCCTCCTTGTACCTCTTGAATCCGTCTGGTCCTGCACTTTTTTTTTGGTTGGTAGGCTATTGATTATTGCCTCAATTTCAGAGCCTGCTATTAGTCTATTCAGGTATTCAACTTCTTCCTGGTTTAGTCTTGGGAGAGTGTAAGTGTCCATTTCTTTTAGGTTTTCTAGTTTATTTGCATAGAGGTGTTTATAGTATTCTCTGGTGGTAGTTTGTATTTCTTTTTTTTTTTTTTTTTTTTTTTTTTGAGACGGAGTCTCGCTTTGTCGCCCAGGCTGGAGTGCAGTGGCCGGATCTCAGCTCACTGCAAGCTCCGCCTCCCGGGTTCACGCCATTCTCCTGCCTCAGCCTCCCGAGTAGCTGGGACTACAGGCGCCCACCACCTCGCCCGGCTAGTTTTTTGTATTTTTAGTAGAGACGGGGTTTCACCATATTAGCCAGGATGGTCTCGATCTCCTGACCTCGTGATCCGCCCGTCTCGGCCTCCCAAAGTGCTGGGATTACAGGCTTGAGCCACCGCGCCCGGCCGGTAGTTTGTATTTCTGTGGGGTCGGTGGTGATATGCCCTTTATCAATTTTTATTGCATCTATTTGATTCTTCTCTATTTTCTTCTTTATTAGTCTTGCTAGCAGTCTATCAATTTTGTTGATCTTTTCAAAAAACCAGCTCCTGGATTCATTGATTTTTTTGGAGGGTTTTTTGTGTCTCTGTCTCCTTCAGTTCTGCTCTGTTCTTAGTTATTTCTTGCCTTCTGCTAGCTTTTGAATGTGTTTGCTCTTGCTTCTCTAGTTCTTTTAATTGTGATGTTAGGGTGTCAATTTTAGATCTTTTCTGCTTTCTCTTGTGGGCATTTAGTGCTACAAATTTCCTTCTACACACTACTTTAAATGTGTCCCAGAGATTCTGGTATGTTGTATCTTTGTTCTCACTGGTTTCAAAGAACATCTTTATTTCTGCCTTCATTTCGTTATGTACCCAGTAGTCATTCAGGAGCAGGTTGTTCAGTTTCCATGTAGTTGAGTGGTTTTGATTGAGTTTCTTAGTCCTGAGTTCTAGTTTGATTGCACTGTGGTCTGAGAGACAGTTTATTATAATTTCTGTTCTTTTACATTTGCTGAGGAGTGCTTTAGTTCCAACTATGTGGTCAATTTTGGAATAAGTGCAATGTGGTGCTGACAAGAATGTATATTCTGTTGATATGGGGTGGAGAGTTCTGTAGATGTCTATTAGGTCCACTTGGTGCAGAGTTGAGTTCAATTCCTGGATATCCTTGTTAACTTTCTGTCTCATTGATCTGTCTAATGCCGACAGTGGGGTGTTAAAGTCTCCCATTATTATTGTGTGGGAGTCTAAGTCTCTTTGTAAGTCTCTAAGGACTTGCTTTATGAATCTGGGTGTTCCTGTATTGGGTACCTATATATTTAGGATAGTTAGCTCTTCCTGTTGAATTGATCCCTTTACCATTATGGAATGGCCTTCGTCTCTTTTTTTTTTTTTTTTTTTGAGACGGAGTTTTGCTCTGTCACCCAGGCTGGAGTGCAGTGGCGCGATCGCGGCTCACTGCAAGCTCCGCCTCCTGGGTTTACGCCATTCTCCTGCCTCAGCCTCCTGAGTAGCTGGGACTACAGGCGCCCGCCACCGCGCCCGGCTAATTTTTTGTATTTTTAGTAGAGACGGGGTTTCACCGTGGTCTCGATCTCCTGACCTTGTGATCCGCCCGCCTCGGCCTCCCAAAGTGCTGGGATTACAGGCGTGAGCCACCGCGACCGGCTCTTTGTCTCTTTTGATCTTTGATGGTTTAAAGTCTGTTTTATCAGAGACTAGGATTGCAACCCCTGCTTTTTGTTTTGTTTTGTTTTCTATTTGCTTGGTAGATCTTCCTCCATCCCTTTATTTTGAGCCTATGTGTGTCTCTGCGTGTGAGATGGGTCTCCTGAATACAGCAAACTGATAGGTCTTGACTCTTTATCCAATTTGCCAGTCTGTGTCTTTTAATTGGAGCATTTAGCCTATTTACATTTAAGGTTAATATTGTTATGTGTGAACTTGATCCTGTCATTATGATATTGGCTGGTTATTTTGCTCGTTAGTTGATGCAGTTTCT
The DNA here is from genome assembly GCF_024542745.1 of Macaca thibetana thibetana. Taxonomy (NCBI): domain Eukaryota; kingdom Metazoa; phylum Chordata; class Mammalia; order Primates; family Cercopithecidae; genus Macaca; species Macaca thibetana. The sequence goes on from NC_065588.1 coordinate 129,511,056, forward strand.
TCCTAGCATCGATGGTCTTTACATTTTGGCATGTTTTTGCAATGGCTGGTACCGGTTGTTCCTTTCCATGTTTAGTGCTTCCTTCAGGATCTCTTGTAGGGCAGGCCTGGTGGTGACAAAATCTCTAAGCATTTGCTTGTCTGCAAAGGATTTTATTTCTCCTTCACTTATGAAACTTAGTTTGGCTGGATATGAAATTCTGGGTTGAAAATTCTTTTCTTTAAGAATGTTGAATATTGGCCCACACTCTCTTCTGACTTGTAGAGTTTCTGCCGAGAGATCTGCTGTTAGTCTGATGGGCTTCCCTTTGTGAGTAACCTGACCTTTCTCTCTGGCTGCCCTTAATATTTTTTCCTTCATTTCAACTTTGGTGAATCTGACAATTATGTGTCTTGGAGTTGCTCTTCTCGAGGAGCATCTTTGTGGCGTTCTCTGTATTTCCTGAATTTGAATGTTGGCCTGCCCTACTAGGTTGGGGAAGTTCTCCAGGATGATATCCTGCAGAGTGTTTTCCACCTTGGTTGCATTTTCCCTGTCACTTTCAGGCACACCAATCAGATGTAGATTTGGTCTTTTCACATAGTCCCATATTTCTTGGAGGCTTTGTTCATTTCTTTCTACTCTTTTTTCTCTACACTTCTCTTCTCACTTCATTTCATTCATTCGATTTTCAATCACTGATACTCTTTCTTCCAGTTGATCAAGGCAGTTACTGAAGCTTGTGCATTTGTCACATAGTTCTCGTGTCATAGTTTTCATCTCTATCAATTCTTTTATGGTCTGCTCTGCATTGATTATTCTAGTTATCCATTCATCCATTCTTTTTTCAAGGCTTTTAATTTCTTTGCGCTGGGTACATAGTTCCTCCTTTAGCTCTGAGAAGTTTGATCAACTGAAGCCTTCTTCTCTCAACTCGTCAAAGTCATTCTCTGTCCAGCTTTGTTCCATTGCTGGCGATGAGCTGTGTTCCTTTGGAGGGGGAGATGCGCTCTGATTTTTTGAAAAAAATCAGTGGGCGCCTGTAGTCGCAACTACTTGGGAGGCTGAGGCAGGAGAATGGCGTGAACCTGGGACACGGAGCTTGCAGTGTTATATATACACAATGGAATACTATTCAGCCATAAGAAAGAATGAAATTGTCTTTTGCAGCATCATGGATGGAACTAGTGGCCACTATCTTCAGTGAAACAACTCAGGCACAGAAAGAAAAATACATGTTTTCACTTTAAGTATGAGCTAAAGGATATGTACACATGGATGAAGAGTGTGGGATGATAGACAATGAAGACTCAAAAGGTGTTGGGGGGTTTCAGGGACAATGATAAATTACCTAAATGGTACAAGGCATATAACGTACAATAGGGCATGGATACCTTAAATGCCTTGACATCACCACTACACAATTGATGCATGTAACAAAATTACACTTGTACCCCATAAATTTATAGAAGTTTTTAAAAGCCAAAAACAAAAGAATTTTAGAAAACTTGTATCTGCCTTTGTGAATGTCACCCCTTCCCAATACTTAAGATCAATAATGATGTTAGTGGATATTTTCAGTTGGTGCAAAAGTAATTGCATCTTTTGCCATTAAAGCCACAATTACTTTTGTACCAGCCTAATAATTCTTTTTGTATAATGAAATGTGTTGACATTTGCAAGAGCTGCAAAGCTCACTAAACTGATATTTTCCAACTGGGCAATGCATGATGTTATGAAATCATGCATGATAAAAGAATCCATTCAAAGTGCAATGTAGACCAATGGATTTTATGTAATAGAGTAGAAAAAGTTCATCTGCATGGCTTAAGATTGTACACTAACAAACCTATCTCTTGTTCGACTTGTGTCTTTATATACTTTAACAAAAACAACATATGCAACAGATTAAACATAGAAGCAGATATGAGAATCCAGCTTTCTAGTAAGTCAGAAAAGACTTAAACATAAAACGAAGCCACTCCTTACTAAATTTTTTCTTTTGTAAAATATATGTAATCTTCATTAAAATATTATTTATGTTAACATGTAATGGGAATTTTATGAATCTGTTATTAAAATGTGAAGCAAAATAAGACTTTTACCATTTCAGTAAAGCATGGGTTAGAATACTTGTAACCTAATTTACATCCCTCTAACCGTTGAGCAATTGGTGTCAAGTATTTTGATTCCCTTTATAATTTAAAACTCCCAAGTATGGGAGCTCAGGGACTGGGCCAGGAGGGCCTGAGCTTTCAGGTCACCTTAGCACGCCCCCTCCCGGTGGCCCTTGGCCGGGGCCCTCCGGTGACGGAGTAACTCCTCGCAGAGGCCTCTGGGAGTTGTAGTTTTTCGCCTTCGACTCTCAATGACGCAATTCCTGTGCGACACACGTAACGGCCGCCATTGCTCTGCGCCCACGGTGAGACCCTTGTTCCGCAGATAGCGTTCATCACCCGTCGTGGTCACCGGGTTACCCGAGTCTGGAGTGGTTGCGAACCCTTCTGGCTGCAGATTCGGAGGTGGAGGCAGTACCCCGGACTCTATCCTGCCGCCCCTTCAGGGTTTGGAGGAACCGGAGGCGCGGAATTCCTCCAGTTACAAGGCGGCGGGACGGGACAGAACTAATCTGCCTTAACTCTCCTGCTGCAGACCCGGGGCGGTTGCCTGACCCTAACCTGTGTGTTGGTGAGGGGGTGGAGATGGTGAATCCCGTGGCTGTGGGCGGGAAGGAGCCTCAGCTCCGAGAATGGCAGGCAGCCCTGGTGCCTCGGACCCGCCTGGGTTTGGGGACTGCTGGGAGACCGCTTTCTTCACTGTGCTCTCTCTTCTAGTATCCCTTGCGTCCTGTCACCTCCAGCGAAGCACACAAAAGTGACCGTAGGGATGGCCACCAGGGTCCGAACAGCCTCTATTTGGGTGAGTAGGGGTTTTCTTTCATTCTTTTTTTTTTTTCTTTTGAGACGGACTCTGTGGCCCAGGCTGGAGTGCAGTGGCGCGATCTCGGCTCACTGCAAGCTCCGCCTCCCGGGTTCACGCCATTCTCCTGCCTCAGCCTCCCGAGTAGCTGGGACTACAGGCGCCCGCCACTGCGCCCGGCTAATTTTTTTGTATTTTTAGTAGAGACGGGGTTTCACCGTGTTAGCCAGGATGGTCTCGATCTCCTGACCTTGTGATCCGCCCTCCTCGGCCTCCCAAAGTGCTGGGATTACAGGCGTGAGCCACCGCGCCCGGCCTTCTTTCATTCTTGAAAAGCTCTCCCTGAATGCCAACGTGCGCGCACTCCATCTACTCCAAAGTCTGAATGTGCGGGGAGCTTTCGCACCCTACCGCTCTTTTAGGCAACTGGATTGTCGTTTAGAGCATGTTAGACTTTTCAGAAATGCTTCTTGTCATCCGACTTCCTTTTTTCCTCCTTTCCTCAGTCTCTTTTCTGACAACTTTGTACGTTGAACGTTTGAGTTAAACAAGGGATACTAACCTATCTTTCAGTTTTTTCAGCCTGCATTTACTGAGGGTCTTCTGTATCTGGGATCTTTGAACCTTATTTTGGAAATTACAGACTTTTTTATTCACTTGTTCAACATTTTTGTTTATTTTATTTTGTTTGCTGGACCCTGGGGCAGGTGCTAAAAATGTAAAGATGGGTAGCTCATTATTCCTGTCTTGAAGAACAGTGGTCTAGGAATGGCGCATAAGAAAGACACAATGACAAGTTAATGAGTGTTCTGGGAGCAGGCTGTGGAAATACACGGGGGCATGCAGGAATGAATCAATTTTGGAAGTAAGGACACCCCCTAACCCCTTACTCCCAGATGCTTCAATGATTCAGAGAGTCTTAAACTTGGGTTTGAAAGATGACATACCTAAAGTAGACAAAGGATTAAAACTAGCCTGGGAAAAAGAAGTAACATGCAAATTAGGCTTGAAATGACCTCATATGGTGAACTTTGGGCACTTAAGGGTTGCTGAAATGTAGAGTTTAATGGTGATAGTAGAAGTGTATATTAAAAAATGAGGCTAGAGCCGTAGGCCTAAGATCATAGAGGGCTTTGAGGACCCCATTAAAAACTTGGATTTTATCATATAGGGCAGGCGGTCCCTAACCCTCAGGCTTCAGACTAGTACCAGTCTGTGGCCTGTTAGGAACTGGGGTGCATGTCAGGAGGCCAGTGGCGGGTTAGCATGATCGCCTGAGCCCCGCCTCCTATCAGAGGTGAGTGGCGGGTTAGTGAGCATGACTGCCGGAGCCCCGCCTCCTATCAGAGGCTGCATTAACTTCTCATAGCACAAACTCTGTTGTGAACTGCACATGCGAAAGATCTAGGTTGCGCACTCCTTATGGGACTCTTAACTAATGCCTGATGATCTGAAGTGTAACAGTTTCATCCAGAAGCCATTGCCACTCCCTACTCCCTGTCCATGGCAAAATTGTCCTCTACAAAACCGGTCCCTCGTTGGGGACTGATGGTATAGGGGAAGGAGTTTACTTATTTAAGTGTTTTCACAAAGAGTTTGAGGGTAGAACAGTCTAGTCTGCAGCAGGTAAGAGAATATAAGGGTTTAAGTAAATTAGTGGTTTTGAGAAAAGAGAGGAGGTAGCTGGGTGCAGTGACTCACACCTGTAATCCCAGTTACTCGGGAGGCTGAGACAGGAGAATCACTTGAACCCAGGAGGCAGAGGTTGCAATCGGCCGAGATTGTGCCACTGCACTCCAGCCTGGGCGACAGAACAAGACTCTGTCCCAAAAAAAAAAAAAAAAAAAAAAAAAAAAGAGGTAAAGAGGCAGAAGAAATTAGATTTCATAACTAGTTGGGTGCAGTGGTAACAGAGGCAGAAAAGCCAGGGATGACAACTAGAGTTGTACTCTGGGGGCCTGGTTGGGAATGTCACCATTTGCTGAGTAAGGGAAGACTATCAGAATTGTGATTGATAGAGGGGGGAGATTTCAGTTTTATATGGATTGGCTCCTCTAGGTAGAGGTTGCTAGTGGGCAGGTGGGCAGGCATGTGTTTCAAGAGAAAGGTCTGGATGAGGTTGCACCAATTAGGTGTGGCCAAAGTAGCTCAGGGAGAATGTGTACCATAAGAAGATAACTGAGGACAGTGGTCAGGGAAATGACAAGAGAAAGCAGGGGAAGAGGTGTTGGAGACTGAGATGGAATCCAAGAAAAGTGAGACAAAATAGATTACATGTAATTCACACTTAAAGAAAAGGAAACCTCAAAAATGCTTGTCAAGTGACATGTATGAGGGAGATCAAGTAATATTAGATCATTGTCTTAGTCTGTGCTGCTGTAACAAAATATCACAGACTGGGCAACTTATAACAGATACTACTTTCTCATGATTCTGGAGGCTGAGAAGTTGAAGATCAAGGTGCTGGTAAATATGGTATCTGATGAGGTCTGCTGTCTGTTTTCTTTTTTCTTTTTTTGAGACAGAGTCTCTCTCTGTCCCCAGGCTGGAGTGCAGTGGTGCAATCTTGGCTCACTGCAACCTCCGCCTCCCGGGTTCAAGTGATTCTCCTGCCTCAGCCTCCCAAATGGCTAGGACTACAGATGTGCGCCACCACCCAGCTAATTTTTTTTTTTTTTGTATTTTTAGTAGAGACGGAGTTTCACCATGTTGGCCACAATGGCCTCGATCTCCTGACCTTGTGATCCACCCGTCTTGGCCTCCCAAAGTGCTGGGATTACAAGCATGAGCCACCACACCTGGCTCTGCTCTCTTCTTTTTTTTTTTTTTTTTTTTTTTTTTTGAGACGGAGTCTCGCTCTGTCGCCCAGGCTGGAGTGCAGTGGCGCGATCTCGGCTCACTGCAAGCTCCGCCTCCCGGGTTCACGCCATTCTCCTGCCTCAGCCTCCGGAGTAGCTGGGACTACAGGCGCCGCCACCACGCCCGGCTAATTTCTTTTTGTATTTTTAGTAGAGACGGGGTTTCACTGTGTTAGCCAGGATGGTCTCGATCTCCTGACCTCGTGATCCGCCCGCCTCGGCCTCCCAAAGTGCTGGGATTACAGGCTTGAGCCACTGCGCCCGGCCTGCTCTCTTCTTTCAAGATGGCACTTTCTTGCTACATCCTTACATGATGGCAGGGGGCAAAAAGAGAAGACTGCTGTGTCCTCACATGGCCAAAGAGATGGAAGGGCCAGACGGCTCTCTGAAACCTCTTTTAAGGGGTATTAATCCCATTCCTGAAGGAGAGCCCTCATGATTTAATCACTATTAAAAGTCCCCACCCCCCCCCTTTTTTTTTTTTTTTTTTGAGGCTGAGTCACTCTGTCGCCCAGGCTGGTGTGCAATGGCAATCTCTGCTCACCACAACCTCTGCTTCCCGAGTTCAAGTGATTCTCTTGCTTCAGCCTCCTGAGGAGCTGGGATTACAGGCACATGCCACCACACCCAGCTACTTGGCCCCACCTCTTAATACCATCACAATGGGGCTTAAGTTTCAACATGAATTTTGGTGGGATGCAATCATTCAAACCATAGCAGTCATAAAAACCTAAATTGAATTTAGTGGTGATGGGCTGTGTGTGGTGGGTCACGCCTGTAATCCCAGCACTTTAGGAGGCCGAGGTGAGCAGATCACCTGAGGTCAGGAGTTCGAGACCAGCCTGACCAACATGGCGAAACCCCGTCTCTACTAAAAATATGAAAATTAGCTGGGTGTGGTGTTGGGCACCTGTAATCCCAGCTGCACGGGAGGCTGAGGCAGAAAAATCGCTTGAACCTTGGGAATCGGAGGTTGCAGTGAGCTGAGATTGCGCCACTGCACTCCAACCTGGTGTCAGAGCGAGACTACGTCTCAAAAACAACAAAAAAGGAAATGACTGGTAGCTACTTTAGCTTGGGTTCTCAGGGAAGGCCCCCACTAAGGAAGTGACATCTAAGTCTGAGTTACAATAGCAAGCCAGCCTTGTTAAGAGCAGGTAGAAGATCATCCAGGATGGGAACAGCCAGGGCCAAGGCTGTAAGGCAGGAGAAGTTTGACGCCTTTGTAACCTGGAAGGAAGGTCTTTGTGGCTGGGGGTAGGGAGTGAGAGAGAGGAGAGCAGATGAACACAGGTGGCCAGAGGCCAGATCAGGCTAGGAAACCATGGGGTCCAGGAGAGGGTGTGGTGCTAAGAAAGGGAGCAACATGATCTGCTTAGGATTTCCAAAGACCCTTCTGAGTGCTGAGTAGAGAACAGGTTGTAGGTGGACAAGAGTAGACACAGAAAGGGGGAAACGAGACTGATTAGGTGACTACAGTGGTTCAGACAAGAGGTAGTAGGGATTTTGTGTAGTGTGGTAGAAATGGAGACACTAGTTAGAGTTGGGGGATGTTTGAAGGTGGAGTCCTCTTTTCTAAGAACCAGCATATGCTTTTCATCTTGGTGATTGTCATTTTGTAGTGTGGTTTATTTTCATTAAGTATTCCTGGTTTTTGGTTTTGTTTTCTTTTGCCATTTCAACCAAATGTTAATGCTCAGTGTCTACTACGTATGAGGTTCTGTGCTAAATCTTTTATTAGGTATTACCACGTTAAAACCTCACAGTGGCCAGGCGCGGTGGCTCACGCCTGTAATCCTAGCACTTTGGGAGGCTGAGGCGGGTGGATCACCAGGTCAGGAGATCAAGACCATCCTGGCTAACACAGTGAAACCCCATCTCTACTAAAAATACAAAAAAATCAGCTGGGCGTGGTGGTGGGCGCCTGTAGTCCCAGCTACTTGGGAGGCTGAGGCAGGAGAATGGCGTGAACCTGGGAGGCGGAGCTTGCAGTGAGCTGAGATCGTGGCACTACGCTCCAGCCTGGGCAACAGAGCAAGACTCCATCTCCAAAAAAATAAATAAAAAACAAAACCTCACAGCAGTCCTAGCCCCAGGTGGTGGTGAATACTGTTATTCTCCTTTGATGAGTAAGGATACTGAGGCCCAGAAAGGGCTAGTTGGAGACCAGGTGGCACCCCTGGTCAGTGTAGAGCCAGGACTTAAAACCAGATAGTCTGGCTCTATGTGCATTTTCCTGGCCTGTGTACTCTATTTAGTCTCTGGATACAGGTTGAGGATTTCTTAAGAGGCAGAGATTCTAGAATCCTCGATCTTGAAATGTAGAGCAAAATGTAGAGTGGGTGGATAGTGTCCAGTGTACCCAGAGAAGGCTCTGAGAGATAAGCTGTTGGTTTCCAGGGAATAATCTTTTTTTTTTTTTTTGGAGACGGAGTCTTGCTCTGTTGCCTAGGCTGGAGTGCAGTGGCACTCACTGCAACCTCTGCTTCCCAGGTTCAAGCAATTCTCCTGCCTTAGCCTCCCAAGTAGCTGGGACTACAGGTGTATGCTGTCACGCCTGGCTAATTTTTTTTTTTTTTTTTGTATTTTAGTAGAGATGGGGTTTTACTGTGTTGCCCAGGCTGGTCTCGAACTCCTGAGTTCAGGCAACTCACCCGCCTCAGCCTCCCAAAGTTCTAGGATTACAGGCATGAGCCACCACGCCCAGCCTCCAGGGAATAATCTTAATGTCCATTAACGGTGAATGATGAAATGTGATGGAATACTATTCAGCAACAAAAGGAACAAACTATCGATATGTGCTATGACAAGTATACACCTCATTATGCGAAGTGAAAGAAACCAGACACAAAAGACTAGATACTATGTTATCCCATTTCTATGGCAAACACATGCATATACATATACTAGCAATGCCCCTTCTTTTTTTAACACAAAAGCCAGCTTTCTGTATGTGGTATTCTTCCCCTTGTCGTCATCCCTCAGAGTATGTATTGATCATTGTATTATACCAATACTGGTGCATAGAGGTTGTTCTCTCTTCCCTGTCTCTGTCACCGTTTACTGCTGTATAGATGGCCATAGCATTTTCAACCAGTTATGTAGTTATAGATATTTGGGTTATAAAAATGCCTCGGTGAACAGCCTTTTCATGTCGTTTCATTGTTTCTTTTTCTAATTTTTTATTCCCTTTTTTTAGGCTTTCCCTACTTTTCACCTCTGCTGCCTTCTAGGTCATTGCTACTTTTTTGTGTTCCTCCTAATTTAATCTTCATTTCTGAATTTTATTTCCTAATTTATTCTGATATTTCTCATTTCACATTTTCCAGATGTCTAAGCATCTACCTTCTAGGCTCTTTTATTTTTTGTAAATCTGTCCTCTCAAAGTTTCGTTTTTCTGATTTCTTTTTTTTTTTTTTTTTTTGAGGCGGAGTCTCGCTCTGTCGCCCAGGCTGGAGTGCAGTGGCGCGATCTCGGCTCACTGCAAGCTCCACCTCCCGGGTTCCCGCCATTCTCCTGCCTCAGCCTCCCGAGTAGCTGGGACTACAGGCGCCGCCACCACGCCCGGCTAATTTTTTTGTATTTTTAGTGGAGACGGGGTTTCATTGTGTTAGCCAGGATGGTCTCGATCTCCTGACCTCGTGATCCGCCCGTCTCGGCCTCCCAAAGTGCTGGGATTACAGGCTTGTGCCACCGCGCCCGGCCTCGTTTTTCTGATTTCTTTTACTTCATTGTGAAGTGTTGTGTAACAGTTTTTATGTGGTCAGATATTTTGGTTATGTTTTTATTGTCTGTCAGAGCCTCATTTGGTTCCTTTTTCCCTCATAATAATGTTATATTCCCGCTGCCCTCCCAAACCAGCCTATTAAGATGCCATTTGGTTTGTGGCAGGAAGTCCCTGTTTGGAGCTAGGATGAGCCAGGATCTTTCTGTAGCTTTGCTGTTTGAGGGCCCTGCTTCTGTTTTTGTCATGAAGGGCTCAAAACACGGCCTGAACTCTTGGTGCTAAGCCTTGTCAGGAAGCCATTTCTTTTCTACCTCTAACCCTGCATTTCCTGAAGTTAAACCTGCCTTGTTTTCTAATGTGTTTCTCTCACGTTTATGTGATGTGACCCCTATTTCCTTTTTCCAGAAGTAAATTATGCTCCCTAAAGTAAATTTGCTCTTGAGTCCACAGGTCCCACCTCTCCAAGAACGAAACAGTTCATGGGATAGGATCAGAAAGCTCCAAGGTCAGGAATCCGTCTTGGGCCTGCAACACCTCCCTGGAGCACCCAGGCAGAAGCGGAAGAGTCGCAGAACAGAGAAAGTCCTAGAGTGGCTGTTTATTTCCCAAGAGCAGCCAAAAATCACCACGTCCTGGGTGAGCTTCTCATTTGTTTATTCCTAGTGTTTTCTTTATTACTTTTTTTTTTTTTTTTTTTGGTGTGGAGAGGGATGGAGATCCTTAGGTCAAAGGGTTAAGTTAATCACTCCTCAGTTCAGGTCAAGCCCCCCCCCCCAACTTTTTTTTTTGTGACAGGGTCCTGCTCTGTCGCCCAGACTGGAGCGCAGTGGTGCAGTCATAACTCGCTGCAGCCTCCAACTCCAGGCTCAGGTGATCCTCCAGCCTCAGCCTCTTGAGTAGCTGGGACAGCAGGCAAGTGCCACCATGCCTGGCTGAGGTTTTTTATTTTTAGTAGAGAGAAGGTCTCCCTATATTGCTCAGGCTGGTCATCAACTCCTGAGCTCAAGCGGTCCCCCTGCCTCAGTCTCCCAAGGTGCTGTGATTACAGTCATGAGCCACTGTGCCTGGCCTGTGGCCCTTTTATCATTGGTTCATGTAAGGTCCTTTCTGCCTTTATTTATATATTCTCTTATTTCCTCATCATCAATGTCCATCTCCTTCCCCATCCCTAAAAAGTTATTTTGTGTTTTATTTGTATCCTGTTTTCAAAAAAATGTGTGTTTACAAAATATGTATTGTTCTGGAAGCTTGTTAGAAATGCAGAATATCAGAGTTCACCTCAATGCTGTTAATATAAGACTCTTCATTTTAACAAGATTAAGTGATTCATGCACATTAAAGTTTAAAACAAACTTTATATGAAGCCTATATTCAAATTTTTACCTGGGGTGCTTGTTTTACTTCCAATATTGGCTTGCTTTTTTACTCTCTTAATGCTTACTTTTGATGAACAGGTATTTCTAACTTTTACTGAGTCTGTATTGCACATTTTTTTCTTTTATTGCTAATGACTTTTGTGTCCTATTTTTTTCTTATCCTAAGCTCATAAAGATCTTTTTTTTTGTTACTTTATTACCTTACCTTTAACTTTTAGATTTACCGTACGTTTGGGATTGAGTTCAAATCCATGAACACAGGGTCCTCCCATTATTTAGATCTTTGATTTTTTTTTTTTTTTTTTTTTTTGAGACGGAGTCTCGCTCTGTCACCCAGGCTGGAGTGCAGTGGCCGGATCTCAGCTCACTGCAAGCTCCGCCTCCCGGGTTCACGCCATTCTCCTGCCTCAGCCTCCCAAGTAGCTGGACTACAGGCGCCCACAACCGCGCCCGGCTAGTTTTTTGTATTATTTTTTTAGTAGAGACGGGGTTTCACCGTGTTAGCCAGGATGGTCTTGATCTCCTGATCTCGTGATCCGCCCGTCTCGGCCTCCCAAAGTGCTGGGATTACAGGCTTGAGCCACCGCGCCCGGCCTAGATCTTTGATTTTTAAAAGTCAGTGTTTATAGTTTTGAGCATACAGATCCTACACAGATATTTTAGATTTATATGTAAGTTCTTTCTGTTTCGTTGTTCCTGTTGTAAACAGTATCAGTATCTTAAATTTTTTTTTTTTTTTTTTTTTGAGGAGTCTTGCTCTGTCACTCAGGCTGGAGTGCAGTGGCACGATCTGGGCTCACTGCACCCTCCACCTCCTGGGTTCAAGCAGTTCTCCCGCCTCAGCCTCCTGAGTAGCTGGGACTACAGGTGCGCACTACCACACACGGCTAATTTTTGTATTTTTAGTAGAGACGGGGTTTCGCCATGTTGGCCAGGCTGGTTTCAAACTCCTGACCTCAAGTGATCCACCTCCCTCGGCCTCCTAAAATGCTGGGATTACAGGTGTGAGCCATGGCACCAGCCAGTTTCTTAATTACAAAATAAAATGATTTATTGCTGTTATATAGACATATAGCCAACTTTTATGTATTGACCATGTATCCTGTGACCTTGCTACATTCACTAGTTAGTTCTAGGAACTTTCTTAGATTTTTTGATATTTTCTTTGTAAACAGTCATGTCATCTTAATCTTTTTGTTGACATCGTCAGTTTCCTTCTTACTCTCTCTGTAAAAAAGGACAGTTTTGTTTCTTTCCAATCTGTATGATGTTAACTGCAAATTTTATTTCTTTTTTTTTTCTTTTTTTTGAGATGGAGTCTCACTCTGTCACCCAGGCTGGAGTGCAGTGGCACCATCTTGGCTCACTGCAAGCTCCGCCTCCCAAATTCACGCCATTCTCCTGCCTCAGCCTCCTGAGTAGCTGGGACTACAGGTGCCCACCACCATGCCTGGCTAATTTTTTATATTTTTAGTAGAGATGGGGTTTCACTGTGTTAGCCAGGATGGTCTCGATCTCCTGACCTCGTGATGCACCCGCCTCGGCCTCCCAAAGTGCTGGGATTACAGGTGTGAGCCACTGCGCCTGGCCCAGATTTTATTCCTTTAATAGATATGTAATTATTAATTAAGCTTATCTATTTGTTTGTTTGTTTGTTGTTTTGAGATGGTGTCTCACTCTGTCGCCTAGGCTGGAATACAGTAGCACGATCTTGGCTGACTGTAACCTCTGCTTCCCGGGTTCAAGTGAGTCTCCTGCCTTAGCCTCCTGAGTAGCTAGGACTACAGGTGTGTGCCACCATGCCCAGCTACTTTTTTGTAGTTTTAGTAGAGACGGGGTTTTACTGTGTTAGCCAGGATAGTCTTGTTCTCCTGACTTCGTGATCTGCCTGCCTTGGCCTCCCAAAGTGCTGGGATTACCGGCGTGAGCCATCCTGGCCCGTTTATCTGTTCTTGAGTAAGTTTGGTAATTTGTGTCTTCCAAGTAATATGTCCTTTTCATCTAACTTACCAAATTTATGTGCATAGAGTAGTTTGTCTTTTCATGTCTGTGGGTTCAGTAATGATAACTTCTTTTCATATATGATACTTGCCATGTATGTCTTCTCTTTTTGTTTTAACGTAAGTTTTCATTTCATTTGTATAAATACCTAGGGCGTAGTTGCTGGATTATATGGTAAGACTGTTTAGATTTGTGAGAAGTTGCCAAACTGGCTTCCAAAGAGACTCTGCCACTTTTCATTCCCACCAGCAATGAATAAGAGTTCCTGTTGCTCCACATCCTCTCCAGCATTTGGTGGTCAGTTTTTTGGATTTTGTCCATTCTCGTAGATGTGTAGTGGTGTCTTACTTTTGTCTAGATTTGCAATTCCCTAATGACATATGGCATTGAGCATGCCTTGTATGCTCATTTACCATCTGTATATTTTCATGTCTAGGTCTTTTATCCCACAGAGTGGCTGCTACTTACGGCAGTTACCTTTTTAGTCCATAAAGTTTTAATGTGTCTTTTCTTCTAGGTACCTATAGTACTCTTTCACAGATTCCACCTGGCCCTGTCAAATAGCATTGCTTACTTCTTCCTTTGTGCCCATGTTGTAATCTGTGTTCTTTTATTTTAACTTCGTTGACTTCCAGTTGCATTTGCATATGTAGCTTTCCTTCCTTGTGCAGTGCTGAATGCTTCTTGGGGGCAGGACTCTATTTCATTCATTTTTATATTCCCGGCACCTAGAGGTCGGTAACTGTATTGCAGATGTAGGAGTGATCATTCGAACTTCTTTGTCTGACTGTCCTGCCTTTAGTACTGAATGTCCCATGTCTGAGGACCCTTGTATAGATGGGTTCTAGGATAGCTTAAAACTTTAAAGAGAGTTTATTGCATTTGTTAAAGAGAGTTTATCTAGTTGTCAAATGTTAAATGAAAGATGACTGATTTACGGCCAGGCGCAGTGGTTCACACCTGTAATCCCAGCATTGTGGGAGGCCCAGGTGGGCAGATAATGAGGTCAGGAGATCGAGACCATCCTGGCTAACACGGTGAAACCCCATCTCTACTAAAAATACAAAAAATTAGCCAGGTGTGGTGGTGGGCACCTGTGGTCCCAGCTACTAAGGAGGCTGAGGCAGGAGAATGGCGTGAACCCAGGAGGCGGAGCTTGTAGTGAGCCAAGATCACACCACTGCACTCCAGGCTGGGCAACAGAGCAAGACTCCGTCTCAACGAAAGAAAAAAAAAAGAAAGATGACTGATTTCATGCACATTGATGCATGTTTTCAGTACAATTTTTGTTCTCACAAAGTTGAACATCAGTAATAGACACCCTAAGCAGCTAGTTTTCCACAAACCTAGTAAAATAACTTGAGATTGGATGAGAGTATTGTATTTCAGGGACCATTGTCATTCATGGATGTGTTTGTGGATTTTACCTGGGAGGAGTGGCAGCTGCTAGACCCAGCACAGAAGTGCCTGTACAGGAATGTGATGTTGGAGAACTATAGCAACCTGGTGTCCCTAGGTAAGTGCTGCCTCCCTGAGGAGGTGTGTGCTTGATCTCCAGGCTTCTTCTTGGTTGCTGAAAACTGGAGGCCTTCTGTGAAATACTTAGTGATTTTGGACTTAGATTTTAAGGCCAGATTTTCTTAGTTCCCTGTTGGCAGCAGAGTATGCCAGTTGAATGGTCTTTACTTTGCCAAATTGCAACAAGGCAGCTTCATCATGCTACCTCCAAACCAAATCTTCCCCATTCTTCAGAATCTCTGAATCCCAACCTGTTTGTTCCAGGTTGTCTGTGATTTTCTGTTTATAGGGTATCAACACACCAAACCTGATATCATCTTCAAGTTGGAACAAGGAGAAGAGCTGTGTGTGGTGCAGGCCCAAATTCCAAATCAGTCCTGTCCAAGTGAGTGATGGAGACAAATCTTTTCCTCTTTATTCAGAATTAGCATGAATTCTAATGTGATGTGCTCCTCTTGTTTGTACTGTGCCTCACGTAATACCATGCGCTCTTTTTTTTTTTCTTTTTTTTGAGACAGAGTTTCACTCTGTTTCCCAGGTTGGAGTGTAGTGACATGATCTCGGCTCGCTGCATCCTCTGCCTCCTGGGTTCAAGCAGTTCTTCTGCGTCAGCCTCCTGAGTAGCTGGGATTACAGTTGTGCGCCACCACGCCCAGCTAATTTTTGTATTTTTAGTTGAGACGGGGTTTTGCCATGTTGGCCAGGCTGGTCTCGAACTCCTGACCTCAAGTGATTTGCCTGCCTCAGCCTTCTGAAGTGCTGGGATTACAGGCATGAGCCACCATGCCCAGCCTTACCATCCACTCTTAATCTTCTGGTTGGCGTCCTTATTTCCCTCCTTACTCTGTCTTGGTGATAGACTCACTTCATTATGCATTTTAGCAAACCTTTCCTCTTTCCTTCACTTGATGTGACTCTCATACTCCTTCTCTTTCCTTTCTATAGTTTGAAAATTACGTTTAAATCCCTTACACATAAATTCAACAGCCACAGTCCCATCTTCCTTCTTTTTGAAACCTGTTAGTAGATTCTACCCCTTTTATGCTTCTCTATGCTAATGGCCATTTTTTTTTTTTTTTTTTTTTTTTTGAGACAGAGTGTCACTCTGTCGCCTAGGCTGGAGTGCAGTGGCACGATCTGGGCTCACTGCAAACTCTGCCTCCCGGGTTCACGCCATTCTCCTGCCTCAGCCTTCCGAGTAGCTGGAACTACAGGCGCCCGCCACCAAGCCTGGCTAATTTTTTGTCTTTTTAGTAGAGGCAGGGTTTCACCATGTTAGCCAGGATGGTCTCGATCTCCTGACTTCATGATCCACCCACCTCAGCCTTTCAAAGTGCTAGGATTACAGGCATCAGCCACCGCGCCCAGCCTTGCTAATGGCTTTAACATTAATCACTCTGTACCTTCTGAGCACATTCCTTTGTCATTTGATAGTGTCCATGATCCTGCAGTGACACCTGTTGATCCTGCTCTTGTGCTGCATGACCAAGCACTTTTTCCCTTCATGTTCTCCTGGGCTTCTCTTGCTCTTCTGAATCCAAGGGGTCTTTATTCTTCATTTCCCTCATATAGTGTAACTTTTAAAAGGCTCACATATTAGCTGAGCATGGTGGTGTGCACCTGTTGTCCCAGCTCCTTGGGAGGCTGAGGTAGGAGGATTGCTTGAGCCCAGGAAGTTGATGCTGCAGTGAACTATGATTGTGCCACTAGACTCTGGCCTGGGTGATAGCGAGATCTCATCTCAAAGAAGACTTCTGTCTGAGTCCATTTGTGTTGCTATAATAAAATACTACAGACTAGGTAATTTTATAAAGCACAGAAATTTATTTCTCACAGTTTTGAAGGCTGGAAAGTCCAAAGCCAAGGTGCTGGCAGGTTTGGTGTCTGGTGAGGGCCTGCTCTGTGCTTCCAAGATGACTCCTTGTTGCTGCATCCTCTGGAGGTGAGGAACACTGGGGGACAGAAAGAGGGCAAAACAGGCCTAAGATCGTTCCCTCAAGCCCTTTTAGAAACCACTAATCCATTCATTAGGGCAGGACTTTGTCTTCTTCTCTTAATACCACCACAATGGGGATTAAGGTTCAACATGAATTTTAGAGGGGACACATTCAGACCTTAACAACTTCCATTAGGAAGATTTAAGCTCTTTTCCTCTACTGGTAATTGATAGCCACAATGGTCTTTTATCTGCCCTTTGGTCCTGGTTTAGATTGATTCACTGGCATCTTCCTTGTACCACTCCCTGGCCTCATTTTCAGAAACTGAAATTGTCGCTCCCACTGCTCCATAGCCACCCACATACCACCTTCTTTTCATCTTTCTTCTTGTTCATCCTGCTGTTTCTTCCATTTTAAGGTTTTTTTCCTAACACTGGATAAGTCAGCTTGAATTTCCTTTCTGTGCAGGGCTCCCTTACTAGTTTTGGTACAGTCTGTTAGCATTTTGTTCCTTTAAAAAGAGGTCTTTTAAAACCCTCATTGTCTCAATTCCCACTCAAAAAGAGGCCAATATTGTCATGTCTGGATTGTTGTACTTAGCTAAATTTATTCATTTTACTCTTTTTATACTAATTCATCTTTGGTGTTACTGTCAGATATGTTTCCCTGAACACCCCATTTATTCTATCACTAGCTTGATAGCATAAATCAACAGTTAGTCCTTGTATTACTAGGATTGCTTCAGCTGCAGTTGTTGGTCAATCCCAGACCAACTAATTTAAGAAGTGATTTGTTATTACACATCACAAAAAGTCCTGAGGTGGGGCAGCTTCAGGATCAACTAAGTGATTGACTCACTCAATCACCAAGGGCCCATCTAGGTATGTTGGCATTTTCCTTAGGTTATCTTCTTTAATGATCCTCAAATGGCTCTTGCAGTTCTAGTTGATGCCTGTGGATATACCAGTGGCTAGTGAAATAAAAAGGGCTGTTTCTTCACACATGAGTCTGTCAGACAAGAAAACTCATCCCAGGAGGTCTCAAGCAGACTGATCGTGTTCAACAGGCTAAATTTTTGTCACATGCCCCTGTCTGAGGAAGGCTCTGGAAAGGCAAATGGGGCTATCTCTGTTGGCTTAGATAAATTATGCTTTACCTTTTGGAAGCCGGGCTGGGGATAGAAATGGGTCCTCACTTCCCTGACTGAAGCACATCACCGTAAGGATGGGGGTGGAAAAGAATCAGGTTACTGCCAGCCAGGAACAGGGCAGAAGAACCACTGGGTAAGCAGCACTGTCTGCCTTCACCTTCCTTGGCCAGGCAGCACCTGTCACACCCTTCTTCCCAACCATCCATCTTCAAATATTTGCTGCAACCCATATGTTTATTCTTATACTACATTAATACAAGTCTAGGATCCTGTTCCCATTCAGAGCTGGGAGTAGTTATCTATGGTCTATAGACCTATAATTAAAGATAAATTAAACACATCCAGTCATCCAAATGTAGCGGGATAGAGACAAGTCTAGGGTCGCCCAGTTCCAGGAGGGCAGCAGCAGTGAACACCACATGGTAGCCACTGGTTTACACTGTAGGCTTTGTCAGGATTTCTTTCTGTGGCAGTGAAATAAGCTACCTGAGGAACCTTTGTTTCTGCTCTGCAAGCATAATTTCCTTTTCCATCATCATCTGTGATTAAACTCAAGATGGTCACTGGGGAGACTGCTTTTCTGTAGCTTCAGAATCTCAATTCTCTTGGTGTTTATTTGGGTTCCCAGTGATTGCCTTTGGACCACAGCCAGGAACCATATTTAATATGGTCTTGAATCATATTTAAATAATTTTCAAGCTTTAGAATGCCTGGGCCGGGTGCAGTGGCATTTGTCTGTGATCCCAGCAGTTTGGGAGGCCAAGGTAGGAGGATCACTTGAGGCCAAGAGCTTAAGACCAGCTTGGGCAATATAGTGAAACCCCAGCTTTACCAAAAATTTTTAAAAATTAGCTGGTCATGATGGCTGTTGCCAGTGGTCCCAGTTACTTGGGATGTTGAAGTGGGAGGATCAATTGAGTCTGGGAGGTTGAAGATGCAGTGAGCAATGATTGCACCACTGCACTTGAGTCTGGGTGACAGAGAGGGATCCAGTCTCTTGTTTTGTTTTGTTTTGTTTTGTTTTGAGATGGAGTCTTGGTCTGTTGCCTAGGCTGGAGTGCAGTGGTGCAGTCTTGGCTCACTGCATCCTCCACCTCCCAGGTTCCAGCGATTCTCCTGCCTCACCTGAGTAGCAGGGATTACAGGTACGTGCCACCACACCTGGCTGATTTTTGTGTTTTTAGACAGGGTTTCACCATGTTGGTCAGGCTGGTCTCGAACTCCTGACCTCAGGTGATCTGCCCGCCTCAGCCTCCCAAGGCGTTGGGATTACAGACATGAGCCACTGTGCCTGGCAAACCCTGTCTCTTTAAAAAAAAAAAAAAAAGGCCAGACACTCTGGCTCATGCCTTTTGGGAGGCTGAGGCAGGTGGATCATGAGGTCAAGAGATCAAGACCATCCTGGCCAACATGGTGAAACCCCATCTCTACTAAAAATACAAAAATTAGCTGGATATGATGATGCATGCCTGTAATCCCAGCTACTCGGGAGGCTGAGTCAGGAGAATTGCTTGAACCTGGGAGGTGGAGATTGTAGTGAGCCTACATCACACCACTGCCCTCCAGCCTGGTGACAGAGTGAGATTCCATCTAAAGAAAAAAAAAAAAGCCTGTCTTTTAGTTACTGGGTTTGGTATTCCCTGATTTTTTAAATTCTTTGAACTCCACCTTGGGGTGTCAAGTATAATCCTATTTTTGCCATTATTGTTACAAAGAGCATGCTGTAGAGAAGATACATTAGATTTCAAATGATGAAAGCAGAGCTATAGGAACCAAGCAAAGATAAGGATGGGTATGTTACCAGCAACAGAAGGAATGGAAGGATAAAATATAGGATTTGATAGTTAGGATGGCTTCAGTATCAAACAGCTGTTTGCCTACCCTGTGCCCATTCTTTTCTATGACTGCTAGAGAAAACATCTTCAGTGTCTTTTTAACTCTTGTGGTAGTTGCCTCCATATTTCTAAATAACCAGCTTATTCTGCTACACCTTGGCTTTCTCCCCTAATGATTGCTCAGTATAGAAAGGTGATTTACTTCTCTTTCACTCTTCTCCATCCATACCTTCCCACCGTATGCACACTTATGATGGAGACATGTCTCTTCACGTGTTCCCATACCTCCATCATTCTGATACAGTTATTTCATGTTTTTGGTTAGATCTGTCTTCAATTTTTATGTTGGTATGACTGTAATTTCTGTTTATAGGTAAATCATGAAAGTATACAGTGATTTATTTTTGTTTCTAAATTTGTATTTTTTTCTGTAGTTAAGTTTTTGCTTGTTTAATTTTGTTATCATTACGGTATTAATCATATATTTAACTGCAGACTCTCCTTTCAGTATCTGAATATTCTTGGCTGATACTTTCAGCCAAATTATTAATTGTATTCCTTTTTTCTTCCTAGTGATACTGACTGCTAAGTTTTTCTGACTTCCTTCAGAGTAGCTTAGTTTTTCTTAAGACCTTCTGTGCAATTTTTATCCTAGGATCTCCTTTTTGATTTTATTTTCTATATCCTCTGTCATTTCTTTTCTTGGAGCAACTCGAGTAGCTTCCTGGAAAAGGGTGATAGAAACATTGAGACCTCTGTATCTGAAAATGTTTTGACTGTATTCCTCATTGCTCTGTTTTCTGTCCTCTAGTTTTCCTAATGAGAAGTCTGATGGCATTGTAATTTTTGTTACATTGTAGGAAGCTTTTTGTTTCGGTTTTGATTTCTCTGAATAGTTTTAAGAACTGCTACTTGTCCTGTTAGGGAATGATGTTCCCTCTCAGTTTATTTTTATCCATTTGCTAGGTATTGAGATGTTATTCCCAGGAGGACTGGGCAGTAATCTGCATTATTCTCTGCCATTTCTTTAGAAGGTAGCATAGTTTTTGGCACATAGTAGGCATTTAATAATTATTTTTTGAATAAATCTAATGTTCATAGATCCCTAATGACATCTTTATATTATCTTCATTGTTCCTTGTGCCTATTTTGCCTTCTTTATCCAATATGCAAAACTTTTTAACTTCTTATCAGTTTACTATGCCTCTCTTCAGTTTGGTTTTTTTTTAATTTTTCTCAGTATCCAGTAGTTTGAGTGTTTTTACACCTGAGAATTTATTTATATTCAGATCTGATATCTGAAACTAAAAAACCTCATGATATGGCATTTCATAGGCAACTTTCTAGTATACTACAATCATGTTGTTATTTATAACATATGACTAATTGTTCTCATTTCTAGACACAGTCTGGAAAATTGATGATCTTATGGAATGGCATCAGGAAAATAAAGACAAGCTGGGAAGTACGGCAAAAAGCTTTGAATGCACTACATTTGGAAAACTGTGTCTTCTTAGTACAAATTATCTTTCAAGACAAAAGCCTCATAAATGTGGCACGCATGGAAAGGGTTTGAAATATATAGATTTCACTAGTAATTATGCTGGAAAAAATCCTAATGGGTTTCAGGTACATGGAAAATCATTCTTCCATTCTAAACAGGAGCAAAGTGTTATAGGAATAAAATACTGTGAAAGTAATGAATCTGGAAAAGCTGTCAATAAGAAATCGCAACTTATGTGCCAACAAGTGTATATGGGCGAAAAACCCTTTGGATGTAGCTATTGTAAGAAAGCCTTCAGCAGCAAGTCATACCTTGTAGTGCATCAGCGAACTCATGCAGAAGAGAAACCCTATGGGTGTAATGAATGTGGGAAAGACTTCAGTAGTAAATCATACCTCATTGTACATCAGAGAGTTCATACAGGAGAGAAACTGCATGAATGTGGTGAATGTGGGAAAACATTCAGTTTCAATTCACAACTTGTTATACATCAGAGAATCCACACAGGTGAGAATCCCTATGAGTGCTGTGAATGTGGGAAAGTCTTCAGTAGGAAAGACCAGCTTGTTTCACACCAGAAAACTCATTCAGGACGGAAACCATATGTGTGTAATGAATGTGGGAAAGCTTTTGGTTTAAAATCACAGCTCATTATACATGAAAGAATTCATACAGGAGAGAAACCATATGAATGCAATGAATGTCAGAAAGCCTTTAATACAAAGTCCAACCTTATGGTACATCAGAGAACCCATACAGGGGAGAAACCTTATGTTTGTAGTGATTGTGGAAAAGCCTTTACATTCAAATCACAGCTCATTGTACATCAGGGGATTCACACAGGAGTAAAGCCCTATGGGTGTATTCAGTGTGGGAAAGCATTCAGTTTGAAATCACAGCTCATTGTACATCAGAGAAGTCACACAGGAATGAAACCTTATGTATGCAACGAATGCGGCAAAGCCTTCAGGAGCAAGTCTTACCTTATTATACATACAAGGACTCATACAGGAGAAAAACTCCATGAATGCAACAATTGTGGGAAAGCCTTCAGTTTTAAATCACAGCTCATTATACATCAGAGGATTCATACAGGAGAGAACCCCTATGAATGCCACGAATGTGGGAAAGCCTTCAGTCGGAAATACCAGCTTATTTCACACCAGAGAATTCATGCAGGAGAGAAGCCTTATGAATGCACTGACTGTGGAAAAGCTTTTGGTTTAAAGTCACAGCTTATTATACACCAGAGAACTCACACAGGGGAGAAACCATTTGAATGTAGTGAGTGTCCAAAAGCCTTTAATACAAAGTCAAACCTGATTGTACATCAGAGAACTCATACAGGAGAGAAACCCTATGGTTGTAATGAATGTGGAAAAGCCTTTACGTTCAAATCGCAGCTCATTGTACATCAAGGAGTGCACACTGGAGTAAAGCCCTATGGATGCAGTCAATGTGAAAAAACCTTTAGTTTGAAGTCCCAGCTCATTGTACATCAGAGAAGTCACACAGGAGTAAAACCATATGGATGCAGTGAGTGTGGGAAAGCCTTCAGGAGCAAGTCATACCTTATTATACATACGAGAACTCATACAGGAGAGAAACCACATGAGTGCAGGGAATGCGGGAAATCCTTTAGTTTCAATTCACAACTCATTGTGCATCAGAGAATTCACACTGGAGAAAATCCCTATGAATGCAGTGAATGTGGAAAAGCCTTTAATAGGAAAGACCAGCTCATTTCACATCAGCGAACTCATGTGGGGGAAAAGCCTTATGGGTGCAGTGAATGTGGGAAAGCTTTTAGCAGCAAGTCATACCTAATTATACACATGAGAACTCATTCAGGTGAGAAACCATATGAATGTAATGAATGTGGGAAAGCCTTCATTTGGAAGTCACTACTCATTGTACATGAGCGAACTCATGCAAGGGTAAACCCTTATAAATGCAGTCAATGTGAGAAATCCTTCAGTGGGAAGCTACGCCTTCTTGTACACCAGAGAATGCACACAAGAGAGAAACCATATGAATGCAGTGAGTGTGGAAAAGCCTTCATTAGGAATTCTCAGCTCATTGTACATCAGAGAACTCATTCAGGAGAGAAACCCTATGGGTGCAATGAATGTGGGAAAACCTTCTCTCAAAAATCAATTCTCAGTGCACATCAGAGAACACATACAGGAGAGAAGCCTTGTAAGTGCACTGAGTGTGGGAAAGCCTTTTGTTGGAAGTCACAGCTCATTATGCATCAGAGAACTCATGTAGATGACAAACATTGATAATTTTATGAAACTCCAGAAAGTGAATTCACAAGAAATCACAAAGTCATATATAAAGAGAAACTCTGTAAGTGGAATCATCTTGTCATCTTCCAGAAAACTCATACCGAATAGAAACTTCATGAATACACAGCATATGGAAAGGCATCTACAGAAAGCTGTTCTTTACATACAGAAAAAATAGTAGAAAATACACAGAAAACTGAATTTAGTAACCACTCTGAAAATTCTCAGCAGCAAGTCATACCTTTTTTTAAAAAGTTCATACAGGTGAGGAACCATGTTAAACAAATGTTGTAAAGTCATTTATTAACATAAGATTCACAAAGAGGAAACTTCATGAACCAGATGAATATATAATAGACTTCTTTGAAATTCATAGTTTACAGGATTTTAATGAGAGAAATTATTGAGCTAATGAATAGCAGAATTAACAAAAGTACAAACATTTTATGTATCGGAAGCATATACCTTGGAGGAACCATGCTGTAAGGGAAAGTTTAAATCTGGAAATGACAGACCCCTAGGGAAAAAATATAGGAGTGAACATCTATGAATGTATCATATAAGCCACAGCTGGACTGTTAACCTCACCTTATATCAGAAGCTTCATTCTAAAAAAAAAACCCCCAACCTATTATTATATTTTAATATTAATTTTGAAGAATGATTTCCTTTTGGAATCATTTTAAGAGAAATTTTATTCCAGGTGTTCCAAATTTTCAGGAAAAGATTTGAGTAAATTATAAATAAGATACAGATTATTTCATTGTACAAGTGAATCTAGTAAGGTGGTTAACAAGAAGAAGTTACATACCAGAGCCTGCAGGGATATTTAGATATCTTCCTATGTGTACTACATAATATGAATTTGGCAGTTTGGCATTTTACTTGTGAATGCCGTATGTGAGACAAAAGTAAATATCTTCCAGAGATTTCTACTCTGCATACCAACATTGTTTCTTTGTGGCTTACCAAATACAACTTGTTACTAGAATGACTTAGTAAAAATGCATTTCCACACTGCAAACATTTTGTTGTGTATCTTCTTTTTTTTTTTTTTTTTTTTTTTTTTTTTTTTTTTTTTTTTTTTTTTTTGAGACGGAGTCTAGCTCTGTTGCCCAGGCTGGAGTGCAATGGCCGGATCTCAGCTCACTGCAAGCCCCGCCTCCCGGGTTCACGCCATTCTCCTGCCTCAGCCTCCCGAGTAGCTGGGAGTACAGGCGCCCGCCACCTCGCCCGGCTAATTTTTTTTGTATTTTTTAGTAGAGACGGAGTTTCACCGTGTTAGCCAGGATGGTCTCGATCTCCTGAACTTGTGATCCGCCCGTCTCGGCCTCCCAAAGTGCTGGGATTACAGGCTTGAGCCACCGCGCCCGGCCTTGTTGTGTATCTTCTGCCCTTTGGAAGCAGCCTTGGCAGCAACGTCTTCATGTGTTTGTGTAGCCTGGAATGTATTCTACTGTCACTGGTTAGAACATCTTGATTTCCTCTTAGAGAAACATTCCCTCACAGTATATGCAGTCATGATGGAACCACCATTCAAGATGCCCTGCCAGGGACTTGGCATGAGCACTGTTGTCAGCTGAGGCTCAGAACTGTACATGGTTAACAGGTTTTTCAGGTTCAGAAAAAGCAACATGAGCTTTTGTTCTATGGTGGTATCTTGATGTAATAAGTAGCTATTTCAGTAGAGGTTCCTAGAACAGCTTTTGTTACTGTCATTTTCTTAACCTTGTTCACTTGTCTTTTATTTTGAGCTATTGGGTGTGCTTTTAATACATTCCTTGTTGGATTGCATTAGCCATTGTGTATCTGTGTATGTAGCTTACTAAATCAGACTGCTTCAGAAATGGGTGGTAGAGAGAGGTGTAGGCAGAAGCTTGCAAGGATATGTGGATATTTGGAAACGGCTGTTTCCCAAGACAGGATGGAAGTCCTTCAGGTCTCCATTTATATTCCACAGCAGAAACTTGGCCCATGCTATGAAGTCATGAAATGAATTGTTGGCATCATGTGCTCACTGAGGCTCTGGGGAAATGGATAAGTTGTCACTGAAAAAATTTAAACAATTCTGGAGTGTGGTCAAGAGGGACTGCTTTTGATACCCATGTATATAATGATCTTAAAACTTCAATTTAAAATTGCGTGTCGTCAGTGACACTACTTAGTTATGTGTAGCTGTAGAGTCAGAGTGGTGAAAAATTCTGCCAGTTGCTTACTCACAAAATTAGTTTTATTCACTACCTCATCAGGTTTGTTAGGTGAGTGGGCATTAATCTGTGAATAGTGCGACCCTGGCAGTTAGATTAGGGCTATCTTGGAGGAATATGAGGATTCAACACTGCAAATATTTCTGAAACACCTTCTGCTTTGTACTCTATTAGAGGAGGGAACCCTGTCTCTTGCCCAAAGAAATTTTCATCCTTGAAGGTGAGGAATTTTAATGGTTTCTGAATACCTAACTATTGTTGTGTTCTGCTTATACAGAATCCAACTTCAAGATACCTTGGGTGAAGAATGATGATTCACAGAAGGGAAGAGAAATCTTACATAAACAAATAATTGCAGATATTTGCTAAAGTGTATCCCCCAATCCGGGAAATACTGTAAAGGTGTATATTATTATTGATGTACCAAAGAAGACAGAATAAATTCATAAGAGAAAATTTATATTCAGCTTACTACTACCTAGGGTTAGATTTTAGTTTGTTGCTAGTCTACACGCAGCCTTGCTTGGTAGAAGCCAGAAGTGTTGACAGTATTGAGGACAGCACTCAGATACTGTGGGAAAGAATAATACTTGATTAGGACTTAATACTGTTCAATGAAATGAAAATTTTACAAAATAGAAATTGAGTCACTGGTTTGTAAATCTACCTACTCTTTCTACCCCAGTCCCAGAAAAAAAAAAAAAAGACATTCCAGAGACTTTTCAGGAATAATTATTAGTTACAAGAAAAATCCAAGGAAAAGATAACCCCAGTATTTTACAACTTCCCCATCAAATAGGAATTTAGGAGAAAAAATGACTTGCAAACCATATTTGTAAACATAGATTTGAAAATTCTAAGTGGAATTATAGCAAAGCAATGTACAGCTAACAACAAGAAAGTCATGATATTATTAGGTTTAACAGACTATTAGTGATCCAACTTCCTTTGTTCATTACCAGCAGAATCACTATTATTTATAATGGCAGTATGCCCACTTAAAAAGAGAGATAGGGCCAGGCACAGTGGCTCACACCTGTAATCCCAGCACTTTGGGAGGCTGAAGTGGGCGGATCACCTGAGGTCAGGAGTTCGAGACCAGCCTGGCCAACACAGTGAAACCATCTCTACTAAAAATACAAAAATTAGCCATGTGTGGTGGCAGTGTGTGTGTGTGTAAGTATGTGTGTGTGTATATATACTGCATATGTATGTGTTATATACATACTGCATATATGTGTGTATATACACTGTATATATTTGTGTATATATACTGCATATATATATATATATATTATTTTTTTTACTGTCTTTGCTGCCAAGTGTGGCCATGCTACTAAGTTTTGAATAATGGAAGTTGTTGAGAAGATCTAATGGGAAGGTCCCTTAAAAAGGTAAGCAGACAACTGGGGAAAGCCCCTTCGTGCCTTTTAACATTTTTTCTTTTTTATCTGCATTATTTAATCTCCGATGGTGTAGGAGATTCAGCAATTATCATAGCACTTAAACTCATCCTGAAGATTTAGGCCATCTGCTGGAATGTATAGCAGAAAAAGTGATGTGACTCTGATAAACAGGATGCTATTTTGCCAGCTTTAGACTACCTACATCTTGGTATCTTTTACATGAAAGAGAAATGAACTATCTTAAGGCACCTTTTCTCTTTGGGATTGGAGGGGAGTTGGTTCTGTTAAATTGGGCTGAACCTGATCTTAATGGAAACAAAGTAGTATGTTTGGGCTGGGTGTGGTGGCTCACGGCGGTAATCCCAACACTTTAGGAGGCCAAGGTGAGTGGATCATTTGAGGTCAGGAGTTTGAGACCAGCCTGGCCAACATGGTGAAACCCCTGTCTACTAAAAATACAAAAAAATAGCAGGATGGTAACAGGTGCCTATAATCCCAGCTACTTGGGAGGCTGGGGCAAGAGAATCACTTGAATCCAGGAAGCGGAAGTTGCAGTGAGCCAAGATCATACCACTACTCCACCTTAGGTGACAGAGCGAGACCCTGTCTCAAAAAATAAGAGAGTAGGTTTGGAAGATTTAATATTAGAAAATATTTTAATTAACTTCATTACCAGATAAAACTCATAGGGATTGTCTCAGTATATGCTGATAAATCACTTGATGGAATTTAATACCCATAGATGACTTTCAAATACTATTAAATTGGGAATAAAAATTCCTGTAACTTGGTAGGGAATATATGTTTCAAAACACATGTTTGGAACATACGTTCTGAAAACACAAGTCATACTTAATGATAAAATAGTAGAAAGATTTCATTTAAAGTAAAATTAGCCAGGTGCAGTTCCTCATCCCTGTAAGCCCAGCACTTGGGGAGGCTGAGGCTGGAGGATTGCTGGAGCCCAGGAGTTCGACACCAGCCTGGCCAACATAGGGAGACCCTGTCTGTACAAAAACTTTTTAAAAAGATTAGCCAGGTGTGGCCAGGCACCGTGGCTCACACCTGTAATCCCAGCACTTTGGGAAGCCAAGGTGGGCAGATCACTTGAGGTCAGGATTTCAAGACCAGCCTGGCTAACATGGTGAAACCCTGTCTCTACTAAAAATACAAAACTCAGCCAGGTGAGGTGGCATGTGCCTGTAATCCCATAAACTTGGGAGGCTGAGGCAGGAGAATTGCTTGAACCCAGGAGGTGGAAGTTGCAGTGAGCCAAGATTGTGCCATTGCACTCCAGCCTGGCCGACAGAGCAAGACTCCATCTCAAAAAAAAGATTAGCCAGATGTAGTGACATGTGCCTGTAGTCCCAGCTACTGAGGAGGCTGAGGCAGGAGGTTAGCTTGAGTCCAGTAGTTCAAGGCTACAGTGAGCTATGAGCATGCCCCTTGTACTCCATCCTGGGCAACAAAGTGAGACCCTGTCTGTAAAAAAACAAAACAAAAACAAAACAAAATTACAAGAGTGTGCATCACTTTTATGAAATGAGTAACATCTAGCCAATGTGTGAAAACAAGGAATGTAAGGAATTAGGGATGGGTGCAGAAACAAAACTGCCATGAATTGGAGATGCAATTGTGTAATTAGGAAACCCAAAGTAAACCACAAACAAATGTTTAGAACTGCCAGTAGAAGAGCAAGTATGCCATTGTCACTCAGCATCCATGGAGGATTAGTTCCAGGACCCACCCCCCAACCACATGGATGCTCAGGTTCCTTATATGGCATAGTATTTTCATTGTGTGTGTATGTGTGTGTGTGTGTGTGTGTGTGTGTGTGTGTGTGTTTGAGATGGAGTCTCACTCTGTTGCCAGGCTGGAGTGCAGTGGCACGGTCTTGGCTCACTGCAACCTCTGCCTCCTGGGTTCAAGCGATTCTCCTGCCTCAGCCTCCCAAGTAGCTGGAATTACAGGCATATGCCACCATGCTCAGCTAATTTTTGTATTTTTAGTAGAGATGGGGTTTCACCATGTTGGCCAGGCTGGTCTTTAACTCCTGACCTCGTGATCCACCCACCTCGGCCTTCCAAAGTGCTGAGATTATAGGCGTGAGCCACCAGCCTGGCCAGTATTTGCATATTTTCTATGCACATTGTTCTGTATACTTTAAATCATCCCTACCGATAGTACCTAATCCAATGTAAATGCTATATGTAAATAGTTCTTATACTGTATTGGTATTTATGTTTTCATTGTTGTTAATTATTTATTGGTTTTTCAAATATTATTGAGCCAAGGTTGGTTGAATCCATGAATATAGAGCCCATGGATTTGGAGGTCCCTCTGTGTGTGTGTGTATGTGTGTGTCTTAAATAATACCACTGTGTCCTGCAAAAGACATCTTACTAAGCAGAAATTAATGTCACATCATTTAAGATTGTCACTGTGTCATGAAAGATTTTGTCAAACATGACAATTATGTCAATTGAAAACAAGGTAAGTATACTTTTAAAATATCGTTGACAAAAATTAGCAAAAGTACATAGGATTAACAATTTTATGTAATCCCAGCACTTTGGGAGGCTGAAGTGGGAAGATTGTTTCAGCGTATGAGTTTGAGATCGTCTGGGCAACATTGCAAGACCCTATCTCTACAAAAAAATAAAAAATTAGCTGGGTGTGGTGGCATGTGTCTGTAGTCCCAGCTATGCGAGAGGCTGAGGTGGGAGGATCACATGGGCCTGGGAGGTTGAGGGTGCAGTGAGCTGTGATTGCAGCACTGCACTCTAGCTTGGGCAACAGAGTGAGACCCTGCCCCTAAAAAAGAATTGTGTAAAATTTAGAAAAAGGAAAAATTAAAAGTCAAATAAGAGAAACCTATTGCATCAAAGTGGAAACCTAGAGGAAATGGTTGATTTCCTAGTACAAATACACATGTTAGGACCTTGAAGGAAAGTATTAAAAAAATAGCATAGAAAAGCTTAGAATACTGCTTCGAGAGTGCCCATTGAAAAAGTCCCCAGGGTCATACAGGTTCACAGCTGAGTGTTAACTAACCTTTAAGAAATTGATTTTATTTAAAATGGTAAAGCCCTGGGGGAAAAAAAGGGTTGACTTCAATTAATTTTATGGCATAATATCAATTTTATTTTATATATTTTTCTGAGACGGAGTTTCACTCTGTTGCCAGGCTGGAGTGCAGTGGCACAATCTTGGCTCACTGCAACCTCCGCCTCCCAGGCTGAAGTGACTCTCCTGCCTCAGCCTCCTGAGTAGCTGGGACTACAGACGTGCACCACTACGCCCAGCTAATTTTTGTATTTTTAGTAGAGATGGGGTTTCATCATGTTGGCCAGGTGGTCTCGACCCTCGTGATCTGCTCCCATCAGCCTCCCAAACTGAGGATTACAGGCATGAGCTACTGCACCTGGCCTAATATATTTCTAATGTATGATGTCAGTGTTTGTAAAACAATCTTTTATGCATGAGTATAGCTATAGAACCAATTAACTGTGACTTTCTCAGGAAAAGAAGGAAAAATGATGAGTTAACATCTGTTAAAGCCACAAACTCATTTTTTTTTTTTTTTTTTTTTGAGACAGAGTCACTCTGTTGCCCAGGCTGGAATGCAGTGGTGTGATCATGGCGCACTGTAGCCTCAACCTCCCCTGGCTCAGGTAATCCTCCCACCTCAGCCTCTGGAGTATCTGGGACCCACAGGCAAGTGCCACCATACCTGGCAAATTTTGTGTATTTATTTATTTTTGAGATGGAGGCTTGTACTGTCGCTTGGGCTAGAGTGCAGTGGCGTGATCTTGGCTCACTGCAACCTCCTCCTCCCAGGTTCAAGCGATTCCCCTGCCTAAGCCTCCCAAGTAGCTGGCTTACAAGCACCCGTCACCATTCCTGGCTGATTTTTTGTATTTTTAGTAGAGATGGGGTTTCACTATGTTGGCCAGGTGGTCTCAAACTCCTGACCTCGTGATCTGCTCTCCTTAGCCTCCCAAAGTGCTGGGATTACAGGCGTGAGCCACCAGCCTGTACTTATTTTTCTTAATTCTTTGCTAAAGGGCCAGGTAGAATTATTGATTGATTGATTGATGTAGAGATGGGGTTTGCCATGTTTTCCAGTCTGGTTTCAAACTCCTGGGCTCAAGCAGTCCACCTGCCTTGGCCTCCCAAAGTGCTAGGACTACAGGCGTGAGGCACTGCACCCAGCCATAGATCTTAAATAAATTCTGATTTTGGTATAAATGATATATTTAAACTTAAAGTTGCAAGTTTTAACATGTCTATTCTTTAATTTTCAATATTGTTTCAACTGCTTGTTAGAAACACCATTAAAACATTAATAAAAAGGCTGGGCGGGAGGCTGAGACAGGAGAATGGCATGAACCCGGGAAGGTGGAGGTTGCAGTGAGCCAAGATCGCACCACTGCACTCCAGCCTGGGCGACAGAGCGAGACTCCATCTCAAAAAATACATAAATAAATAAAATAAATAAATAAATAATAATAATAAAAAGGCTGGGCATGGTGGCTCATGCCTGTAATTTCAGCACTTTGTGAGGCTGAGGCAGATTGATGTCTTGAGGTCAGGAGTTCGAGACCAGCCTGGCCAATAGGGTGAAAGCCCGTCTCTACTAAAAATACAAAAATTAGCCAGCTGTGGTGGCACACACCTGTAATCCCAGCTACTCAGGAGAACTGCTTGAACTGGAGAGGCAGAGGTTGCAGTGAGCCGAGATTGTGCCATTGCACTCCAGCCTGGGCGGCAGAGTGAGACTCCGTCAGGAAAAAATTGATAAAAGCAAGTACATAGGGTGCACATTTGCCCTTCCCTGTTGGGATCCAGGGTGGCCCCACAGGTGCTTGTTCATCCCCAGCTTTGACCTGGACTGTTCTAGTGTTTTGTCTCAGTGTTTCTCCCTTTTTTGTACCAGGATTTCTCCCCAGAAACAAACACACATGTATAAAAAGTAGTTTGGCTTGCTATAAAAATGACTAGTGGAAACCTCAATAGAAGTATGATTTCCTAAAATAAATCTTGTTCAAATATTACAGGACAAAGTAAAACACACAGCAAAGCTCCCTCCCCAGCACTCAGGGTGCAGGCCCCGCTTTTCCTCATCTTTTCCTCCTGTGGCCCCCATGTATCCCAAAGGTGAGGTGACATCTCCCCAGATGGGTCTGGAAAATGCTGTGGGTGTACCCACAGGAGTCTTCAGATATGTAAGCTCTGGATCTCACTGTGATGTGCCCCCTGGGGGCTCCGCAGGTTGGGAGGAAAAGGAAGCTTTAGTCCTCACTGTGGTTGCATCCCCCACCAGTGGCCCTCAGGTTGGTCCTGAGAAGGAAGTTCCGGTGCTCAGTGTGATGTACCCCCACCCAGAGGTCCCCAGGTCCTGAGGAGAAGGAAGCTCTGTTCCTCACTGTGGACGCAGCCCCCAGGGGTCCCCGGATCAGTCCTGAGGAGGATACTCTGGTCATCGCTATGATCTACCTCCCAGGGGTCCCCAGGTTGGACCTGAGGAGAAGGAAGCTCAGAACCTCACTGTGGATGTGCCCCACGAGGGTCTCTAGGTCAATCTTGAAGAGAAACAAACTCCGGTCTTCGTTGTGGTTGTGCCCCACAGTGGTCCCCAGGTTGGCCAGTGGAGAAGGAAGCTCTGGTTCTCAGTGTGATGCACCCCCCAGGTTGGTCCTGAGATGAGGTAAATTCTGGTCATCACTGTGAAGTGCCCCTCGGGGGTCTCTGGGTGCTGAGGAGAAGGAAGGTTTGTCACTGTGGATTCCCCCCTGCCAAGGGTCCCCAGGTCAGTCCTGAGGAGAAGGCAGCTCTGGTCTTTACTGTGATGATGCAACCCCAAGGATCCCCAGGTCCTGAGTAGAGGGAAGGTCTGGTCCTCTGGATTCAGCCCCGAGGTCTGTGAGCAGAATGCAGGTGCTGCAAGCAGGCTAGACAAGGTGTGTGTTTGCACCCTTCCTAATACCTAGGCACAGTCTCGGATGGTCAGTGTTTCCTGTTGGTGATGGCCATGTGCCCCCTCTTGCAGTCCCAGTGAACCCCTGAAATTCAATCTTATGATTTTCCATGCCATAATTTTGGAAAATGAAACTGAAATAGAGCCCACCATTCCATGCCTTAATTGGAATGGATAGAGATAATAAAAGGCCAATAGACAAAAGTCAAGTGATTTCCTATATATTAGAAATAATGTATAGGAATAATTGGAATTTGTTTTTTCTTTTTTTTTTTTTTTTTTTTTTTTTTTTGAGACGGAGTCTGGCTCTGTCACCCAGGCTGGAGTGCAGTGGCGCGATCTCGGCTCACTGCAAGCTCCGCCTCCCGGGTTTACGCCATTCTCCTGCCTCAGCCTCCCCAGTAGCTGGGACTACAGGCGCCGCCACCTCGCCCGGCTAGTTTTTTGTATTTTTTTTTTTTTAGTAGAGACGGGGTTTCACCGTGTTAGCCAGGATGGTCTCGATCTCCTGACCTCGTGATCCGCCCGTCTCGGCCTCCCAAAGTGCTGGGATTACAGGCTTGAGCCACCGCGCCCGGCCGAATAATTGGAATTTGTAATGAAAAAAATCATTCAAAAAAATCTGAAAAAGTGTATGCCAAATGTACCAAAAAACCTAAAATTGAACAAGAAGACAACCCAATTAAAAATGGGGGCAAATCCAAATATATACTTTCCAAAGAAGATATACGGATGGCAAATAAGCATACCAAATAATGCTCAATGACACTTGTCATGAGGGAAAAGCAAAATAACAATGAGAGCACTGCACATCTATGAAAGTGACTACGATCTAAAAAGTAAATTTGCAATTGCAACAGAAACTGTCATTCATTGCTGGTGCAATGCATAATAGTATAGCCACTTTGGAAGACAGTTTGACTTTTCCCCAAAGCTAAACAAAGCTTCACAATATGAGCCAACAATCACACTCCTAGATATATAGATAACTGCTTTGAAAACGTAGGAGTCTGATCTAAACAAAACCCAGCCTGTACTTATGTACAGCAGCTCTTTTCATAACAGACAAATACTTTAAGGAGTCAGGATAACCTTCAATAGTTGAATGAATCACTAGGCTGGGGGTACGTCCATGCAATGGAATCCTGTTCACAAGAGCAAACTGTGAGGCCATGCAGGACATGGATGAATCTGATAGGGATATTGTTAAGTGAGAGAGGCCAGTGTGAAAAGGCTGTATGATCCTATTTCTATGGTGTTACAGAAGAGCAGAAACTACAGAGATAGCAAACATATCTGTGATTGATGGTGGTTTGTAGAGGGCAGGGAGTGAGTTAAATAGAATAGGATATAATGATAGAAACAGGCACAAATGGGCCTTTGGAGAACGTACTCCCTCTGCTTGGTGAAATCATGCTGGGTGTGTGTGGAAGAGCCTGGGATGTATAATGCCAGCATGAACAAAAAGGCCACTTATCACTCCAGGAGGGAAGGGTCTTCTTTCATCACACATGAAATTATTTCAGGACCAGTTCCAAGGAAGACTTGTGTGTGTGATTTTATATATATATAAATAAATATAATATAAACATATATATAAAATAAGAAAATTTACCGTTTTAACTATTTTTAAGTGTACACTTCAGTGGCATGAAGTACATTCCCATTATTGTGCAACTATCATTTTACATTCCACCAGCACTGCACAAGGCTTACAATTTTTCCATATACTTGCCAATATTAATTAGTTTATGTTTGTCTCTCATTTCATAGGCATGATCATGGCTCACTGTAGCCCCAGCCTCCTGGGCTCAAGGGATCCTTCCACCTCAGCTTTCTGGGTAGCTGGAACTACAGGTGCATGCCACTACACCCAGATAGTTATTTGTTGTTTTTTGAAATGGAGTTTCACTCTGTCACCCAGGCTGGAGTGCAGTGGCACCATCTCAGCTCACTGCAAGCTCCGCCTCCTAGGTTCAAGTGATTCTCCTTCCTCAGCCTCCTGAGTAGCTGGGATTATAGGCATGTGCCACCATGTCCGGCTATTTTTTTCGTATTTTTAGTTGAGACGGGGTTTCACCATCTTGGCCAGGCCAGGCTAGTCTCAAACTCCTGTCCTCAAGTGATCCACTCACCTTGACCTCCCAAAGTGCTGGGATTACAGGCTTGAACCACTGCACCTGGCCTACATATTTTATATAATATACACTCTAATGGGTATGAAATGGTATCTCACTGTGGTTTTGATTTTCATGTTCCTAACGGCTAGTGATGTTGAAAATCTTTTCATCTACTTGTTGGCATTGGATTTGGCAATGATTTCTTGGATGTGACACTAGAAGCATGGGAAACAAAATTAAAAATAGATAAATTGGACTTCATCAAAATTGAAATCTTTTGACATCAATGGACACTATCAAGAAAGTGAAAAGAGGCTGGGTGCGGTGGCTCATGCCTGTAATCCCAGCACTTTGGGAGGCCAAGGTGGGAGGATCACTTGAGGTCAGGAGTGCGAGACCAGCCTGGACGACTTGGCAAAACCCCATCTCTACTAAAAAAAAAAAAAAAAAAAAAAAAAAAAAAATTAGCTGAGTGTGGTGGCATGTACCTGTAATCCCAGGTACTCCAGAAGCTGAGGCAGGAAGATCACTTGAAGCTGCAAGTGGAGGCTGCAGTCAGCCAAGATCATGCCACTGCACTGCAGCCCAGTGACAGAGCAAGAAAGCAAGATTCCGTCTCAAAAAAAAAAAAAGGCCAGGTGCGGTGGCTCACGCCTGTAATCCCAGCACTTTGGGAGGCCAAGGCGGGCAGATCACGAGGTCAGGAGATTGAGACCATCCTGGCTAACATGGTGAAACCCCATCTCTACTAAAAAATACAAAAAATTAACCAGGTATGGTGGCAGGCACCTGTAGTCCCAGCTACTCGTGAGGCTGAGGTAGGAGAATGGTGTGAACCTGGGAGGCGGAGCTTGCAGTGAGCCCAGATCTCACCACTGCACTCCAGCCTGGGCGACAGAGCGAGACTCTGTCTCAAAAAAAAAAAAAAAAAAAAGTGAATATGGGAGAAAAGACACTGTAAAATAATATACCTGATGAGGGTCTAGTATCCAGAATATATAAAGAACCTTTACAACCCAACAACAAAAAGCCCAAGATCAAAATGAAGAGACTTTTCTGTAAATAAGATACGCAAATAGCATATGAAACAATGCTCAACATAACTAGCCATCATGGAAATATAAATAAAAAATATAATGAGATAACATTCCATACCCATCAGAATGGCTATTATTTTAAAAGCAAACCAGAAACAAGTGCTGACAAAGAAGTGGAGAAACATGAACACCGCTGTAAAATGGCAAAGCTGCTGTGGCTGACCCTTGCTACAATATGGAGGAAAAACATTGTGCTGAGAACCCAGCACAGGGCCACACACCTTAATCCCAGCTACTTGGGAGGTTGAGGTGGGAGGTCGCTTGAGCCTGAGAGTTCAAGTCCAGTCTGGGCAGCAGAGCAAGACTCCATCTCTACAAAGATAAAAACAATGTGTAGAAAGAAGCTGGACACAAAAAGGTCACATAATGTATGATACCACTTACATGAAATACCCATAATGGGTAAATCCAGAGACAACAGGCTGTCGGGTCGGAGGGAGGATGGAATGTGTGACAGCTGCTTAATGGAGAGAGGATTTCCTTTGGAGTGATAAAGCTATCTTGGAACGAAGAGGTGGTGGCTGCACAATGTTGTACATGAACTAAATGTCACAGAAGTGTACATTTTTAAAAGTTAATTTTATGTGTAAATTTTACCTCAATAAAAAAATCTAGTCCGCAGCATTCCCTCACCAGGGTGAGCCCTCTTAGCCTCGCGTTTAAGCCCCTCCACAGCCCAGTGCTGCCTGGGCCTGGCCAACCACATTTCAGACATGTGCTCCAGCCACACCATCTGCCAGCTCCTAAACCTGTGGCCGTTTCGTCATTCCAGGTCCAGGTCACCTTCTCTCTGATGCCGTCACAGACACTGAGTGATCAGCAATGCCTCCTTAGGGCACACGGGGTCTTCTATAACTTGCTTTGCTGTAATTCATACCTCAGCACATGATCTCCCAGGGTTGTCCCGTTTCAACAAGGAGAAATCAGTGTTTTCTGACCACCACCATGCAGGTGTCTTGCTCAGGTGACTCACGGCAATCTGCTACGTATGGCTAGTTCCTTTTGCAGAGGGGAGGGCCAGGCTCAGGTGACTGAATGATTCACCTGCAATCACACAGCCTCCAAGTGGCTTCACATTCAGGTTCCAGCCCAGAACCCAGTCTCCAGGTGCCACTCAAATTTGTGAGTCATATGAACCTGTGTCCAGGCCACACAGGAGAGGTAACCCAGCTGTGGGGGCGCTTGTCTGGTCATGAGATGGCTCAGGCTCCGCATGAAGCCTCATGAGCCACACAGACCCTATCATAAATACACCAGCCTGGGGCTCCCCAGAGGTCAGCTCCAGGAAGGGGAATCATGCTAGTATTGTAATATTTAGTTAGAACTGACGCCACCTGCACCTCGCTGCCATCCACACCCCTTCCACTCTCTGTATGCTAAAGATCAAC
Organism: Macaca thibetana thibetana; assembly: GCF_024542745.1. NCBI lineage: Eukaryota > Metazoa > Chordata > Mammalia > Primates > Cercopithecidae > Macaca > Macaca thibetana. Next base: position 129,548,349 of record NC_065588.1, read on the forward strand.
TCTAGGGCCTGCCTCAACCCTGATGATTCAGCTCCACTGAGGTCCCCTAGAAAACCTCAGGGGCTCTGCAGGCAAGCAGAGTGGGAGGGATGCCATCTGAGTCAGAAGGGGCTTTTGCCTTTGGGGGCCTGGGACTGTAAATACTTTCAGCCTACGCCACAGGAGGCATGGGAGCCCCCAGGAGAGGTCCCCTGCTGTGGCTCAGCATCCAGAGAAGGACCAGCCTCTGGATTTTCCTGCCTTCAAAACACCAGCACCTCAGCCCCAGAACAGTCTGAGTCCAGCCTTTACTGGGCAAGGGATCCCAATGCCAGCCCCAAATCCAGCAGTTAGGCCCTCCAGTGAACTGCCTGGAGCACCAGGTACAAGGATGGGGCACCCTGGGAGGGGCCATGGTTACCTGGCACCAGCAGGGATGTGGAGATCACCGGCAGAGACAGAGACACTGCTGGGATTGAATTATATCCCCCAAATTCATATGTTCAAGTACTGACCCCCAGTAGCTGTGAATGTGGCCTTACATGGAAATAGGGTCTTTGCAGATGATAAATGTGAGATGAAGTAATTACAACCAGCCTTAATCCACTATGATTGTGTCCTTATAAAAAAGGGGGAATTTGGACACAGACATGCATACAAGGAGGAAGGCTTGTAAGACTGAAGCTTCGATGTCACAAGCCAAGAAACAAGCAGAACTGGGGAGAGGCCTGGGGGCGATCCTTCCCACTCTTCAGAGAGAGCATGACTCGGTCTCCTGGATTTCCCAACTCGGAGACGACAAATCTCCATTGCTCTAAGCCTCTCAGTTTGTGGTGCTTTGTTACAGCAGCCCTAGGAAAGGAACACAGGCATGCTCCATCCACCACTCTCTCCAGACCACAGCTGCCTCCTAAGCCCACCCGAGAGGGCGAGTCAGGGAAGTAGGGCTCTTCATGGGCCACCACTGCTATTGGGTGGTCATTTCCACTCTGTCTGGAAGTCCTGGTATCAGTTCTCAGTCTCCTGGAGCTGTTTTAGCTTCCACCCCACTGTCCCTGGGGCTGTCCTGAGCCTCCACCCCGCTGTCCCTGGGACTGTCCTGAGCCTCTACCTTGCTGTCGCTGGGGCTGCACCTGAGCCTCTACCTTGCTGTCACTGGAGCTGCCCTGAGCCCCCACCTTGCTGTCCCTGGAGTCCAGAAAGCCCAGGGCTGGTCAAACCCCACCCCTCATACCTCTCTCGGCCCCTCCTCCCAGCCGTCAATCCACTGGAACAGCCATTATGTCTCTTCATTCTCTAGACAGATGCCTCAGGAAGGCACAGAAAGGGGTCACACCACTTGGTTATGGTGCCTCACCTGTGTCCACTGGACTCAAGCTGGTCCTTTAATGGGGTGAGGGCAGAACAGGCTGTGGGGCCACATGCCATTGTCACAGAGGCCAGGGATAAAGCCAGAAAGGAGACGGGAAGGAAGGGCCTGTGGGTAGCAGCTCCTCCTCACAGGTGAACAGAGACAGTGAGGAGCGTCCAGCTTCCATCCTGGCAGGACCTGCAGCCACTGCTAGGGATCCCCTTTCAGGAGGTCCAGTCCTAGCCAAGGGCTGGCTCCAGAGACTTTAGTCCATTTTCTCTAGAATGGACATGATACAGCTGAGTCAGGACTCTAGAACGTTCAGGATAGACCTGCTGAGGACAGGAGGGAACAACATGCCCTGGAGATCCTTGTGCAGCCTGGGCCTCTGGCTGTGACCAGCTAGCACCCAGTGCCTCTTTGCTGGGTCTCTGGGCCCTGCTGGTTGCAGGAAAGGCCCCAGCCCAGGGCTGGGTTAGGCCCAGGCTCTGTGTTTCCTGGGAGGGCCAAAGGGTGGTGCCTCCCATAGCAGCCCAAGGCACAGTAGTCACTGCCGCCGCTTCTGCCCTCTGAGTCTGGGGGAGCCGGCCTGTGGGGAACATGGGGGCCGGTTCTCCTGCGACAGGTAGGCAAGCAGCTGTGCCCTCCACTCCACACCACCCTGCTGGCAGCACATTCTTCAAACTCAGGATGGCTGGGAAGCTGGTCCCAGTGCTCTCCTGCTTCTCCAGGCCTGGGGATTGCCAGGGATGCATGGGGCCACAGGTGAGCAATGCAATGGTCGCCAGATACCAAAGCTCCTGTTCTCTTTGCCACACTACCCCATTCCCTTCCTATCACAATACCCTTCTCCAACCTCCGTCAAGATTCTCCTGTTCCCCCGACCCCCACCGTCAGATCTCCCAGCCATGGCTCCTCCTCCTGTTCCACCCATGACCCCACAGGAAGGTTGGTATTTGTGCTCCTGTCTCTCACAGAGCAGCCTGGGAGCTCCTGAGAGCAGGGCCAGAGTCTGAATTCTCTGGGTTAAGGGCTATTGACCTCAGCCCAGACCACTTGTGGCTCTCCCCTGAGATGTGCACGTGGTCAGGTGAGCACAAGGTCAGTCACAGACACTCCAAAACCCACAGTCCACACCTAGGGCTACCATAACCGACCCAGCAATTCAGCTTCCAGGAATTTATCCTAATAATAACCAGGTGAAGGGCAAAGGGCAGAGGACAGGGTTGCCCACCCAAATGCTGCATATAAAACAGACACTGGAAACCATCCAGATGTCCATCTGTCGGACACTGCTGCATGATTAATGTACACCCACATCATGAAACGCTGGCCCCGGGTGGAAAGGCTGATGTTCATCTCTGTACTTTGGCATGGACAGATGCCCAGGATACATGGTTAAGTGAATACAAGGGAGTTCAAAACATTAAACTTTAATTGACAACATTTGTGTCATAGACACAGTGAATTACAACCTGAAGGGAAAACCCAGCCTGGGCCATTCGCAGACAGGTCTGCCTCCCAGTACTCGAAGTCCCTACACACAGAAATCTCAGGACACTCCTCATACCTCACTCAGTTAACTTGGTGGAGAAGTCCGGCCTTGTGCATGGGCAGATGGCAAGGCAGCCAGCAGCGGAACACTCCCCTCTCTAGAATGGCCTTCTCTGCCCACAAGTGCCCCGGAGCCTGACTGATCCAGAGCTGCCTGAGTGGGACACCTTTGACTTCTGATCCCATGAACATTTCTCAACTACAGGAAATTGCCAACCAAACTATCAAACATGGCAGTGGGAAAGAATCAATGCTTTTCAGCAGAGCCCCCAGGGGAACTCTAGGGACCTTCATTTTGTATTCAGGATAAAGCTCTGCAACTCCTTGTGTTGACCAGCCAGACCATCCACACCTGCTCCTCCTGGGGTGCCGCCTGGCTCCTGAGGATAGTTCAGCCCAGGCTGCTCCCTGAAAACTCAAGGAGCATCCTGGCTCCCCAGAAGGCATCACCAGAGGCCTGGCTGTTGGAACACTGCACCTGGAAGAAAACACAATGTTAAACAGAGGCTTCCTTTCCAGGCTCAAGATCGGCCTTCCCACCTGGGCACCTCCTGACCTTGGGAAGACCCCCCCAAGTCTGGGCTCAGGAGGGAACGTTGCCCCACAGCATCCCTCACCCCAGCTCCCAGTCCAGTAATGTCTAGCCACAAATCATCCTTGTCCCTTGTTCATCTTTGCCTGGTGTATTCCCTCCAGTGGCACGAGCTGAACCCTCCTCAGCACCATGAGCTGCAGATCCAGGAGTAAAGAGGGAATCCTTTAGTGCTCACAGGGAAGCCTCACCTGGCTGGAGGGCAGGGCCTGGCTCAGCTCCATGGCAGACACAGGGCCAGGGAAGGCAGATGGGGCTGGGGCCAGCTCCAGAGGGCTGGAAAAGAGACAGCGTAAGGATAGGCCCTGTCTCAAGGGGACACTGGGTGACAAAATCCACCCAGCTGTGCTTTCTTCCTCAACAGGAGCCATTCTAATACTTGACTTATCAGAACACTCTCTTCCTGCAGGGTTGTAATGTATGTAGGGTGTTAGGAGGGGAATGTTACACGGAGAGCAGGGTCACCTGGTGGGTCATAGGGGCAACTGCATAGAGGGCTCAGAGCAGGCTCATGGAAGAGCCAGTGAGCAGAAATGTGGAGGAAACAGAGACCTCAAAGGAGGAACAGGCCTGGGCTGTGGAGACAAGACTTCAGGCAGCAGGAGGGAGAGCAGGGATGCACGGCACAGTCACTCAGGGCAAGGGTCAGTGGTTCCTCAGCAAGGTCAACGCATACCTAGCACGTGACATGGCCACAGCTCTCCTGGGCATGCACCATGAGAAATGAAAGCAGGTGTGCAGACTATACACATACAGGATGTTCACAGCAGCCTTATCTGTGATGCCCCCAAATCCCCATCCATAGGATGAGGGTGAAGAAGCTATAGCACATCCATGCCGTGGCACGTCGCTCCACAGAGAGGAATGAACTGTTCATGCATCCACAACACAGTGACTCTCAAAGTTGTCATGCAGAGTGAAGGAAGCCAGACCAGACCAAAACAAAGACCCGAAAGTATACCATATTTACGTGAAATTCTATAAAATGCAGCTAATCCTTAGTGACAGAAGCAGATCCATGGTCCTGGGTGGCCAGGGAGAGGCGAAGGGCAGAAGGGTACACTGAAGACCTTCATCACAGTGGTGGCCTCGTGTGGATGCGAAAGTCACACTGAGAAAATTCAAGTGCTCCGTCTACACATGTACAGCCAATCACACCACAACGAAGCCACTTTGAACGAAGGAACTGATGTTCTCAGGTTGAAGCATGGCCTTCAGATCGGAGTGGGGAGGCATGGGAGTTGGGGGAGCAAGAGGAGGGGTCGAGATGGCCACGTGGAGAGGTCAGGCAAGACACAGGGGACACCGTGGCCATGGCAGACTCTGCCTGGTGTCAGCTCTTAGCCATGAATGGAAAAGTGAGTCCATCTGTGTGGTGTACATTTTCTCACAATCTGGCTGTTTCAGCAAGCAGACCATGTGATTTAGGGGCCGTTCCCCCTTTTCTCCTCTGTCCCCCTGTAATTCTGCCCTCACTAGCACGAGCCTTGAGTCAACCTGGTTTCAGCTCCCTGATGAGGGAGACCCCACACCCTCGGGACCTGCTCTGCTCCTGGTGGCCCTCCTGTAGAGAAGATGGGGCGTCTGCTAGAACAGGAGTGGTGGGGGTGATCGCCTCCCCACCAGAGGACCCCAGGCCACCCTGCCACACTCCTCCATCCCTCCTGTCTCTGCAGGATCCCACCTGCTGTGCTGGCCCCGAAGGCCCTGGTCATCTTCTGTTCTGAAGTCTACAGCACTAACACTATCAACAGCAAGTGTCAGGGAGGCTGTTCCAGACCCCCCAAGTCCCTTTAAAACTACAATTCGGAATAGAAAATCGGGATCTTGATTCTGCTCAAAAACTGACAGTGTTTGCTCAGGGAAAAGGAAACCCTAGCAAGAGGCTGCTGGGGTCCAGGGTGATTTGTGGGGAAGGGTGAACCCTGATTATGACCAATAAATGGGATGCCCACATCTGCTCTGATGTTTTGGGGTGCTCTTTTGAGAGAAAAACTACCCTTTTCTTCGTAGATGTAGGCTGGGGGGGACTGTTAGTTTTCAGCAATCCAAAGGAAAGGGCCCTATCTGCACAGTCTGGGATGGTGAGTCTATAAATTGGGCATTACCATACCTTGTGGCCCGTGGTAAGTATTGTCCAGGCCTGTGGCTCTTCAGGGCTTACCTCTGGGTGAGGATGAATTCAGGAGCTTGCAGTGGGGGCTGTGTCACCAGGAAGCTGCCCACCCGTAGCTCTGTCTGTCCACCGCTTGTGCCCAGACCCTCCTCCAACTGCACGCTCTGGGGATAGCCACTGGGGGGGCCAGCAAACCCTGCATGTAATGAGATTCCACAGCACACTGGCAGGAGAAAGGAGCACAGCCCACGTGTGACGCAACCAAGACCTCAAAGCAGATGCAGCCTGCGGCCCCACCAGCCCGGGCCACGTGAACCAGACTCACGGTCCCCGGGCCTCAGTCTCCCTCTCTGAGGAAGGAACTGTCGCAACCATCGATCTCAACAGCCTTTCCAGGCTTCCAGAGACCAAGATGCGGTTGCATTCTGCTGACTTTAAACGCTGCTGTCATCACAGACCTCATGTGCCTTCAGTGCCAGAGTCAGAGTCTGCAGCTTGCTCCGCCCTGCTGGTGCAGAAGAATGTGCTAGGAGCCCTCAGTCTCCTTTTGTGGCTGGTTCACGGAGTGCTCGGCCACCAGCCCTTGGTGGTTTCCACTGTTACCTCCTACCAAGGTTACCAAGATGCCACTGAGGTATAAGCTGTCACCAGTTTCCACTCCCGGTGACTTTCCAGAGTGTATCTCAGAACATCACCCGCTCTTAGACAAGCTACTGTGGATTTGGTCAATTCTGGGTGGACATTTAGGAGAGCTGTGGCCTGAAAAGGCAGGATTTTTTCCTGCCCTGAGTCTATTAGGCTGTAAAACAAGCATTAAGATAGCCCTGATCTAAAGACACAGAACAACAGGCCTCGGGGTGAGGCTCATGTGGTCCTCCTTCCTGTACAGCAGGGTGACCACCTATCCTGGTGCCCAGCTGCCCAGGGCCTCCTTAGGTCACAGGGACCTTCCTGACCATGTGCCCGCTTTCTGCTATTTCTTCTTTCATGCAGACCTGACAGGCACTCCGGAGAGAAGAAATAATGTTCAAGCACCAGTTTGGACATTCTGCTTCCATCCATCATAGTACAGCAATAGATTACACATTCTCTTTCCAAGAGAAAGGGAAAGCCATGAGCACAACGTCCACTTTGTGCAGCCCATGGGGATGGGGTGTCTGGCAGGGAGCTGGGGTGTGGGGCAGGGGCTGAGATTCCCAAGGAGCTCAAGAGAGGGAGAACATCCAGGTGCCCAGGCAGCAGCAGGGAACCTGAAGGCAGGGGTTTCAAGAGACAGAACAAAGGACTTCGCTGATTCCCACACAACATCCCCCCTCACTTGTGCAGGCCCCAGGTTTGAAGACCAGCTCCTCTTGTCCCAGTGTGAACACATCCAGTGACCGTCCCTACTCCAGCCTCGTTAAGTATAGACAGGCACATGTGAGTCTCCAACAGTTAAATAAAAAGGACAGCAAAAAAGGCAAGGTCAGTATGATCAAACTGACAAGTCCTCTCCAGAGCAGCGAGCCCTAAGATCCCTTCCTCTTTCTGGCCCTGCATCAAGGAAGGGCCAGAATCCACAGTCCCAACAGTCCTGCGTTCAGTCAATGAAGCACATTAAAAAAAATTATTATTAGGAACCTCAGAGAAGTATAAGATATTGCATCCATAGACAGTAACATAATCTATGAAGGAAGAAGAGTTCAGATATCTGTAAAGAAGGATTGAAATTCTCTTGAGATATACAACTGTTGGCCGGGCACGGAGGCTCACGCCTGTAATCCCACACTTTGGGAGGCTGAGACAGGTGGATCACTGGAGGTCAGGAGTTCGAGACCAGCCTGACCAACATGGTGAAACCCCATCTCAACTAAAAATACAAAATTAGCCAGCATGGTGGCACATGCCTGTAATCCCAGGTACTTGGGAGGCTGAGGCAGAAGAATCGCTTGAACCTGGGAGGCAGACGTTTCAGTGAGCCGAGATCGCACCATTGCACTCCAGCCTGGGCAACAAGATCGAAACTCCGTCTCAAAAAAAAAAAAAAAGGCCGGGCGCGGTGGCTCAAGCCTGTAATCCCAGCACTTTGGGAGGCCGAGACGGGCGGATCACGAGGTCAGGAGATCGAGACCATCCTGGCTGACACGGTGAAACCCCGTCTCTACTAAAAATACAAAAAAAACTTAGCCGGGCGAGGTGGCAGGCGCCTGTAGTCCCAGCTACTCGGGAGGCTGAGGCAGGAGAATGGCGTGAACCCGGGAGGCGGAGCTTGCAGTGAGCTGAGATCCGGCCACTGCACTCCAGCCTGGGCGACAGAGCGAGACTCCGCCTCAAAAAAAAAAAAAAAAAAAAAAAAAAAAAAAAAAAAAAGATATACAACTGTTAAAAAAAAAAAATCAGATAACAGAATTTAAGAAATACCCAAAACACACATGCAATTAAAAAGATACAAGATAAAAGGTAAATTCTCTGGGAGACTGGTCCCAGAGTTCCAACATCCAAATAACACTTGTGCTTTAAAGAGAGAGCTGAAAACATGGAAGCAGGAACTTATCAAAGATACTATCAAAGGATATTAGAAAAAAATGCCCAGAGCTTACAGGAGACCTTATTATTATTATTTTTTGAGACAGAGCCTCACTCTGTCACCCAGGCTGGAGTGCAGCGGTCCAATCTCGGCTCACTGCAACCTCCACCTCCCGGGTTCAAGTGATTATCCTGCCTCAGCCTCCCATGTAGCTGGGACTACAGGCGCACGCCACCATGCCCAGCTAATTTTTTTATATTTTTGAGTACAGATGGGGTTTCAGCATATTGGCCAGGTTGGTCTCGATGTCTTGACCTCATGATCCGCCTGCCTCGGCCTCCCAAAGTGCTGGGATTACAGGCGTGAGCCACTGCGCCCAGTCAGGAGACCTTATTTTTTAAGATTAAAGTCTTAACAGCAAGATGAAGTAAAAAGACCCACACCTCGGACCCTCAGTGTGAAATTTCAGAACTTTAAGACCAAAAAAAAGAAAAAAAGAAAAGAAAAAAAGAATCTAAAAGCTCCAAGAAATTATGAGGGGTAAAAAGTATTTCAACTCAGAATTCCGTCCTTGCAAAATTGTTAACCAAACTTGAGAACAGACTAAAGACATTTTTCGAACAAATGAGGACTCGGATAATTTATCTTGCAGGCACTCTTTCTCGCAAAGTTAACTGAAACCGTTGGCAAACGAAACAAGGGAGTCAAATAAAGAAAGAACCAGACCTGAAATTCAGGACACCCTGGAGTAAACCCAGGGACGCAGCATGGGAGCACTGTGGACAGTGGCTTCACTCCAGGCCTAGGGAGCTGCCACTTGGATGGGAAAAGGAAAATGGAGGGCCCCCAACAGTGAGTTTTTAGATGGGATGCTTCAAATGCTGGAAGATGTTAAAAATGTGATAAAAACAGACAATGTAAAAAGAAAAAGGAAAGGCATGGAAAAGCTCCAAGAAGAAAAAAAAGCTGAAGAGAAAAGATGTATATACCCATAGAATATTAAATATAGGTGAATTTGGCTGGGCACAGTGGCTCACACCTATAATCCCAGCATTTCGGGAGGCTGAGGTGAGTGGATCACTTGAGGTCAGGAGTTTGAGACCAGTCTGGCTAACATGGTGAAACCCCATCTCTACTGAAAATACAAAAATGTTGCCGGGTGTGGTGGCAGGTGCCTGTAGTTCCACCTACTCAGGAGGCTGAGGCAGGAGAATTGCTTGAACCTTGGAGGCAGAGGTTTCAGTGAGCCAAGATTGTGCCACTGTACTCTAGCCTGGGCGACAGACTAAGACTCCATCTCAGAAAAAAAAAAAAAAGAAATTTCATAGAGCCAATTTCCTCCTTACAAAGTGAGAAATCACACGATTCTGGACAAAATATACATCTAAATACATATTCTTTAAATGATTTTACAGCTTCAGTAACTTAGAAACTAAAATCATGGGATCTCTACTACAGGTAAGGGGGGTGGACAAGTGGGGAGTCTAAGGAGCTCAGCCTCCTGTGCTGCACCCGGTGTTAACAGATAAATCAAGTGGACTGCAGTGGAGAGCAGAGGATGGCAGCTCCTTCCTTTCAACTTAACTCTTCCTCTCCAGTGATATGCATACACACATACACACCCACCCACACACACACACACACACTAAAATAGATGAGAAATAATCTGGGATGTTTGTGGGAAGAGTCTTTGTTCTGGCTACATTGGTTCCAGGTCTAATGAAATACCATGGGTTCAAGCCATGTGGCCCTACCCACACTTCTATCCCCTCAAACAGGACCTGAGTAGTCACAGTGTCTGGTGCTGAAACTCATGGTCTGTCTGCAGTGGACCCACCTGTAGGGCTGGGATCTCCAAGGGTGGCAATGGACACAGCCACAGCGGTGTCTGCAGGGCCCATCATGAAGTCCAGCCCATGGCTGTGGACCAGCTGCCCAGTCTGGAAGGAAACTTCCTTGGAGGACGCCAGTGCAAGAGACATCAGCCAAGATTCAGGGGCAGCCAGAGAGGGGTCCAGCATGTCATTGCCAGCAGCCAGAGGGCAGAGGCCAGGGCCAGGGCAGAAGACGGGGAGGGTGGCAGGATCATGGCCAGGCCCCTCCTGGTACATCTCGCCACCCGGCAGAGACCTGGGGGACATGGAGAACACTGTCTCTTGGTGGGCAGAGCCTCCCTCAGGGCAGGGCAGGAGGGAGCATAGGGTGCACAATGGTGCTCAAACAGCACTGGTGTGCAGTAGGAACTCAACTGGCTAGTATTAACTCAATGAAAATCAAAACGGACGAAGTACTAGAAACAAACCACAGGGACAGCTGGGTTTGTCTTTAGGTGGCCGGCCTGCATGTGTTTCTTTCTAAGTCTGTCCCCACATTATCCAAGACAGACATGAACTCAGGAGATGAGTCAGGCGGCAGGAGCACATGTGGGGTCAGAAGAAGCTGTCCCCCACCCTAGTCCCTGACATGGGCTCCTTGCTGGTGGCTTCCCTCTCCCTGGGGTCTGACCTGATCCCAGTGTGGGGGTCCTGTCACCCCTATGCCTACTCCATGCCCCAGTCTCCACTTGAGGAAAGGGAACTGAATAAGTGAGATGATTCCATGGCTGTGGAGATGATAGTACCTGACATCCACTGGCTTTGAGACTGTCTCATCTGCAGGAAAGGCTGTGGCTAAGGCCAGTGGCTCCCATGGTCCTTGGGTGGTCTGTGGGGACTGTGGAGGCCCCTTTTCCTCACGTTCCTCTGAAAGTAATGAGATGGGAGGGGAGGCTTAGTGAGGCCCTGGTTCCCAGCCTCCTTCCCAGCAGGTATGAGCAGCCCTGCCGATGGAAAAGGTTGTTGCCATGGGGCCATCCCAATATTTTTGCTTCTTGTCCTATCTTTGGTGTGAACCAACGATCCCTAATTGCCAACCCAGGACACCCCAAATCCTGGTGCTTGGTTCACTTCTCAAACTGACTCACCAACTCCTCCTCTGGCCACATGATACCCTCCTCCCCAGCCCAGCTCCTGGCCCGGCCACACAGTGACCTCGAAATGCAGAGGGGCAGCCACAGCCCAGCCTGTGCCAGTCTTGAGCCTCAGACCCTCAGACCCTGTGATCTTGCTCCCACAGAGGGACACCTGGAACCTACTGATTGGGGGAGGGCTACCCCTGTAACCAGCGTGGCTACCTAGGCCCGGCCCATCAGAAATCAGCTCCCCAACTACCAGGAGACTGGGGCCCTCGGGCCACTCACCTGACCACTGAGGCCTGTCCACAAACCCAGAGTCAACATGGGGGTTGCCTGAGGGCTGCAGGAGGTCAGGACCCCTCTCCCTTGCACCAGGGTCTTCAGCTGTGGCCTGCTGGGCTGGCTCCATGTGCTGGGGAAGGGCTCTTTGGCGGCGCCGGTAATTGGCAAACCAGTTGTACACCTGCTCAGGGGTCAAGCTTGTCTCCAATGCCAAGTTCTCCTGCCCCCAAACAACAACACTTCTAGCCCTGCTTCCATTCCCTGAGGACAGGGGGTGTGTAGAAGTGGCTCTGACAGCTCATTTACACCAAGAAAGGGGCTGAGAGTCCAGCTTAACCTCTCCAAGGACAGCAGGGAGCAGCGAGCATGAGCAGAACATGCAGGCCTCACCTCCCTGGGCTGATCCCCATGCCCTGAGCAGTGAGGCCAGGTCAGGCTGTCTGCACAGCCACACGTGCACGTCCCCCTGAGTGGGGCCCTTGCTAGGTCCACCCAGAAAACATGCCCGGGGCCACCCCAAGCCAGTGGAGGGAACCACACTGCCTGTGCCTGGCACAAACCCACTGTGCAGTGGAGAGCATGTCGGCCGGTGGATGCCTCGACCCATCGTCCCGGTGCCTGGCACACAGTGGGTGCTGAGTGAGCAGCCGTGGGGCCACAGACACGATGTTATGACTCCATGTGAGAAAATGAAACCTTTCATGTGGCAGACAGGACAGTCTGCAGGGGCTGCCTCTCAACAAGGTCCCTGTCCAGAGGAGCGGCTGAAGCCAACAGCACCCTGGGGGATGGGGCCACCGAGGAGCCTGGGGTGGGGGTATCCCCTTGGGGGAGGGGGAGGCACCAGGCGGGGACCCCCTGGGTCCTGGTGTCTTCTATTCTTACCCTCTCAGTCTTGCTGGGGTTGGTGTTCACCCTCACAGCGAAATCGTGCAGCTTCTCACGCACCTCTCTGGGGAAGTTCCGGCTCTTCAGCCCCTCCGGGCAGAGGGAGGGGGGCGGAGGGTTCCTGGGTGAGGACAGCGAGGAGGTGGTAACAGACAGGACCCCTCCAAATCTGTTCCCTTCTCCAGGCCTGGCCCTTTGCAGAAGGTGTCACTTCCTTCCCTGTGCCTCCTCCTGGGGGTGCCTCTCTGCCTCCAGTTAGTGGAAACTAGTCTCTCCCACAGACATGTACAAGCCCTGACATACACTGTTCCAGAACATCTATAGGCGGCTGTGAGGAGCACCCTCTGTGGGCCCTTGCAGTGCTCCTGGGCCCACGGAGCTCCCGTGGATGGCCCTCCCGGACATACACACAGGCATCCTCACCCATGGAGGCCTCGTGCACGGCCTTCCTGGACGTACTCACACACAGGTGTCCTCAGCCCACGGAGCTCCCGTGGATGGCCCTCCCGGACACACACACACACACTGTTGTCCTCAGGACTTGGCTGCCACCCTGTGTGTGCTTTCCCATGCAGTGCTTTCTGTTCATCGCTGGTTTCCAGGTATCAGCCCCATTCTTGCATGAGTCCTCTGAGGCTTGCAGCACTCACACCCCTGCCACCCTGCATGGCCACGTCAGCTTTTTCCCTTCTTCTCTCACCCCCAACACCTCCTCCCAAGACTCACTGTCCTTGGGTGATCTGGTTGTCATTTCACCAACATGTTCTCAGAAGAGAAGCATCACCTGTGCCCCCACCAAACCTGCCAGCCCTTCTGCACTCCCCAAATGCCTGTGGGGCCCCTGGTGAGGGGGGGCTCCAGCCGTGGCACCTGCTCATCCCTCACATCACTAAGAACGCTCCCCTGAACTAACTCCCTGCTTCCCACCATCAGAATTTCTTCTAGTAAGTCATTCTCATGAGCTACTAAGCTCTGTAAATTTCTCACCTCCAGTGGTTACCCCATGACTCTGCTCCCGTCCCAGCTGAACTTCTCAAACAATGATCTTGGATCACTGCCACTGTCTCCTTGTCTCTGTGACACGCCTGGATCCCTGCACCTTACCACTAAAAGCACTTGCCCAGTTCACAAAATCCAAAGTTCATTTCTCAGCTCTCCTCTTAACTGGCACCTCCTCAGCCTCACTGGTTTCTGAACTCTGTGTACTTCTGGATTTCCTCTTCCTCTCACTGGCCATGTCTCAGCTAAATCTTCCTTATCCTCCTCTGGGCTGCAAAGTCCCAGAGGTCTGTCCCCTGAGCATAGAGGACCCCTCCTTTCTCTGTGCCCTACCAGGGTATCAGTGTCACTCACAGAGATGACAAAGGGACACATGTCTGAGAAGTGCTGGAGCTGGACACCGGGGGTGTTCCAGCTGGTTATGCTCCTCTCTAGTGCTGAGCTGATTTGAATATTTCATAAGAAAAAGATGACATATGCACCAATATTACTTGTCTATAGAAGACGTGTCATCCCAGTGCCTACTTGGACATCTAAAATGCGTCTCACACATCACGAATCCCAAAAGAACTCCATCCCCCTTCTCCAAACTTTTCCCCAGACCCTGTGCACCTCAGTGAAGGAACCCTCATGCCCCTGGTGGTTCCCACACAGGCCAAGAGCCCTGGAGTCTACTTCAGTCCTCTCTTTACCTCCTTCAATGTGTTCAGCCCACCAGCAAACCCCCCAGCTCCACCTCCAAAATCTACCCTGACACAACCCTGTCCACTTTCCCCAGCCACTATCCCAGCCCTGTGCCATGCCTGGAACCTCTTAGAAACTCCAGCATCTACTCCGGATCCCTGTATCTGCATCTGGTGTGACTCAGATGCCATCCCTTCCTGACACCCCCCGGGGACCATCAGCATGGTCATAACCCAAACCAGCAGCTACCATGGCTGCAGGCCCAATGTCCTCCTGCTGCTCATCAGCCTCTAAGGCAGGGTGGGTGAATCCATTCCACCACCTGCTTCTACAGTCACAAGCTAAGAATTGTTTTCACATGTTTCAAGGGCTGTGAACACATACACCCCGAAATATTTCCCATCTGGCCCTGAACACCAAGCTTCTCTGACCCCAAGTCTTTGAATGTGCTGCCCCTTCCTGGAAACTTCTGTGCACGTGGCTGGCATGTCACCACACTCAAGACTCTCCTCCAAGACTAGGACCAGCCTGCACTGACCACCCCATCTAAAGCAGCCAACCTCGCACAGCCCTCTTCTGAACCTATTCTCTGCATAGCACTTCTCACTCTCTGAATTATGTGATCTACTCTATTTCCTCGTCTGTCGGCCATTGTCCACATCCCAATGTCAGTTCCATGGAGGCAGAGCCTGGCCTTCATCCCCAGCACCTCCCAGAACCCAGCAGGCAGGGGACACTTAACAAACATGTCGACAAGATGACAAGATGATACCACTGCACTCTGGAGGGCTGCCAGCATGCCCACGGAGGGCTACAGTCACATCCCCTGAAGACCCCACAGCTGATTTACTGCAGGGCTTCTGACGACTTGTCTTACTCCGTCACTCTGTTTGATGGGTACCACACAAGAACATTCTCTGGGCCAAAAAGGTACCCAGGTCTTCTTCCTCCAGCGACCAGTGTTCTTACCGACCAGGCCCTGTGGCTCAGGAATCTTTCATGACTTGGGCTGTCAGGAGTCCACAGCAAGATCTACAGCCCTTTCCTGACCAGTGGAGAGCACCTGAGATGAAGAGTAAAGGCTACCAGGAGTTTGAGACCAGCCTGGGAAACACAGCAAGACCCTGTCTCTACAAAAAATTAAAACTTAGCCGGTCATGGTGGTCACAGCTACTTGGGGGGCTGAGGTGGGAGGATCGCTTGAGCCCGGGAAGTTGAGGCTGCAGTGAGTTGTGACGGTGCCACTGCATGCTCGTCTGGGCAATGGAGCAAGACCCTGTTTGAATTTTTTTTAAAGGCTCCAATTTCTCAGTGTCTGGGCTAGAGTCCTGGCTTTGCACCTCTCTCGTGTGGAACCTCAGGTTACCCTTTCTGTGCCTCCGTTTCCTCATCCGTAAGTGGTGATGATGGCGATAATAATAATTACTGGTAGTAACATAGATTTAGTGCTGATAATGGTGGCGATGACAAGGACTACCACTTATTTAGTGCCTATCATGTGCCTGGTACTGTTCTGAGCACCTGGCGTGTAACTCGTGCTAACACTGGCAACATTCTCACTCTCACTTCTTTGAAAGCCCTTGCAGCCCCTCAGTGGCCACCCAGAGCCCAGATGTGGGGATTAGATGACCTGGGGACACATGCTGTGCCGCTCCCACCTGCCTTCCACCTCCACTGTTCCTGGCCCGAGGGCCCCCTTTCTGGCCAGTCCCTGGGTGGATGCTGGGCGGAGATGATCAGGATGCCCACCTCCTGGCCTTAGCCTCAGTCACCCTGCGGTCAGCCATCCATTTCCAGCCAGCAGCTGACTGAAGCAGCTGGTGGAGAGTGCAGCTCAGTGACCAGCATCCAGCACAGGTGTGACCCACACTGAAGCCATGTTATGCTGACTACACTGTGACTATTACTGCTCTGCTGGACACTTCCCGTCCGCACCTCCTCACCTCTACTTTGCTTCAGCCCCTCTGGGGTTTGCACGGTCCGTCTAATCCCTCGGGATCCCCATGAAATATGCACAAGTAAAGGCTTCTGGGTTACCTCTTCCTGCAGCGGAACTTCTGCACCGGGGTGAGCGCAGCCACGCCCAGCCTCCTCATGACCAGATGGTAGTGGATGTCGTTCCAGAGCTGCACCAGCTCCTGGCTGCCTCCTGGCACCTGGCACCCCTGCCAAGAAGAGTGTACTGAGCCCTGGCCACCTGCCCATCCTGGAACACTGCTGGGACCTGCGTCTGCCATCCCAAACCGACTCAGCCTTGGGGAAGGCAGTGATGGGAAGAGCAGGGTTCTGGGTTCAAATCCACTGATTTTGCAAAGTGCCAGTGTGGCCACGCAATGCAGGCGTGAGTCAGACGGCCCCTGCTCCATTCTCAGCAGGCTCAGCGGTATGACCCTAGGCCTGCCAGGTCACCTCACAGACTTTGGGCAGATGCACTCACATCAGTCTGCCTTTAAACCTTCAACCCTCCCCAAAACACAAGATGAGCACAGCTCCCAGCTGTACCTCAAAGGTAAGGCACACGTGGCAAGGGAAAGTCCAGTAATTCTCTTTTGGCCAACAGCAAAGGAGAGGTGGAGCAGTGGTTATAACCACATGGTGTGATCTGAGGGCCTGATGTGTGATTCAAGTCTTATGTGAATGACCTTTGTCTCCCAGCAGTAGTACTGGCCCCTCAGGTACTTGGCACATTCTAAGGTGAGGGGGATGAAGGGGTCCCGTCCATGTAACCAGACTTTGCTGATGATGGAAGATGCCTGGTGCTGGTCTCCCGTGATTCCTGTGTGGCTCCCATAATTTCCTCAATTCCAATCATCTGCCACAGGAGTGATCCCTGTGGCCCCACACTGGCCTTTAACTACAGTGTTGCCTGGACCGTCCTGGCAAGGGAGGTGCTGAGAATCATTCAGCTTTCTCTCTGAGGCATCAGAGAGGCCCAGTCTTGCTCAGCAGTGACCCCACAGAGCCGATGGCTCTGTGCCCCCATCTCCTCTCAGCACGCAGCCTTCAGGGAACCTGCATGGGAACCTCCCCCTGCCCTGACTTGGGGGCAGGACTGGGCAGGAACACCCTGCACAGGCTGGGGTTGCTGCCCGTTCTTGACGTGGTGGTCCCTTCATGCCTCCCAGGTCTCAGCCACAAGTCACCTCCTCAGACATACTCATGGGTCACCCTGACTGAGCTTCTAATTCCTCTCCAGGGGGTTTTCATCACTGATGCCAGCGGTTGCCTTCACCGCAGTTGTTACAACTCTAACTCTGCACTCCCTCGTTTGTTTACTTCATTTATTTTGACAGATTTGAAAGACCTTGAGCCCTGCTAGGTTCTAGGTGTCATGCTGTGTGTTAGCCAATCTTGCAGTGAGAAACGCTGTGGCGGCCCTGCCTTGTGGGCCTTCAGTGCAGTAAGGGAGGCAGATGGAAGGCACAGTGACAAACCACCTTCTTTTTTTTTTTTTTTTGAGACGGAGTCTCGCTCTGTCGCCCAGGCTGGAGTGCAGTGGCTGGATCTCAGCTCACTGCAAGCTCCGCCTCCCCTCAGCCTCCCAAGTAGCTGGGACTAAAGGCGCCCACCACCTCGCCCAGCTAGTTTTTTGTATTTTTTAGTAGAGACGGGGTTTCACCGTGTTAGCCAGGATGGTCTCGATCTCCTGACCTCGTGATCCACCTGTCTCAGCCTCCCAAAGTGCTGGGATTACAGGCTTGAGCCACCGCCCCCAGCCGACAAACCACCTTCTAGTTACAAACACAAGAAGGGACAGAAAAGGATAATGAGGGGGCAATACTGGAGCGTGAGGGAGACACCACCTCCATGGGCTGCCATTTAAAGTAGAAACCAGAAGGGTAGGAAGGCACCAGCCACACGGAGAGCCAGGCGCCAGCCTCTAACAGAGGGAAAGACACCTGCAAAGGCCTTGGGACAGGGAAATATCTCGGGAGTTGGAATGGCAAGGAGACTGGTATGGCCACTGCAGAGGAGGCTGGGAGGAGCCAGAGGTGAGAGGACGGCAGCAGGCTCAGGCCCCGGCTCTGGGAGCCACTGCTCAGGGGCACACCATGACACCATCTGCATTGTAAAAACTCCCTCTGGCTGCTGTGTGAACAGGTGGAGGAGCAGGAGGACACCACACTAGCTTGGTGGGGGGGGGGGGGGTGGGGTTGGAAGGAACTGAGTATCTTGAAGGTAAACTCACAATGAATTATGCATGAACTGTATTACAGGGTCAAAGAAAGGAAAAATAGGCATTCAAATTCCTTTTTGGAAACCCTTTGGGCCACACGTTTTCTGCAATTCAGAATTTTTCAGATTTCAGCAAGTAACACAGGCATCCGGCACATGACATGCACCACTCAGCACCACCTGGGGCAGTGTCCTGTCATCAAGCATACAAAACGTTCAGTGGTCACATTAGTTGGAATAATAAACACTGTAAATAGCTTCAGATCAGCACAGGTCAGGTTCAATGCCTAATGCGTTGAGGTTGAAGGTACCAGCAGGTGAGTGACAAAGATACTTTTGTTTTTCAGAGTTCTCCAATGCAGCCAGGGAATGAGAGGGGGTCTGTCTGAATGCCTTGCCAAGATGTTGGCTCTCCAAAGGCAGGACTTCATTTTATTCACTCACTTTGTTGGCATCATGCCTGTCACAGATCACCACTCAATAGGGATTTGACAAATGAGTAGTTTTAACTCAGATTACCAAACTAGTTAGAGTTCAGTAACATGAGAGTGGACTAAGCTTATATGAAATCCGCCTCCCACGTTTTTCCAAGGCCTGGGGTTGGACCTCCAGCCAACGGGTTCCTACTAACTCCCGGGTATTACTGCAGTGCCTGGCATGGGTGGAGGCTGCCTGGAGAAGTTGCTACTTCTCTCTGTACCCCACGCCTGTAGCCCAGGCCTACCTCCAGGAGCCGGCAAGCTGCCTGCTGCTGCTCCTGCTGGTCCAGGACACGAGCACACGCCAGGGCCACATCTGCATTGTCCAGCAGGTGCAGGCGGAGGGGGCTGTCCAGAATGGCTGCGACCAAAGGCTGCACTTGGGCAAGGTCATCCTGGAAATCTCGGCACAGTCTGCCTGCAAGGGTTACCAGCTCTGCTGGGGGTGCGCGGGTGTCCTCATGCTCCTTCAGCAGAGTCAGGAAGCTCTGCATCCTGTGCTGGGTCGTGGCCACTCTGCCAACACAGAGAACAGTCACAGGAATGGCCAACACTGACCATGTCCTTTCCATCAATCGCCCAACCCACTCTGCAAAGCAGGTGATGCCACGGCTCGTGAGCCATGGACACTTGTAGAGTAGGAATAAGACCTCACACATTCCGAGAGAGGGCACCACCATAGCAGACATCCTCTAGAATTTCCTTCTAATCCCCAAAATACTTTAGTCCTTAACAAACACGGCTGTGCACCAAGCACTGGGCTGGGTACTGTCTGCAACAGCTCCTCCACTTCTCTGAACCTTCCACCTGGCACCCTGGTCCACAGCCCACCCTGTTCCTCTCAGCTCTGCTTGCCCTTCCTTTCCTCCACGCTGTCATACACGTCATGATTATGTTTCATCTCACTCCTTCTCTGGGCTCAGTGGGGTAGGGACCTTGTGTGCAGGGGTCACCAGTAGATGCCAAGGCCTTCCATCTGAATCCACATACATGCACTTGTTTTAACAGCAGAAACTGCTTATGCCAATACTTAATCCAAACAGTGTCAAAGACACACTTCGCAATCACACGCTTGGTCCTGCATCCACACAAGAGGAACCTTGACTTGTTCTAACGGGGCCTCACCTGAGGACATTTAGGCAGCTGCCAGTGACTGCTTTTCCCAACATAAAACCTTTCCCAATCGATCTTACTTCTGCGGAATACACTGTTATTCCAAAAAGTTTGTAAACCCTCACGCCTCAAAGAACCAGCTAGGCTGTGCGCTCCCTGGCGAGGGGTTCTTTCTGCCTGCATCATCTCCCGTGCCCCGCCAAGGGACACGACCTCGTCTACTCCACCCTTCCTGAGCTCTAGCGCCATCTCACCCAGGTCCCGAGTCAGGGCTCTGCGTTTCCAGCTGCCACAGTCGGCAGGAGGCCCTGGAGCCGGGGTCCCTTGGGGCAACAGAGGCTGCAGAGGCCTTGGAGGAGGGCAGAGGAGGCTCCCAGGCCTGGGTTTCCTGCAACGCCAACCCCCACCGGCTCTGGGAGGGGCGGGGTTCCTGCCATTTCAGGAAGGAAAAAGGTTCCCGTGGGGTACCTTGGCCTGTCCGCCCAGTGCCCTGAGGGGCACCCGGCTCCGGCTGAATGGAGGGGAAGGGTCGCGGGAGGTGGCTCTGCGTGGCTCCCCGACTGTGGCGGGACCCCCCCTCCATGGCCCCCGCCTCCCTACCTTTCTGGCGCGCGGCTCCCTGAGGCCGAAACTGCTGCCTGGGGCTCCAGCCCGGGAGGCTCCGCCCTCAGCCTCACCCCGGCCCCCGCGCCCCCCTCACCCTCCGGGGGCCCCCTTACCCTCAGGGACTCCTGCCCTCGTGCCCCTCACCCTCCAGGACCCCTCCGCCCGCGCGTCCCTCACCCTCCCGGACCCTCCCCTGCCCGAGCGCCCCTCACCCTCCGGGACCCCTTCAGCCCTGGCGCACGTGCTTGGCGCGCACCCGGGGCTGGCGAGGAGGCGCGGGGCAGCGCAGAAGGTGCGGGTGCTACAAAGTATCCAGGCCGCGGCCAATCCCCGCGAGGCCCCGCCCACAAGCCGTCCCGGGGACCCGCGCCCCTCAGCCTCCCGGGCAACCGCGGAAGCCGGGGGAGCTGAGGGGTCTGTGGGAGATCTGGTGTACGTGGCATCTGCGGGTCCGAGGAGTCCCGGGCGTCCCGGGGGACCTGGGGTTTCTGGGGTGCGCAGTGCGGGGTCAGAAAGGCCTGGAGCTTTGCGTTCTCGAGCGCTGGAAGGAGCAGGCCTGCGGATCGCGGGGTGCGGGGTGGGTGGGGGAGGGCGCCGTGACCCCCGCCCTGCAGCGGAGCCGAGGGAGTCGTGACCCACGGGTGACCCTGCGCTGCCCGCCCTGGTGCTGGCGCCGGCGCAGGCGCAGCCGAGTCAAGCTGGGGTCGCGGCTCAGCGGGGCGCAGCGCTTTCCCCGCGCGGGGGAGGAGGGCGCCGCTGGAACAGACCCCCAGGGGACGCGCCCGGGTCCAGGCGGAGTTCGGACCTCAGCCTTGGCGGGGGCTCCACCCGGGTGGGCCCTGCGGGCGGTTCCCTCAGGGGAAGCCTAGAGCAGCCTGACCACGGCTGACCTCCGTGACCCCCGGCGCTCCGGGCACAACTGGGCGATCCGGCGGCGGGGGTGGGATCCTCGCAGATCTGGTCAAAAGGTGGCTGGGAGATGACTGAACACCCCAAGTCCTGGCACGGGCACAGTCCAGCCTCTGCCGTTGTGGAGTTTATAGTTTTTTTGTGTGTGTGGGTTTGTGGTTTTTTTTTTGTTTGTTTGTTTTTTGGGGGGAGGGGTTGATGTTTTATACAGTAAGTTCGGAAGGTACCCGGCAATGCAAGACCAAAGACCTTGAGTTGTTTGTTTAGAGGCGCGGCCTCGCTGTGTGGCCCAGGCTGGAGTACGGCGGTGCAATCAGAGCTCACTTCAGCCTTAACCTCTTGGGGTCAAGTGATCCTCCCGCCTCAGCCTCCCAAACCACAGGTGCGCGCCACTGTGCCCGGCCTTGAGTTGGTTTTCAAAGGTAGTCAAGGTCTAACTGGAAGGAAAAAAGTCAGTAAATGCATAAGACACGCAGGATAAACATTTCAGTGTTTGTTCCAGTGAAGATGTGAAAACAATCCAAGTCTCTGGCGGAAGATTTGAGAAATAAACCAGGTTCAGACAGGGGATGGGTTCCTGGAAGGTTATTAGTAGCGATGCTGAGGTCGCTTGGGCCCAGCTGATGATCGTGATACATTGTACAGCAGAATGCTGTGTTCTAAGACAGATGTAGGAGTCCACGTGGAAAGCGGAGATAAAATGATGCATGCCACATCCTAAACCCTGGTGGCTCTGGAGTGATTCAATTACCACTTTGTTTCAGTATCTTCTTTAGGCATTTTAATTTTCTTCTTTTTGCTTATTCACATTTTCTAATTTTTATAAAATACTTCTGTGGTGTTCTATTTTTTTTTTTTTTTTGAGACGGAGTCTGGCTGTGTCATCCAGGCGGGAGTGCAGTGGCGGGATTTCAGCTCACTGCAAGCTCCGCCTCCCGGGTTTACGCCATTCTCCTGCCTCAGCCTCCCGAGTAGCTGGGACTACAGGCGCCCGCCACCTCACCTGGCTAGTTTTTTGTATTTTTTTAGTAGAGACGGGGTTTCACCATGTTAGCCAGGATGGTCTCGATCTCCTGACCTCGTGATCCGCCCGTCTCGGCCTCCCAAAGTGCTGGGATTACAGGCTTGAGCCACCGCGCCCGGCCGGTTTTCTATTTTTAAAGTTCGTTTTAAGGAGTGGAAAGAACAGGACAAGGTTGTGGAGAAGCAGCATTGACTGACCGAGTCTCTTGGGACTGGAGACCCCTGAGGGGGTGGAGAACAGACTGCAGCTGTCTGAGGTGCAGAACAGAGGAGAGCAATAGTCCCGATTGCTCACTACCGTTAAGCACCAACGAATGTAAAACAATGGGGCCAAAAATGTCGAAGTATCTACATTGTTCGATTTAAATGAATTCAACACACTTTTAATGTATTTTTATTTTTTTAGGCAGATGACCTTGCTGTGTTGCCCAGGCTGGCCTCTCTTAATTGTCAGACTCGAAAGTCTACCTTCTTTTTAATTTATTTTATTATTTTTTGAGATGGAGTCTTGCTCTGCACCCAGGCTGGAGTGCAGTGGCACAGTCTCTGCTCACTGCAACCTCTGCCTCCCAGGTTTAAGTGATTCTCCAGCCTCAGCCTCCCAAGTAGCTGGGATTACAGGTGCGCACCACCATGTCCAGCTCATTTTTGTATTTTTAGTAGAGATGGGGTTTCACCTTGTTGGCCAGGCTGGTCTTGAACTCCCGACGTCACGTGATCTGCCTGCCTCAGCCTCCCAAAGTGCTGGGATTACAGGCGTGAGTCACTGTGCCTGGCCAAGAATGAACCCTTATTTATTTATTTATCTTTTAAATGTATTTATTTATTTTTTTGACACGGAGTCTCAGTCTCTGTTGCTGAGGCTGGAGTGCAGTGGCATGATCTTGGCTCACTGCAAGCTCCGCCTCCCGGTTTCACGCCATCCTCCTGCCTCAGCCTCCCAAGTAGTTGGGACTACAGGTGCCCGCCACCACACCTGGCTAACTTTTTGTATTTTTAGTAGAGATGGGGTTTCACCGTGTTAGCCAAGATGGTCTCGGATCTCCTGACCTCGTGATCCATCCACCTCGGCCTCTCAAGGCCAGGATTACAGGCATGAGCCACTGCACCCGGCTGATGAACCC
Source organism: Macaca thibetana thibetana (assembly GCF_024542745.1). Lineage (NCBI taxonomy): Eukaryota > Metazoa > Chordata > Mammalia > Primates > Cercopithecidae > Macaca > Macaca thibetana. Next base: position 129,571,683 of record NC_065588.1, read on the forward strand.
TTTTTAAGCATTACTTTTAATAAAGGGTAGTGCAAAAATTTGAGTTACCAGTGCCTATTGTAAATATACACTGTCTCCCCTTTCCCTCCATGCTCTCTAATGTGAAATACAATTGGTAACACATCATACATTCTAAGGCATACTTACTCACTATTTCTAGATTTTCTCTTCCTTCCTGGACCCATGCTTCCTGGGGTAGACTGTCAGTTTAGTTACTTAATAGCTGTGTGACCTTGAGCAAGTTACTGATCCTCTCTGTACCTTTTCTCCTCTTTGGCATAATGGGGATAACAATAGGGCCTCTTCCTTGGTGGGACTGAGGTAATTAGAGTCAATATTCAATAAGTGCTATTTTTGTCATCATTTTGTCTTCTATATACACTATCTTTAGCACATTCAAAATCTGGTAAGTTTTCTATCGTTATGTGTCTTTTTAACAAATTTCCTGGGAATTCCTGCATTTCTTCCATCGTAATTAGCTGAACCACAAAAGGCTGGAAGATGATTTAGGTCAACCTCGTAAGAACCTCTGTTTCATCCTGAGCTGCTGTCTTCTGTCCCAGGAACGCGCACCATCACCGGTGCTCCCCTGAGGGAGCCCTGCCCTATCCATATCTTGAAGTTGCTGGATGGCCCTGGGTTGAGTGCCTCTTAGGAGAACTGTCCAATGTCTGCCTGCTAATTAGGGGGCTCATAGCTGTTGGGGATCAGTCTTCAGGCCCCTTATGTGGGCTCACAGAATTATAGAGAGCCAGTCTTCTGGGGAACACCAAGGGAGATATGCGGGCAGGAAAAGAGAGGGCGTGTCTGGCGTCCTGGGTAGAAATTTGTAGAAGGACAGAGGGAGCCTAGGGCTTCGGAGAGTGATTCATCAGCCCTTCCTTTCTTCTTGGAATTTGAGCCCTTATAAAGCAGATGTGGACAGGGCCAGAGAATAGGAAAACAGGATCATCCATTTAAAGCACCCCCCAACATATGACCCAGAGAGGATTAGGAATGACCCCTTCTTTGGTGTGACAGCCCTGCTCAGAGGGCCAGAAGCTGTTCTTTCACAAGCTCAGAAGGGGCCGGCTGCAGCCCTGCAGTTCCTTCCTCTGGGTCATGGTCAAGGCTGCTCCAATCACCTGAGTTGTAATCTCACCCCTCAGCATAATAACCCAGCAGGTGGGGAACATGACACCCCCTGGATTGTGGATCTATAAGCACCACCCAGGTGTCCCAGATGACTTTTCTTCCAAATAAGGCTGAGAATGGGATGAAAGCAAGTGAAGTATCAAAAAACTCAGTAATCAATATAAATAATATTGCAATGCAGTGTTTTTATTTTATTTTATTTTTTTGAGATGGAGTCTTGCTCTGTCACCCAGGCTGGAGTGCAGTGGCTCGATCTTGGCTCACTGCAAACTCCGCCTCCTGGGTTCACGCCATTCTCCTGCCTCAGCCTCCTAAGTAACTGGGACTACAGGCACCCGCCACCACGCCTGGCTAATTTTTTGTATTTTTTAGTAGAGTCGGGGTTTCACCGTGTTAGCCAGGATGGTCTTGATCTCCTGACCTTGTGATCCGCCCGCCTCGGCTTCCCAAAGTGCTGGGATTACAGGTGTGAGCCACATCACCAGACCAATGCAGTGTTTTTTTTTTTTTTTTTTTTTTTTTTTTTTTTTTTTTGAGACAGAGTCTCACACTGTTGCCCAGGCTGGAGTGCAGTGGCGCGATCTCGGCTCACTGCAAGCTCCGCCTCCCGGGTTCCCGCCATTCTCCTGCCTCAGCCTCCTGAGTAGCTGGGACTACAGGCGCCCGCCACCGCGCCCAGCTAATTTTTTGTATTTTTTTAGTAGAGACGGGGTTTCACTGTGGTCTCGATCTCCTGACCTTGTGATCCGCCCGCCTCGGCCTCCCAAAGTGCTGGGATTACAGGCTTGAGCCACCGCGCCCGGCCCCAATGCAGTGTTTTTAAAAAACCAAAATATATGTTAAAGAATCTATGATGAACAGAATATCAAAATTTAGGATAAGACAATGTATATTATTGAGTTTTCCTTTACCTGAAGCTTCAAAGAAGCAATAGTTGCTTCTTTCCCTCGTAAGTCAGGTACAGGATGGGGAGTGGTGTTGGAAAGTTCAGAAGTATTTTTGGAGCATATGTGCCAGGTCATCAAATGCTCCCATGACACTGCCATAACTGCGACATGACAAAATGCCCACCTGAGGTAAGTCATGGGTCTGCAGTCACAGAAATGGTACAGGGGTGGTTTGATTAAACCAAAGCATTTTAAGTTACCAGAATATTTCCTGTGAACAGTGGTTTAGAGATAAAAGCCAACGAAAATAAAAGTACATCGTGAAAGGACAGAATGATAAAGATTTTTAAATCTGTCTTTTCTCTATGGAAGTAGATATTCGTCAAAACAACTGATTCTTAAAAATGTACATGTTTCTATAATCACAATTTCTAAAAAGGGTTAGTGTTAGAGTGAGAATTTAGGGATTAGGCATCGGTTAAGGGTTAGGTGTTACAGAGAAGAATTAGAGGTTATGGTTTAGGAGTTAGGTGTTATGGTTAAGAATTACAGGTTAGGCCAGGTGTGGTGGCTCACGCCTGTAATCCCAGCACTTTGGGAGGCCAAGGTGGTTGGATCACGAGGTTCAGAGATCGAGACCATCCTGGCTAACATGGTGAAACCCCGTCTCCACTAAAAATACAAAAAAATTAGCTGGGCGTAGGGGATGCATGCCTATAGTCCCAGCTACTCGGGAGCCTGAGCTGGGATAATGGCATAAAACCCGGGAGGTGAAGCGTGAAGTGACCCGACATTGCGCCACTGCACTTCAGCCTGGGAGAAGAAGCAAGACTGTGCCTCAAAAACAAAACAAAACAAAACAAAAAAAGAATTACAGGTTAAAGTTTAGGGGTTAGTGTTAGAATTTGGGATAGGGATAGGGTTCGGGTTGGCTTTGAGTTTAGGGTTAGGGTTTAGGGTTAGGGTTAAGCTTAGGGCTAACATTAGTGCTAGGGTTAGTGGTTAGGGTTAGTGTTGCGGTAGTGTTGGGGTTAGGGGTTGGGGTCAGAGTCAAGGGTCGTGGTAGGGTTAGGGTTAAGGTTAGGTTAGGGTTAGGGTAGGGTTAGGGTTGGGGTTGGGTTAGGGTTTAGGGTTAGGGTTAGGGTTGGGGTTGGGGTTGGGTTTAGGGTTGGGGTTTGGGTTAGCTTTGGGTTATGGTTAAGTTTGGGGTTGGGGTTGGGGTTGGGGTTAGGGTTATGGTTAGCAAATTTCTCTACTTGTCGATCTTTGTTTTTAACTGAGCGGGAATTAGGAGAGGAGCCTGGTCCTCTCCACACAGCTCAGCAGGTACACCGCCCATGTCCCTGTGCAGAACAGCGGTTCCTGTAGGGCTGACAAGTGTGGTCCAAGTAGCTGTGAAATTTCTTGTGAAGAAAACGCACAAGGAGAACATGAATGAGCTCAGTGGAGGAGGGCACTACCCCAGGGGACGTCCACATACATGGACTTGTGAACCCCGAATATCTGAGATAGTCTCAGTCAATTTAGAAAGTTTATTTTGCGAAGGTTGAGGATGCATGCCTGGGACACAGCCTCTGGAGGTCTTGACGACATGTGCCCAAGGTGGTCGGGACACAGCTTGGTTTTATACATTTTAGGGAGACAGGAGACATCAATATATGTAAGATGAACGTTGGTTCCGTCGGGAAAGGCGGGACAACTCGAAGCAGGGAGTGGGCTTCCAGGTCACAGGTAGGTGAGAGACAAACTGTTGTATTCTTTTGCGTTTCTGAATAGCCTCCCCAAAGGAGGCTATCAGATATGCACTTATCTCAGTGAGTAGAGGGGTGACTTTGAATAGAAGGGGAGGCAGGTTTGCCCTAAGCTGTTCCCAGCTTTTTTCCCTTTAGATTAGTGATTTTTGGGCCCTCAGTTTCATTTTCCTTTCACAGGCTAAACAGCTTTAGGAACTGAAAGGTTCATGAGGCTGTAAGGAAGAGTCGAGTTGCTCCAGGTGAGTCTTGGCCACAACAGCATGCAGGACCTGGGCACACACGAGGGGCTCCTGGGAGGGTTCGGGAAAGGGAGCTGTGAACCCTGACTATCTGAGATGGTTTCAGGTGATTTAGAAAGTTCATTTTGCCAAGGTTGAGGGTGTGCACCCGTGACAGCCTCAGGAGATCCTGACAAGTGCCCAAGGTGGTCAGGGCACAGCTTGGTTTTAGGGAGACATGAGACGTCAGTCAATACATGTCTGAAGGGCCGGGCGTGGTGGCTCAAGCCTGTAATCCCAGCACTTTGGGAGGCCGAGACGGGCGGATCACGAGGTCAGGAGATCGAGACCATCCTGGCTAACATGGTGAAACCCCGTCTCTACTAAAAAAATACAAAAAACTAGCCAGGCGAGGTGGCGAGCGCCTGTAGTCCCAGCTACTTGGGAGGCTGAGGCAGGAGAATGGCGTGAACCCGGGAGGCAGAGCTTGCAGTGAGCTGAGATCCGGCCACTGCACTCCAGCCTGGGCAACAGAGCGAGACTCCGTCTCAAAAAAAAAAAAAAAAAAAAAAACATGTCAGAAGTACCTTGGTTCCATCCAGAAAGGTGGGGACAACTGGAAGCAGGGAGGGGGCTTCCAAGGTCACAGGTAGGTGAGAGACAAATGTTGCGTTGTTTTGAGTTTCTGGTTAGCCTCTCCAAAGGAGGCGATCGGATGTGCACCTATCTTAGTGAGGAGATACGTGATTTGGAATAGAATGGGAGGCAGGTTTGCCCTGAGCAGTTCCCAGCTTGACTTTTTCCTTTAGCTTAGTAATCTTGGGGCCCCAAGATTTTCTTTTCACAAAGCCTATGACTGGATTTGCATTTTTAGATCCTGTGAGGAGGCGGCTACACACATGCAGAAGTCATGCTGGTGGCCTGGACTCCGAAGGGAGAGAAGTGGATTTGAGAGACATTTAGGAGGTAGGATTGCCGGGGCCTTGGTGATAGCTTGGATGTGGAGGGCGGAGCAGGAGGGGTGTCAAGCAGATATTGCTGTTAGATTACCACCTGGGATATTAGGGAGAGTGAGTGGGCTGTTTTTTCTTTGTTAGGCAGAACTTGGTTTTGTGGTGCAGTGGGGCGCCTCAAACCAAAGGCCTGACTTCCTCGCACAGGCCAGACCCCACATGGCCGTTCCTGTGACTGCCAGGCCACTTTGAAGCTGAGAGAGGTGGTTTTGTCTGGCCTCTGCCCTGCACGTGTTTACGAATGACTTCTCTGTGTTGGCAGATTTGGGGGTCCACCATATAGGATCCTGTGAAGACACCGCAAAGGTCTTTAGTCCAATTTATAAAACATCTTTTTGTTCATTATATCATTTCCACAATCAAAGACGAATAAAATATACAGAGGTTTATTTAGTGAATAAGGTTGATGGTGCACCTGTGCTAGGCAGTGTTTTAGTTCGTTGAGACACCAAGGGGTTGAGACAATCCTTTACCTTGGAGTTTTGTGTCTGTAAGTCCTGCTGTTGAGAGCTGTGTGTGTTAAAATGTCTGATTTGGGCAGGTGAGATCTGGGCCGTCTGTAAGGTTAGGTGAGAGGAGGTTGGTGTCCAGCAAGTATCCAGTGCCCCATCAACATCCCAGTTCTTGTCCACCAATCTTCCAGTTCTGGGACTGATGCGGAGGCCCTCAGAGCGACTTCAGAGGAGAAGTACTGTGCTCTGTGGCTGTCTGTTTTGGAGTGTAAATTGTAAATCCTCTGCAAACAAGAAGTTGGAAACAAGTAGCGTTTCAGCTTGAGTTTCTTGTAAATGGCTTGCAGTCGTATGAACCAGAGCATGTAATACCACAGGGCAACACGAGGGTCCCTCTATCACCATTTCTCCCAGTGGCCTAGGTGGGGATTTAAACAGAATAATGTGTGCAGCCTCATTGTGTGAAAGTCCAGTACTTTGTGCTTGGAGTGTCATCAGGGAAGGGCCCCTGACTTTGAAGGCTGCTATGTCTCGGTCTGTGATAGGAGGCACAATGTGGCCTTGGTCTTACGAAGACCTTGGGTGCCACAGCTCACTTCATCCCTGATCAGCCTGACGCAGGCGCTGGGCCCTGGTTCTGGAGGTGAGAATACACCCTGGGCTTCCACTGCATGGCTGCCCTGTGAGCATTCAGGTGCTTATTTGGGGACTGATACGAGTCCTGTGCCAGATGCAGTGATGCACACCTGGGAACCAAGGGTCCCTGCTTCTACTGAAGAATCTGGACAGATGTAAAAGGTAAGATAGGCTGGGGGTAGGGGTTAGGGTTAAGGTTAGGCTTGGGGCTGGGGTTGGGATTGTGGCTAGGGTTGGGGTTGTGTTTAGGGTTATGATTAGGGTTTAGTGTTAGGGGTTAGGGTTTTAGTGTTAGCATTTTAGGGTTATGGTTAGGGGTTAGGGTTGGGGTTATGGTAAGGTGTTAAAGGTTAGGGTTAAGGTTTAGGGTTAGGGTTGGGGTTAAGGGTAAGGATTACAGCTTTTAGGGTTAGGGTGCTTGGCAAAATGGGTCCACCCTCTTCCAGGTAACCCTGGCTCTAGGCTCTCTTTTATGTCCTGGCCTGCCCCACCAGTCCCCTGGAGCCCTCTGCTGACCTAAACTCCACGCTGTATATTCTTACTTATAAGTGGGACATAAGCTATGATGATGATTCCAAGGCCTAAGAATGATAAGTGGGCTTTGGGGACTTAGGGGGAAAGGTGAGAGGGAGGTGAGGGATAAAACCCTACACATTGGGTACATTATACTTTGCTTGGGCTATGGGTGCACCAAAATCTGAGAAACCATCAATAAAGAACTTTAGCATTTAACCAAAACCACCTGTTCCCCAAAACTATTGAAATAAAATAAAATAAAATAATAACAACAGATATCTTATTCCTTTGGTAGACCACATGGCCTAGCTCAAGAATTGACTAAATACTTGTAAAATATAAGAATAAATGGAACAACTGGGTAAGCACAGCTCATGCAGAGATGTCCAGCCATTTCAGAAGTGTTAAGGTTCAAAGCAGTGTTCCCTGCGCAGGCCTTGGGGTATCGCATTTTTGGGGAGGCACTGCCATCTCAAGCCTCCTTGTTTCTGGCTCATGTTCTAACCCTCACACAGCACATGCTTGTCTTTAAAAACATCAAGGTGAAATAAACCACATGTTAATCAAGGTAGAATAAGTGGGCAATTAGAGAACCCACATAATTTAGTTGTATAATAGTAAGCTTCTGCTGCATATTTAAAGGAAAATAGATAAGATAATCTTTTTTATAAAAAGTGTAAATTATTCCACTGTTTCTGAATACTGACTGCTAAAACTCCACACTGAAGCACTGCCCAGAATGGTGGCCCGTGAAGCATTCTCAGTCTGGGACACGTTATTCCTCTTCTGTAAAAACTGCACCACATGGCCGGGCGCGGTGGCTCAAGCCTGTAATCCCAGCACTTTAGGAGGCCGAGACGGGCGGATCACGAGGTCAGGAGATCGAGACCATCCTGGCTAACACGGTGAAACCCCGTCTCTACTAAAAAATACAAAAAACTAGCCGGGCGCAGTGGCGGGCGCCTGTAGTCCCAACTACTCGGGAGGCTGAGGCAGGAGAATGGCGTGAACCCGGGAGGCGGAGCTTGCAGTGAGCTGAGATCTGGCCACTGCACTCCAGCCTGGGCGGTAGAGCGAGACTCCGTCTCAAAAAAAAAAAAAAAAAAAAAAAAAAAAAAAAACTGCACCACTTTCAGACACTCTCAGGCAAAGACACAGAAAATTATCTCATTATTAGATTCATGATCTTTTAGAAGTTTCCTATCGCTGAGGTCATCTGAGCCAGTAGTTTTCAAAATGAGTTGATGGCTTCATATCCTAAAATGTTGCATTTAAATTCTAGTTAAAAATAGTTTACTGTATTTTTCCATTCTAAGACAGATTTTTTTTTATGCTTTACTTTTTCTGGAATTAGCATGCATCTTACAATTGATCCACTGCATTAAATATGATGAGATCTCTTCTGTTCTTCTAAAAAATTATCAATACATTTGTGATGAATATCGATTTAATAGCATCTCAGAATTTAAAACATCCAGGTTACAATCATTAACTCTTCTACAAGATTTAGATACAAGAAGGTCATATTTCTTTCATTTTATAAGTCAAATTATATCTAGCAGAAACTCACATGTGTGAAGATATGGAAGATTCCAATTCACGGAGGTTCCTCGTCATATTCTGTGCCAGACACTGGAGGCGGGTATGGTGGCACTTCATGCTCCTCACCTTCCTGTCTCACTACTTGTCCTGTGACTGCCGACTGCTGGCCCTTTACTCTGAAGGGGGTGAGAGGACCACTGCCCTGGCACTGGGGAGGGGATGCTCCTTACAGCACAGGAAGTGCCAGGAAGGCAGCCGTCACATGCCGGAACCTTGGCCACACCAACCACCTCTGGGGAATTGCATGTGACTAGGGCCTAGCCCATTAGGAATGCTACTGTTCTGGGAATATCTCGCTGGTATCTTCATTTTGTTTTTCCATTGGCTAGTCCAGCTTAACCCCTTAGATGATTCTAGATCTCCCCTGAAAATACCTAGGTGAGAGTTATCCAGGCAAATTCTCTTTTTCTCCTTTAAAACCATAAAGGCCATATGCATGTGTGTATGTGTGTGTGTGTGTGTGTGTGTGTGTGTGTGTGTGTGTTACAGAGAGGCTTAATCTGCAAAAGCACAGCTTGGCCTTCAGGAAATAGATGGGAAAAGGGAAAAGGGCCGGGCGCGGTGGCTCAAGCCTGTAATCCCAGCACTTTGGGAGGCCGAGATGGGCGGATCACGAGGTCAGGAGATCGAGACCATCCTGGCGAACATGGTGAAACCCCGTCTCTACTAAAAAGTACAAAAAAACTAGCCGGGCGAGGTGGCGGGTGCCTGTAGTCCCAGCTACTTGGGAGGCTGAGGCAGGAGAATGGCGTAAACCTGGGAGGCAGAGCTTGCAGTGAGCTGAGATCCGGCCACTGCACTCCAGCCTGGGTGACAGAGCGAGACTCCGTCTCAAAAAAAAAAAAAAAAAAGGAAAAGGGCTGCTTTATGATTTCCTTGTGCCTTCAAAGCACACACAAAGAAAATATCAGTTAGTAGTTTCTCTAGTAATTCCATCTGTAACATTGAGCATTTAAAAGTTGTTATAATACATTTAAATACCATGCCCATACAAGCACATTATAAACTGTAGCATTAATGAAACAATTAAATATCCCAACTTAACCTGTCTTCTTGTAAGCCATGAAATAAATTTCTCCCACTATCTCTATGAATATGTTTACCATTTGTGTAAATATACCACTGAATAGAGATAGTAGACAATTTTTATTTTGACAGCAATCCACTAGTAAAATTACACACAAAAAGTCTGCTATAACCTATGTGCATTGGCAGATGCAATTAAATGTGAGCCAAGGCACATTTGTTCATGCATGTGTTTTTATGATTTTGTCTGTTCGGTTTTTGACTGACATATTTATAATACAGAATGTGAGAAGAGTTAGCTCTTTGTAGTTATTTAGCTGTAAGACATAGAAAACTGTTCTAGAACCTTTAAAAAGCAGTTGCAGGAATTTTTTTAAAGTCCCTGAAATTATAAGTCAAGATATTATTTTAAATTATTATCCTTTGAAACTACTTTTCTGTATACATCAAGATTTATCAATAACATATAAACAAAGTAGGAAAGTATGGTTACCATATTGTATAATGGCACCTCATGTTGCTTATTTCTTTTATAATTAAGTCATAAATTGAGCTCACAAAAATATTTACATTAATAAAATGATTATCATTGGTAATGTTTGAGTTTTTCTTGTACATTTTTATGTAACAACAAAAAAAGTTTTTACTATTAAAAATGGTTTTAAAAAAATTGGAGCAAGCCTAACCTTCATTTTATAAATACAATAACCTGAGGCTCATCAGGGCTGGTGACTCTCACAGGCGCACACCCAGCATTGCTGGATATCGGCTCAGGATCCAGAATGACTTTTAACAATTCATGCTAAATTAATAAATGCACTTTAAAATAGGCCCATATTAATCCCAAAGTAACTAAACCTGTGGAATTTGTAAAAGAAGGTGTTTATGAATGAGGATGTGGCCTTTCAACATTAGTTCGGATTCTCCCCTTTCTAAAAGAATCTACAGTCTCTATTTTCCCATTACGAGATTTCAGAGGAGAGCCTGGTGGCGGCACTTACAGCAGACATCACAGATGTCTGAGTGTTTCGGTTGAGGACGGTAAAGGCTTTGTTTGTTTCATAAAACCTTTGTTTTCCAGGGGAGAAAACACAGGTTGAGTCTAAAGTCAATCCTCCCATCGAAATATTTTAATGACTCTGAAAAAAGTTGTTGTGTTTCACAGATGCAAGCGGAGCCGTGCAGTCCTGACTTCTGAGTGGAGCTAGAGGAGAATGATGTTAACGTGTTTGCACTCCTTGCTCAATTTTTAAATATAAATATACTTAAGCACTGCTTTTTAATGAGAATAAAATAGTTTAACAATGTTTACGCACCTATTTTAGTTATTACATTCTGTAAGCTATTTTTATCTTCACAACCATGGAAGCACTCCACCGTCTCCATTTCAGAAAGTAGACAGTAACTGAACAAAACTGTCCACTTTTAAAAAACATGATTTATTTCATTATGAAAGTTCATAGTTGATGTAATTAATACCTTTTTGTGGTCTTAATTCAATGGGTGTGGGCATCTGCACGCTGTCGTGGGTCCACCATTGTGGTGAAATCGCACACAGTGGTCTCACTTCCCTAAACAGCCAGGGCTCTCTGCCCATCCATCCTTTCTTCTCCTCAACCCCTGTCAACCATTGATTGTTTTTTCCCTTTTCCAAAATGTCACGTAATTGGAATCATACAGTATGTAGCCTTTTTGGCTTCTTTCACTTAGTGGTATGCATTTTGGGTCCCTGTGTGCCTTTTCATGATTAGATAGCTCGTTTATTTTCTCACTGAATGATATTCCATGGTCTGTAGGTACCAGAATTTATTTATCCATTCACCTACTAAAGGACAGGTTGGTTGCCTCCAGTTTCTGGTAATCCTGAATAAAGCTCTGAACATTTCTGTGCAAGTTTCTGTGTCGACATAACTCTTGATAGAATGACAAGGAAAGGTGTATTTGCCTGATCCCAGGAATCAATATAAACATCCACGATAACCCCACCTTTTTTAAAAATGTATGATTTGGATGAAACAAGAGAAAGAGACTGACTGTTGCTGAGTCCCTGCTGCAGTCCTGACACAGCTGGAGACACCCTGCTCTCCTGCTTTCCTTATTTTGTTGATGCTTATGAGGACCATGTTGTCTGAGGAAGACGGTTCCCATCCAACTCTGCCCCTGGTGTGTCACGTGCCAGCCTTGTCAACACACACGAGAACCTGACAGGGCGAGTGTTATAACCCCATCTATAGAAAAGGAAACGTCTCTAAAGTCTTTAGCATTTTGCCCAAGTTCGGACACTTAGCAGAGGCCTGAGTTTAGATGCAGCCCCATCTTGCTCTTTGACAGCCTCAGCACCACATGCCCTGGGTGACCCACGCAGTGAGTCACTGACAGCCCTCGTGGTTGGCCTGTGGCACATCACGGAGCAAAATGGCCCACTGACCTTTTCAGATATTCAGGCAATTTGTGATAGAGCATATGCGGTCACTCCCAGCTAGTTATGTTGTTCAGTTTAATAGAATACCTAATTCTATGTTTATTATGAGTAAAGGGAGATTTCTTGTGGGGTTTTTTTTTTTTTTTTTTGAGACGGAGTCTTGCTCTGTTGCCCAGGCTAGAGTGCAGTGGCGTGATCTTGCTCACTGCAAGCTCCGCCACCTGGGTTCACACCATTCTCCTGCCTCAGCCTCCCGAGTAGCTGGGACTACAGGTGCCTGCCACCACGCCTGGCTTTTTTGTATTTTTAGTAGAGATGGGTTTCACCGTGTTAGCCAAGATGGTCTCGATCTCCTGACGTCATGATCCGCCCATCTCGGCCTCCCAAAGTGCTGGGATTACAGGTGTGAGCCACTGAGCCCGGCCTCTTGTGGTTTTTAAGAATATGAAGCATATCTATTTTGCCTACAAGTTGGAAGTTCCAATACTACAGGAAGCATAAGAGCAGGTTATAATGATGGGTCTTGTATAAGACTGAATTCACATCAAACTGAATCAGTAACTCCACTGTATGAACAGGGTGAGACATTAAACATTTAATGAAAAGAATTCCTTTCTTAGGTCACAGCAAGGACTAGATATATCTAATTATGCCCAGTAAGATGTATTGTGATATTTACAGTTAATCACTCATTTAATTCAAAGGGTATTTATTAATCGTCTGCTCTGGGCATAACATCAATCGAAAGCAATGTATTCACATGGAAAAAAAAACTTACCTGAGGTGGCTGGGTGCAGTGGCTCATGCCTGTAATCCCAGCACTTTGGGAGGCTGAGGTGGGTGGATCACCTGAGATCGGGAGTTTGAGACCAGCCTGACCAACATGGAGAAACTCCATCTCTACTAAAAATACAAAATTAGCTGGGTGTGGTGGTGCATGCCTGTAATCCCAGCTACTCAGGAGGCTGAGGCAGGAGAATTGCTTGAACTTGAGAGGAGGAGATTGCAGTGAGCCGAGATTGTGCCACTGCACTCCAGCCTGGGAAACAAGAGTGAAACTCCATCTCAAAAAAACAAAAACAAAAACAAAACTTACCTGAGGCTCTAAGTCAACTTTCCACAACCAGCACACATTTCTAATTTGAAATACATATGTAAAGCTTTGAATGCATAAATAGCTATCACAATGTAGAACTAAGTCAATAGTTGCTTTGAATTGTTTAAATTATCCTGGGAATCAGAAAGATATGTCTACATGAAACAATAAAGGTTATATTAGAATTAGTAAACTTTAGAAGACCATTTTAATCTTGATATATAAGCATACTACCTAGTCACGCTGTTTAAATACATCTTCAACCCACTATTTTTAGATTTAAGTAAATCATTAAACTTTAAAGTTGGAAAAGATTCCAGTGTTAGAGCTATAGACTATAAATCCTGAATATTTTTCTAAAATTTTCGAGTTTTTATCTGGAAATACAGATTTTCCATGTCTCTAACAACTGCAAGAAATTTCACTTGGAGTCTCCACATAGTCAACTATGTGATGGCAACATCAGTGTAATAGATACTATCACAAACATCCTGTGACTTTTATATGTATGTTTTAAAATACTTTAAGTTCTGGGATACATGTGCAGAATGTGCAGGTTTGTTACATAGGTATACATGTGCCATGGTGGTTTGTTGCACCCATCAGCCCATCATCTAAATTAGGTATTTATCCTAATGCTATCCCTCCCCTAGACCCAAACCCCACAACAGGCCCTGGTGTGTGATGTTCCCCTCCCTGTGCCCATTTGTTCTCATTGTTCAACTTCTACTTATGAGTGAGAACGTGTGGTGTTTGGTTTTCTGTTCCTGTGTTGGTTTGCTGAGGATGATGGTTTCCAGCCTCATCCACGTGCCTGCAAAGGACATGAACTCATTGTTTTCTATGGCTCCATAGTATTCCATGGTGTACATGTGCCACATTTTCTTTATGCAGTCCCCAGCTAACTTTTGTATTTTTAGTAGAGATGGGGTTTCACCATGTTGGCCTGGCTGGCCTCAAACTCCTGGCCTCAAGTGATTTACCCACCTTGGCCTCCCAAAGTGCTGGGATTACAGGCGTGAGCCACCACGCCCGGCTGAGGTCAAGTTTTGGAGTTTTATCTTGTTCTTTTATTGGGCCTTGTTTCTCTGTTTGTGTGCCTTGTAACTTTTTTTTTAACCGAGATTTGAATATCTAAAAAACGAATACCTCTTACAGTCTTTGCATACTGGCTTTATGCAGAGGAAGACCTTCACCAATCGCCTGGCTGGAGTTCTAAAACTTCTTGAACCTGTTTTGATCTCTTGCTCTTCCTGGCATCTGGCCACAGAACTGCGGCTCTAGTGTGCTTCTTCCCTCTGTTTTCAGTGGCTTCCAAAATTCTGGCGCTAATCCCATCAGTGCTTTGAGTCAGGTGAAACAGAAAGCAGCCCCCTGGGCAGCCCCGACATGAGTCAAAACGTTTGGTGAAAGAGCAGCTCTTTTGTTTCTGTTCCAAGGGGAGAGCTTGAGTGTGAGGAATTTTCTCCTGATTGCTCTGTACTGTACGGCATAGGGGAGCAGCACTGATGGACACACCAAATGCTATGAATTGTCCTTCCCTTTTCACTGAAATCCCTTCTTGGTTTTACAATGGCCTAGGTGCTCTAATTTCTCAGCTTGTTTATAGGATTCTCACAGAGGTATTCTGGTTGGATATTGATGTTAACTTGGTATCTCTGTGAGGAAAGAACGGGCTGTAGCTTTCTAGTCCATCGTCTATTGACATCTTACTATACAATATTTACTTACTTACTTAATGTATTTATTTTTGAGACAGGGTCTCCAGACACTGAGGTTTCCCAGGCTGAAGTGCAGTGACACAATCTTGGCTCACTGCAGCCTCCACCGCCCAGGCTCAGGTGATTCTACCTCCTCAGCCTCCTGAGTAGCTGGGACTACAGTCACACGCCACCATACCTGGCCAATTTTTTTGTATTTTTTTCTTTTAATGGAGACAGCGTCTCACCATGTTGCCCAGGCTGCTCTCGAATTACTGCACTCAAGCAATCTGCCTACCTCAACCTTCCAAAGTGCTGGGATTACAGGTGTGAGTCACCATGGCCTGCCCTATGCAATTTTTAAATTTGTGAGTTTTCAGATGTTATCTAATGACTTCCTATTATGGTGAATGAAGTTTTGTTTTGTTTTGTTTTTGTTTTTGTTTTTTAGATAGTTTTGCTCTTGTTGCCCAGGCTGGAGTGTAGTGATGTGGTGTCGGCTCATTGCAACCTCCACCTTCTGGTTTCAAGTGATTCTCCTGCCTCAGCCTCCCCAGTAGCTGGGACTGTAGGCACCTGCCACCGCACCCTGCTAATTTTGTATTTTTAGTAGAGATGGGGTTTCGCCATGTTGGCCAGGCTGTTCTCTAACTCCTGACCTTCTGATCCTCCCGCCTCAGCCTCCCAATGTGCTGGGATCACAGGCATGAGCCACCATGCGTGGCCCTGAACATTTTTTAAAATCTAAATTTTACCCGTTTCTTACACTCTTTGTTTTCCCAAATTGTTGAGAACAAGCCCCCAAATCTGGCCATAAACAAAATCTCTGCAGCACTGTGACATGCTCGTGATGGCCATGATGCCCACGCCAAAGGTTGTGGGTTTACTGGAATGAGGGCAAGGAACACCTGGCCCACCCAGGGCAAAAAATCGCTTAAGGGCATTCCTGAACCACAAACAATAGCATGAGCGATCTGTGCCTGAAGGACATGCTCTTGATGCAGATAACTAGCCAGAGTCCATCCCTTTGCTTTGGCCCATCCCTTTATTTCCTGTAAGTAATACTTTTAGCAAATCTATAATCTATAGAAATAATGCTTATCACTGGCTTGCTGTCAATAAATATGTAGGTAAATCTCTGTTCGAGGCTGTCAGCTCTGAAGGCTGTGAGACCCCTGATTTCCCACTCCACACCCTATATTTCTGTGTGTGTATCTTTAATTCCTCTAGCACCACTGGGTTAGGTCTCCACGACTGAGCTGGTCTCGGCAAGTGGTGCCTATACGTGGGGCTTGAACCCAGGTTGAAGGGTCGCCAGAGCCACAGTTGGAGAATGTGGAACTAAGCTGGAGGATACCCGAGTACTCTTAAGGAATCCCTGTGGTGAGTTAGAAGGGGAACTTGAAAGCATCAGGGTAACAATGGGACAAGTGCGGACTCTGGTTTGTTCCACCTGGGAACCTTTTCACACTAATAAGGGGGAAGGAGAGTATAATGAAGAAGTGACAGAGCAGGTTTGTTTACCAGCTAAAGCTAAAGTGGCAAAGGAGGGAGACGTTCATCCCTACCCTTCTGCGCCCCCTCCTTATTTTGAAGAAAAAGAGTGGCCTGACCCTCCAGATCTTTCTTTCCCAGAGGCCACTGGGTGAAAAGTAGTTGCCCCAGTGACTGAGCAGCACCTTGAGTGACTGCTGTCAGTTCTATTCAGGTAGGAATCCAGCAAGCTAGAAGAGAGGGTGGTATAGAGGCCTGGCAGTTCCCTGTTAGAATACACCCCCCAGATCAACAGGGAAATATTATAGCTACATTTGAGCCTTTTCCTTTTAAATTACTCAAAGAATTTAAACAAGCTGTTAATCAATATGGACCAGATTCTCCTTTTTTAATGGGATGGTTAAAGAATGTTGCTGTTTCCAGTGGGATGATCCCTACTGACTGGGACGCTCTTACTAGAGCTTGTCTAACTCCTGCTCAGCTCTTACAATTTAAAACTTGGTGGGCAGATGACACTTGCACTCAGGCTTTTTGCAATGCCCAGGCCCAACCTCACATTAATATAACTGCAGACCAACTTTTGGGGGTTGGCTACTGGGCTGGTTTAAATGCATGAGTGATCATGCAGGAGGGTGCCGTAGAGCAGCTTAGAGGAGTGTGCATTAGAGTGTGGGAAAAAAAATCACTTCAGGAGGACAGCAATACCCTTTCTTTAGTGCTGTAAAGCAGGGACTTAAAGAACATACATGGATTTTGTAGCTTGGTTACAGGAGTCTCTTAAAAAGGTGATTGCAGATTCGGCTGCTCAGGGTATAGTGTTGTGTTTATTAGCTTTCAACAATGCTAATCCCGAGTGCCAGGCTGCTCTGCGACCTTTTAGAGGGAAAGTACATTTAGTTGATTATATCAAGGCCTGTGATGGTATCAGAGGTAATCTGCATAAAGCTACTTTGTTGGCACAGGCAATGGCAGGACCGAGAGTGGATAAAGGAAATACTCTGTTTCCTGGAGCTTATTTTAACTGTGGGAAGCATGGTCATACTAAAACAGAATGTAGAAAAAGATCAGCGAGTCAGGCCACCACATAGGGGAAAAAAGAAAACTGCTGATCCAGAAATATGTCCAAAATGTAAAAAAGGAAAACATTGGGCTAATCAGTGTCACTCTAAATTTGATATAGATGGGAATTCGATTTCAGGAAACACTGTGAGGGGACCGTCCCAAGCCCCATTCCAAACCAGGGTATTTCCAGCTCAGGCCATTCCCTCATCCCTGTACAATGTCTGTCCCCCACTACAGCCGGTAGTGCCACAGTAGATTTATGCTGCACAAAAGCTATGAACCTTCTGCCTGGGGAACTCCCGCAAAAAGTTCCAACAGGGGTCTGTGGACCCTTGCGACTGGGGATGATAGGATTACTTCTAGGAAGGTCTAGTTTAAATTTAAAAGGAGTACAAATACATACAGGAGTCATTGATTTAGATCACACTGGGAAAATTCAAACTGTTATATCTAGGTCTGTTCTTTGGAAAGCAGAGCCAGGAGATCGTATAGCACAGCTCCTGATTATGCCGTATGTGGAAATGGGGAAAAGTGAAATTAAATGAACAGGAGGATTTGGAAGCACAAATAAACAAGGCACAGCAGCTTATTGGGTGAATTAAATTACTGATAAACGTCCTACCTGTGAAATAACTATTCAGGGAAAGAAATTTAAAGGTGTGGTAGATACAGGAGCAGACATTTCAATCATTTCTCTGTAACACTGGTGATCTACATGGCCAATTCAATTTAACGTAGTTTAATTTATCATAGTTGGAGTTGGTAAATCCCCTGAAGTATATCAAAGTAGTTACGTTTTGCATTGTGAAGGGTCTGATGTACAACTTGGGACTATTCAGCCGATTATAACTTCTATACCTATAAATTTATGGGGGAGATATTTGTTACAACAATACAGAGCACAAGTTCTAATTCCAGAACAATTATATAGCCCTCAAAGTCAACATATGATGCATTAAATGGGGTATGTCCCTGGTATGGGACTAGGAAAAAATTTGCAAGGTTTGAAAGAACTGCTTAAGTGGAAAGACAAAGCTCCCGCCGAGGTTTAGGATAGCATTTTTGATGGTGGCCATCGTTAAGCCTCCAGAACCTATACCTTTAAAATGCTATCCAAATTGGCTAGAACAATGGCTGCTGAGTAAAGAGAAACTGCAGGCTTTAGAGGACTTGGTTACTAAACAATTCTCAATAATCATTTTCCAAAAATGAACCCATGTTACTGCCTCTGGTCTCAAATGCAGATGCAACGTTACCTGGAAAGAAGCTAAAGCTGGGTGGTTCCAAGATGGCCAAATAGGAACAGCTCCAGGCTACTGCTCACAGCATGAGTGACACAGAAGATGGGTGATTTCTGCATTTCCAACTGAGGTACCAGGTTCATCTCACTGGGGCGCATTGGACAGTGGGTGCTGGACAGTGGGTGCAGCCCACTGAGCGAGAGCCGAAGCAGGGTGAGGCATTGCCTCACCCAGGAAGTGCAAGGGGTAAGGGAATTCCCTTTCCTAGCCAAGGGAAACCCTGACACACAACACCTGGAAATTCGGGTCACTCCCACCCCAATACTGTGCTTTTCCAAGGGTCTTAGCAAATTGCACACTAGGAGATTACATCCTGCACCTATCTTGGAGGGTACCATGCCCACGGAGCTACGCTCATTGCTAGCACAGCAGTCTGAGATCTAACTGCAAGGTGGCAGCGAGGCTGGGGGAGGGGTGCCCACCATTGCTGAGGCTTGAGTATGTAAAGAAAGCGACCAGGAAGCTCAAACTGGGTGGACCCTACCGCAACTCAAGGAGGCCTGTCTGCCTCTGTAGACTCCACCTCTGGGGACAGGGCATAGCCAAACAAAAGTCTGCAGAAACCTCTGCAGATTTAAATGTCCCTGTCTGACAGCTTTGAAGAGAGTAGTGGTTCTCCCAGCATGGAGTTTGAGACCTGAGAATGGGCAGACTGCTTCCTCAAGTGGGTTCCTGACCCCTGAGCAGCCTAACTGGGAGGCACCCCCCAGCAGGGGCCGACTGACTCCTCACACAGCCAGGTGTCCCTCTGAGATGAAGCTTCTAGAGGAACGATCAGGCAGCAACATTTGCTGTTCAGCAATATTCACCATTCTGCAGCCTCTGCAGCTGATACCTAGGCAAACAGGGTCTGGAGTGGACCTCCAGCAAACTCCAACAGACCTGCAGCTGAGGATCCTGACTGTTAGAAGGAAAACTAACAAACAGAAAGGACATCCACACCAAAACCCCATCTGTACGTCACCATCATCAAAGACCAAAGGTAGATAAAACCAGCAAGATGGGTGAAAAACAGCAGAAAAGCTGAAAATTCTAAAAATCAGAGTACCTCTCCCCCTTCAAAGGAATGCAGCTCCTCACCAGCAATGGAACAAAGCTGGATGGAGAATGACTTTGATGAGTTGAGAGAAGAAGGCTTCAGATGATCAAACTTCTCTGAGCTAAAGGAGGAAGTTCGAACCCATCGCAAAGAAGCTAAAAACCTTGAAAAAATTAAACGAATGGCTAACTAGAATAACCAATGTAGAGAAGTCCTTAAATGACCTGATAGAGCTGAAAACCATGGCATGAGAACTACGTGACAAATGCACAAACTTCAGTAACCGATTTGATCAACTGGAAGAAAGGGTATCAGTGATTGAAGATCAAATGAATGAAATGAAGCGAGAAGAGAAGTTTAGAGAAAAAAGAGTAAAAAGAAATGAACAAAGCCTCCAAGAAATATGGGACTATGTGAAAAGACCAAATCTATGTCTGATTGGTGTACCTGAAAGTGACGGGGAGAATGGAACCAAGTTGGAAAGCACCCTGCAGGATATTATCCAGGAGAACCTCCCCAACCTAGCAAGCCAGGCCAACATTCAAATTCAGGAAATACAGAGAATGCGGCAAAGATACTCCTCAAGAAGAGCAACGCCAAGACACATAATTGTCATATTCACCAAAGTTGAAATGAAGGAAAAAATGTTAAAGGCAGCCAGAGAGAAAGGTTGGGTTACCCACAAAGGGAAGCCCATCAGACTAACAGCGATCTCTCAGCAGAAACTCTACAAGCCAGAAGAGAGTGGGGGCCAATATTCATCATTCTTAAAGAAAAGAATTTTCAACCTAGAATTTCATATCCAGCCAAACTAAGTTTCATAAGTGAAGGAGAAATAAAATCCTTTACAGACAAGCAAATGTTGAGAGATTTTATCACCACCAGGCCTGCCCTACAAGAGATGCTGAAGGAAGCACTAAACGTGGAAAGGAACAACTGGTACCAGCCACTGCAAAAACATGCCAAAATGTAAAGACCATCAATGCTAGGAAGAAACCACATCAACGAATGAGCAAAACAACCAGTTAACATCATAATGACAGCATCAAATTCACACATAACAATATTAACCTTTTTTTTTTTTTTTTTTTTTTTTGAGACGGAGTCTCGCTCTGTCACCCAGGCTGGAGTGCAGTGGCCGGATCTCAGCTCACTGCAAGCTCCGCCTCCCGGGTTCATGCCATTCTCCTGCCTCAGCCTCCCGAGTAGCTGGGACTACAGGCGCCCGCCACCTCGCCCGGCTAGTTTTTTGTATTTTTTAGTAGAGACGGAGTTTCACCGGGTTAGCCAGGATGGTCTCGATCTCCTGACCTCATGATCCGCCCGTCTCGGCCTCCCAAAGTGCTGGGATTACAGGCTTGAGCCACCGCGCCCGGCCAACAATATTAACCTTAAATGTAAGTAGGCTAAATGCTCCAATTAAAAGACACAGACTGGAAAATTGGATAAAGTGTCAAGACCCATCAGTGTGCTGTATTCAGGAGACCCATCTTACATGCAGTGACACACATAGGCTCAAAATAAAGGGATGGAGGAAGATCTACCAAGCAAAAGGAAAACAAAAAAAGGCAGGGGTTGCAATCTGAGTCTCTGATAAAACAAACTTTAAACCAACAAAGATAAAAAAAGACAAGGCCATTACATAATGGTAAAAGGATCAATTCAACAAGAAGAGCTAAGTATCCTAAATATATATGCACCCAACACAGGAGCACCCAGATTCATAATTCCTAAACAGTATAATTGTGAATTAGTGATGAACATATTTTTGAAAGTTCTTTAAGAGATTCAAGCAAGCACCCAGGTTTGAGAGCCATTGACACAAGGCAATCCTGTCACTCACAGATGAAGCCGTTAAGACATCCAGATCAGTCAGAGCTGATAGTCACTGCACACTGGTGGATGTGCCATGGGCACTGCTGATTGTTATGACCACCATCTTTTCTCATTGGTCAATGGCCATCCTGTGTCCATAGTGATGGTTAGTGTCCATAGTGATGGTTAGTGTCCATGATAATAATTTCAAATACAATTATATTTTGCAGCTAATAAGTAGAAATATGAAAGATCTGATAAGAGTTCATTATACCACAACTGACAAGGATATCTGAGTGTTTTTTTCTGTGGCATACAACATTTAAAATAATAACTGGAATTATGACTCATAATTCTATACCAGTACATAACATGAATAAGGAGGATGTTGACAAATTTCCAGGAATTTTATATAATTTCTGAAAACATAACATTTTACCCATACAAATATAACAAAGGTTAGGTATCTCTTTTTATTTGTATATTTTGTATGGTTTTCCTTTTTTTTTTTTTTTTTTTTTGAGATGGAGTCTCACGCTGTTGCCCAGGCTGGAGTGCAGTGGCGCGATCTCGGCTCACTGCAAGCTCCGCCTCCTGGGTTCATGCCATTCTCCTGCCTCAGCCTCCTGAGTAGCTAGGACTACAGGCACCCGCCACCGCGCCCGGCTAATTTTTTGTATTTTTAGTAGAGACGGGGTTTCACTGTGGTCTCAATCTCCTGACCTTGTGATCCGCCCGCCTCGGCCTCCCAAAGTGCTGGGATTACAGGCTTGAGCCACCGCGCCCGGCCTTTTTTTTTTTTTTTTTTTTTTTGAGACGGAGTCTCGCTCTGTCGCCCAGGCTGGAGTGCAGTGGCGCGATCTCGGCTCACTGCAAGCTCCACCTCCCGCGTTCACGCCATTCTCCTGCCTCAGCCTCCCAAGTAGCTGGGACTACAGGTGCCCGCCACCTCGCCTGGCTAGTTTTTTGTACTTTTTAGTAGAGACGGGGTTTCACCGTATTAACCAGGATGGTCTCGATCTCCTGACCTCGTGATCCGCCCGTCTCGGCTTCCCAAAGTGCTGGGATTACAGGCTTGAGCCACCGCGCCCGGCCTGTATGGTTTTCCTTATAAAATATTACATCCTATTTTTCTTGCACAACATGCCCTACTTTTCTTACATACTTTGCATAGAATTGTTTCTAGTTATTCTATTATTTCTAGTAGTGTTTTTTTTTTTTTGAGACAGAGTCTCACTCTGTCCCCTGGGCTGGAGTACAGTGGCATGATCTCAGCTCATTGAAAGCTCCACCTCCCGGGTTCACGCCATTCTCCTGCCTAAGTCTCCTGAGTAGCTGGGACTATAGGCGCCTGCCACCATGCCCAGCTAATTTTTTGTATTTTTAGTGGAGACATGGTTTCACCGTGTTAGCCAGGATGGTCTCAATCTCCTGACCTCATGATCCACCCACCTTGGCCTCCCAAAGTGCTGGGATTGTAGGCTTGAGCCACTGCACCTGGCCTGTTTCTAGTAGTTTTATTTATATATATTGATTATAATTTTAATACTTTTATTTTCCAGAGAAAACTAGGACATAGCCAGTTTTAAACTGTCATATGTGAGCATTCTGTAGTACATTAGAAAATGTATGAGTGCAGTGAGCCAAGATTGCACCACTGCACCCCAGCCTGGGTGACAGAGAGAGACTACATCTCAAAAAAAAAAAAAAAAAGAAACTTGTTTGTTTTTATTTAATAGTGATAACTCTGAAGACATAGTTGTTTTATTACACAAAAAATATTAAATTTATCTTATTTAACTAAGTTGTATCCAAATCATGCTCACTTGAAAAACATTTGGATCAGTTGCTATATTTCTAGGAGTTTGGGGGATATTTATTTATAAATGATTTTTTTTTCCAAGCCAAGTTAGAACAGAACACTTTTAGAGGATTTTATAAATGAATTTTGCAGTGCTATCCAAGAGTTAAGAAAAATCACATATACAGAACATACATTAATAGACATACAAATAGAAATCTCATAGCTTTCATCCTGAAATTTTAGCCACGAATCAGGCATAAATATTCTGATGGTTAATTTTAGACATCTGCTTGATTAGATTAAGAGATACTAACATAGCTGGTAAAGCAGTTTCTGGGCATAAGTGTGAGGGTGTTTCTGGAAGACACTGAGATAAGGAAGATCCACCTTGACCCAATGTGGATGGGCACTGATACGGTTTGACTGTGTCCCCACCCAGATCTCATCTTGAATTGTAGTTGCTATAATCCCTACATGTTGTGGGAGGGACCTGGTGGGGGATGATTGAATCATGGTGGTGGTTACTGCCATGCTGTTCTCATGATAGTGAGTAAGTTCTCATGATCTGATGGTTTTATGACTTAGCACTTCTTGCTGCTGCCATGTGAAGAAAGACATCTTTGCTTCCCCTTCTGAGGCGCCTCCAGCCATGTGGAACTGTCAGCCCATTAAACCTCTTTGTTCTTGGCCGGGTGTGGCGGCTCATGCCTGTAAACCCAGCACTTTGGGAGGCCGAGGTGGGCAGATCACGAGGTCAGGAGATCAAGACCATCCTGGCGAACACGGTGAAACCCCGTCTCTACTGAAAATACAAAAAAATTAGCCGGGCGTGGTGACGGGCGCCTGTAGTCCCAGCTTTTAGGGAGGCTGAGGCAGGAGAATGGCGTTTACCCAGGAGGCAGCAGAGCTTGCAGTGAGCGGAGATCGCGCCACTGCACTCCAGCCTGGGTGACAGAGCGAGACTCCATCTCAAAAAACAAAACAAAACAAAAACAAAACAAACAAACAAAAAATAAACCTCTTTGTTCTTTATAAATTGCTCAGACTCAGGTACTTCTTCATAGCAATATAAAAATGGACTAATACAGGCATCATCCAATTACTTGAGAGCCCAGATAGAACAAAAAGGAAGAGGAAAGGTGAATTATCTCCTTCTGAAACTGAAACATCCTTCTCTTGCCTTTGACATCAGAACTTCAGGGTCTCAGGCCTTTGGCCTCAGAATGAGAGTTACACCATTGGCTTAACTGATTCTGAGTCCTTTGGACATGGACTGAGCAATGCTACCAGCTTTCCTGGTTCCCCAACTTGGAGACAGCCTATCGTGGACTTTCTCAGCCTTCATATTTATGTGAACCTTCCTCATCTGTCTATCTACATATATCCTACGGATTGTGCCTTTCTGGGGAACCTTGACTAATGTGATGACAATAATACAAAATTCACTAGTTTATATCGAAGACTTGGTTTTTGTCTTTACCCCATTTGATGTTTGTATTATAACTGTGTTTCTGGAAAATGGAACAAGTTTTTATCTTCTTCATATGAGGGCTAAAGCTTTTTTCTCACCAATATTTTTGGAGATTTTTAAGATTTTCAAGATTTTCTTTTGACATATAATGTTATGAAGCTGAGAATTAAATTTTTTTTCTATTTTATTTTTCAGCCTCAGGTGTTTGCTTTTGCAGATCCTTGAGCACATCGTGAGCTTCCAAGGCATGGAGTGGGGTGCCTAAAGTTTCAGTGATTATAGGGAGTTGAGAGACTCAATTAGGAAAGGAAAGGTCTAAAGGAGGCAATTTGGAAGATAAAAATTTTCTCAAAAGAACCATTAAAGTTCTAAATAATTCTTGGTAAAGTCATGCAAACAGGAAAGGAAGTAGACAGAATTAGTTCCATATTGGTGGAACACATAGTCAGCAGAGGTTTGAGAAGGGAGAATTTAGTCAACTGAGAAGTTCCCATAAAAGGAGCAAGACCAAGATCACAGAGACGCCATGAAAGAAAAAGCCAGGAATAACTTCCAACCCAAGAGGAGAACAGAGAGGCCTCAAAACGAAAGCTAGGATAAGAAACTTCTAGCCCAAGAGTTACCTTTCAGACAAAGAAGCCTGAGATTCCAACCCAGCTTCAGAGGGGACTCACTCAAAATGTTACTCAAACTGTAGGCTTTTTAATGACTTAGCCATGCATGCAAAAGGCATTCCCTAAGGTGGCACAGAAGATGGAGCCCCCATATCCAAAGATAGCCAAGGAGAAAGAAAGACCCCTGTTGCCAGAGTCAGTGGGCAAAGGCAACAGAGAAAGAGACCAGGGTCCTTATGGGATGAGACCCTTGCAGATTTAGACTTATACAAACTCCAGAGAACTGGCAGGATGACAGCCATAAATGGGGTACCAACATTTCTACTCCTTGGATTACAAGTTCTCAGGCATCCAAAATGATTTACAAAATGAAGATTTCTAGGGCTTCTGTGGGAGAGTATGGAAGGTCTTTATGAACTTTTTAATGCTGTCAAATGAAGAATGATGAGCTTCATCAAATCGGAAAGGAGAGATTTCATTATGTTTTTGTTTTTTTGAGTCGGAGTTTCACTGTTGTTGCCAAGGCTGGAGTGCAGTGGAGTGATCTTGGCTCACTGCAGGCTGCACCTCCCAGGTTCAAGAGATTATCCCGCCTCATCCTCCCTAGTAGCTGGGACTACAGGCATGCGCCACCATGCCCAGCTAATGTTTGTATTTTTAGTAGAGACGGGGTTTCACCATGTTGGCCAGGATGGTCTCGATCTCTTGGTCTCAGGTGATCCACCCGCCTTGGCTTCCCAAAGTGCTTTGATTACAAGCATGAGCCACTGCACCCAGTGAGAGATTTATTTCCTATAAAGGGTTGCAGCCTGCAGGATAGTCCTGACAGGCTAGGAAGCATAACCTCCAGCCAGAAGTCAGAAACAGACACTTCAAGGGAGAGGTAAAGGAAATAGTAATTTATACTTAGTGGCATGGCCAAATACACATACTTGATAAGCTCTAGGAGGAGTCATGCATATTTCTGAAAGGAGAAATGCATGCATGCGCAACTGAGTTTCTTGCTCCTTCATGGGTCCAATGTACAAAAAAATGGCAGTGTTAGTGTGATCCCAGGGTGGAGTTTTCAGCCCTCTAACATTAAAAGGTGAAGCAGAGGATATTAAAATTCGTTCTGTGCATCCTGTGTATGCTGTCCAGAACCTCTCCATCATGGGTGGTCTCTTATCAGGCAAGAGAGGGGAGGCAGCTTCAGGCAGTTGGTTGAAATCAGTGGTGGAGTCTTTTGAAAGGCTTGTTTCCGTTAAATCCTTATGGAAGAAAGCCTCATCATGGTTAGCAAAGGAGGGGGTATAACGAGGTGTATCTGACCCCTGTCATCCCATCCTGCCCAACTTGTAATAGGGGAGGAAAAATAATTTTCTGTCTACCTTAATGGAATTCTAAGATGGGACCCTCTGTAAATCCAATAACTCAGTTTTGAAAGTCACTCTGGGATCCCCTCAGCCAAGAGTGGGTCTGTTCAGTCATTTGGGAGCTTATGATTTCATTTTCATTTATCAGTGCTAATGGGAATGAGTAGGCTGTCTTCCTGGCAGCTGAATTTGAAAGAAACTCCTTGGATGGGGTTAATGGCAGCTGTATTTTCTGGGAGCTCTGCTATAATTAGATAAAGTAAGTTCTGGTGAGATTTCTTTATCTTCAGTATCTCAAATGTTTTTATTTAAATAATCTTTATAACAACTCATTTTTTTTTTGAGACAGAGTCTTGCTCTGTTGCCCAGGCTGGAGTGCAGTGGCACGATCTTGGCTCACTGCAAGCTCCACCCCCCAGGTTTATGCCATTCTCCTGCCTCAGCCTCCCAAGTAGCTGGGACTACAGGTGCTTGCCACCACACCCGGCTAATTTTTTTTGTATTTTTTTTTTTTTTAGTAGAGACGAGGTTTCAACATGTTAGCCAGTATGGTCTCGATCTCCTGACCTCGTGATCCACCTGCCTCGGCCTCCCAAAGTGCTGGAATTACAGGCATGAGCCACCGTGCCCGGTCCCTATGACAACTCTTGATGTCTGAGTGGGTTCCCACACAGTCATCGGTTGTAAGAGTTTCTGATTCCTTTTTTTCCTTTGGTCATTATGAATAGGGCTTCTGTACATAATTGTATGGTAGCTTTTGTTTGGAAATAATATCAAAGTAGCTGTCAAAATACTTATGAATGTGATTTTTGGATTATAAGGTGAGACTTTTTTAGCTTTGGGAAAAACTGCCCAACTTGTAACAGGGGAGGAAAAATAATTTTCTCTCTACCTTTACAGAATTCTTAGATGGGACCCTCTGTAACAAATAACAGATTAAAATGAGAAAAAAGTAGACAAGTTTAAAAACATATATACCTTATGGATACATGGGAGATACTCAGGAAAAAATGAGTAAATCCCCAGCAGGTGGCTTTCAATGAAGTGTAAATGCTATCTTCAACTTAAAGAAAGAAGATTTGGCCGGGCGCGGTGGCTCAAGCCTGTAATCCCAGCACTTTGGGAGGCCGAGACAGGTGGATCACGAGGTCAGGAGATCGAGACCACCCTGGTGAACACGGTGAAACCCCGCCTCCACTAAAAAAAATACAAACAAACTAGCCGGGGCGAGGTGGCAGGCGCCTGTAGTCCCAGCTACTCGGGAGGCTGAGGCAGGAGAATGGCGTGAACCCAGGAGGCGGAGCTTGCAGTGAGCTGAGATCGCGCCACTGCGCTCCAGCCTGGGCGACAGAGCGAGACTCCGTCTCAAAAAAAAAAAAAAAAAAAAAAAGAAAGAAGATTTGAGGCTCAGTAGTGGGGAGGTAACAAGCAAAAGCACAGTAGATAAGGGTAAGTTTTCTTATACAAACTTAACTCCATGCATTCTCTGTTGATAAGACTCTTTTAGTGATTTAGTCCTCCTTCTCTTCTTGGTTGGTGCTGAGAGAGAGATCTTTTAAATGGGGATTTCTTTTATAGATGTAAATTTTCCTTACACAAGGGTAACTTCTACTCTGTTTTCGCAACTTCCTTTTTTAGCATTTTTTCAAAGTAATCATTTCAGAATAATTCTTATGCCAAAGGGATATATTTTGGGGTGGCATATTCTGGTCTTACACACCGTCTTCCACCAGCAGTGAAGAGTTCTTGTTTTTCCTCCAGCAATTTGTCATTTTTTGAGTTTAGCAGTTCTAACAGATATAGACCAGCTGTGCTATCTCATTGTGGTGGTTTTCAGTTCTCTAGTATGTTGAGCATCTTTTTGTATGTTTACTTGCCATCTATAGATAGTCTTTGGTGAGGTGTCTGTTCAGAACTGTGTGCATTTTTAACTGAGCTGTTTAACTTATTGTTTAGTTTCAAGAATTTTGTATATATTTTGAATACAAATTCTTTCTCAGATCTATATTTTGCCAATTTTTTTTCAATATGTGGCTTGTCTTTTTGTTCCCTTAACAAGGTCTTTTCCAGAGTATAAACTGTAAATATTAAGAAATCCACATTGTCATTTCTTCTGCGTATATCAACCTTGTGTGTCATTTGTTAAAATTCATTACCAAACCCAAAGGCACATAGCTTTTCTTCCATAGTTTCTTCCAGAAATTGTATAGTTTTGCATTTTTAGTGTAAGGATGATTTTGAGTGATTATTTGTGTAAGTTGTAAAGTTTTCATCTACACGCATATCATTTCCTATGGTTTCCAATAATCGTTCCCTCGCTATTTTTGGGAAAGACACAGGGTAGTGGGCTCTGTTAGAGCAGATAGACGGCTAGATATGAAGAGGAGGGGGAGCTCCTGAAAAAGGGAAAGTCTGGGAAGGCTCACCCGGAGGGACCACGAAAAATTCACATTTAGTGGCATCTGTAATGCTGGAGTGGATGGGCACTTGTCAATTGCGGGTAGGAGGGAGAAGAGCTACCTATGCAGAATGAAACTCCCTAGAAATCCTCTTAAGATGCCCTAGTCATCATTCACTCTGCAGTAATAATATCACAATATTGCTAGCTACATGCTGATAAGGACAAAGGGGACATTCTTAAAAGAAACCTGGCACCATAAGTAGAGATTAGGGCAGAGAAGCACATTGAAAAGAGATAGACGCCGTAGGTACAAATGTGACCGCTGTCAGCCTGCCTGGGATGGCGGGAAGGAGCCCGGTGCCAGAGTGGATTCGGATCGATCACCACACACGTGCCTCATCCAACAGTGAGGAGGTCCCACAAGCCTAAGTGGGGCAAGTCAGGGACCTAAGGCAGTAGCAGGAAAAGCAGACAAAGAAAACAGGCAGAGACTTGAGACAGAGGCAGGAATGTGAAGAAGTTCAAAATAAAATTCCCTGCACAGGACTGTCAGGCTGCTTTCCTGCATGATTAGCCTACTCCTATTTTTCTACAATAAGCTCTTCACGCTGTATTTTTTTGAATGAAGTTATCTGCCATCTTTGTATTATCTCTTGGTGAAAATCTTTCTTCCAAGTTAGACAAGAACCGGGACATCAATTTCCAGAACTGATGGCGCTTAAAAACTGGCACTCCAACTTTAAGTGGTGCAGGAGGCGGCCTTTAGGGGGCGCCAGCCGTCACACCTGGAGCAAGAGGGCCCTGCACAGTCCCCATCTGCCTGCAGGTGTTGTACTGCGACGACACTGCCAGCAAGAGGGCCCAGCAGTGTCCCCAGCTTCCAGCAGGGGGCGTACGACGACTATACTGTGAGCAAGAGGACCCTGCAGTGTCCTTAGCTGCCAGCAGGTGGCGCACGGGCACCACACCATGAGCAAGAGAACCCTGCAGTCTCCTGGTCGGCAGC